>NC_138750.1:53269515-53869515 GCF_965113315.1 Podarcis vaucheri
AAAAAAAAAAAAGAAAGGAAAGAGGGGGAAGGAAAGATTACTGTGAAGCATGATAGTGGATATAACTCAACAGTCACCCGCTGCAGGCAAATTGGATGGAAAGATAAGCACATTCTCAAGGACCGCAAGAGGGTGTTAAAACCAAAAACAAAGATAAATGGAAGAAAACTGTGTAGCTGGGAGGTGAGTTGTCAGCACACATAGTACCCCTTGCCTGTGAAATAACAGAAAAACAATGGGAAAATAAGTCCAGGGGCATAAAAGATGTCTTTGAAAGGCTGGAAGGAATATTAATGTGTCATGGATTGAGTTTCTCTTCTCTATGGAACTGGTGGGAAATCTCAGGCACAGAGGCAGAAGGCAGGCCTTCAGTGCTCTTCCCAATCCATCCCCTCTCCACACTTCATGTGCTGCTTGAATGATTGTATTGAGCTGGAAATGCCCTTAAATTGTGAGATTGCCTCTTGCATCCCTTGATGGTGGAATGTGTTGTGTGTGCATGTAGAAAGCACTTGTTGGCTGTTGCAAGACTGGAAAATAACTTGCTGCACAAAGGTAAGAGTCACACCTGTTTCTCTGCCAACTTATTGGGATTTTTGCCTCCAGCCACATCCACGCTTGACTTTGGCCCCTCCCTCCCTATCATGTGACCCCAGGAAGATTTTACCTTGAGGTAAAATGAGTTCCCTACTGACTCCCTGTTCTACACCAGTCATTTGCTCCTGGAGAGATGAGCTTGGAATTTGAACCACATAGCCAACTCCCAGAGAACAGAAATGAATGAAAAAGGAACTGAAGAGCTGGGGCTGATGGGAGTTGCGGTTCAAAACCTCTGGATGGCCCCTAATTGCTGAAGGCTGTCCCACACTATCTGGGTGAAAAATGGCCAGGTGGCAGCGACCCTATGTGAAAGGGAAGTACCCCATTGGCATTCCAGATTCTGTGCACTTCAGTAGCAACATATAGTATTCAGACAGGTTGTAAGAGTAACTGAACACACCTGAAAAATGGGGCATACAAGGCTGCGTACATTTTTATCACCAAAATTATGATGATGATAAATTATCTTGAACTTTGAAAACCACAGTACTAACTCCATAGAGAGACTGAGACGTATCTTGCAGTGGAAGGAGTAAAGAAATTCTAAGCTAAAAATGCTTCTCTCGGCATCTGTATGACATCTGTTCAAATCTGTGATGGCATCTTTTCTCCTATTGTGCTCTCTGTTCAAGACCAATGCTTTTAAGCAAGGGATGATATTGTACTCGTTGACTAGTGTCAATATTATCATATCTATTTCATAGAAGAGGAGCATTCAGTAGGCATGGACTCTCCTGTAGTTTTTGACAGGATTGCTTGTTCAACCAGCATAAGAAAGAGCAGAATGGGGGTGTATAATAGGCAGAGAGAGTCAAAGACTTTAATGACATTTGAATCCTGTCTTGAAAACAACAGGGAGTTAGGAAGCCAAGAGACAGGAAGATGATCCTTACAGGAGAGGAAAGATTTCTAAGGGCAAAAGGAGCGAGCTGGTTCCAGACTGGGGATAATAATAATAATAATAATAATAATAATAATAATAATAATAATAATAATGGTCAGTTGAAGCTAACTTTTCACATTAAAAAAAATATACCTTGGCATATGGTTTGGCCCTTAGGTGGTCTTTGAAAACCTACCAATTCAAAGAGGACCTTAATGTTTACTACTTTGCTGTTTTTAGAATTGTTTTTATCTAATGTTTTATAGTTTTAATTGTAGTACTGTGAATTGGATACTGTTTGTCATATTTACACAGTTTTAATTAGTAGATTGATAGTGTTTTATAGGTATTCATATTTTATGAAAAGCAGGACATATACTGAAAGCAAAACATAATACAAATTGAAATAATAATAATGATTATGATGATAAAAAGGCATATTATTATATGAACACAATACATGTACAATTGGAGAGACTGGATATCTTTTTTTTTTTAATATTCAGAGTGCTATCAAAAAGTTTCAAGTGTCACAGGGGCATTTGCCCAAAGCTTAAGTTCTGTTAGCTTAACTTTCAAGCTGAAGTCAACGCTCGGATAAACTTTTAATGACTGAACAGATTCAAATTCAAATGCTGCTATCATTAAAAACTAATAATCTAACAAACTAACATTACACTGCAAATTTGTGACAGCTGGTCATTAGGTATTTAATTACTGTTCATTGAATTAGTGCATCCAGTTCCTAGTGAATATTAGATCTTATTAAATAATATACTTTTTTAAAAAACAAAACTAAAATAAGTGTTGATCAAACAGTTCCATCCCATTGCAAAATATGCTTATGAACCAAACATAAGCTTTCAGGGAAATGCAAGCAACCCGTTGAAAAAATGTTAGCTTTGAAAAGAAAGGGGGTATGTAAAAAGCCCAAGTATTTTGCATCTAAAACTATAAATGTGCTTTAGCTGCCATGGTGACAAAGTGTGCATTAGGTCAAACTGTGCATTAGATCAAGATGGCTAGGGAAGCATGACTGTAATGCCATCTTTTTAAAGGTTTTGCATATAGAAGCCTCTGGGGGTCTCTGTTCTGGATCAGGACCATAGTGTGGAGAGAGGGCTTCATTCATTCCCCAATTGATACCCCGACTCTGGAATTTGCTGTTTGCCCCTTTGATAAAAATATATGGACACAGAGACCCACTTAGCTTAGGCAGACATGACCTCAGGCACACCTGCTTTCTCCCACGCCTAACCAAGGTGAAGAGAGAAGGTTCTACCTTCTCTGCTTTCTCCTCTCCTCTCCCATTGCATCTGCTGCAATGAAAAACACAAAACAACCCACAACAACTTCAAGCTCTTCCATTCTGTTCAAGCTTTCCAGTGTCATTGTCAAAGGAGTGACGCACAGCCCACAATCCCCTTAGTGAAACGAAGATGGACCAGAATATTGCATGACCTTTTGGCAACCTGTAGGGTGACTGAGCCATTCAGAGTGAAGGAGCCTTAAGGAAAGCCATAAGGTGTCAGGGACACGCCCAGCAGAGAGGAATCTCCAGAGGAAGAGGAATTGACTGCACCTGAGTCGCCAAGAAGTAGGCAGAGCAAGTGATTAGAGCAGAGGCGGACCAGCAGGGGGTGAGGACGTGGCGTATATCTGGCCTTGGGAGGGGTCAGAAGCCAGTCGAGTCAACTGACTCCGATGGTGAAGGATGAGTTGTGGAAGCTTGGACTGCTGTAAGCCTGCTATTGAGAAATAAACCTCAGCTACTTAAACTGCCGGGACGCGCGTAGCACTGTGGGTTAGACCACAGAGCCTAGGACTTGCCGATCGGAAGGTTGGTGGTTCGAATCCCCATGACGGGGTGAGCTCCTGTTGCTCAGTCCCTGTTCCTGCCCACCTAGCAGTTCGAAAGCACGTCAAAGTGCAAGTAGATAAATAGATACTGCTCCAGCGGGAAAGTAAATGGCGTTTCCATGCACAGCTCTGGTTCTCCAGAAGTGGCTTAGTCATGCTGGCCACATGACCCGGAAGCTGTATGCCGGCTCCCTCGGCCAATAAAGCAAGATGAGCACCGCAACCCCAGAGTTGGCCACGACTGGACCTAATGGTCAGGGGTCCCTTACTTAAACTGCCAGCGTTCCGTGTCTTGAGTGGGAGAAGCGCTAAACCTGACATAAGGTTACCCCATCTCCCCCACCTGCCTCGGAGGAGGCAGTAAAACCTGTCACCTAGCTCAGGGAGGCATGAACTGATGGGACTAGCTGAGCCTTCTTGGGAAAGTGCTAGGTTGCTTGCCCAGTCTAAGGATTAGAACCATTTGCCATGTTAAATTGTGCCCACCCTTTCCCCTTATAACAGGGTTGCAGGGTGTGTGTTGCTGTTGGATCAATGTCTGTGCTTGTGTAGCCATGGGCAGCACCTGCTGTGCCTTTGAACATCATAGAAGCTGGAAGGACCCTGAAGATCATCTCATCCAATCCCCTGGAATGCAGGGATGTGTAGCTGTCCCATGTGTGGATGTAATCCACTGAGAGCAGTCAAGTACAACATTCCTTGTTTTCCTAGAGTGGATATGCAAGGGAATGTTTGGTCCAGCCAGTCAAAACTTCCTGTTCCTCCTGGCCTGGAGCATCCTTCTTTGCATGTGACTAGTGGGTGGGTGTGACTTTTCCAAACCTGGTAAAAGGACAAGGCATGCTGCCACTCTCTCTCTCTTTTCCATCTTCTTTTCGTCCTGCGAACTTCCTGGAATGAACTGCTGGCTGCCTTATGGGGTAAACCTGTTAGTATAAGTTTGTAACTTTAAGCCTAAAGCCTGCCTTCAGGGATCACACTGTGCTCTGCCTGATCGTGAGAAAACTTTATTTTTATTGCTTATGAATAAGACGGTGGTGTCTTTAGTCTTTTAGGAGGGATTTAGAAGGGGATCTTACCAGGAACATACAATTCATTCTGAGGGAGATTGAATTGCATAATAGTAAGAGGTTCTTATGAGCCTGCAACCAGATTTCTGTTGTGCGTGAGAAGGGGCATGTAAACTCTGCTAAGTAAAGGAACTTCCTAGCGCAGGTTGGGAAGGATATTAATAAACAATATATCCTCTCCTGCCACCCTGAACATTCCCACACCATACAGGGATTCAACCTGCAACTTTGGCATTATCAGCACCACGCTCTAACCAACTGAGCTATGCAGCTATCCTGTGCTTCACTTTGAGCAATAGAGATTTTGGTAGAAACCTCACCCTGAGTTTGAGTTCTTCATGGAGCGGAAGCCAGGACACAGACACCTGGAGTCAGCATGGAGAGAGCCTGTGTCCTCCAGCCTTTGACAGACCCATACTGCTCCTGCTTTATCTCCTTCCTCTCAACCTCATCTACCTGGGGCTGCCAAACCACACCAGAGCCTGACAAAACAAAGAGGCCCATAACACTGCCAGTGCAATGGGGTAGTGCATGAAGCCACCTTCCTGTAACTGGTGTCACCACTGCTTACCAGGATAGTGCAGGGTTGATGTTTTGCAAGTGCACTGGTGCAGCCAATCTGGGCTCCTTCCACTGTGCCCATGCTGCCCCAACTTTGCCATTACCCTGCCTGCCCCTGCACTGTCCCAATTTGTGGCAGCGATGCCGGTATTGTGTGGGTGTGACCCCCGCAGCACCACCCCACTGTGCTGGCCATGCCTGTTAACAATTCTTATGAGCAGCAGTATAATACTGGACTTTTTTTCTTGCATGATTGTTAGCTGCCAAGGTAACATATCTGTGTTGAAGGTGTGGGGTATAAATAGTGCAAATAAATTAAATTCATTTATGTGGGGGTGGGAAACTAAAGAGGGAATGGGGACAGAAGTGCTTGGAAAGGTTATTGGTGGGTTTTGGTTTTCCCTGGGAGTGGGGACTGGCCTTGCCTGTAGGACTAGGGAGAATTACATGGAGGGAATGACTATTTCATTTGCCAACAAAATAAAATGAAATCCGTCATCACTAGAGAAAGCAGAACTTTAATCAATGGGCAAAGGAGAGGTACTTTGGCTCATGAAATCAGGTGGCTTTCAGAAATAATGCAGTCCTTCAATACCCCTATTCATAAATGTCACACATTCCTTCTAGGAGAGCTAAGATGCTACTGAGCCTTGAAATGATGTTATTGACTGTGGTGTATTTCTAATGCAATGCTTCACAAATCAGGATGGTGTGCGCTTGAACAAAAGCTTCTGGACCAATTTCTTGATTCTCACTTCCAACTATTTCACACTTTGCTCCATGCTCTGAACTCCAACACTTGCACATACTGTTGTGGTTCAGGGGCTAAGAGGGCTTCCAAGCTTAGGTTGAACCTCAGCCCTCCCTCTGTAGTGCAGCAAAAATAACACACAGTTGTTGTGGGGATAATTGTGGTAAATGCCACGGAAATGTGAAATAAATGTTTTTAACCATTATTCATTCTACATGCTGGTGGCAGGAGAGGTGAAAAAGAGGTGACAAAATGTCACTATTTTTGGATATTAAAATAACATTTGGCATTTTAATGGAATTTCTCCTAAGTGCTCAGAGTGCGATGTGTTATTTCAGTAATTGTTAACAACCATGTAACACGATAGAAATACCAGCGTAGGTTACCTCTCCTTCTACCAGTATATAGTAGAATTAATAATCTCAGTTTGGCAATGAGCTCACTTGAAGGGCTGTAAGACAGCCTTCCCCAGCTGCTGCCCTCCAGATCTCACTGGACTTCTATCTGACTGTTGACCGTGGTAGCTGGGGCTGATGAGAGTGGTTGTCCAAGAAATTTGGAAGGCACCAGGTTGGGGGAGACTGTTGTAGTGTAGGCTCTGTTAGAGGTGGGAGAACAAGGCCAGGAGAAAGTGTCTACAGCAGCCTTCATCAATCTGGTGTTTTCAGATGATTTGGGCTACAGTTCTCATCAGCCCCAGCTACCACGGCCAGTGATCGGGGCTGATGGGAGCTGTAGTCTTTAACAGAGGGGAAGGTGAAAGGGGGCCTTAGTAGTTGCATGAGAGAGGAAAGAGAAGGTTTAGGGTCTTACAGGGGCAGAGATGAGTGGTGGAAGGTTGGCCAACAGAGTGAGCAACAAGGACCAGCCCTATAGATATACACACATGTACAGTAAAAGCATCCGTATTTAGTATATACTATCCAGTTTATTGGCACCTGCATGACAGCAATCCCGGGCACAGTTACCTGGGAGTAAGCACCATTGAACTTAGTGGTACTTCTGACTGCAAAGCTTTTAAGTTGCAAAACACACTGCGCTTTAATAAAAGATTTTCAGCCTGAGGGAATTTAGCCTTTAATTCATTAGCAATGCAAAGCAACTTGCACAGACGTTTTATAATTTAAACTGCTAGCATGAAGCAGGAACCCCATAAAAGAAAAAAAGTATCCAGCCTCAGCTTGATAAATCTCCTCCTTTTCTGGCTTCCTCTGTGCTAATGCATCAGAAACACAGGTGCAACTGGCTTGATGGGACATTGCTGCAGAGCCACTGTCCCAACAGCAGTGCCATTGCTAGTTACCTGGATGGTGCAGGCTGTGATGAGTTTGGGCTGCATGGATTCACCAATGGGAGTGCCTGATTGGCTCCGCTGGTGCACCTGTGCAGCCCTGATCTCACCAGCACTTTATCCTGCTTACACGCTGTCCAGGTAAGTGGCACTGATGTGACTATCCGAAGGGTGGCTCTGTGGCACTAGCTGCTCCTGCACAAATCTTATCATCTCATTCATTTGCCAGAGCAATCCTATCCTCTTGCTCCAATAGATGATATTATTGCTCCTAATTTGGAAAAAACAAAAAGTCTCAGATCTGTGCTTTCTCTCTCCACTACACTAGTGGAGGTTTGCTTGAGAGATCATTAAACATTGGAGTAATTGAAGAAAATAGACTTACGGGCAAGGATGTACCAAGGAACATGTTGCTTAGAAAGATCATGGAGATCCTTAAAGTTGCCAAGGAACTCATGAACAGGCAAGGAAGTAAACGGGGCGGAGGACCAATGAGAGATTAGGCATGATCAAAGCATCAGGCAGCTTAAGGGATTTAACATAATAGAGAACCTTTTCATGCTTGTAAATAGCTGTATGTAATTGGCATGCTCCAAGCTGGAGTAAAGGACTCTGAAACCAGGACTCAAATAAATCCCAGCTTGGTTGTGAACTAACTAAATGGCCTTGGGCAAGCTACTATCTCCCACATACAGTGCTCCATTTGTAAAATGTGATTAAGAACGCCAGATTTCCTACATCATAAAGATGTTGAGAGGTTAAATGGTGTCATACTGGAGGGCTCCTGGAAAGCCGCTCCATGGTGTTGGTTGCAGTCTGAATTTGGGAGGGGAGAATCAGACGAAAACATTGGAATTTAGTTTGCATTCACTGAATGCTCAGTGCAAGGGTACACAGAGGTTCATCTCTGGGAGTCTCGTGCAGGATTAGCCATTGTGCTGCCTGCTTCAACGGTCTACTTGCTTCCAAACTGCCCTGCCTATATTTTTTCTAAATGTTGTTGTTGTTTAGTCGTTTAGTCATGTCCGACTCTGCATGACCCCATGGACCAGAGCACACCAGGCACTTCTGTCTTCCACTGCCTCCCGCAGTTTGGTCAAACTCATGCTGGTAGCTTCAAGAACGCTGTCCAACCATCTCGTCCTCTGTCGTCTCCTTCTCCTTGTGCCCTCCATCTTTCCCAACATCAGGGTCTTTTCCAGGGAGTCTTCTCTTCTCATGAGGTGGCCAAAGTACTGGAGCCTCAGCTTCACGATCTGTCCTTCCAGTGAGCACTCAGGGCTGATTTCCTTAAGAATGGATACGTTTGATCTTCTTGCAGTCCATAAGACTCTCAAGAGTCTCCTCCAGCACCATAATTCAAAAGCATCAATTCTTCGGCGATCAGCCTTCTTTATGGTCCAGCTCTCGCTTCCATACATCACTACTGGGGAAACCATGGCTTTTACAATACGAACCTTTGTTGACAAGGTGATGTCTCTGCTTTTTAAGATGTTGTCTAGGTTTGCCATCGCCTTTCTCCCAAGGAGCAGGTGTCTTTTAATTTCGTGGCTAATTTTTCTAAATTTCGTGGCTTATTTTTCTAAATAAGGAGTTGTTAAAGGACACCAGCAGTCTGCAAAAGTTGCAAGAAGCAGATTCCAGCTAAGCATCAGAAAGAACTTTATGGCAGTAAGAGCTGTTTGATGGACTGCCTTGGAGGTTTTTAAGCAAAGGCTGGATGGGTTTCCAGAATATTGGCCTTGTTTCACCGTCCTGGGATTCATCAGACCGCAGCTACTACTACGCCATAAGATCCACTGTCCTGTAACATCACATATGAGATTTAACTACTGATGAAGCCCAGGACAGCGAAACAAGCCCAATATTCCAGAAATCCTTGTCTTAGACTCTGTGAAAGGATTTTGTAGAACTATAACAACCTTTCCTGTGGATGGTTTGGACTTTATGAAGAGACAGGTGGAATAGACACCATTACACAGATGGACCTTATGCATTAACTGACTAGAGAATGATCTGATCCACTGGGTCTTCCGCTTTGTTCATTTATTGAACTTTATGAGTTACATCTGCTGAAATTTACAACTGGATACAATGAATAGTATACCTTATTTATCTAAGAACACAGCCGGTTACGTCCCGTTTATTTAGGTGAGATTCCTGCATTGCAGAGCGTGGGATTAGATGACCCTCAAGGTTGCTTCCAATTCTATGATTTATGAGGGCAACCCTGAAATTCCCTATCACTTATGGGAGTGCAATGTGGCACCCTTTTTGCAATACAGTGGTACCTATAGTTACCAACTTAATTCGTTCCAGAGGTCCGTTCTTAACCTGAAACTGTTCTTAACTAGAGGCGTGCTTTCGCTAATGGGGCCTCTTGTAGCCGCTGCACCACTGGCACACGATTTCCATTCTCATCCTGGGGCAAAGTTCTCAACACGAGGTAACTCTTCCCGGTTAGCGGAGTTTGTAACCTGAAGCATTTGCAACCTGAGGCGTTTGTAACTCGAGGTACCACTGTAGTAGGAAGTGACTCAAAGCCAGTGTTTCCAGAAGGAGAAAAAGTAGCTTGTCTCTATTCATCCCAAGAAGATAGTTAGCCAGGACAGAATGGCAAAAGCATGAGGTAAAGTATGCAGTATGTTAAAGCCTGTTGAAATTCCGCTTACATTGGCAAAGGGATTTTAGGTCAGTGATGGAGCATGTGCTTGGCATGCGGAAGGTTCCAGGTTTAACCCCCAGCATCTCCAGGTAAGATGGGAGAGCTGCTGCCAATTAGGGTAGCACAGAGTTTCCCCAGATATGGGTCTCTAGCTGTTTTGGGACTACAATTCCCATCACCCCTGACCACTGGTTCTACTAGCTAGGGATGATGGGAGTTGTAGTCCAACCACAGCTGGAGACCCATGTGTGGGAAACCACAGAATACTGAGATAGATGGACCAATGGCGTAAGAAACATTCCGAGAGTTTTATTCCACCCCCCTCCGCCGAGTTTTTAGTTTTGAAAAACTTAGTATTGTTCATTTTTTAAAAAGTTTGAAAACCGTTTAGCTGTAAGCATTGTGGGTTACACACACAAAAACTGCTTGCTATTATACTTTCTATAAAAGATGCTGAGAACTCCATAATATGCTACAGCAACTTTTCCACCCTCACAATCACTAAGCAAAAAAGTTAGTTAAAAAGGCATGAAATTGCTCTATTAATACTTGGGGAGAAGGAAAGACATCACACACACACACACACACACACACACACACACACACACAGTGAATAGAGAATTAATATGGTGGTTGATTTTCTCTGCTAAATTATTAATTGCTGAAAACTGGAAGTGTGCAGAAAACTTTTCCACTGATGAATGGTTAAGAAGTAATTGGGATTCAATCATAATGGGAAAACCAAGCTTCTATATTAAATTGCATTAGGGGATTTCGTGTAAAAGCTTCTTTGCAGATAATTGGTTACCTTCTGTTCAATTTCAGAGTTGGGAGGTATAATACGAATTGCATATCAGAACCTGTTCTATCTTTATTCTGCATTTTAATTTTAATGCTTTCCTTTCATTTAAGACAATGACATTCTTTTATTTATTTAGCTAGTTAGGTGGGTAAAATATACAGCAGCGGACATCCCATAATAAAGGCATAAGTAATGTACATAACATGACCCGGAAGCTGTACGCCGGCTCCCTCAGCCAATAAAGCGAGACGAGCGCCGCAACCCCAGAGTCGGCCACGACTGGACCTAATGGTCAGGGATTCCTTTACCTTTTTAAAATGTACATAAAACAAGTGGGAGTGTTGCAGAATGTTTCTGATTACTCCATCCCATCCCTCTTCTTTCCCCTTTTCTACCCCCAAGAGTCAATCAGCCTTTCATTGCCATTGAGTCTACTCAATCTTCATTGAGCAATTTGGTGGGCTTTTTATGAATTCAATTTTTCTTTTATTGTATTTCTGCCATCATTTGGCAGCACTGGGCTTGAGCTGAGCCTGATTGCCCTCCACCTTCGTTCCCAGCCAACAAGAACAATAGGACAAAACAGCCATGGTCCCACCATTCTCTTACAATCCAGCTCTGCTTAGCCAGGGTTTGCATTGCTCGAACACACAGCTAACCCACTGAAATGACATCAAGTTGTACCCAAGGAATGTCTATACACCGAGACCAGTGCCACCCTTTCTTGCACTAAGGCCACATCTGCCCCAAACATTTAAAGCACTATTATACTACTTTAAACAGGAATGGTTCCCCCCAGAGAATCCTGGGAACTTCCCCTCGTAGAGTTAAACCAGAGTGGTTTAACAATAAATCACGGGCCCTTTAAGTGCCCCTGTTTTCCAGGGACAGTCCCGGATTTACAGAGTCCATCCTGGTTTCTGATTTGATCCCAGAATGCCTCGTTTTTCCTTAGGACGTGGACACCCCTATTTTCATTGGAGAAATGTTGGAGGGCATGGAGTTACTGGCGATACCAGTGATACTGGTGAAGGGAGGAGCTTCAGAATGGGCAGCTCTGACATGACCTAGTCATTTAAGAAATGATGCCACCACCAGAAAGGCAATGTAATGAACGGCGCCTGTGTTTTTCGTAATTATATTTCATTTCTTTTCAGGCACGGGATTAAAAACTTGGTTTGGCGTTGTGCCAGTAGAACCCAGCCCTTATGCAGACAAAACTTTTTACTTAGCACAATTGGCCGTATTTTATCATAATGATTATTGTTGCTGTTTGTTAGCTTTACAGCCCCTGCAGCATTCCAAGATCCCAGAGTGGTGTGGGTTTCATTAAAAATGATAGATTTACATCAAAAAGAGCATTCAATTCAACAATATGAGTTAGGGACCACATTAAACAATGGCAGGTCATTTCTCAGCTCTTTGTTATTTTTTCCTCAATAAGGTTCCCTCGGTCATAATTTTTAATATGCTGCCTTTATTTATTTGCCTTCTGATGCATGTCGGCATCTCCTGAGATTTATTTTCAATTCAGGTGGGCATAGGGTGAAAAATACTTTTACAATTAGGTCTTTTCAAAAACTAAAATATTAAAACCAAGTTCCAAGAAGAATGGGGAAATGATGTTCACAAATAAACGCTCCTTGTTTTCTCAAGGACTCATCTGGAAAATGCAAGAATGTTGAAAACGTTCCAAAGCCGTAGCTAGAATGTTGCAATCTAGGTTTTATGGCCAATAAATCATTCAGTTCACAAGACTCATATTGCAGCAGTTGGACAGTTTTCTATTCCCAGTACCCCCAGCCCCCAAGTCCTGACTTGGTATCCATTCCCATATGCATGTTACATCATTCTCATATACAGTGGTACCTCGGGTTAAGTACTTAATTCGTTCCAGAGGACCGTTCTTAACCTGAAACTGTTCTTAACCTGAGGTACCACTTTAGCTAATGGGGCCTCCTGCTGCCGCCACGCCGCCGGAGCACGATTTCTGTTCTTATCCTGAAGCAAAGTTCTTAACCTGAAGCACTATTTCTGAATTAGCGAAGTCTGTAACCTGAAGCGCATGTAACCCGAGGTACCACTGTAGATTGGCATAGAGATATCTTGAATGTGTGACTGGACAGGACTTTAACAAGGGATAGCAGACCTTGAACAAAACAAACCACTTTTATTATCGCTTCAAATGCAATGGCTGGTTGTTTTGATCACTTGGTGATGAATGGACTGCCTCAAATGGATAGAATAAAAATATATAAGTAGACACTATAATGTTATAAAAGCCTGGCACATGGATTAGTAATATTAATTAATTAATTAATTAAATTTGTATACCACCCTTCATCTGAAGATGGCAGAATACCTCTCAACAGAGAAACACAAAATGAGAATACAACAAAAAACCAATAATCCCCTCCCATAAACACATTAATAAAGCCATTGAATGTTAATCAGCTGTATTATTTTTTTACCACTGCAATGAATGACCATTACTGTCACACATTAAGAGTTTCCACACCTCTTTTCCACATTCCTGATGGCCACTAAGTTGGAGAATTCCAATACATACTGCAATACATAATGCAGTGATCCATAGGGAAAGTCATTCTACACATTATGGCTGGGACAGGGATCACTGACTATAAGAATGATTTATTTGGTAACATCCCTGTTAGACCTCTGCTCTAGCTCTGAAAACCCAAGAGAACTAGGAAACTTACCAGCTACAAGGCAGGGACATTTATTGATGTAAGGTTCTATTTTCTGGACCACTAAAACCAACCTAATCCAATTTTATTCAGACTTCCACACTTTCTAAATCCAGTTGCAGTCCTTTATTACACAAGCACACCCAACCAAGACTGATTCTAACAGCTCCCTTTCCAGCAAGAAAATCCTTATGTAGCAATTTTTTAGTTTCTTGAATCTAGAAATCTTCACTTTCTTCCATCCTGTGTACTACTAAACTGTTAGATATACTGAACTTGTCTTGATCTTATGTTCAGAATCAGAGGAGTATGAAGGTTTGCTTAATAAAGTCACACACACACACACACACACACACACACACAGAGGATATACCAGTTCCCTGCTAACACTGACTAAACCATAAGGATCACACAGTCCCCTTCGAGGAGTCCAGACTAACCCTTTTAGAGTTGTTCCATCTTACAGACAGTGGTGCAAAGTTTCACCACTAAAAGGGTCTTACAAAGGAAATCACTGTTAGTTTCTGTTCTTATCACTGTGCAGCTGCTTGGAGTCACAAGGCTCTGTTTACATTCCAGAGACAGTCCAGACTGTTGGAAGTCTCACGGGAAAGGAGACGGGATGTGACGTTAGTGGTTTCCTGTTTCTTTTGTTCCTTTGTTCCTTTGTTCAGTTGCTCTCTGCTTTTCGTAGCGAGAGGATGTCTTTTCTGTCTGTCTTTGCAATGTAGCCCAAAACTCTCATCACTTCTGCATGCTGCTGGAAACTCTGCTTAATGGAATGTGCCTGAGGCCTCATCAAAGGCTCAGGTCATTATTTGTTGGAGGCGATTCCGGAGACTCGGCTGGAGGAAGATGAGCCTTATCAGCTTGGCCGAGTGGAGATACCGACAATCACGACACAAGATACAAGCAGCAGGTAAGCCAGAGCTGTCCCAAGACATTTTGACACCTGAGGCAAACCACAGAATGTTGCCCCACCTCCCTGCCAAAAAAAGAAGGAACAAGAGAGGAATAAAGATCTACATCAGATCTGCTGCCCAAATAGATCTTGCTGCCTGAAGTGGTTACCTCACCTTGCATCATGGGTGGGCTAGCTCTGAAGTAGACAGACTGAAAAAAAACAAATAAATAAATATCCAAGAAAACACAGTGGTACTCAAGTATATAAGAACAACACAACCTCGGCAAGACTGAAAAATTATGCAAGGCTGTGTATTGGTGAAGTTAGTTTTCTGTGGGGGGAAATGTAAGTCCTTCCTGTTTGTTGTCCTATAACATTCCAGACCAAGAACATGGTCTAATGCAGAATATGTCCGCATGGTGGATCAACACCTAACCATAAAATAACCCTATGCTCAGTCCTATATTTGCCAAAATCCAATACAAAACACTGAATGGCAGTTGTGCTGTTGAAGCTAACGATTGTTTTAATGGACTTTCATTTTGTAGTCACTTACAAATGCAATGCTAAGTTCCCTCATTTGGAAGCTGTCAGTCTAAGAATTTAATTAGAATGACATCCATGAGTACAAGAACACTGAACAACAACAAAAATGACTGGGAACAACTCTGCAAAGTCAACATAATTCCATTTATTTTCCTAAGGAATGATGGAAGGACCAAAGTCAAGGTTAACCTCATTTGCTGTGTATATATCCATTGCAAATGCAAAAGATCAGAGCCATAATGTTCATGGTGCCCTTGTGGTTGCATTAAAATTCTTTGCAAGGTGTTGATCAATAAATTCTGAACTTCCAGGGTTGCCAAACCCTGTGCGAATAAGAGTGGGGGGGTGTGGGTGTTCATTCCTCTAAAGATTAAAATTAGGTACAGAAAAGAATTGCTATGTTAATAAAGAAAACCGTAATCAAGTTTAAGGAATTTAAGGATTAACAGTGACCTACATTAAGCACTGAATGCTTAAGATAACAGTCAAGGAAGATAAAAACCCTCTAAGTTCAGCATCGCAGTTCATGAATAACAGTTAGTTTGACATGTGTTTTGAAGAACTGTTAAGTATACACATCTTCTCAAGAATACAGCTTTTGAGAGATCAGTTGGTGTGGAACCAGGGATGATATAATTACTGGCCATGTTTGCCACTGAGTACTTTTTTTCTTTTCTTTATAGGCCTACAGTCAATCAGATGGGTTGCAGGTCAGTCCTCTTCAACCATCCTGTATCCACATTGTTGCAGGAACTGAAACCCATCCTTACTCAATGCTGCTGTGGGACCATTCAGAATTTGCACTGTATCTAAACCAAAGTCTCAATCAGAGGAGGTGTGAGTGATTTTCTCTCTGAAGTGTTTAACAAAAGAGCTACAGAAGACTGCTGAAGACTTAGCTGAATCTTCCTGGAAATCAAGGTAAAAAGGATTGCTCAGAAAAGTTCCACTGGACTGCACTCATAGACACAATGGTGGTGTAAAAGTAGTAAGTCTTCTTCGCCACCATTGCCACCACTGAAAAGACCTTCTCACAGGATCTAGCCAATATTTACGACTCAGCAAATAAAATGTTTACAATGTGTTATAAAGTGCAATGTACAAATGTGGTGATACAAAATCCAATACATTTTTCAAAACGTTTTTTTTAAAAAGCATTTTCACAGCGTTTTTATATGTGTGTAGATTCCACCTTAGTCAGACTCATTCCCAGTTTTCCTTATTTGCTTTTTTTGCTTGTCTCCCTAATTTGTTGCATTGTCCCTAAAGTCCCCCCCCCGCAAAAAAATCAGGGAGCCTATTGCATCTGAGTGAGCATTTCAATTGGCTGAGTCTACTTTGATGTATTTACTTATTTATGTAATAGATTTATATCCCGCTTTTATCACAGAGCAGCAAAATTCACAAATTAAGTAATACATGAGGCCACCTCCTTGCTGAAGCTAAGCAGGCCAGCATCTCATCAGTGCCTGGATGGGTAAGCACCTGCACATCAGGTTCCATGGCAGAAGAAAGGCAGCACCTGAATTTTAAGAAAATAAATAAAAAATATACATAAACCAGGCTGCAAGTGGGATTAACCATGTTGTTGACAGGAACACCAGCCACCATCAGGAAATTATCCCAGAGCAACCTGAAATCCGATTTGATGTGTTGAGCACATCAAAAAATCAGGAGACAATATCAGACAATGATCCATCCTTGACATTGCAGAAATCTCTCCCAAACACCATCATATTGCCCAGACCAGATGAAGAACAACATGGTCAGCAACTTATGTAGACTAAACTCAAGGTGATCTGAGATAGACCCATAGATGTCATGGTGGCCAAGAAAGCCTATGATCCTCCAATCAAGGGGTTTTGCATATATGTTTAGGTCCTCTGAGACTAGCAGCTTTGTCCAGCATTTAAGGTATGTGAAGGAAAGACCCCTATGAAGAATAATCCTACGGGAACAAGTCTATTTCATTTGCTTTCATTAGCCTATGTGAAGAAGCAAGGAGTCCACATGACTACGGAATTGTGTAGATCAGTTTTCCCCCAGCTAGTGTCTCCCAGATGTTTTGGCCTAGCATCCTCATCAACTCTGTACTCCAAAATATCTGGAGAACAAAAGGTTAGCAGGAGGCTGATGTAGATTGATCACTCTGAATCTCCCTGTTTTAAAACACCTTTACTACTGCTGGCGCATAACTGTGCCAGTATAATAATTCAAATCTGCTTTGGATACTCATCTAATGTCACAGGCTGGAACTACAATTATAGCACTAGATCCTAAATATCTGTCTGTACAGTGAATCACATAATCAGGATTTAAAGACAATGCAATTAAAAAATAAGACTATAATCCATTCTCCACCATGACGGGATTAAAAATTCTGATATCTACACCTAATTGGAGGGATAAATGTGAGTTATCTACCCAAATGCAGGTATTTTTCTCATTATCTAGTCAGTGAGAGATAGCGGTTAGCTGAGCTCATATTATTTCTCTTGTTTACAGCAAGGTTTGGAGTAGGAGAGATTGTTATTACAAACATTAAATAATACTTCTCAGGTTTTATTGTTAACATAAACTAGCCCAGGTAGTTGAATGGCACAATGCACATCAGTTAAAAATATTCACTATAAAAAACCACAGTGGAGTAATTTATCAATTGTTAATGACTGATTTTATTCTGTCAATCAGCGTAGGTGATATGGTCTGTTGGTTTTCTAATTAACAGTTTAATTTAGAGACTGAGCATAGAATTCTGCTTGTCTGAGAGCATTAATATTTCTAATAAGAGGCATGGTGTGAATTACATTGTTAGTTTTCAGCTTAGAAGAAAGAAGTGCTTCATCAGGCAAACATTTTAGTGTCATATCTGGTCCGGTGAAACCACATTTCCAAGAGGAATTCAATGTGCAGTGTAAACAGAAGAATGTTGCTTATGTGATGCAGAAATTTCTTTGGCCTGCTCAGCGCCATCCTTAACCAACCAACCCAATGACAAGCACAGTAGTGTTGCATGAAAATTCCTAATGATAGACGAAGTTTGGCAGGTAAGTTCTCATCAATGAGTAGGCCTCTCACCTCTCAATACCAACAATGCACTGGAGCTGTTGTAGAATCCTAGCCTACAAGAAGAATTCCATGTCCTGTGCGTTTATAATTGGAGTTTGGTTTTGATTTAAAACGTCTTGATCTTGCATTTTTAAAAATTTATTTTTAATAACATTAATCCTCCAGAGAACTGAGCTAATGGCTGCTATAGAAATGTAATAAATAAATAAATTTCTCATAGAATTGTGAATATCATCTTGGGCCTCGTGTTTTACAAGGTCAAGAAGCAACCAATTGGCATGTTATCATAACTGTCAAACAGAATGCAGATATTCATTGAATGTGATTATTCATCAGACATAGCTATGACCTTTTAATGTTTTAGTTCTATGCTTCATACATGAGTATAGAATGCGGATTCTGAGACATAAACAGACACTATTGCACATGGATATCTGTGAATATTTGTAGATTAAATGCCTCCTTGATACCCACACTCCTTTCTCACATATGCACATTCTTGTGCTACTCAACACCTCAGATGTACTCAGAAAAACCCTCAGACATACTCCAGGAAGTGTTGGAGTGTCTCAGACTGAAAAGGCAGTCTGACAGTATATTTGAAGGCATTTCCATACATTATTCTAAAAGCACCCTTTGCATTCCCAGGGCACATGCAGATCAGGTTGGTTCATACTGAAATTCATAAAGCCCAAATTCATCATGCATCTGTGTGTTCACCTTTGTGCCGTTATGCTTGTATCCAGCCTAAATATTTAGTCCACAAAAAGCTCTGTTGGTCTCCTAGCACAATGCCATTGAAATATACTTGGAGTTGAGAGTGGATTTCATGCTCTTTATTCAGCTCATAGTGGTGAGGAGGAATGGATGTTCCGCCAGAATGTCAGCTTTATATACATTATTTACACAATGGGCCCCAAGTGATTGGCTAATTCCTGGATTCTCCTGTAGGCCAATCAGGTTGCGGATTCACTTCTACCTGGAGCTGGATTGGGTGGCTCCTGCGGACCAATCAGACTGCTGCATTCTGAATCCTATTGTTCTAGGACCAATCAGACTGCTGCCTTTTGCATCCTATTCAACTCACTACATAACAGCCATTCACCCATAGGAAATTTTAATTCCATCCTCACCTGATCCTGCCACCATCCCAATCCCAGGCTGGACAAATTAAGAAGCACAGCACTTTTTTATTACAAGCATCGTATCAGGGGAAAGTGATAATTATAAACTGTGTATGAGTTAGTAAATTACACTTTGTAAAGCTCCTTCACAGAAGAGGGGAGGTGTAAAAGCTGAGCTAAAGCTCATTCAGAATGTAATTCTGAAATACCAAGGTGGAATTTTACTTAGTGCATGACTGCACACAGTTTTCATGAAAAAGCAATAATTATGTCAACGCATCATGTGCAATTATATAAGCAAGGCTGCTGTGCTCTCTCTCACTTAAGGCCTCATGCTTAACAGCTTTCTGTACTAACAACAACAACAACAATGTATTCATCTAAACAACTGTCACCATAGTATTCAGCACAGAGGGCTGCTTTAAAAGTGACATTTCCCCAGACTTGCCATGCAGTGTTTGATCCAAAGCACACGCCATGTTGGAAGAATAGGGTAAGAGAGTTTATATTGCCACCAGACCAAGGAAATGGCCGCATGAATGGGCTACCTCGGATGTGTGTGCAGTGCTTGTGAAGAGTCTAAATTAAGAGCTGAAAGTCCCTGGATTCACATTTCAGCCCACCCACAACTTATACAATGGCATTAGACAACCTGCTATCTCTAAGACTTAGGTGGCATATGTCATTTTATGTATAAAGAAAGGCCTTTGATGCTGATTGATTGATAGGAATATACCAGCATTACGATGGCACTTCTCTACAAGCTATTAACCTGAAATGTTCTCCCTTTCTCACTATACGAGAATCTGGGGTCACCCAATGAACACAAAGTGCTTTTTCACTCCACACATAGTTAGACATTTGGAATTTGCTATCATAAGATGTGATGACCACCAACTTAGGCAATTTTTAGAGGGGATTGGACCTTCCATAGATATCAGAAGGCAGGCCTGCATGGGGAAGTTTTCAATGTGTGATGTTCTGTTATGTTTTTGTATATTTTGTTGGAAGCTGCCAGAAGTTGCTGGGGCAAACCAGGAGATGGGTGGGATACAACAACAACAGCAACAGCAACAACAACTATTCTTCTTCTTCTTCTTCTTCTTCTTCTTCTTCTTATTATTATTATTATTATTATTATTATTATTATTATTATTATTTTAAATTAATGAAAGATAAGGCTATGCCTTCCTTGTTAAAGGTAAAGGGACCCCTGACCATTAGGTCCAGTCGTGGCTGACTCTGGAGTTGCAGTGCTCATCTCACTTTATTGGCCGAGGGAGCCGGCGTACAGCTTCTGGGTCATGTGGCCAGCATGACTAAGCCGCTTCTGGCGAACCAGAGCAGCGCACGGAAACGTCGTTTAGCTTCCCGCTGGAGTGGTACCTATTTATCTACTTGCACTTTGTTGTGCTTTTGAACTGCTAGGTTGGCCGGAGCAGGGACTGAGCAACGGGAGCTCACCCCGTCACGGGGATTCAAACCACTGACCTTCTGATCGGCAAGTCCTAGGCTCTGTGGTTTAACCCACAGCACCACCCGTGTCCCTGCCTTCCTTGTTAGGAGACCCCTATTCCTCTTATGGAACTACAGTTCCGAGAGCTCCCTGGGGAAAGGGATTTATTGTTTGAGAATTGTAACCGTGTAAAAGGAATAGAGCCTCCTAACAACAAACTACAGTTCCCAGGATTCCCAGCCATGGCTGCTTAAAGCAGTAGACTAGTACTTCAATTGTGTGGTGCCAATGTAACTTTAGTCCATGGAGCTCAGTATTGTCTACACAAGGGCTGGGGAACCTTTGGCCATCTATATGTTGCTGCCCTACAACGTTCATCATGCCTATTGGCAATGCAGATTTGAGCGGGTGAGAACTGTAGTCCAAAAACAGCTGCAGGTCCAAATGTTCTGGGCCGCACTAACTGGGTTCAGGCATGAGCCTTGCCCAGCCCTTCCTGGGATTGAACTTTGGACCTTCTGCATTCAAAGCAAGTGTCCTGCCATTGTGTTGTGCCCTGTTCTCATCTGGGCATTCAGATTGCAAGCTAAATTTATTAGGGCAGAATATAAATGCTGGCCTATGTCACAGGGTTATTTCAAAGTTTACTGCTTTTAGAGGTTGTGATATGACCTACTTCGAACACTTAAATATTCATAAGGCACATTGGTTCCACATACGTTAGGATAATCGCCTTTTGTCCACAAGAGCAATTCTTTAAAAGAAAAGTGTAAATTAAACATGGATTGCAAGAAGGAACAGAGATTTCCTTGACCATGGAACGTATTACTGAGAGTCTAAAATAAATTTACATTTGTTGCTTTGTTGTTCCAGAAATTAATAAATGTTTCATTAACACTGTTACATTTTTGCCTGGCTCAAACATAATTTGATAATTTACCTGCAGTTGCATACTCATTTTTCTATTGATAGTATTTCTCAGTGCTATTTTTCTGGAAGAAAAAGTGCCAGAACTCACCGTGTTCTCTTGTAATGGCAATGGTGCCCACCTGAGAGGTGCGGGAACTGAGTTCCAGCTGGGGGGAAAGCTCTGGTATTCCCACATATTTAGCATTCAGAATTCTTGTAATCATATAAAATGAAGCTGATTGTGTCTATTATTTATTGATTTCACATGTGTTGCCAAAAAAATCAAAGGTTTCAAAGATACATGCATTCCAGTAATTCTGTCAGTTATATGAACAATATTATACCAGGTGCTTAATTAATTTATATTTCATTTATTTTTCAATTAAACTGTACATGTTCAGACACAACAAAGAGTCTTGTAGCACCCATTCCTATGACTAAACTGAAGTAAGTCCCATGGGGTTCAATGGGGCTTACTCCCAGGTAAATAGGGTTAGGATTGCAACCTTTATTAGGGATCAGGTGTATGGAATGTAAACCATGAAAATTTATGCCGAAATAATATTTGTTAGTCCTTATGGTGACACAAGATACTTTGTTGTTTTTGTGGCAGTAAACAGACACGGATACTCCATTTACAGAAAATATGCAGACACATAGCTGTAGTGGGATTTGTGCCGCTACACAAAAAGGATTATGTGCAACATGTTTTTTATTATTTAAAAAACCCTACAAAACCCAGTTAATGGAAAAAACATAATTCAAACACAGGAAATACGATTCCAGGATTATAAATATTAAACAATCCTAATACTGAAAAACTGGGACGCGGGTGGCACTGTGGGCTAAAGCCTCAGCGCCTAGGGCTTGCCGATCGAAAGGTCAGCGGTTCGAATCCCCGCGGCGGGGTGCGCTCCCGCTGCTCGGTCCCAGCGCCTGCCAACCTAGCAGTTCGAAAGCACCCCCGGGGGCAAGTAGATAAATAGGTACCGCTTACCAGCGGGAAGGTAAACGGCGTTCCGTGTGCTGCGCTGGCTCGCCAGAGCAGCGTTGTCACGCTGGCCACGTGACCCGGAAGTGTCTCCGGACAGCGCTGGCCCCCGGCCAATAGATGTGAGATGGGCGCACAAACCCCAGAGTCTGGCAAGACTGGCCCGTTCGGGCAGGGGTACCTTTACCTTTACCTTTAATACTGAAAAACTACACTGTGGCCACATTCACTCCACACATTTAAAGCACATCTTTTAACATTCCTCAAATATCTCTGGGAGTTGTAGATCATTAGGGGTTCACAGTGTTGTTCAGAGACCCCTATTCCCAAAGCTACAGGGCTTTAAAGACACAATCCTTCACAGGGAACTCTGGAAATTGTAGCTCTGCAAGGGGAATAGGTGGTTTCGCTTTCAGCACCCTTAACAAAGGACAGCTCCCAGAATTCTTTGGGGGAAGCCCCAGCTGTTTAAAGCGCCATCATAGTGCATTATACTCATTAGTAGTATTCATTATGTTTGTTCAGCAGCAACACTGCGAGGTAGACCCATAAAATGATTGCCAATTTCCAAGTGGGAAACTGAGGCTAAGAGATATCCATAAAAAATTAGATCACAGTATCTTTGTGTTTCATATTCGATCTATATAACTAATGGGCTGTACTACATAGATACAGTGGTACATACGCTTCAGGTTACATACGCTTCAGGTTACACACTCCGCTAACCCAGAAATAGTGCTTCAGGTTAAGAACTTTGCTTCAGGATAAGAACAGAAATCGGGCTCCATCGGCGCAGCAGCAGCAGGAGGCCCCATTAGCTAAAGTGGTCTTCAGGTTAAGAACAGTTTCAGGTTAAGAACGGAACTCCGGAACGAATTAAGTACTTAACCTGAGGTACCACTGTATTGATACACAGTTATGTGGATATGTGCTGGAAGAACAGAACAATGTTTGCGGGGGGAAGTGAGGGTTGATCACTGAAGCGCTGTGTATGCATAGTTTAAACTCTGTTCAGGCCGAAGGGGGGGGGGTTACTAGAATGTTTTACATAATGTCTGTTTCAAACAGGAAGGCAGAAATGAGCACTCAAATGGCAAACTGTGCACACCAGCAGATTTTATGCCTCCTCCAAGCTATGCAGAATTGTTGCTCTCTCAAGAACTGCTGGCAATCATTTAAATAGATTCTGAAGCACCCCCTTTCAGTTTGGCACATTGATTATTTATTACCATCCAGCCATATATTAGCATAAGACAATGCAATTTGGCATATAACTTAAATGGGATATATTTCAGTGCTGGGTCTTTTGCGAAAATGAGGGCTTATAAAGATAACTTCATTCACGGGGCAAGTGATAAGAGTTCCTTGAATGAGTGGGATGAGATAGCTTGGCTTTAGATAAAGAGCTCTGAATCAGGAAGCTCCGTGGGATAAGATGGTGAAAACAATCTGCTTAAATGATACAGCATTTTGCAAAGGAAACCAATCAACATTTGCAGCAGAACGAGGGGGGAAATATTAAGCATGCAGACCTGTGTTCTTGGATAGTCACTCAGCTATAATGAGCTTGAGAAAAGTAACCCGTTGCTTTTTTTTGCCAGGGTTGGGAGTGAGATTTGACATCATATAGCCAAAGTGTACACTATTGACTAAATGAATTAGCTTGCATTTATCTCCATAAATCAAAATGAAAAGCCGATTCAGCCGTTCCACTGAAAAACAGTGTTATGAGCTGACACTAGAAAAACATTGGTTCTATTTACAACAGGGGGAGAGATTCACCCTGGTGTATACATGACCAGAACATAACCAGATAAATTATTTGAAGACAAGTATCTCTATTTCCAACATTCAGAGGTGAGCAATTGCCACTCCTTATGTTCTCAAAATCTTATCCGTGCATAACAAGGAGATTTCAGCAGGCATGGAGGAACTGGAAGGTTTGCAAAAATGCACAAGTACTCATTTAATAGATTGCTATCCTATCCTTCCTTCAAAAAGAGCCCAGGATGGAAAACACACCAGCCTTAAAATAATACAAGAAAAAGTAAAGTAACATCTCTAAAAACAACAAAAAGCAACCACGTACTCTCACAGCTAATAATTTCTAGATTTCCAGGAATGGAAACTCAGTCATCAAATGCCAGGGTAAACAGGAGTGTTTTAAAATCCCTCCTTGTAGTTAATAAAGAGGGGGGCAGGTGCAATTCACATGGGAGGTCATTCCACAAATGGGGAACCACCACCAAGAAGGTTGTGTGCCAACCCTCAAGCGGGGGGGGGGGGTTGATCCCAAATTAGCTCACTGAAGATTGAGTATGATCAGTGGCCATGGAATGCTGCCTGGCTGTTTGGAGGGAAACTAGCTGAGAGGGGTAATGGAATGGAACATCCGGAAAGAAAAAATGGCTCATGGGAATACTCTGTAGCAATATCCTGTACTGCAATACCTTGTTGCAGTTATAGTCCTCATTGCAATTCAAACCCTAAACATGGAACATTCTTCCTATATCCATGTCAAATATAATCTCGGCCAATTTTGTCTCCCATTCTCATTTATTACTGTTGTGCACTGATTAAATGGCCAGTGGAATAAGGGTTGCTATGCTTAAAGTTGTGTCAGGAAAATATTATTGCCTAGGGTTGCCATATGTCCAGAATTTCCTGGACATACTCAGAATACCGCAGTCAAAAGCAGTGTGGGAAGAAATCGGCTAAATGTCCAGTGTCATTTTTGCCAATTTTCCTTTTGCGGTTTGGCCAAAAAACCCTAAAAACTTTTCTGTCCAGATTTTTGCTATGGATGTTTTATGATGTTTTATTATACTTGTAATGCCTAATAAAAGTTTGATGATGATGATGATGAAGAAGAAGAAGCTCTTTTTGAAATATGGCAACCCTATTATTGTCCTCCTGGGTCTTTTGCCCAGACTGTGCACTGCATGGTGGTTTACTGCCCATGCCAATGCATTTACTTACATGTACACTAGAGACTAAATGACTCTGAAAAATGATAGCTGTAGCAACTGACATCAAATATGAACAAGGTTTCCCCATGAAGAAAAACAGGGGCATCATATGTTGTTGTTGTTTAGTCGTTTAGTGGTGTCCGACTCTTTGTGACCCCATGGACTATAGCACACCAGGCACTCCTGTCTTCCACTGCCTCCCGCAGTTTGGTCAAACTCATGCTGATAGCTTTGAGAACACTGCCCAACCATCTCATCCTCTGTTGTCCCCTTCTCCTTGTGCCCTCAATCTTTCCCAGCATCAGGGTCTTTTCCAGGGAGTCTTCTCGTCTCATGAGGTGGCCAAAGTATTGGAGCCTCAGCTTCAGGATCTGTCCTTCCAGTGAGCACTCAGGGCTGATTTCCTTAAGAATGGATAGGTTTGATCTTCTTGCAGTCCATGGGACTCTCAAGAGGCTCCTCCAGCATCATAATTCAAAAGCATCAATTCTTAGTAGAGGATATATTAGTTGGAATTCATCCCTCCAGGTGAACATGTGTGATTTGAACAATTTCAAAATCCCATCCTTGGCAGCAAAAAATTATAAGCATGGGAAATATGTTGGAAAGCCTTGTTTTGAGCAAGTCCAGCTATGGGGTAATCTGTCTCCCATTTCCTACCCTGCTTAACAAGGAATTAGGCACAGTGGAGTAGCTAGCCACTTGGGCGCCTGGGGCGGCGCATGCGCTCTGTGCCTGGGGGCGGGACGAGCCGCCCATGGGGGTGGGGCAAGTCGCCCATTGGGTGTAAGGAGGCAGCGGCAGACGCAAGCCCCACACTGCCATTTCGGGCAGCATAGAGCATGGAGGCGTCCCAGCCACTGCGTCCCTCCCAGAAGAGGCACGTGGCTTGGGTGCGCTGCAGGCTCCATGGTAAGTGCTGCCTCCATAATGTGGCCCTAGCCGCCCCTCGCTGCGCCCCACCACCCCCTCTGATCAGGCAACAACTTGGGAAGTAAGTTTTAAAATATAATTTACTTACTTATAATCTCACATTAGTTCACAGCAACGGCAGCAGCAGTAAAAACTATGCAGGCACAGTACTTATATTTACAGTATAACCAACTTCAGGAATGTACCTAAAGCTGGAGCAAAAGGAGGCATGTCCAAGGAAGAGAGAGCGAGGGGAACATACATCACACAATACCAGTTGTATTTTTATGGTCTGAGTATTTGCCTCTCAGCAGTACAGCTCTGTAGTTTTAGCCCCTTCTCATGCTAACTAGCAAGAATATGCATTTGTTAGGTTTGGCTGCCAATCTGCCAGCCATGTCTGTTGCCAGTAAATAAGGACATCTGGAGCATGTAACATCCTTAAGAGAAATGATGCCTAAATGCATGCAGCTGCAACTTGTTCATATTCTGCCTCGATCATTTCACCTTCCTTCCTTGCTTCTAACCCCTCCATTGTATTTACTGCCTTTCCAGTGGGGCAGCATGCCTGAATTTGTCTTGCTTATAGAACTCTGCAAATATATATTTTTTAAATTGTGTGATATTATATATATATATATAAAACACATGCATCAAGCATTGCATTATAATGAGGCCATTGCTCTAGTGTGTGTATGTGTCATCTGTAGCTATATCTATCTGTTAGAGAGGACTACCGTATTTTTTGCTCTATAAGACTCACTTTTTCCCTCCTAAAAAGTAAGGGGAAATGTGTGTGCGTTTTATGGGGCAAATGCAGGCCGCACAGCTATCCTAGAAGCCAGAACAGCAAGAGAGATTGCTGCTTTCACTGCGCAGCGATCCCTCTTGCTGTTCTGACTTCTGAGATTCAGAATATTTTTTCCCTTGTTTTCCTCCTCCAAAAACTAGGTGCGTCTTATGGTCTGGTGCGTCTTATAGAGCGAAAAATACGGTATCTATCCAATGATAAGCAATGCAAATGAATCAGACTGCAGAAGAAAATGGCAATTCTCATCTGCACTTGCACTCATTTTCCCATTAAGTTTTGTTTAACAAACAGAGATCCCTTGGGGGATATTAGCTGCTGGGCCACTAAGCTTCTCTCCATTTATTCTTTTTTTTAAATTCTTTTTAAAGCAAAGCCCTCTAAACAGTACTAAAAGCTAATCTTTATTTTTAGCCCGGTTTCCTAAGTGATCTTGAATGCGTTATTTTTACCCTTGCGGTCTGGATTACGTTTAGTGTTATATTGATTGGGAAGGGTTTGATGAAAGGCACTTGTAGGCTGCGGGTATTCTTTACCTCTTTGTCATTGGTACATCATTTTGCCAACACTTTCAGCAGCTTTCTCCTTTGCTTTGGTTCCCAGAAAAGCCCTAACATCAAGGTTTCGATCCTTCCACTTAAAGAAAAATGCAGCTATTTTGCATACTAAAGAAACACCAGCTGTAGACCGCGGCATTATGACATTAAAGATCATTAGATGTGGCCTGTACAAATCAAGTGCAGGCAAGCAGGTTCTCCTCAAAGAGGTAATGAGTTTGCACTGCACAAATTAATTGCATGGCCATTGTGGTGGTAAGTGTTTTGAACAAGGCCATAGTGGTTTGCCCATATGTGGCTCCAAAATGATCCATCCTACTTCTGTGTTTTTTTTTAAAAAAAATTATTTATTGAGTTTCCAAAAATTTAAACACTACAAACAAAAAAGCAAAAAGAAAAAACAAACGAAAAACAACACAATACAATACAAAAACACTACAAAACACTAACACATAAGACAAATAAAGCAAAACAAGGACCATTTAAAGCACATTAAACAATTTCAATGTCATATCTTTCGTTCGCTTATTTCCACGACTTCCTCACACCTCCCTTTTTGTATTCCACATCAATTAATTATTTCAGCAATTCCTTTCCATCTTCCTCTGTTTTCTATCCTATAATTATCTCAACACTTTCTAACCTTATTTTGTTCCCTTTAATGCTCTATTAATCTATTTATACTTAATTCCTTATAACATTTCTGCTAAAGCCATATAACTTCATTCTAACTTTGTTCTAACATTCATTAATTTTGCAATATTTCTATAAATAGTCTTTAAACTTCCAGTCTTCTTCTCAGCCAGCAAAAAGCAGATGATTCACAACAAAATTTAGGGGTCTGGCAGGGCAAGTCCACCTCCTTCTTTAGCATCCGTTAGTATCTTAAATTTTACTTGAGGCTTCCTGCCCTGCCAACCAAATCTAGAGACGTCCCTCCGCCACCTCCTGAGACAATCCCTCCCATCCAAAGCTTGCAATGTTTGAAACAAAAGCAACATCCCTGACATCACAGCAACCCTCGTCCCCACCACAGCAACTCGGCCCAACAATAACAACTTCCAATTTAACCCTATTTCCAAATCCCCCTTCTCTTCAAGCCAACGTCCTTCACAGTTGCCCTTGAATAGATTCACATTTCTGGCGGTCATACTAACCCCCAAATACCTCTCTTTCTCAACCAATGTTAGTCCTATCTCCTCCTGAAACTCTATTAAGCTTTCCTTTTCCTCAGGCAGGGCTCTGATCCTCAGTTTCATCTGTTTCTCTTTAAGTTCAGTCATAACAAGTGTCAGCTTGTATTCATCAAGTTGTCCTTGTATGGATGGGACTCTCTCTCCAGTTGAATTACTTTAACTTCAGCAGCAAGGGTTTCCTCCTTAACTTCATCCGCAGTTTGCCGTATCAGGGTAGATTCCTGTATCAATTTCTGGGTGGTTTCTGTATTGGTATTCACCTTTTGTCCCAGGTTATTTAAACTTTCTACCATTAAGTCAATTTTAATATTTGCAGCATTCACTTTCATATTTATCACATCCGTTTTCTTGTGAAGCTGTTCCAGCAAGTCATTTATTTTCACTAATACAACCGCTAAGGCCTCTTCTGGCAACATTCCGTCTTTCCCATCTGCCATAACACTCAATAGATTCAAGGTCAGTCTCACGGTTTTTATCTTACAGCTGGAAATTTCCCAGCCCAGATCTTATACAGTTTCAAGAACTTCCACTAGAGGAAACAGTTTCTATTTGTATTGATAAATAATATCCTCTTATAGGCACAGTTCAAACGACCCAAAACTAATTTCAATTTTCAGTTACTTTCACTGCTGGAGACAGTAGAAACAATGTGTCTTCTCTTATGCTAACTGTCAATGAACGATCCAAACGCTGTCAATAAACGTCCCACCAAACGTCGGACCTACTAGCAGCCCGTTCCCAGGGTCCGAGCGGCGGTATTTTACCTCTCTTGGTCTCTTCCGCAGGCAAACTCAGTCCACAACCCCCCCCCTCTTCTCCTGCCTCCAAGGGGAGGATTGTATTCTTTACTTATGGAAATTTAGTCTTTTACAAAAAGCTTTCCAAGACTTCAGCTTGCAGCCTCAATTGCTTCAGTCTATTTACAAAAGGGGAAGGCGGACTTCCTGTATTGAACCTTCCCCGTTTCGATGCCAAATTAGACATTTTAAAAATCCAATTTTCCCGATTAAGCTCTACTCACGGGTAGTTACTTTAGAGTCAAATTGTCCACAGGAAAAAGTCAGCACTCTCCGACAACAGCTATGCGGCTTCGCTCCATGGAAGAAGCAGGTGATTCGAAGCACTGCGCCGCTCAACCCCACGTCGCTCCGGATCCCCGAAACCGAGTTTCCCCGCGAGTGGGGGAGGCGCAAAAGGTGCCCGCCAAATCCCACGCTCACAGGCTTCTCCCGCCTGTGATTTTTAACGGGTCTCCGCCTTCGCCGTGGCGGCCAGACCCAGATTTCCACGGAGCTGATTCCTCCCAATCAGAGGAATCCAGCCATTGCCGGAGGCGCCTCCCCGGAAGTCCTCTGATCCATCCTACTTCTGAACAAAGAGCAGTTTCAGACACATGAGCAATCTCCCTCGTGTTTCCCAGCTGAAATTGTTGTTGTTGTTTAGTCGTTTAGTCATGTCTGACTCTTTGTGACCCCGTGGACCAAAGCACGCCAGGCACTCCTGTCTTCCACTGCCTCCTGCAGTTTGGTCAAACTCATGCTGGTAGCTTCGAGAACACTGCCCAACCATCTCATCCTCTGTCGTCCCCTTCTCCTTGTGCCCTCAATCTTTCCCAACATCAGGGTCTTTTCCAGGGAGTCTTCTCTTCTCATGAGGTGGCCAAAGTATTGGAGCCTCAGCTTCAGGATCTGTCCTTCCAGTGAGCACTCAGGGCTGATTTCCTTCAGAATGGAGAGGTTTGATCTTGCAGTCCATGGGACTCTCAAGAGTCTCCTCCAGCACCATAATTCAAAAGCATCAATTCTCCAGCAATCAGCCTTCTTTATGGTCCAGCTCTCACTTCCACACATCACTACTGGGAAAACCATAGCTTTAACTATATGGTCCTTTGTTGGCAAGGTGATGTCTCTGCTTTTTAAGATGCTGTCTAGGTTTGTGTAAAACCCTTGCTCACTGGGACAAGATGGTTTGAGCATGTTACACTGATCCTGGCCCAACTGCACTGGCTGCCAATTAGTTTCTGGGCCCAATTCAAAGTGCTGCTTTTGACCTATAAAGCCTTAAGTGGCTCAGGATCGCAATACCTCAAGGACTGCCTCTCTCCATATAAACTGCCCTGGACTCTGTGTTCATCATCTGAGGCCCTTCTTCATGTGTCTCCTCCACGTGAGGTCTGGAGGCTGGCAACACGAGAATGGTCCTTCTCTGTAGTGGCTCCCCATTTGTGGAATGCTCTCCCCAGGAAGGCTTGCCTGGCACCTTCATTACATATATTAAGGCACCAGGCAAAAAAAAACACCGTTCCTTTTCAACTAGGCCTTTGGCTGATTAATATTCTACAGTCTTTAAATGTGTCTGTGGGAAGGGGGTGTTATTGTATTGCTGTTTTGTTTTAATTATTTACTTGTTTTTATTCTGTATTTTATTCTGTGAACTGCCTTGAGAGCTTATGATGAAGGGCGGTATATAAATCAAATCAATAAATAACACAACAACTGCTGCTAGTCAGGCAATACTGAGGCAGATGAACCAATGATCTGGCTCTTTAGAAGTCACCTAGCTTCTTGTGTTGCTAAGATCTGTTCCTGTTTATAGGAGGCATGACTTTACCTTTTAAAGGACAGCAGTGCCAGGAATTAAGAAAAGTTCTGCAATTATTATAATGTTGTCTAGGAAAGGAATCAAAACATCCATCTTGCTCATTTCTCAGATGCTTAAGGGAGACAGTAGAAATTGTCAATCAGCAAGTCAAAGATGGATGGTAAGTGGTGAAGAGTAATCACCTGATAGAATGCCACATTTCTGCACTTGCTGTTCAAAATTAAGCTGTGTTTCGTTCTGACAGAACAAAGTTTCTCAAACAAAGTGGGGTGTTTCAGGGACTTGGATAAAATCTGGGATTTATTAACCTCATTGTCTTGCACCTTCATCCAGTCCTTAGTTTTTAAAGAAGCAAATAAATTATGTATATGGTAGTAACTGTTGCCAGTGCTCCAAATGGATGCTTAATAATTCATGTTTTTAAATTAATATTTTTCAATCTGCCGTTTAGGTACTTGGGTGTGCCTCATTTATTTATTTTTGAAATGCACGTGCACACCCCCACCCCATATATCTGTCCGTAACCATGAGTACAAAAGTAGGGCTGAACTGTGAAATCCTATGTGTGCCTAAGCAGAAGTCCCATTTAGTTCAATGGGGCTTTGTCCCCTGTAGTAAGTAAGTGTAGGACTGCAGCCTGGAAAGATGTAAAGATGTAAAGAAGGCTTATAGTTTAGGAAAATAGGTTTCACAAAGAGAAACTATATGGCATTATATCACAATAGGAAAAATGAAATTTCAGAGTCAGATTGAAAAGCTACTAGCCCTCATTAATTTAAAATACGTGGTTCTTCAAAAGAAGAAACAATGACAGCAGCAAACTCAAATTGCATCTGAATCTGACGTTCAACTTTCCTCAGATAATAATAATAATAATAATAATAATAATAATAATAATAATAATAATTTATACCCTGCCCATCTGACTGGGTTTCCCCAGCCTCTCTGGGTGGCTCCCAACAGAATATTAAAAACACAATAAAACATGAAACATTAAAAAAATTCCCTAAATAGGGCTGCCTTCAGATGTCTTCTAAAAGTCAGATAGTTGTTTATTTACTTGACATCTGATTGGAGGGCGTTCCACAAGGAGGACACCAGCACCGAGAATGCCCTCTGCCCGGTTCCCTGTAACCTCACTTCTCGCAGTGAGGGAACTGCCAGAAGGCCCTCGGAGCTGGACCTCAGTGTCCGGGCAGAACGATGGTGGTGGAGACGCTCCTTCAGAGCAAGCATCCCACCTTTTAAAAAGGAAAATCTTTGTGACCAGCAAAACCATGCTCACCCTCATGGTTCTATGAATGAATGACTGTAGTACAAAGGGCAAGATGCAGGGGCTTGTGGGAAGACTCTCTGAACCAGAGAAGGGTAATGTGATGTCATGCAATTTCAGCTAAGCAACCACATTCTCTGCTGAGTAAACCATGCCAATGAACGCTTCAGTTGGATAAAACAAGGGATCAAGCAGGCTGACACAGTACACAGTCACATTCTGGAACACCATGCGCAGGGGGAAAGATGTGACGGGGCTCTTCTGTTGTGTGACAAACACAGAATACCTAAAAGCCAGGACAGCTTTGCTGACTCCCCAGAATGGAATGGGAAGCTTGTTAAAACTGGAAGCCAGAATCTGAGACTAGGCTAACATGTGCAATGCAGGCTGGTTAAGCTTTGCTATCATCCACCCAGCAAGGACGCTTAATTTGTGCATGATAGGGGTCTACTTCCCCTGAGAAATAAGAAGCAATGCATTAGCTTTTATCAGTACTGGACACAATACTAATCTTATTGTGTATAATAGCCTGCCAGACTATAAAAGAAACATCCCATCTAGCTTTCGTGCCATTATCATCATTACTTTTCACAGCTTACAAAAGTAAGATTGGAAGTCATAATATCTCAGGATTATAGTTGAACAGAAGGAGCGGGATGAAGGACTATAGGAAACACCTTACAAATGATGATAAAGTTGCAATCCAATACACACATACCTGTGAACAAGTCTCACTGAACACAGTAAGATTATTCCTACATGCGTTGGATTCAGCAACATGTGAAAAACTATCCTTTCTTATCTTCTGAAGCTCTCTAAGGTAATTGCTTTCACAATTCTCAACTTTTTCTTCTTCTTAGCAACCAATGAGGACATGGAACTTGACTCTTAATGAAGTTAGTGAAAAACTGAGATTCCCCCAAAGTTCACTGTATTAGAGTCCATGTTCTGCTAACAGCAATATGTCAGGTTCCGGACACTTTGCAGTTTGGGAATAAAATCAAATTATCAACACCTTCGGTCTCTTGGTTAAACTCCCATAATAAATCAAATCACCATATTGCTTGATCTCTTGAACTAAACTTTGCTAGCAAATTAAAGTATCAGATTCCCGGGACAATTTAGGAAAGTTTGCAGTTTTTCAAAGTCCACATTTAAATGATTAAACGAAATCACCCAGTTCTGCTGTGCAGTGTTAACTGAAAAGCCCTGCCACTGGGAACTCATAATCCTTGCAGAAGACTTCAAAAGATGTGAAACTTTCAATTCTGGCCTCAGGGGAAGAAGAAGTACTGCCAAGTGGATTAACCTTTCCAAATACAGTATGCATTTCCTAAAGCAGTTATTGACATGCACCTTCCAGCTCCTTTCTTCTCTCAGAGCCCAGAATGTGGGAGGAAGTGACCTTCCTCTCAGGATTTGGAGAAAGCAGAGCAACTAACATAGCAAGATAAAAGTAAGTAAAATCCTTGCGAACTTAATGAAGGTGAATTAAATATCATCAACACAAAGAAGTTGGCCTTAAATGTTCCAACCACAAACCGACACACATTGAATGAATTATTTCTAACGCACATCTTGGCCTGATGAAAAAATAGGAACCCCTCTCTGAAACTTTTGTGCATCAAGGAAGCTGCCTTTGAAAAGCACATCACAAACTTACATCTGAAGAAAACCTGCCGCACCTTTTGACCCTGCTCTTCGCACAAATTGCTCAGAGCAGCTTGCCTGCAGTTACAGGTAAGTCTTCCTGCTAAGCAGTTTTGAGAGACACTGCCCTGCTTAGACATAGGGGAGAGTTACGATATGAAACATGGAGAATAAGTAAAGTCGGAGTGATGAGATGAAGTGACTTCTGCTGCATCGGCCCACAACTTGACCACAATCATAACAGTTTGAAAAGAATAGGTCATTTCCCTCTGTTTCCCGCCTTCTGTGGGAGAGTGCTGTTGCACCACTCATGCTCAAAAGCAAGGTATTTGCACGCTTGGGGAAATCCTATGTTTTGGAGAAATACAGAAAGCTTCCTATGTTCCTGTGGCCTCAAGAAAGATCTTATTTCTGCAGAGGATTTTAATTTCAGACTCTCCAGCTCTATGAATTCAAAATCTCAATACAGATCAAATGACACTGCTGTCTTAAAAGTGGATTACTTCATTTTTAGAAAAAGAAAAAGAGAAGGGGCTGGTGATGTTAAAAAGAGGTAAAAGGTTTGGACAGTGGCTCTTCAAAGGGCCACTAAGCAAAATGTGTGTCTATGGGGGGGGGGGAGAAAGAGGAGAGGGAGAGAGCTCTCTTGTAAACTGGAATACCATTTCCATCAATTAAAAAACAACAACCAAGAGAGTCAGGTATCAGATTAGCACAACACTGCTAGTTTGCCTATAGGGGGCACTGTGCCTCCAGTCTCCTGTAATCTCTATGTGTGTGAAAATCACTGCATTTTCCCTAGAAATTCTCAATTCATTGGCCAGATACATCATAGTCTAGCTTGTTGGGGTTTTATTTGTTTTTGCTTTTTGAATTATACACATTGTGGCCTGTTCTCAAAACACGCCTACATGGCCCCCCTCCCTGGGTCTTTCTTTCCTGTGGAGTGCTCATCCTCACAGCATTACCTGTTCATATGGCCAGGTTCACCTGGAGAAATGGACCTGGAGAAAGGGACTACTTTCTGGGTGAGTGTTAAAACCCCAAAACAACAATCCAAAGACAACCCTGTAAGGGATGGAGGCGCAACAAGACGCGGGAACAAGGAGTTTCTCAAACAACAAAAAAAGGAGCTATGGTTATCCTTTAAAATTCAAGGAGCAGAGATATTACAGAAATCAGTTATGAATACTGTGCATAAACAGCATTGGGGAAAAGCAGAGCCATTAGATTCTTCCAGGGGAGTGAAAAAGGTATCCGACGGACTGCTTATATCCATATGTACCCCACCATAACATAAGATCAGCATTGGAGGTCTTCTGGTACACTAGGAGGAGTTATTAGGTTAGTGAGTAGCACATGCAGGGCCTTCTCTGTGGTGGCCCTGCTATCTTTGGAATACCTTCCCTAGGTGGGATACAGATGGGGCGCCATTAGATTCATGTTTTTTTTTATCTCCTTAAGAAAAAAATCCAGTCTGCTTTGGGATGGTTTTATGGATCTGCATTTTAAGAATGATTGTCTCTCCTGCTGTTATAGTAATATTATTCAATGCAGTTTAGCATTTTATTTTATACTTAAAACAAAAACAAAAACCACAGAGTTGCCGAAACTGGTGACTTTCAAACTTCTTGGACTACAACTTGCATCAGCCTGAGCCTACAATGGACAACGATGATGGGAGCTGGAGTCCACTGGCACCTGCGAGGAATCAGGTTGTACACCTGCGGATGAGCAGATAGCAAATTAATGATGCTGCTCCATCTCCTTGCTCTAGTCCAGGGGTCGGCAAAGTTTTTGTGGCTTGGGCCGGTTCATGGTCCTGCAGACGAAGCAGTGGGCGGGAGTGCGCACACACACATGCACAAACGCTATTTCCAGCGCTTCTTCCAGCGCAGAGGAGGCTTGCGCAGCTTCCCATTGGCTGCAGGAGCTTTTTAGAGCTTTCTAAAAAAGAAAAAGAAAAGAAAAAACATAAACAAACACACACACACACACAAAGTCCTTATGTATCTTTTATTAGATGCTATTCAATACAATTCAATCCTGTATTAGTATTTCTCGTAAATAATACCTTTCATATGGATCGAATCTCTTTCCGTATTTACTTGTTGTGGACTTCCATCTACCTCGAAATTCATTTTTTCTTACCAAAATCTTTCCTGTATTTAATGTTTTCTCCTCCTATCACCACTTATGATTGCCTATGCTGATCAGTTTCTTTCCACCCCAAGATGTGGTTTTAAAATTGTGTCCACAGACCTCTGAATGATTGACAATATTGAAACAAGTGAAAGATTTTTGGGTTGGCTTATGTTCCTATCTCCTGGGATAATAATAATAATAATAATAATAATAATAATAATAATAATAATAATAATTTATTATTTATACCCCGCCCATCTGGCTGGGCCTCCCCAGCCACTCTGGGCGGCTTCCATAAAAACCAAAAATACAATAAAATATCACACGTTAAAAACTTCCCTGAACAGGGCTGCCTTAAGATGTCTCCTGAATGTCAGGTATGCCTACAATAATAATACAGACAGACAGACAGACAGACAGACAGGGTTTCCACAGCTATCAGCTCAACATTAATGACTCAGTAAACATTATTTGGTTTTTCTTTCCAAAGGGGTTTCCCCAAGGGAAGCTGCAGGTTTGCAAATAGTTGAAAACTGCAGAGGAAAACTTGGGGGGGGGCAAACAAAACTGATTTCCTGCCATTAAGCAGCTAAGCTCCCCGAGTCTCTGGAGGAGGTGGCAATTCAGAAAACATGCAAAGTCATCGGGAAAAATTGGCATGCTCTTTAGGTACCTGCGGAAAATTCATTAGCACAACACAATTCAGACTGCAGCTATTCTATTCAAGAGGGACCTTGCTGCCTAAAAGGGGTCTTTTGCTATCTTATTAGCTGCCCTGAGCTCGGCTTGCTAGTGTAGTGGAGCCGAAAGGGTGGGGGAGACTGTTTCAGAGCAGAATGCCATCCACTAGACAGCCAGGTTAGCTGTTGGTTCTGGCAAGTGAACGGGCTTGCAGATTTTTACTGTTGTTTGTGACACATTAGCATAGAGAAATTCAGAGAATGAGGGAAATAATCAAACAAAGGCTGGATACTTCTTTTCTTTTCTTTGATAGAGTTCCTACTCCATGCTATCAATTTACATGGTAACACGTCTTGGCAAAATTGTCTGAATTTCTAAATAAAAGCTAAATTGAGAGAAATTGAAATTGACAGATTTGCCCATCCTTTGTGGCAAATGAAGTTAAAGAAATAAACAAGGTGATGCATTTAGTCTATAATTTGCGGGGGAGGGGTATAGAGCCAGATACACAAGTCAACACCACAATCCACACTTTGCTTTTTAAAAAACTGCATACAAAGATGGGAGTGAGTTTAAATATTGTGAATGGCACATACTTGTTTATAACAGCTAGATTTCCCCAGGATAAACAGGGGACTGGTGAATGGGAACAACCAACTTCATGCTTCTGTATTTATAGCTGGAGAGACGCATGTAAAAGTACATGCATCACTTAAGGCAATAAATGTGTTGCTTGCTTTATTTATTTACTTAAATATTTCTACCCACTTTTCTTCTCACAAATGAGAACCCCGCAAAGGCAGCTAAAAACCAAAGGCTAAGAACAATAAAACTGCAATAAAGAATACAGCACATCCAATAAAACAGCAATAGAGAAGTTACCCTAAAACATAAAAAGAGGGAGAACAGTATGCTAGAAGTACACATAGTTTTGCTACTGAAATTCACATGCTTTTTCTACAGAGATTTAAAAAGTAAAGTATAAATTGGCCCTTAAGGCTGCCCACACTGATTAGATTGCCGGAGACGTTTTTTGTAACCTTTAACATCTATCGGCGCAATCATCCCCAGCTCTGACTGGTGCTTTTGCAATCACTGCAGAAACGTATGTAACTGGTACATCAAACAGCAAATTTCAAATCAAAGGTGACTTTTGGCAAACAGCAATTGTATAAACATGTAGCTTAAAATCTTAACATTTGTGTCAGTCAAATTCAACTATAAGTCATCTGGGACAACTTCCTTCTGTTTTGAAGTCTGCCCTTTTATCTATCTATCTATCTATCTATCTATCTATCTATCTATCATCTATCTATCTATCTATCTATCTATTTATCTATCTATCCATCTTTTTGTTTACCATATTTGTATGGTATCTAATGACAGAGAAGGACGCGGGTGGCACTGTGGGTTAAACCACAGAGCCTAGGGCTTGCCGATCAGAAGGTCGGTGGTTTGAATCCCCGCGATGGGGTGAGCTCCCGTTGTTCAGTCCCAGCTCCTGCCAACCTAGCAGTTCAAATGCACGTCAAAGTGCAAGGGGATAAATAGGTACCACTCTGGCGGGAAGGTAAACGGCATTTCCGTGTGCTACTCTGGTTCACCAGAAGTGGCTTAGTCATGCTGGCCACATGACCCGGAAGCTGTATGTCGGCTCCCTCAGCCAAAAAAGCGAGATGAGCACCGCAACCCCAGAGTCGGCCACGACTGGACCTAATGGTCAGGGGTCCCTTTACCCTTTACCTTTTAATGACAGAGGCTATCTGCTCCAGGAGACTTGCAACAGCAAGATGAGCATTAAAATGCAGCTATAAACATGAGGATGGGGGCGGATCTAATGCTGCTTAAAAAAAAACCTTCAGGCAGCAGAGAATTAAAACCAATAATTAAAAAATATGTAGGAAGCCAGGGAAATTAAAAAGAGGTATTTAACCTGGCACTTAAACAACAACCCCAGCACCACCAAAAAAGGCACCAGACAAGTCTCTGTGGGGGCAGCAAGCCACTGTCAGGGTACCACTTTCCAAAATGCCACCTGCTGCATCTTACATGTCAGGTAATACATGTGAAGGATGATGGTGATGGATTGATTATCTCCCTTTCACCAAAAAGTCCCAGGGTGGGTCACAACAATGTTAAAACACAATGTTAAACCAGTTTTATCTTTGAGGAGTAGGCTAGCTTCAGAGCCAGCCCACTCAAGAGACAGGGTGAAGCAGCTGCCTCAGGCGGTGGAAGTGCCCGAGACAGTGGCCCATGGCCTACCACTTCTGCCCCCATTGCTTCTTGGTGGGAGAAGGTGGGAGGGAAATCCTTATACCCATCCTTCATACAGAGCCAATCTGATGACGAGGCTCTCGTAGTTGTCTTAATCTGTGCCATGCACAGCACAGGGGTCAGCCCAGTCCTACTCAGCTGACATTCTGTTTCCTGCCCGTCAGCAGTGTGAATGCCGATGCACAAAGACGCCAGCTAAGCACAATGCCAGGATTTCAGCAGGCAGACTGAAAGGTAGTGGGAGCAGCCCTGACAGCAGGGAGAATGAATAACATCCATTCATTCTTAAAAAATTGATCTCTAGAAGCTGCAGTTGGAGCAATGGAGCGCTATCCAGCTCAGCTCCTACAGTGCGACCAGATGTTCCTGCGGCTCATATGGGGAGATGAGCAGAGCGCATGAATGTGACAGGCAGGAAAAGCCACAGGAAAGGTTTACCTGCTCTGTTTCAAAGAGGCATAATATCCAACCGGGTAGGAAGGTACTGACAGATTAGTTTAGAGACCTGAGAGGAAGCCACAGAGGATCAGAAATTGAATTGGTTCAAAAGGATAGGGAAGGGGGCACTTTCGGGAAAAGGCACAGGAAATTGTGATGACTTGATAGGCGCAGATGCTGTAACAGTGAGGCCCAAATCAGATCAGATCTATTAGTTCAGGAAAGGCCTGGAAATTAGATCAGGTTCCTCAATCCTTTCTCCTTCCTTCCAGCATGAAATCAGAATTCTGCATTTGCATTGCCATGAAATTTACATTTACCTTCTCAGCTTGGGGTCACGGAGACTTATAATTAAACTTTGAAAGTGACGGGCCTTGGAGACAAATGAGGGTATGGGGACAAATATGTGAGTCCCTTGAACTGCAGAATCCAAAGTGTAAAGGAAAGCCAGGCCTGCAATATGCCCAGGAAGGGATGCAGCAAATTCACTTTGGAACGCTGCAGCCTAGGCTGTTATCTTACCTGATTCTGCATCTGTAGCCAGTTCCCGTGCAAAGTCTGGTGAGGAATTCCTGACAATGGATCCCTGACAATCTCAGATTCTGCTGCTACAATTTTCACGAGCATTTCCCTCCCCAATAAGTCTCACCACTCATTGCCTATCTGCCATGAGTGCCTTATCCTGGTGGCCTGGTCCTGAACGCCCCTCTGCTGCCCAACTTGGAGTCGGTGCTGCTGTGGTGGTTAGCAAGTCTTGCCTATTGCCTGTCCCAATGACTATCTTCTTCTGTAGGACTTTGGTGATGATCATGTAAAGTAGGCAGCCTTGCCATACCTGATGCGGCCCTCCAGGTGTGATTGCACTACAGTTCCCATCAGCCCCAGCCAGAATGGTCAATGGAAGGGATGATGGGAGTTCTAATACCTCCCCCCTTTTTTATTTTTTTTTTAGAGCACCAGATTGGGGAAGGCTGAATTGCATGTTAACCATTTGATATTTGCTGGCTAGAGTCAGCTCTGCCTTCCTAGCCAATGTTTTACATATACAGTAGCTAATTTTGTTGACATGTCATGCAACAGCCTATGACTGGGGTGGAGAATCTGTGGCCCTCCAGATGTTGGTGGATCCCAGTTCCAGTTAGCCTCAGACTGCATGGACAATAGTCAGGGGTGATGGGACTTGTCGTCCTACAATATCTGTGGGGCTACAGGTTAATCACCCCTTGCAAATGAAGGCACAGTGATATCACAAATGCCTTCCTCCAAGGCACTCAGAATGCCTTGGCATACTGAGAGAGTATGGTCACAGAGAGAGAGAGAGAGAGAGAGAGAGAGAGAGAGAGAGAGAGAGATTCATAACTGAGTGTGAGTTTAAATGTGAGTCTCTTCAACCCTCCTCTAGGACTCTAACCAATGTACAAACATTGGCTGGAGAGTATCCAATACGACTGGTCCAAAGGTCAACCAAGGTTGTGAAAACTGACCTCTGTTCTCCAATGTCAAGCCAATGCCTCATCAGGCAACACTCTCCCCTCCTTATGATCGTCCCCACAAGCGACCCTTGGTCCTTTGTGAAGCCAGAAATAGGATGTTTGAAAATAACTGCAGACATCAGATCACATATTGCAGATTAGCGGAGGTGGAGACGCCTTAGTGTCTACGCCGTGAAGCATATTTATAAACCTACTAAAGGTGGGCCTAATTTATGTGTTACTTCCTTATAAATATCCCTGTGGTAAAGGTAGGCTTGATAGATTACCTTCCAGTAGCTTCTCTGAGTTGGATGTGATATTAAGCCGAGGGAGAGGGAGATGCCTCATTTGCAGGTATCCATTGAGGCAGTCATATGGGAAATGTTAAATTACACTTGCAGAGTCTTCGGTACGTGCTTTTATCTCCTGATCCCGTGGTGCCTCAGGAAAGTAACGAATGGGCGACACCATTGCCCACCATTGTCCTTAATACAGAGTTGTCAGGGGAGAGTTAAGGGAATCAGACGGGTTCCACTCCAACAATTATGAAGCCTTTGGCTTTTTCTTGAAGGAGCTCAAGGTGACATACACAGTTCCCGCCTTCCACAACAACCCTCTGAGGTAGGTTAGGCTGAGAGGCAGTAACAGGCCCAATGCCATCCAAGTGGGAATTTCAACCCTGGTCTCCCAGGTCCTAGTCCAACACTCCAACCACACACTACACTGGTTCTTTACAAGGAGCTGAGAGAAGGCGACCCATTGGCATTGCACTGGTATTTCCTGCAGCAGAAACAGTAAAATGTGGGTGGCCGTGCATTTCTCTTTCAGCACTTGTGTACGCATGTCTGTAAAGTCCAGGGGTGGGCAACTCGGGTTCCTTCAGACACTGTTGGACTACAACTGCCATCATCCCTGAACATTTGCAGTGCTGGAGGGAACTGTAGTCTTGAGAGCCGGTGTGCTGTAGTGGTTAAGAGTGGTAGACTCGTAATCTGGTGAACTGGATTCGCGTCTCTGCTCCTCCACATGCAGCTGCTGGGTGAACTTGGGCTAGTCACACTTCTATGAAGTCTCTCAGCCTCACTCACCTCACAGAGTGTTTGTTGTGGGAGGGGAAGGGAAAGGAGATTGTTAGCCACTTTGAGGCTCCTTAGGGTAGTGATAAAACGGGATATCAAATCCAAACTCTTCTTCTTGGCTGTGGTGGCATGAATGCTACTGAAAATAGCTACGCACAATGCAGGGAGTGGGGGGCACCTCTGTGCCCCATTTGTGTGGAATGCCTGCACTTTGTACTCTCTGGGATTTGCATTACTTTAGCTAAATACACAGGTAAATAGTCAAGGGATCTTTGATAGTGAATGAAGAGTGGGCAGTTCAATACAGTTGATGGAGAATGAGATCATTAAAAAGGTAAAGGACCCCTGACAGTTAAGTCCAGTCGTGAACGACTCTGGGGTTGCGGCGCTCATCTTGCTTTACTGACCGAGGGAGCCAACGTTTGTCTGCAGACAGTTTTTCTGGGTCATGTGGCCAGCATGATGAAGCTGCTTCTGGCGAAACCAGAGCAGCACATGAGAACGCCATTTACCTTCCCGCTGGAGCGGTACCTATGTATGTGCTTCATTGTGGAGAGAGTTCCAAAGATACAGGGCCACTACTGAGAAGGCCCTGTCGCTAATGTCCAGCAGTCTGAAGGATCTGGATGGCCCATCTTAAGGCTTGGGCAGGTTCATTTGGGTACAGAAGGTCCTTCAAATAACTTGTTGTAGGCTTACTTGGGGGTCTGGGTTTAAAAATGAAGGCGCAAACTAAGGACCCGTTTGCACAGTCATAGCTACATTGGATTAATAGGACCAAGTTAGCTTTAAGACTTTGTACATGCTCACTTTGAAGTCCTAGTGGGAGTTATTTCCAATAAAAACAATGCATAGCTTATGTATGGAAACATTAATAGCCCAGCACTGGCGCATCTGTCTGCATTTTCACTGTTACCCCCACACCTATCAAGCAACACAAGTTTAGCATCCTGCTTTGTGCCATTGTTCTCAGTCTGACATAGCGGGCAACAAACATCTCTGCAACAAATTTTATGATCGGGCCATAAGTCACTGAAATGGAATTCAGAATGAAAACTGTATTGATTCATAGAACACCAAAAGATAAAAACTTCTGTGTTCTGCGTGTCCTGGAAAAATGATTAGATTTGTGTATGTGCAGCAAGAAATATTAAGAGGCAACGAGTCATTTTGCACAAATGCCTGATTACATGAATACTTAATTATCTGTCACTTAATTTTTTTTAAAAAGAACAAAGTATTAGAATTGAAAGTGGGTGGTTTTTTTAAAAAAGCACAGCATATTAAATTTCGTATATTTCTGCTGGGCTTTTTATACACACCCACATTACTTACCTCGAGACAGCTTCATGCCAATTTTAATAGCTTTTGCTAAACCTCTGGATGAGCGGGAGAGTGCCTTGAGGGGGGAAATGGCAAGTATTAAAAATGGGATTGTGTGGCAGAGATGATTATTCCTTATAAGATATTTCCCCACAAATCATCTTAACTTTTGTAGTTAAACAAATGCTCTGAAAATGAAACACTAAAGCTATCACAAGGATGACTGCCTGGGTCTCTGTACCCTTTAGCTCTTGACAAAAATAAATGAACAGGGAAGTTTAAAGGATACAACCATCTTATAGCATTCGGTGATGGAACTTGTTGATCCTACTCACTGACCACCCCGCCCCCATGCCATATTCCCTTTTATGTTTTCCCAGACCCTCCAAGTGTCCCTGTTTTCTAGGGGCATCCCTGATTTAGAGAAGCCATCCTGGTTTCTGATTTGATCCTGGAATGTCCCACTTTTCCTTAAAGGTAGAGGGACCCCTGACCGTTAGGTCCAGGCACGGACGACTCTGGGGTTGCAGCGCTTATCTCGCTTTATTGGCCGAAGGAGCCGCCGTTTGTCCGCAGACAGCTTTTCGGGTCATGTGGCCAGCATGACGAAGCCGCTTCTGGTGAACCAGAGCAGCACACGGAAATGGTGTTTTCCTTCCCGTCGAAGCGGTACCCATTTATCTACTTGCACTTGACGTGCTTTCAAACTGCTAGGTGGGCAGGAGCAGGGACCGAGCAACGGGAGCTCACCCCGTCGCGGGGATTCGAACCGCCAGCCTTCTGATTGGCAAGGCCTAGGCTCTGTGGTTTAGAATACAGTGCCACCCACATCCCCGCTTTTCCTTAGGATGTCCCTTTTTCCACTGGAAAAATGTTGGGGGGTTTGGAGTTATCTGACCCCCAAGCCATCTGAAGGCAATCCTGTATAGGGAAGTTTTTTAAAATGTTTAATGTTTTATTATGTTTTTATATATGCTGGAAGCTGCCCAGAGTGACTGGGGCAACCCAATAAGATGTGTGGGATATAAATAGTAAAATAAACATTATGGAATGAGACGTCCCTATTTTCATTTGAGAAATGTTGAAGGGTATGGTTTTCTTCATACACTGTCCAGTCTAGAGCCCAGAAAGATGTCCACTACCGTTAAGGTCACACACACACACACACACACACACACACACACACACTACATTTAAAGCACATGGCTTTCCCCAAAATCTTGGGAAATGTAGCAGACCCCTCACAGAGCTACAATTCCCTGCACCCTTAACAAACCACAGTTCCCAGGACTCTCTGGGAGAAGCAAGGTGCTTTAAATATATGGTACGGATGTGACCATGGCATAGACGAAGTTCAAGAAAACTGTGCTGATGCCTTTCACACCTTCCCTTCACACTGAAGAGGAGAGCAGGGTTATGTCTCTAAGCTCTATCCTGTAATCCCTACATTCAATACAAGGTATGAAAGGCTCACGTCTGTGTCAACCTGCTGGTACATGAGCTCTGATAGCTCAGGATTCCTATGCATTCTGTTTTGGCCATGCTGCGTATTGTTCAACATTAGACAATGGGTCCATATAGTTCAATACAGCCCACACTGACTGGCAGCAGCTCTTCAGAATTCCAGGTAGGGATCTTTGCTAGCACTACCTGGATGCCAAGGGTTCAACTTGGGACCTTTTGTGTATACAGCTGGAATTGTACACCGAGCCCATTGTTTTTATTTTATTTTAATTATTTATTTTTAAAAAAAATACGCTGCTTGATACAATAAAAATCTCTGAACAGTTTACAGGCATGTGGGTTTTAAATTAAGTGAGCAAGTGGTCCGTTGTGCAGCTCGCACCAAGGCAGAAGGTACACGATGTTCCCAGTGAGTCCTCTTCTGGTACATTTTGAGGACATTAATTTCGAAACATATATTTCTTAACCATTCTCAAAAGCACATTTTTTAGCATTTACAAGTCGTAAACGTATAGATGTTTAATGTTCAGTGCATCACCGTGAGAATATTAATATCTCCTCGAGGAGCTGGAGCTGGCTTGAAATGGCAGCAATCATTTCAAAGTTCTTCCATTCCCATTAAAATGGTTTGCTTCAGTTCATCAATTTTTGGCGAAAACCATTTTGATGTAACTGAAACAGCTTCAGAACGATCATTGTCACACCCAGCCAGCCCTAATTTACTGGGAAGCTATTAATATGTCTTGCAACCTCACCCACCTCCAAGATGCTTTAGTTGAAAGTGAACCCTCCTATATTGTTTTCCAGACTGGTGGGCAAGGGGATAAGAGATTGGCGGCGTAATCAATAGCGGTCAGCATGGTGGGGGAGGCAGTGCTTGCCTGACCTCTGGTCAGCTGCACTATCAGAATGCACCAGAATGTAACAGATATTTCCACATTCAGGTGGGCAGAGGACAGGACTGCAGCTTGAATGGGCATAATAGCTATTCTTTCTTAAATAAGATTTTAAAACTCAAGGGTGACTGGGCTGGGATATGCTTTGCCAAATAGGCCTCTGTGTTCTTCTCTGCTGCTATTTTTGTCTTCAGGGTCACGTTGCTTTGAAATGCAACTTGTGGTAAGAAATCAGAAACCAGATGACCGGGGTGGGAGTGGGAGACTTTGACAGGCAGTGGTCATATGGGACAGGCCTCCTGTCTGATAGGATAAGGCAGGTGTTGCTATTGTTGCCTTTCTGTGCAGACTGCCCAACGTCCTTAATTGAAAGTGGTGGCGCATGCAGAATTGGCAACATTTAACTCCTGCCAACCTAGCAGTTCGAAAGCACGAAGTGCAAGTAGATAAATAGGTACCGCTCTGGCGGGAAGGTAAACGGCGTTTCCGTGCGCTGCTCTGGTTTGCCAGAAGCGGCTTAGTCATGCTGGCCACATGACCCGAAAGCTGTATGCCGGCTCCCTCGGCCAGTAAAGCGAGATGAGCGCCGCAACCCCAGAGTTGGTCACGACTGGACCTAAGGGTCAGGGGTCCCTTTACCTTTTTAACTGATGCAAACAGTGCACATGCTGGGGCTGTCTAGAAATATGCCTGTGCAGATATGCAGATTCTGAATACAATTGGACAGTGCACGCACACATGACTACTTCTGCATGGTCTTAAAGCATCCCTAAGGAAATTCAATCCATGCCACATGGAGAGACAAGGGGCGAGGCTCGTGATTCTAAACACCCGTGATCTTTGGGAGCTGGCACGATCCATTCTGAAGCACATTAATTGCACTCATTAATGACAAGATAGATGGATACATAAATAAAGTGTCTGTCGAGTTCCTCATTTGCAAATCTTGCAATGAAATTATTACCCAGTTCAAACATTCATTTAAGGTAATTCATTTCTCAGACTGCTTCAGAGTGTTATATTCTCCTTGATTAACATTTCCCTGATTACTTCCATTATTGCAGCAGCAGCATGACGTTAATTTGTTTTAGGTAGATGGAAAGCACAGAAAGGCATAAATCTTCTCATTACAGCAGTGGCTTTTCAAGTTCCTTGCTTTGGAAGATGGACAACCACAGATGTATTTACCATTCTCCAAATGTGCCCTGGTGGTATTTATCAATTAGGAGGCATTGGCTGTTGGCTGACTTGAAACACTCCAAATAGCTTGCTGATTGACACCTTGATAATTTTCCTTTTCATATAAACAAGTTCCCAACAATTTCCTGGTGTTCTTCATGTAAAATAGAATATACAGATTCTAAGCCTAATTGGTCTCTGCTTACATCTAATTTAATATTCTACTTTTTCCTTTTTTTAGGATTAATTTTGATTGGCCACTGAGAGATTCTTTTCAGCAGTTGCAGTCAAGCTGGAGATCTTCCAAGCTAGAGGGGCTCACAGGGACAAACTAGACATAACATTTTTCATGCTTTTAGCCCTCTTTTTTTCTGAAAAAAAATGTGCATGTTCTCTAGCCATGAAACCACACTGTCCTCCAGGCCCTGCTCTGCTCTCCATTAGGCTATTTTTAATCTCCTCCTTCCTTAGGTTCTGCCCCGCTGCTGCCACCGCCATTTCATGATTTTGGGATTCTTTGTACTTCTGCAAATTTTGGACTTCCCCTGAGACCTCCCTCATACATAGGTGAGAGAAGCCCACTGTTAAAGAAGAGCCCTCAGACCTTGTAGGAACAGAATGCCTTGCCCTGTAGTACGTGGCTTCCTTATGCTGCTTGTTCCCCCAACATAACGTATTTTTCATGCTATCTTCATTGATCCATGTACAGTGGTACCTCAGGTTAAGTACTTAATTCGTTCTGGAGGTCCGTTCTTAACCTGAAACTGTTCTTAACCTGAAGCACCACTTTAGCTAATGCTCCTGCTCCTCCTGCTGCCACGGCGCCAGAGCACGATTTCTGTTCTTATCCTGAAGCAAAGTTCTTAACCTGAAGCACTATTTCTGGGTTAGCAGAGTGTGTAACCTGAAGCGTATGTATCCTGAAGTGTATGTAACCCGAGGTACCACTGTATTTATACACACACTTTTCCCCTAGTATAAGTACTTTTGTATGCAGTACTTGGCTGGAGAACTGCATTGCAAAATTCAGATAAATGCAAAGCTCAAACAGTGGCTGTGTTTTGGTTTGCATATTGTTTCCGAAAGAGTGGATTGGCTTGTTTTGCTTTTAAATGCAAACTCAGTAGAATTTCTCTCCCATCTTTCCCCTGTAGTTTGGAGAATGTGGGTTGGCTGATTGATTGGGGAATAAACTGATGAATGAATTGCCATTGGGTATGAGATTAATTTCCCTTCTTCTAACTAAGTCAGAAATTCTGTTGTGAGATCTTCCCTTTACCACTTGTTGATGGGAACAAGAATTTAAATCAAACATTGTACATTTCCCTGCACATAGAGGGTAAACACGGCGTTCGGATGCATCACATTCTCAGCTCTGAATCCGAGCAGATTATATCTTTGACTGCCTGGAACTGTTTAGAAATACACATCATGCTGGCAAATGCTTGCACAGCACTTCAGAGGCATGTTATTTCATTGATCAGAATTTAAAAATTTAGAGTCCTTCTGCTCTGGGAAGAAATATGGCAAAACAAAAGTGGAGGAAATTGGCAGCCCGGCTGTAAACAGTTCAGCCAATGAAAGCTTTATTTGGGCAAAAGTTTCATAAATTGCGGGGAATGAGCCCATATTGATCAATCCTGCAGTAGTTGCCAACATTTAACAAAGGAAAATCACAGGATCTCCCATTTAAAAGGAGGAGTTTTGTCCTATAACCACAAACCGGTGCTTTGTCAGAACATAATAGCCAATTATACAGATAGGAATGTAACAAACCGGGTTTGAGTCACGCTGATTGAGGTTTGAGCATCTTGACATGACTAGATTCCATTTTAAAAAGGGGGTGGGGAAGTCCATTCATTGAGTCTGAAACACTCATCAAGACTGGTGTTACTGGATATGTGCACAAGCCTGGCATTTACTTTGTTTAATCTCGTGAAATATACTCAGAGTCGAGAGTGGATTTCATGCTCTTTATTCAGCTCATAGTGGTGAGGAGGAATGAAAGTATCCCCAAAGTATCTGCTTTATATACATTATTTACACAATGGGCTGCACGTGATTGGTTAATTCCGGAATTCTCCTGTAGGCCAATCAGGTTGTGGATTCACTACCATCTGGAGCTGGATTGGGTGACTCCTGCAGACCAGTCATACTGCTGCATTGTTCTAGGACCAATCAGACTGCTGCATTCTGAATCCTATTGTTCTAACACCAATCAGACTGCTGCATTTTGGATCCTATTGTTCTAGGACCAATCAGACAGCTGCATTTTGGATCCTATTCAACTCAGTACATAACATCTCGACTGTAAGCAAATCCGTATTGTGTGTCTGTCTGCCTTTATGAGCTTCCCAGTTCAAATGCCACCAAGTTTGTTTCCAGCAGAGGTGTGTAGCGGCATGCATGACTTGTCCTCCTGTTGAGGTGTGATGATGTTGTGTGGCAAGACCCTCAAGCTGACCCCCCCATGAAGATAAATAAATTCACACGGACACGGATATTTTGTTTAAGGTTTTGGGGCAAAAGTTTGGCCAAAACTTTATTGATTACAGGAATGAGAGCGCTATTGGCTTAGGCATTGGCAAGACTATATCTGACTCCTGCCCGCTTTGCAGAAAGTCTGTAAGGGTAAACCACCCAAAGGGAAATTGCTTTGGGGGAACCCGCCTGCATCTGCCCTGGTGTTCCCAACGGCCTGGTATGGCCCTCACCCTTCAAGAGGACTTCGGACAGGAACCAGGCCCCAGCTTCCTTTAGCAGAATACCCTTGAGACTGGAGGGGCAGGCGATGGCCTACCTCCCCTCCCCCATTCACCATAAGCCAATGCCTAACCGCCAAACCTTACAAAGTTGTGATGATTGCTAAGAGGTAGGCAAAAACCAAGTGGCCCGTGACAATTTGCCAAATGGAAAAAAAATCCTACCCGGCCCCCGACTCAAGCTGGGCAACCAATAATAATAATAATAATTTATTATTTATACCCCGTCCATCTGGCTGAATTTCCCCAGCCACTCTGGGCGGCTCCCAATCAAGTGTTAAAAACAATACAGCATTAAATATAAAAAAACTTCCCTAAACAGGGCTGCCTTCAGATGTCTTTTAAAAAGAAGATAGCTGCTTATTTCCTTCACATCTGAAGGGAGGGCGTTCCACAGGGCGGGCGCCACTACCGAGAAGGCCCTCTGGTTCCCTGTAACCTCACTTCTCGCAAGGAGGGAATCACCAGAAGGCCCTCGGCGCTGGATCTCAGTGTCTGGGCTGAATGATGGGGGTGGAGATGCTCCTTCAGGTATACAGGACTGAGGCCGTTTAGGGCTTTAAAGGTCAGCACCAACACTTTGAATTGTGCTCGGAAACGTACGGAAACCAACCAAAGTCCAGAGCAAGGCCAAAGGATCTAAATTAAAGGGAGGGTGGACGGGTGTTCAGCAATGCGAAGCAGGAGCCAAGCACACATTGCGCTGCTGCTTTTACACTTTCCCTCACTATCACCCTTTGACATGATTGGGCAATAGTCCTGGCTGATTGTGGTGCCACCCCGGTGTGCGTGCAATAGCTCCACCCACACCAGGGTGGGGGGAACCAGGTTGAGAGCCTGCCCGCAACCAGGACCATCTATTAAGATGATCCCATTTACTACAAACAGACATTGAATACTTACCTAGTCTGGGGTGCTTCTGGACTCAGCATTCTCTTCTTTTTTATAATTAATTTTTATTTAAAGTTTTCAACATAAAATATGAAAAATGCCAAACTAATCTGGGGGGGGGGGTAAGAAAAAAGCAAGAATAATAAACAGAAGAAAATAAAGAAGAAAAAGACGAGAAAAGGAAAAAACAAGGCCCCCTTTTCCACACACAGAAGAGAAACCCTCTCACCTCAGAGTTTCCACCTCTTTTGCCAGCCTTCTACCCTGGGAAATCCTCTCTGTCCTGCCTCTCACACAGGGCCCTGCATCTTCCATCCATTACCTTCATGTTTGTATCTTTGCTAATCTAAAACAGGGAACTTCAAAAAACAAAGCATAAATGTACATAGGATTAACAGAAAGAAATCAAGAATTGGAGATCATAGAAAGGGAAGCTGGTAAAAAGAAGAAAAGAAATAAGAAGGACTTCCGCTTTTTTGTCTAAGCCAATTATGTATATGATAATTATTCAAAATAGTCGAAGTATGTACTCAAGGATAACCTCTGTTTGCATTAATGTCCAGCTGTTCTCTCAATCTGCCTGGCGTTGTTTTCTCAATCTTCAATCGCAAGCATCACAAATTCACCTTTTTCCAGCCAAAAAGCTGGACTCAGCTTTCTCAAAGGAGGTGCAGGCTGCTTCAATGGCTAATTCTGCTTTTCACCAGCTTTGACCGGTTTGCCAGCTGTCACCCTACCTGGAGAAACTGAGCCCATCTCATGTTCTTCCATCATATCCAGGTTGGGTTATTGTAATGCATTCTGTCCTTTAAAGATGGCTGGGAATCAGTGTAGAATGTGGCAGCAAGAACGCCTGTAGGGGATTAAGCATTCGGAACACATTACACCAATTTTGTACCAATTATGTTTGCTGCCTGTTTGTTTCAAGGCCCAGTTTAAATGTGGAGGGCTGCTTGTGCCCACGTGAGTGGAGCTAGCAGATTGTACCTCCGGCAGTTTATTTAATTCAAGAGGTGCAGTGTTAAATACTACTCCAAAAGAAAGGGCAGCGATGGAAGTAGGCTTGTTAAAAAGTAATAGCCTGCCATTCAACGCAACCCTATTTTTAAACCTGAAATGCTACGATATGTTTGGATTTCTTTTATTTAAAGAAATAAGTAAAATGTTCTGCAAGAAACCCAATATCCTTTATTTAAAAGCAGATACAAACATTTTAAAAGATATCCCATGCCACCTTTTTTGGGGGGGGTCAGAAGTAACCCCCCCCCGACTTACTCCCAAGTAAACATCCTGACAAATGGGTGAAATGATTCAGCAACACAAAACTGTTTCTCCTCTGGGTCCATTTCACGAATTCGAATTACCGTACTTTCTTCACAGCCCTAGACTTCTTGCCCTGTGTCAAAACCTCTGAACTGTGTTCCTCTGTCAGTCTTTACCACAATTTCCTCCTTCCTAGTTGATCAACAGTGCTCTTAATGGCGAGTCCTTCTCTTCATTCTTCATTGTAGACAAAAATATAATAGAACTGTTTGTGCTCTCTGGAGTAAAAGCTGCAAAAGCTAAGATGCAGTTGCAGTCTCAGAGCAATTATATTCTCTTTTATGTGGGAAGCCTAAAACCACTGATCTTCCATCAGTATATGACTCTGTTTGTGTTGTTCGCTGTATATTGTTAATAGATGAAAACCAGCAACGACTTAATAACCATACAAATGTCACCAAACAGCTGTTTGGGGCTCCCTTCACTCACACATGTGCACTTTTAATGGTTTCGGCAACTGACTCCTCTTTAAAAATAAAGACAGCTTTAATCCCTGTTTGAAGCTGAGCTAATATATTTCTCCGTCTTCTAAAGCAGGAGTCGCCAAGCTTTTTGGAGACAGTGGGCACATTTTGAATTTCTCCAATGAAAATAGGAGAACATCCAACATTTCTCCAATGAAAATAGGGACATCTTACTCCATCACCACCACCATAATCATCATCATTTTATTATAATATATATATTATATAATTTTTATTAATTTCAACATACCAATTATTATACATTCCACAAAACTTCACATCTTATACAATCTTTTTGGACTTCCATCAGCACCCCTGATGATCCACCATTTTTGTCATTTCTTCTGCATTTCTTAAATTCCTATTGCCTTTAATTATCTTAACTCACAATCCACCTCTTTAACCATTTTTGCAATAATTCAAATAATTTACTTCACAACACTTCTTGCAAACCTACAAACGTAATCTGGTCATCACAATTACTTTTCAAATAGTCCATAAATTTACACCAGTCTTCTGTGAATCTCTGGTCCCACAGGTTTCGAATTCTTCCAGTTAGTTTATCCAATTCTGCATAGTCCATCAATTTCATCCTCCATTCTTCTTTGTCGGTAATTCTTCTTGCTTCCATTTTTGTGCCAATAATATTCTTGCTGCCGTCATTGCATATGAAAACAACTTACAATCCTTTCTATTTATATCATGTCCTACAATGCTAAGTAAAAATGCTTCTGGTTTCTTAATAAATGTATATTTCAACATTTTTTTCATCTCATTGTCATTTCATTATTTATACCACATGCATTCAACATTAAAGAGCTTCCCTATACAGGGCTGCCTTCAGATGTCCTCTAAAGGTTGTATAGTTACTTATCTCCTTGGTTTCGGGGGCCACATAACTCCATAACACCCCAACATTTCTCTGATGAAAATAGGGGTGTCCTAAGGAAAAATGGGACATTCTGGGATCAAATTAGAAACCAGGACAGCTTCTCTAAATCTGGGACTGTCCCTAGAAAATAGGGAAACCTGGAAGCTCTGAATGTGCTGTGAGAGCCAGCCGCAAACTGTTTGCTGTGAGGTCATGACATGACGAGAAGAAATGTAACCCAAGGGCTAGAGACTTATTTTTATAAAAAAGATAAAAGAAAGAAAGAAAAAGCTACAGTCTGGGGCACCTTCCCAGGTTGGGGACCATGGCAAAGCCTCTCTAAAACTCACTGTGGGGTGGCAGTGATGGGTGCACCTGTCAATTTCAGCTTTTCCCTAGTTTTAAAATTAGTTTTCTTAAGTTCTTCTTAGGTTCTTACAGTCTGCTGAATCCCAGAATCTTTTGGGGCCTTTTGCTCGTATGGAGTCCAAATTATGGAGTCAATGGTATGCTTATTCATAAAAAACAACAGAAAGTTATTGCATGCAAGTCTGGAAAGGGGGAAATGTCTATGCCTAGGTAAATGTGCAGCTATTATTTCAGGTCAGCAAAGGATTGCATCAAAACTTTATCTCCACCGTGATTTCCATTGCAATCAAAAGAATGTTTCAGAAGACTCTGGGTCATCACAGAACCCCTTGAAACAGATGAAGGTTTCCTGAAAGAAGCCAAGTCTCAGGCCTTTCCCAAAGCCAGTCACAGCTAGTCTTGCCCAGCCCTTCAGAGCAGTTTCCCAGCAACTCCCGACTCCCGACCGCAATCAGCTTCTCTTCAAGGGTTACACCTCCCTTTGAAATCATGAAGGTGCTCTACTTTGAAAATAAAGTTTCCTACAAGAGAGGCAAATCTCCCTCTGATCAATATTTCATGCTGCCTTTCCTCTATTCTCAAACCCTGCTGGGATTTGATGGCGATTTTCAGCTGATGATGACCTAGTGGAGTCAGCAGCACACATTTTATTTTCTGCTGAACTGTCATTAGGAAGAACGTTTATTCTTCCAGACAAATTGTGCACTCCTTTTAGGCAAAGCTTTGTTTCGAGGGGGGGTTAATGTCTCCCCACCCCCTTTCCTTGGCTCACCATGCAACGGTTCTTCCTGCCAGTTGCAGCATCCAAACCCATCAGGGGCCAGGCGGACAGGGACACAGAGCTGTCCACGTCTAAATTTGGCTACAGCTCGTTGCTCCAGCCTTAAACATAACCAGCAATGAGCAATGCCAAGCTATTCAAGTAACCTGCAGGGGTTCATAAAATCTGAATAATGTTCATCAAAATCGGAACATTATTCTGCTTATTGTAGTGTGTTTCAATATTTTATTGCTTGCTTCTCAGTTCTTTAAAGCCTCCCAGCCTCACTTCATTTTTTCAGTTCTTCCTCGTTTGACTTAGAAGGCCTAAATAGCTTATTCCTTGAGCATGTCAGTCCCTACGCTCTCTCCATTCACTGAAGGTCTGGGCATAGAAGACAAAGAAATATGCAACAGTTTCTGCCCCACCTTCTCTTGGCTGTAGATAAAATCTCTTCAGCCCAAATACTGGGGTCAGGAAAAACACAGGAAGGTACAATCTGCATTTGCTCCCATTCTCACTTCTGTGTACATCCCAGATACACCCCACCCCACCCATATATACCCAGGGTGGCTGGGGCAACCCTGTCAGATGGTGGGGTACTACTACTAATAATAATAATAATAGTAAATTCCAGCCATGGAAACCTGTTTGATCAGAGAATGTGGGGGCGAGGGGATAGAAAAGTATATTTACACAAAGGCAGCAATGGCTCCATCATATCACTTCCAGCTGTCACTGGCCATGGAGTAGACTGCCCCTGAGAAACTTAGACTATTACATCATTTCATTTACAAATGTTACACCCACAGCATAGAATCTAAAGCACTCTTCCATCACTTTAACAGTCATGGAGAGTCTTGGGAACTGCTGTTTCCTAAGGGTGTTGGGAACCGTAGCTCTGTGAGGCCAACACCCTTAACAAGCTACAGTTCCCAGGATTCTCTTAAAGTGGTATAGGATTGCTTTTAAGGTTTGGCGTTGCTGTGACCCATATGTACTAGGATCAATGTACTGAAGGCAATGATTTGATCTGCCTAGGTACCCATTTTTATTAGTGGCTTTGTTTAAATTTTAGATTCTGCACGGCAGATCAATAAAATGGAATAACATGCACCTCATGACGTTATTGACAGTTTCATTAATATTAACGGTCTTGCGACAGACACCGCTTGCCAGCGCTGTCACGATTTAGACAAAAACGCCGCATGAAAAGATGCAAATGTTGACAGTAAACTGCCACCAAGTGAGGTGATGATTATTTATATAAACAGCAGAGAGTTCTAAAATTTCCCTGGGATAATGGGAGCAGATGTTACAATAATGCATTATTTAAGGATAAATGTCAATGCAAATCTTATTTATAAGAGAACATTGCTTAATTTTCAATTAAATACGCAGCGTTTTCTTGAATCTCCATAAATACAATGGAGCACATTCAGCATTTGTTAAGCATTTGTGGAGGTCTACAGTTTAGGGCTTATGAAAGCTGTAGATCATGTCTCCCTCCGTGGTATACAAGGATGTTTACTGCTGAAGGCTGGGGTGCTGTGGAGCCTGTAAATCGTCTGCCAAAACTCCTCTCTTTCACATCTGCAGAGGAGATATGGGAGACGGGGAGAGAAAATAATTATCTCCTCTTGGACCATTACACCCTCAGTAGCAAAACAATTTTCCAGAATGAGTCGGTTAGAACACAATGACGGTGATAGAAGCCAACCACTCTCCTGTTTTGGAATAATGTAATAACAGAGTTCTATATGCAGGTTTTATCTGGGGCAGAAAGGGGTTATATGAAAGATCTTGCTCTCTCTGTTTCCAGCTATAAATTCCTCCAACCCACATCAACATACCATATTTCATATCATTGCCACTGCCGTCCTTTGTTTTAGTATACGTTCTGAGGAAAAGGAGGAAAAAACTGAAATGTACAGAGATGAAACCTACCGTAAAATGTAAACATGCCCAGTAAGGCCATCTATAAATCAGGTATTCAGTCAATCAATCAATCAATCAATCAATCAATGTTGAAGTATCTTGGCTATGGATCTCTTCCTGCTTCCCACTAGGGATTGAAGGTACCCTAGTTATATAAACTAGATCGACAGTAACCAACATTGCATCATCTGGATGAACTACAAATCCCTTCATGTTTGAGAGCTAGTGTGGTGTGGTGGGTGGAGTGCTAGATTTTGACCTGAGCAATCCAAACACATATCCCCACTCAGCCCCCCAAAACCCCTTTGTGACCACAGGCCAATCATTCTCTCTCAGCCTAGTCTACCTCTCAGGGCTGTTGTGAGAATAAAAAGGAAATCTGGGCTTTCTGGAGGAAAGGTGGAATAAAAATGCAATGATGAAAATATTAGTGTTCGGAGTGGCTTAGATAGTAAGACAGAAAGAAAAGAAATGTTTATCTCAGAGAAACGAGAGCAAAACTTCACAGCAGGACCAAGGACAGCTCTTGATCTCCTTTCCATGCCTGCAATAATAGGGGAGACCCAACAGGGAGGATAGTTACTGTGGAGAAAACCCACGTTATCCCCCAATGGATGTACAGCAAAGACATGGCAAATAGACCTTCACCATGTCCCCAACAAATGCAGCACAAAACCACCATATTTCAGGTTCCAGTGGGAGGGATAATATTGTTATAGGTTAGTGGGGGAAAGGGACCCCCAGCTTCCTGGGTGCCAGGTATTCTCCTCTAGATTCTTGGGCGCTGGTTTAATTAGAGACGACAGGCAGGGTTTGTTTTTCCTGCCACAAAAGGGTCAGAGGGAGATGGTGGCTCTGCCATTAACCCATTGCAAATGCCATCTACAAGACACAGTTGTCCTTTTACACAGAGGGTTGTTTTTTGGCAAGGTGTTCTGGGAACAAGAAGGAAGGGAGAACTCCATGCAGGACTAGCTGGAAGAGGCTGCAGCAATAGACCAGAGGCCATGGCTGGCTGCTGCTTTCGACCCAAGCTTGCTGAGCTAGATGGCCTGATTCGATATAAGACAATTTCTTAATGTTCCTAATGTGGATTGAAATTAAGATAGAGACTTTTGTGTGTGTTACCAGCTCTGCAATTTTTACTGTAGCATCAATGGAGATGGACATGCTCTGAGATTTGATGGGAGGAGATGGACCCATGGAAAAAAATATGCAATTTCAAGAGGATCCATTGTATTCACCGTGTGTGTGTGTGTGTGTGTGTGCGTGTGTATCCATGCCCCCCCTCTCTCTGGCAGATTTAGGGCAGTGTGGAGTGTGATGGCTCTGACAGGGTCCCAGAGTCTCCTTTCTCTTTCCCAAAGCTGGACAAGTGCTTAAGGACACAGAAGGGCTCTAGGACTCTACCAGAGCCTCACTTCTTCCCAAAGCCTAGCTTAAGCCAGCACCGCAAGGGCTGGGAGGAGAGAGTCAAATGGCCTTGTACAGGGTAGCATATTACCAAGGTCTGCTCTTGCCTCTCTAACTTTCTGTCTCACACACCATTCCCCCTCTCTCAGGTGCCAAACTGAAAAACACACATAGGTGAAGGAAGTGAGAAGGAATGTTGCTCATCTAACTTCCTCCTTCAGCTCTATGTATTTTTCAGAGGAGAGAAGGTAAACCCACCCACCCATCTCTTGATAAAGGTGGCCATCATATTAAAGGCACCAAGCGAAGACCTCAAAGGCACCATTGCACTCACAGATACTGCGTAGGTGAATCACACACCAGCCATTAAAAAGTCATTGACATTTTATATCCATATCTCTTTACATATGAATTCTCTCTCCCTCTCTCTCTCTCTCTCTCTCTCTCTCTCTCTCTCTCTCTTACATGCACACCCACATCTGAATTATGCAGCCAACTGCTGGAAAAACAAACCACCAGCTTCCATCTGTTTTATTTTTCTTCCGTCAGACAAATCCAAACAGCAGAGAAGCACAGTTTAACATCTGCCAGCTGTATAATAGGTTCTCAGTGGATGGCATTCACTGGCAACTAGCTTCAAGCCCACCAGGTCTGTGGTAGAACAAACATTGGAGTTTCCAAATGTTTTTGGTGAAAGAAGCAGAAAGCAAATCAACAACCTCCAGATGGCCCAGTGGTCCGGCTTAGAATAATAATAATAATAATAATAATAATAATAATAATAATAATAATAAACAATTTATTATTTATACCCCACCCATCTGGCTGGGTTTCCCCAGTCGCTCTGGGCAGCTTCCAGCAAAAGATTAAAAATACATTAAAACATATATAACATAGCTTCTTCCTGCGTTGCTAAGCATGACGGAACTGTGGGAGAATGGGATGGGAGGGCGTTAAAGGGGGGAAATTATTGGTTTGATGCAAATGATTTTTGGATTAAGGGGAGGTTGTGGTTTTGTTTATTTTTGTTTATTTGTTACTTAGTGGGACTGAGTATTGCTTCGCTTATTATTTGAGTATGGTTTTTTAAATTGATGTTATGATATATGAAACATTAATATATTATATGATTCCCTCCACTCCCCTCACTATGGTAATATGTATTGTATATCTTTTCTTGCTGGAAATCACTTGGAGACCTTTGGGTGACAAGCGACTAATAAGTTGAATGAATGAATGAATGAATTGGGGTGGAGAGAAAGATGGCAGATCATGGGGCATTGTGCAAAGATACCTCAGCTTCCATTTGGTGCAGTTACTAGAAGTCACCAGTGCCAAGTAGGAGGGGCAGGGGGTTTTGTGGTGGCGAGACATGGCAGTATGCCCCATGGAATGTGCAAGTGACGTCAGCACACCGTGAAGCATGCTGATGTCATGCGTGCATGTCACAGGGCCTGAGCGCATGGCATGATGGTGTCATTGAGCCCTGAGTCCCCTCAATCTGGCCTCAGCTCAGTATCCCTGAAGGAGCGTCTCCACCCCCATCGTTCTGCCCGGACACTGAGGTCCAGCACCGAGGGCCTTCTGGTGATTCCCTCACTGCGAGAAGCAAAGCTACAGGGAACCAGGCAGAGGGCCTTCTTGGTAGTGGCACCTGCCCTGTGAAACGCCCTCCCACCAGATGTCAAAGAGAAGAACAACTACCAGACTTTTAGAAGACATCTGAAAGCAGCCCTGTTTAGGGAAGCTTTTAATGTTTAATAGACTATTGTATTTCAATATTCTGTTGGAAGCCGCCCAGAGTGGCTGGAGAAACCCAGCCAGATGGGCGGGGTATGTATAATTTAAATAAATAAATCATCATCATTTTAGGGACAAGGCCAGAGGACAGGCTTGGTAGTGGCACACGCTGGGCTCTCACATTTCAGTGGCGACTCTCTGAGATGCTAAAATTCGGCATTGTTGTGGCACCCCCTGCAACGTGGCACCCAGTGTGGCAGAATTGGTCACACTACCCTAAAACTGCCTCTGGGATTGGTCTGGTTTTATACCAGGGTTTTGTTGCTAAACAAAACAGCAAAAGTAAGGTGCAGTGAGGAGGGTCAGAGCAAGCACTATTGATTCCTGGCTCATAGTAAACACCCTGCTGCTGTTTGCACACAGGACTTACTTGAGCCGTGGTTACCAAATGGATGCTTTGCTAACAGTAACAGGAAACAAACGTGAAAGTAATAGGTAACAGCTATTTAAAAGTGAATGATTCCAAGTGTCTTCCATTACAGCGGCAGAAGTTTCTAAGTGCTGTGGCAGTTGTATAACCAGAATACGCCAGCTTTCCTTCCTAGCTCTTTCTCCTCACAAGAAAGGAAATGGATCAGGTGAAAGACAGAAAATCTATAGCAATTTTGTCCTAAATGGCCTATTACATCAAAATAACAGCTCCATATCATATTAGCAATTTTATCCCCTTTTCCTATTAGCATTGCATCAAGAGAGAGATTGATTGGTATTACTTATAGTGCAGCTGCAGTGATGGGAAGAGCTGAGACTGCTGGTTGCTGGCCTGCTAGGAAGAGCTCTTAAAGAGGCAGGAGTCCTGCTGGAATCTTCTCAGTCTGCATCCTGCGCTCCTGCAGCTGTTCCAGGTGAGATTGGGCTTGTACTGTTGTAAACAAAAAATGCCCTTTTCCCTTATGGGGTATCCAAGAGCCCATATAGAGTCCTTACATAGGTTCCCTATTGGTAGGAGAGAATAACAGAGGCCAACCAGAGAATATTGAGAAGCAAAGCAGCTAGTAAGCTTGATCTTTATTGATCTGTTGCAACAGGGTGCTCCCCTCACCCGCAGGAGAGAGGAGGGACCCAGAAAAATGGCGTGCAAGGCCTTATAAAGACTTTTGAAATTGCCACTCTGTCGATCAAGACCACCCCCAGAAACATCATACCTACATCACAGACAAAGCGGTCTAAACAGAAATTTGAATGTTGTTTTTCTCTTGTCCTTGTTTATCTCCTGTCTGGCAGGTTACTTGATTGGATTGCCTGGGGAGTCTGGCCATTCTTTTGTAGTGATAAATACTTAGTTCCTGGGCCATGTCACAGGCTCGCACCTTATTCAAACACAGACATACCCTTAAGACAGGATTTGTGAAGGAAAAGACAATGGGGAGGCTTTTCCACTTTGACCTTGCAGAGAAAACATTTGCTCAGTTTAAGAATCAAAATGGCTTCAGGTCGGTCTTCCTGTGCTGATCTATGTACATGCGGTTATGAACATTGCCATATATCTAAGACCTCAAAATTCCTAATTCTAAGACAAAATTCCTAATTCTAATTCTTTGTTTTACTACAAAGGAATTTCAGAAATAGACTGGAAAGAGAAGCTGCTGAATTGCAACTCATTACCAAACTTAAAACCATGGAGAGACCTGGTATGAACAAAGACATTGGATTCTTATCTCATTATACATGACTAAGCCATTTCTCACCTTCTCACCCCTTGCCTTTTCCTATAAGACCTATTACAGTCGTTAAGAGTCGTCAACAGGCTCATCTCAGCTATCTGCCTATCTCCCATTCCCACCACCCTTCTGAGTAATACCCCTCCCCACCTTCTCACTATATAGAAGGATCTGGCAACTTCTGTTTCAGTGTATCTGAAGAAGTGTGCATGCACACGAAAGCTCATACCAAGAACTAACTTAGTTGGTCTTTAAGGTGCTACTGGAAGGAATTTTTTTATCTCAAAATTCCTATCACAGTACACATACAGCTTGACTAGTCATATTTACAGGATTTAAAAGGCAGGGGAGCAGGTGATGGAACCATAGATTTGTAGAGTTGGAAAGTTCTTCCTGAGGTGTGGTCAGGGCCTTCTTCCTTGTAACTTGAATCCATTGGCTCGGGTCCTACCCTTCAGGGCAGGAGAAAACAAGCTTGCTCCATCTTCCATGTGACAGCCGTTCAGATGACTATCACATCCTCTCTCACTCTCCTCTTTTCTAGGCTAAACATACCCAGCTCCTTCAACCGTTCCTCATAAGGCTTGGTTTCCAGATGCACGCAGAAGGTCTCGTTTTCAATGCTCAGCCTCCCCAGGTTTTATTGTTTCCTTATTTCATAAAATTTATACACCACTTTGTTGTTGTTGTTGCTTAAAGAACCATCAAAGAGGTTTACAAAGAGAGTTGGAAGTGTCTGCTGTCTAAAACTCTGAAGAGCCACTGGCCAATACTAACCCAAAGAGACCAATGGTCTGATTCAATAGAAAGCCACTCCTTGGGATCCTGTGGCTCTTCTCCTGTGGTCTTTAATTTTTGTCCCAGCAAGATCACAGTTGCTCTTCTGTCTCTACTGCGGTTTTTGGCTATACCAGGTTTTTTTTAGTAGATAAGTTGCTGTTGTTGTTTATCAAGCAGGGTTTAGATGAGTGGGTGGGTCAATAAACCTAATCTCTTTTATGCATCAAGGTAAATGCACACTTAGGAACATCAAAGCACTCCACAGTGCACAGTCAGCCATTTCATTTGCTCCAGTTGCTTGGATAAATACTGATGACAAATTGTAGGACGAATATCTTTTTTCCTAACATTTTGAACAAAAAGAACCATTCACCCCCTTGGCCTTTTAAATCCATACAGGTCAGGCTCTGTGTGTCAATGGAGACACTAGAGAGGGTGTAGCATTGTATAATAATAGGAGAATCATTAGGACAGACATATTTTCACTAATAGAATGTCGGTGGGTGTGTTACTGGTAAACAAGAATCTAAGCAGGAGTGAGTAAAGCTACTTCATTGCATCAGTGTTCACCAGGCTCAGAAACTTACAGTTGCAAACTGAGCAGGTGGAATGGCTACAGGAGTGAAACCAAATTTTAGCCTTTCCTCGCTAAGCCAATGGAAAGGACTTTGCTATGTCCCCTTTTCATAAGATACAATCCGGTGATATAGCTTCTGATGGAGCTAATAGCAGGAGAAGAACCTAACAGCAGTTGATTGCTGCTGGGTACATGGACATAGTGCTAGCAAAGTCACTAAAATAATGCAGATGGAGTCCAGAGAGAAAATTAATCCTGATGACACTTTACTGAGGAGACTAAACAAAAACAGCGTATAATTTGAGGAGGAAGGAACAGAGAGGCTTTGCTCTTCTTACATCAGACCTTGTACATAGCAAGGAGACAAATGCGCAGCAACAAAACAAGAAGAGGAAAACTTCCTCGGAACTGCACAACCAATCAGAACACCCATCCCCCTCTTGGCTAGTTGACTGTAACACTAACAGAATCAACACTTAAGTTGCGCACAGATTTTTTTCAGAAAATAAATAAATAAATATCTCTGTAGTTGCATTTCCAACAGTTGCACCAGATGCAATTGTATTACTCTCCCTCATAGACCAACAGCTCTCTTGGTCCCCTCCTTTGCTTGCCCTCAAATCTCTATTAGAGTTTCTCTCCCTTAAAAAAACAAACAAAAATAATTTCCTCCATTTACTCTGACAGCCCCTCAGGCCCCATACTGTGGCTCCCTTTGGTCTGTGTTGTGCTGTCTTCTCTGATTTTGGGAGCTGCCATTTGGGAACAGGCCTCATCAGAGAGAGCAGTGACTGGCGCATGTTTGCTGATGTTCTACTGGTGTCTATTGAAACTGATTGCTGCAGGGGTATCCCCCAGGGTGCCTGACTGCCTGTCAGATCTTCACAGCTGGGTAAGCAGCAGAGAAGGAGGAAACAAACACAATCCCTGGGATCCAAGTCGCTCTCAAGTCCCTGACATTTCGAGCCGAGTTTGGAGGTTGCTATTCTTCTCTTCCGACGGCATTTGATTTCCCCGCCATCTCTAAGCCACTGAGAAACAGAAGGCTTTGTGGCACAAGTATGCTTTTGAATTCTTGTGTGCAAGGATTTCTATCCATTCAAAACATGTTCCTGAAAATAAAATGGTAAGATATATAATCTAACGGGGGAGGTGAAAGGCAGCAGTTATTCACAAACAGAATTCCACAAGGTGCTTCCGAAAGCAATGACCAGAGGTCAGGGTTGAACCCATGCTTTGCAAACAGGATGTCTCAGAGTCATAGCTGTCAACTGTCCCTTATTTGGCGGGAAAGTCCCTTATCCTAGCGCTGTGCCCCGCTGCTGTCCCTTATTGATGATGTCCCTTAAATTTCCCGGGTTTCAAAGGAAGCAGCTCCTCTCCCTCCCTGCCTGTCGGCCAGGGAGGAGGGAGGCTCCAACTGTGTTGCTTGGCTGCGTTGCTCACCCAATAAGGAGTCTAAGAATGACTGGGGGGGTGGAGCTTGCATGCCTTGTGGAGATCAAATCGGCCGCGTTGCCTGGGGACTCGACTTTGCTCAGCGCTTCCCAGCGGAGAGGTGACGGTGGTTTTCTTTGCTGCATCCCCTTTGCTGGGTTGCTGCGCTGTGGGAACCACCACTTGAGGCTTTGTTTGGCTGCTGGCTGGGCTTTCTGCCTTTGGCTCAGAGGAGCTCAGAAGTTGAACATACCTGTGTTCGGAAAATCCCTTATTTTGGCTGCTGATCCCTTATTTTCGAGGCTGCTGGTCCCGTATTTTCAAATCTGTAAGTTGACAGCTATGCTCAGAGTTAATCCATGACATCTCCTGTTAAAAGAATCTGGATTCCCATATACGAAGGATCTGTGGGTTGATTCCATGGAAAGAACATCATATGTCATATTGCTAATGTATAATTTTCTAATATCTTTTCCTTACTTTATTCAAATGCTGAATACTCTAAAAATGAACATCTCTAGGTGCGCTGTGATTAAGTTTTGACATGTTTGTCCTCTCGGCTGCATAGTAGATTCTTGCAAGCACCAAACATTTTTTTAAAAAAAATTACACACACACAGACACCCTTTTGCTTGTATTGTAATCTGGTTTTATTGCTGCATCCATACTATACCTACAACAGTACTGAAATAGCTGGCTGCTGGTCTGCTTCCTAGTTTAATTGTTGCTAGTATGCTCAATTCAAAGTGCTGGTTTTGAACTTCAGAACCCTAAATGACCTGGTGATCTAAAGATCCACTTTCTACCCTATGAACCTGCCTGCCATTTAAGCCTCTGGCACAGTGGGTGACCACAGAAGAAAGAACCTTTTCAGTGGTGGCACCCATTTATAGAATTCCCTTCACAAGGGTCTTTTAGGTGCCTGTCAAAGCCAGTCCTGTTCTCATATGCCCTTAATGCCCTTTAAGTACCCTGGAGTCTCAGTTATCTGCTGGTTATGTTGTGCTTTTAACTGTTGCCATTATAATCTCATGTTTTATTATTTCATCTGCTTCATTACTGCTGTGCCTGCCATGATCTTTTATTACATATTTTATACTTCTAAGCTGTTGGGGGGCTATTTTGCAAATGCTTTCAGTAATAATAATAACAACAATAATAATAATAATAAAGTCTTGCCCAGGGTTCTGTGCCAGAACAACTGATTGTGATGACATATATGTAGACTTGTGCAGTCAGGTAAATTGATTGCGGGTGGATTGCCACATAAATTAAGGTATGTACACACACAGCAATGGTCTTTATTCCCAAGGCAATGCTCCTTTATAAAGACCTCAGCAGATAGGATATGAGCTTTATTGATCTCAGACTGATCAAATATTTATCATATAGCAGCTCACGGAGATACACTGGGAATTTAAATGTGAACTTTACTTACATTTCACAGATCCCAGAACATCTTTATGCACTGTGGACCAGCAGAGCACATGGCTGTCACTTACAATCCCAGAAGCCAATCACCAGATAAAAGATCTAGGATTTTACAAACAGGTGAACAAGCATGTGCACACACAGATACAGGGAATTCCATTCTGACTTATCACCCAATAAATCTTCATGGTTGCCTGTGACTATAAGCCCTTTTCCTTACATTGCAATCAAGGGGTTCTAGAAAAAAACAACAACCAGAATGGACTGAAAAGGGTGTGTGTGTTCTAATCCCAATTGGCCACTATTGAAATCCCTAATTAAACTACATCAGCCATGAAGTATCCTTCAGAAATAAATCCTACTTAGTTGAACAGCTAATGAAATATTTCCCTCTGTGACTATCTCAGGCTCTCAGTGAACATCCCTGAGTGCTTGTTCACCTGATAGAACATTTGATACTGTGTGCTGCAGAAACAGAGTTACAGAAATGAGATCCCCAGGAAATGGTATTACACACAAAACATGGCGGCCATTCTGGGGTTTTCCTTGTGTCCTCTTTTGTTGTGTCCCTCTGCACAACAGTAAGCAAATACACAGACAGGTCAGCTGCTTTTTCAATAGGGAGTTTGTTTGGGAAGGGAAAGGGATGAAGCCTGCAGTCTTCCAAGGAGCCAGCCCCACAGACTGGGAGCTGAATCCGAAGCAGCTCCAGGAGTTGACGGTGAGATCAATGCAGTGCAAATATACAAACAGAGCCAATCCGGCACTCCTGCCTCCCCCACCTCCCCATCCAGTACGTTTCCGAGCCCAATTCAAAGTGTTGGTGCTGACCTTTAAAGCCCTAATAATAATAATAATTAATAATAATAATAATTTATTATTTATACCCCGCCTATCTGGCTGGGCCTCCCCAGCCACTCTGGGCGGCTTCCAAAAGAATATTAAAATACTGTGATACATCAAACATTAAAAGCATCCCTAAACAGGGCTGCCTTCAGATGTCTTCTAAAAGTCTGGTAGTTGTTGTTCTCTTTGACATCTGGTGGGAGGGCGTTACATAGGGAGGGCGCCACTACCGAGCAGGCCCTCTGCCTGGTTCCCTGTAACTTGGCTTCTCGCAGTGAGGGAACCGTCAGAAGGCCCTCGGTGCTGGACCTCAGCATCCGGGTAGAACAATGGGGGTGGAGATGCTCCTTCAGGTATACTGGACCGAGGCCGTTTAGGGCTTTAAAGGTCAGCACCAACACTTTGAATTGTGCTCGGAAACGTACTGGGAACCAATGTAGGTCTTTCAAGACCGGTGTTATATGGTCTCGGCGGCTGCTCCTAGTCACCAGTCTGGCTGCTGCGTTCTGGATTAGTTGTAGTTTCCGGGTCACCTTCAAAGGTAGCCCCACGTAGAGCGCATTGCAGTAGTCCAAGCGGGAGATAACCAGAGCATGCACCACTCTGGCGAGACAGTCCGCAGGCAGATAGGGTCTCAGCCTACGTACCAGATGGAGCTGGTACACAGCTGCCCTGGACACGGATTTAACCTGTGTCTCCATGGACAGCTGTGAGTCCAAAATGACTCCCAGGCTGCGCACCTGGTCCTTCAGGGGCACAGTTACCCCATTCAGGACCAGGGAATCCTCTACACCTGCCTGCCTCCTGTCCCCCAGAAACAGTACTTCTGTCTTCTCAGGATTCAATCTCAATCTGTTAGCCGCCATCCATCCTCCAACCGCCTCCAGACATTCACACAGGACTGTCACCGCCTTCACTGGTTCTGATTTGAAAGAGAGGTAGAGCTGGGTATCATCCGCATACTGATGAACACCCAGCCCAAACCCCCTGATGATCTCTCCCAGCGGCTGCATGTAGATGTTGAAAAGCATGGGGGAGAGGACAGAACCCTGAGGCACCCCACAAGTGAGAGCCCAGGGGTCTGAACACTCATCCCCCACCACCACTTTCTGAACACGACCCAGGAGGAAGGAGCGGAACCACTGTATGACAGTGCCCTCAGCTCCCAGCCCCTCAAGACGGTCCAGAAGGATGCTATGGTCGATGGTATCAAACGCCGCTGAGAGATCCAGCAGAACTAGGAAACAGCTCTCACCTTTGTCCCTAGCCCGCCGGAGATCATCAACCAGTGTGACCAAGGCAGTTTCAGTCCCGTGATGAGGCCTGAATCCCAATTGGAAGGGATCCAAATGGTCCGCTTCTTCCAGGCATGCCTGGAGTTGTTCAGCAACCACTCGCTCAATCACCTCACCATGCCCAAGAATAGAAGATTTGAGACTGGGCGATAGTTGGCCATCATGGCTGCATCTAAAGATGGTTTTTTAAGAAGCGGTTTAATAACCGCCTCTTTCAGCGGGTCTGGGAAGGCTCCGTCACGGAGGGAAGCATTCACCACCCCACGAAGCCCATCGCCCAGCCCTTCCCGGCTAGCTTTTATAAGCCAGGATGGGCAAGGATCAAGGAGACAAGTGGTTGGTTTCACTCGTCCAAGCAGCCTGTCCACATCCTCGGAGGTAACAGATTGGAATTGATCCCACACAATTTGACTAGACAGGACTCTAGCACTCTCCCGCCCTGGCCCTGCTCCCACGGTGGCGTCTACCTCTTCCCGAATCTGAGCGACTTTATTTGCAAAAAACTTTGCAAAATCATTGCAGGAGATCATATGGCCCGTACTGGGCCCCGATGTAGCAGGTGGTTCCGCTAAATTGCGGACCACCTGAAAAAGTCTCCTGCTGCTGTTTTCTGCAGATGCAATAGAGGCGGTGAAGAAAGTCTTCTTCGCCGTCGCTACCGCCACTTGGTAGGCTCGACACTGAACTCTAACCTGTGTCCGATCAGCTTCAGAATGGGTCATCCACCACCGGTGCTCTAGCCGTCTCAACGATTGTTTCATTGCCCTCAGATCTGTGGAAAACCACGGGGCTGTCCGGGCTCCATGCAATCGGAGAGGGCGCTTCGGAGCCAAACAGTCAATAGCCCTGGTTAACTCCACATTCCAGCGGGCCACCAGGGAATCAGCTGAAAGGCCATCAACATGGGATAAAACATCCCCTACCGATCTCTGGAAACCATTTGGATCCATTAAGTGGCGGGGGCGGACCATCCGAATCGGTCCCACCTCCCTGCAGAGGGGAAGGATCACGGAGAAGTCCAGTTGCACCAGGAAGTGATCTGACCATGGCACTTATTTTGTTTCACTTTTAGTTAGTGTCAGATCACCAACATCCGTAGAGGTAAACACCAGGTCCAAGGCATGTCCGCGGCTATGGGTTGGGCCAGACTTATTCAGGGACAGCCCCATGGAGGCCATGCTTTCCACGAAGTCCCGAGCGGCCCCTTGTAAGGTCGTGTCAGCATGGATATTAAAATCCCCTAGGACAACCAAACTAGGTGTCTCCAGGAGAACATCCGCCACGACCTGAAGCAGCTCGGGCAGGGAATCCTTGGTGCAGCAGGGAGGTCGGTACACCAAAAGGAATCCTGTACTGCCCCTATTGCCCAACTTTCAGAACATGCACTCAGAGAACTGGGTCTTCCCAATAGGATGCCTGGTGCAAACTAATGACTTCCTAAAAATCACTGCAACCCCCCCTCCCCGCCCACATGACCTGGGTTGCTGTGTGTAAGAGAAACCTGGTGGACAAGCAGCGGCAAGGACAGGCCCATCTGCTTCATCCAACCAAGTCTCTGTTACACATGCCAGGTCAAATCCTCCATCCATGATCAAGTCATGGATGGCAGTGGTCTTATGAATCATTGACCTGGCATTGCACAGCAGCACCTTCAGGTCATGTGGGTATCCATTGCTGACATTCAGAAGACATCTGAAGGCAGCCCTGTTCAGGGAAGTTTTTAATATGTGACATTTTAGTGTATTTTTCATCTTTGTTGGAAACCGCCCAGAGTGGCTGGGGAAACCCAGCCAGATGGGGGGGGGTACAAATAATAAATTATTATTATTATTATTATTATTATTATTATTATTATTATTAGTCTAGTATCCATCCAGTCAGGACCAGACCTGGAGGCAGGGATAGTCCTCAGACAACGACTAAACCTGCCTCCTCTGTAATGACATGGTCTGGTCTTAGCGTAACTCCTCCTCCTACCCGTGATCACTGAGATCGGTTGTCCCAGCGCATCCCCCTCCATGGAACATGCCCCAGCCATTTTGTTGGCTGGGACCAACAAAAATGGCCTCGGTCCTGTATACCTGAAGGAGCGTCTCCACCCCCATCGTTCAACCCAGACACTGAGGTCCAGCGCCGAGGGCCTTCTGGCAGTTCCCTCACTGCGAGAAGCCAAGTTACAGGGAACCAGGAAGAGGGCCTTCTCATTAGTGGCACCTGCCCTGTGGAACGCCCTCCCATCAGATGTCAAAGGGAAGAACAACTACCAGACCTTTAGAAGACATCTGAAGGCAGCCCTGTTTAGGGAAGCTTTTAATGTTTGACAGACCACTGTATTTTAATACTTTGTTGGAAGCTGCCCAGGGTGGCTGGGGAGACCCAGCCAGATGGGTGGGGTATAAATAATAGATGATGATGATGATGATTATATCTTTCATAACTCTACTTCCCGGTGAGCAGCAGCAACATGACCAACCACAGCTCAGGCAAAGGGTGGCACCCAACCACATCACCCACTACTGATCAGCGGCTAGGGTGCTTCCAGACCACCTCTTTTGGGGCATTCATCTTGATTTGCTTGCAGCAAGAGTAGATTATGTTAGCCATGCAATCAGCATTCCTTCTCATTTCTTTGTGGGACGTTAGATGGCATTGCATGAAAGCAAATCTGCCCCACATTTTCCAGCACAATTCACCATCATGTTTCTTATTGCAAGAAGTCTGGTGTTTGGGGGGGGGGATGAGTTCGTTACAGAAGACTTCCAAATCAACTTTAATGGTGGTTATTCTGGTATGTGACTGATTTGTGTCCCCAAATCATGACAGCGTGGAAGTGCCCCCTTCCATCATGGTTGCCATCACAGATGAGCAAGCGAGGTGGAGAATGGCTTGGGGGCTCCATCTGTTCTACCCTTTTCACAGGTGGTGAGCGGAAATTCAACAGGTGAAGCTTTCCCTGGAATTCAGTTTAAGGATAGGGTGAAAGCTGAAGAAGCAGCTATGTGTATGTGTCCTATTAAAAACTGCAGTTTCCCTCCACAATAAAAATTACATCCTAGCTTTGTTGTGATAGGAGAAATATGTGAAATTTTGTTCAGGATGGCAAGGCAAACAACTTCACACTGAATGGTTGCCTATAGTTTTTCAGGTATCTATTTATTAAATCAAGTGCTTTCCTCCAAGCTTGCTTACATGCTGGCTGGGGGCATTAAGACTAACACATATTTCTGGTAAACATAAATAGAATGTGCTGGTTCTAACCCCAATGTGAACCAACATAGACCATCTTGTCATCTTAACACAAATCAAGGGAGTTGCTCCCAGTGCCATATAAGCAATGTTTGTGACAGGCGGCTAAAGTCTGCATTGCTTCTCCCTAAATGGGGCAAAGATTCATAGGGTGGGGTGGGGGTGGAGTTTTTAAATTATGGGATGCTCTGTAACAACATATTATAAATGTGTATATGTATAATATAGTATGAAGACAGAAGTGCCTGGCGTGCTCTGGTCCATGGGGTCACGAAGAGTCAGACACAATTAAATGACTAAACAACAACAACATAGTATAGTATAGTATAGTAATATGTGTATCTTTCTCTCTCTCTCTCTCTCTCTCTCTCTCTCTCTGTGTGTGTGTGTGTGTGTGTGCGCGCGTGTGTGTGTAGAACATATGGTGATCAGGCACAGCAGGAAATGTTTCTAAATGAGCCTTAGGTCATCTCATAAAGTCTCAGTTTTTCCTAGAAAAAAAGTGGAACAAAGATATGCATGAAGTTAATAGAGGAGAAACTGAGACTGAGGGAAAACTGTAAAGGGGAGTCTCAGATTGTTAGTCATTTTTCTCATACAGAAACTAAGTGGTTTAAAAATGCTTACTACTCATGGCATATTGAGCAACCAGAGAGACTTGCATCCAAATCCCCACTCAGTAAGAAGATCACTCCTTGGGTCAAGGTTGCCATGACAGGGGAAGTGGTGGAATGAACCCTGAGGTCCTTGAAGAATGTTGGAAAACATGCAGTTAACAATGGAATGGTTGCACTACAGGCTGAAACTGGTTTAATCGTCTTCCCTTTCCCTCAGAAAACCCTGGATCTCTAGATCTGCAAGGGAAGGACAGAGATTTTCAGCACCCTAAAGCAAAGGACAGCTACTAGGAGTTCTTGGGGACATCTGTAATAGTCAAAGTGGTATAGAATCAATTTGCAGTATCCATACTTTAAATGCTTGCTGCTGGAATTTCTTGAACTGCACCTTGCTCAGGTTCTATTCTTGCACTGAAGGTACTCTCATCACAATAATAAAATGCAGGAAAGCAATATGGCACAAAAGGCGGGTGCTTGCAAGAATACAGGTGGTTGATTACTTGCTGCATTTTAGAGGCATGGAACTCAGTTGCTGCTATGCTTACTTAGGCATGAAATAGAGTATCTTCCACCCCGCCCCACACCTGGGAAGTTGAAGGAGGTTGATGATATACAGATTGTTGCCCATAGAAAGCACACCCCATTTTTCAGTTCTACTATATCCTCTGGGTTTAACAGGTTTTGCGGGTGCTTGTTGTGCTGTAAAACCAGGGAGATAATATCAGGATAACAGGAATGTGGGATGAGACATGCCACTCTCTTATTTCTTCCAGCTCTGTTGAAAACTATGGCCTGCCTCCAACCCTAGGGCCAAACTGCATGAGACATAGAGTTACAGTTTTTCTTTGAAGTTCTCTGTGTGTGATAAATGAAATGCAGATGTAGAGGCTGCAGTCCAAAGTGGAAGACCCACAAGGAGAGCAAGGGGGAGGGCTTCCTAGTCCTAAGCTCCAGGGTGTGTTTTTGTTATGAAAATCACACACACATTTCTTTTTCTTCCCATGAGTGTGACAGCCTGGATGGGGTGTTTTTTCAGCCACAAATTGAAGGAGAAAAGGTTAAAAAGTTCATTTGAGCAGAATTCTAGGAGGCAGCCGCAATGTCTATTTAGTTGAAGACTCAGGTATCATTGCCTCCAGGTAGCAACTGGAAGCCACTCTGAGAAACGCCAATTTATGACCTACATGGAATTGATTTTAGTCCTCCAATAACTTCCCTACAGCCCATAACAGTCTCCTTTTCTCCACCTGTTTCTCTCTGAACAGGTTTATGTTGAATCCTTACTTTTAAGAAATTAATTGTTTCTCAGCCCTGAATCAATTAAATTATTCATCTAAGCATCACTACCTGTGGAATGTGCCAATGAGAGGGCTCAGGAACAGAACTGGAAGGCAACTTGAAGCCTGCTCTGAAGATGGCATGAAATTGTAAGTAGCAAAGGAGTGAGCCAGCCATGAATTAAAGGGCTACCTTGTGCAGTAAAAATAAAGGTCATGGAGATGGCAGCGTAATGCTGTGCTTGGGAGGGAAAGCCGCTGCAGTCAATCAAGTGTGCAACTCTTTCATCTTCAAATTACACACTCAGTTACACCTACAGAAGAATCGTATAATCTCTCACTAGGAAAGCCTTTATTACTGGTTATGCAGCATAGCAAAGAAATAATTTGAACCTGGCTTCCTGGATCAAAGCTTGAAAAGTCGGAGGCTGGTACTTAGAGCCTCCTTAGTTGTTTGCCATGTAAACATGGGACCTTCAGGTACTGCTACAATACAGGGCTGGCGTCAAGAGATCTGCGAAGGGTCAACAGGGAGCCTGTAGACAAGAGCCTTCAGAGTTTCAGCAGCAGAGTTGCTCCTGGAGCCAGTGCCTTTCTCCAGATCAGAAGCCATCATGGAATCCTGGCCTCCTTTGTGCCACCAGAATCAGTGCCTCCAACAACAGGCTGGACACCTTTAAGAGTAGAAGCGCCACTCGTCAGAGATGGACCTTGCTGCTCAAAGGAATCTGCACTTCTATTTAAGGCTCAGGCCTGGTTTCCACATCATGCATTTTGTTATGTACTGAAGTTCTCACCCTGGGCCAGCAGGGGGATACTGTAGATAGTTCAGGTCCACATATGCAAATAAGGGATCAAAAGTGACGTTCAGTGATTGGATAGTTACAGAAAATGGTTACTGTTGCGTTCTAGTGGAGTTCTATATAAGCAGGCTGGCTGAACCCTTCAGTTCAGTTTTGTTCTGGCCTGTGAATAAACAAGAGCTGTTTGAAGAATCACTGTGTCGTCTGATATGTTCACAACATTTTCAGGAGGCAATTGGCAGGAATGTTTTCTGAATGCTTCTTCATCTCTGCCAGTTCTTCCCTCTAATGCCTTCCGCATGGAACTGGTTGGGTGTGGTGGGGTAATGGACTCAGGAGAACAGTTGCATAGAAAACCAGTAAGTTCAAGAGAGATTGGCTTCCCCCATCTAGGCCAATCTTCTCCTTTAAGTGCTCCCCTTTTTCTCCATGACCTCAGAAAACACGAGGCTGAGGCAAGAGAACAGCTCTGTTGGCCCATAAGAAGCATTAGGGAAATTCAAGGAAGATTTACTATTTGCCATGACAAACAAAATTCCCTCTTCTACACAGCTATTAGATGCACAGAACCAAACCTTCCTTATCTGCATAACTTATTTTATTTTCTCTTCTCTTCTTTCCCGTAGATTTCCCTCCAGCCTAATAAGGATATTTTTGTCCACAGTGATGTATCTTTCAACAGATGGAAAACTACACAATTTGCCAGGATCACAATCTCCAAAAGTCAATTTTCTGTTTGGGTTTTGTTTTTTAATGCATCAAACAAACCTGTTCTTGGCAAACTACCAATGAATCATTTTATAAACCTAGAAGATGGAAGAAAGTGATTTTTAAGACACTTCACAACATATAAGACAGACAGATTATAGGATGCCTCTGTGATGAGGAGGGGGGATGTTGGGGGGAAACAAGAAGTTGAAAGAGAATAGGAGAATACAGAAGCAACATCCTGAATAATAGAATAGGATCTCCATTAACAAAACATTTTGAAAAGCGTAAACATGATGGGGAAAATACATACAGGGACTGAGAAACAAATACTAAGGAGAAGGGTAATTTGGGTTATAAAACTTCCCAGAATTAAACCCAAGGGATGAGATGGATGGAACAAGGGGTAGCAGACACACCTGGCTGCTCAAGGGCTGAGCTTTGCTCCCAGCATATTCCCACCTGTCGCCCAGTGTAGCTCCAGACACCCAAACCTGTTGTCATTGCCTGCAGCCACTTTGTTCTGCTCAGCTGAGACACAGGCAAAGGGCTCTTTAACCCTATTTCTCCCAGTGTGAACAGCAGCAGGGGTTTCGTGGAGCCCTTTGCCCTCTTAGGTGCTTTGGCCATTTTTTCTCATGTAGCAGCGCCACCCTCCCAACGTGGGTGCCACCACATTTTAGGGTGGGGCAGGCCACACTAGTGAAGTGGAAAATGTGCACTTACCGAAAGGCTGGCTTGGGACATATTCACACAACCATCTGGATGTTTGTGTAGTAACCACAGAGAAAGCTGACACATGTTGGCCCTGAGTGCTTTTGCAATCTGTTTGTGTCTGCTGGCACCAGCAGGATTCAGCTTTTGGCACAGTGACGCAAATACCATTTCTTGGGTGTTTGAGGTGGCATGGCAAAGCTGAAGGCAGCGCATGGTCCCAAATGCATGTGGAAAGCCTCACCAAGCTGTGAGTCAACAAGTGCCTCCTTTTCTGGTGTTTTTGGTGCCCCTGGTTGTATGACTAGGAGCTAAATAGCACTGAAGCTTTGATGGACTGCGAGGCAGTGGAAGACAGGAGTGCCTGGCGTGCTCTGGTCCATGGGGTCACAAAGAGTCAGACACGACTAAACGACCAACAACAACAACCCTTTGCAAAATTAACTGCGTCAAATTATGGAGCGTGATCACCAATACTAGCACAGAGGGCAATTGTCCCACAGAGATGTAGGGTTAGCGTGGCTTTCCCAGCTGCTTTGTAATCCTAGCACCATTCACGTAGAAGGAGGAAGTGAGGGCTGTGTGCTACTCTTGTTTATCTCTATGCTATCTCTATTGCCCATTCAAGGCTGGTCTACGATACAGAATCTCAGAATTGTAGAGTTGGAAGGGACCCCGAGGGTCTTGTCCAACACCCTGCAATGCAGGAATCTCAACTAAAGCATTATTAAGAACTCAAATTCATCTTGCTTGTTTTCCATACTCTATGCATTAGTATAGAGACTATTGAAACCACAAGTCATTTCCTCCAGCTGCTCCCGTCTTGTAGTTTCCTGCCCTTTAGCAGTTTCTGGAGCACCACCTCAGTTTCTTGTGCATCAATGATTATTCCCAGTACCAGATGTTCTTCTGATTCCAGGAACTTCATCAGTGGAACTAGGACTTCAGCCAACTTCTTGGTAGACCATCTGTGTCTGCCAAACCTTTTTTGGCAATTGGAACTATGAAGTGCTGCCCACTTTTAATCCTGACTGGACTCAGGGCATATTTAAGGATAAAACATGGATTTGCATGTATCAAGGCAAAGGTCAATGTCTGGATTAAGTAACTATAGTTTAGGGAAGAACATATCCCTTGGTGAATTTATTTTAATGGTAAAAATTAAAGCTTGTTTTGTTATGAGAATCAAAGCATTATTTATCTCCTTAACAGCCCCTTTCTTTTACCGAATTAGGCCTAATAGGCCTATTAAGAATTAGATCACTTCTAACAGCAATGGATTCCCAAGGGCAGAGTCATTAAATTTTCCAAAATACTTACCATAATTGTGTTTTGTTCAGAGATTAGTTCTGTTTTACTCTTGGGATCAATTACAGCTCAAGTTAGAGCTGGAAGGAAAAGGTTTCCTTCCTTCCTTTTTCTTTAACCAAATCCTGCTGGAAAACATGCCAACTACTCAGCAGAGAGAACCAATTTAATGTAGTGAAGTCACTTATCTTTCTCTGTCATTTTGGACCTATCTATTTAGATGTGCGTCCCATCTCAATCTTCTCTGCAACTTACTAGCTTGGCTGGGCCATCTAAGGCTGTTTACATACAATACATTTAAAGCACATCTTCCTTCCACTAAGAATCCTGGGAATTCTTAGTGGAAGGAGGATTGTGGTTTGTTGAGGCTGTTGGGAACTGTAGCTCTGCAAAGGGTAAACAGTTATGGAAGCTATTTTCAAGGGGTGCTCGGGGATTTCTGAAGCACTGGTGAGGGATGATGGTGACCCTGGATTCTGGTGCTTTGTGAGAAAGCTTAATTCACCCCTAAATGCCAGAACAGGCATAGGCAAACTCGGCCCTCCAGATGTTTTGGGACTACAACTCCCATCGTCCCTGACCACTGGTCCTGTTAGCTAGGGATGATGGGATTTGTAGTCCCAAAACATCTGGAGGGCCAAGTTTGCTATGCCTGATCTAGGGTCATCAAGTGAAATTAGCTGGCTGAGATATGGGTTCACAAGCTGCTCCATGTTGATCAGCGGCAGTTGTCAAAAGCAGAAGCCCAAAAGAAGACTGGAAAAGAGAACTTTCCAGAGCCAGTTCTCTCAGCTCATCTTTTACTGACCTCTCCCTTAAATTCAGGATTATTTTTCAGTGTTTCCCTTTTAACAGGATTTCTTTTCTTGGAAACGAGGAAAGGAGAAAGGGCTCCAGTGAGAGCAACCAAAATATTTTTGCTTTTGCAAGCTAAACTTGTAACAGCCTTTCATCAGCAGCAGCAGTGAGTGTGACAAGGCTACTTATCTCCGTGAGCAGAATCCCTTGCTGCAAAGAAAAGGACATAGTTCTTCTGCCAGACTCCCTGCGCTAAGAAATGCTTGCATCTCTTCAACATTCCTCAAAGAAAACACCACTAGTCCACCAACAGTAAAGGAAACTCAGTGCCACGAGCCAAGTAGATCAGTAACAAAAGGAGCTATTTAATTTGTTTTATTTCGCTTTATTTTTCCATGAGCAGCCAGCAAGCAGCGTGACATCAATAAGTCTCCCAGGCTACAATGACCTATGTCATCATGAGAGATAATTGGGAGTAATTACGAATATTAGATTTCAGAGTGTACAGAGTCACGAGCAAAGCACCGGTGGCTTGCTCTGGTAACAAAACAATTTGTCAAACCACCAAAGGAGCAAGCGCAAACCCAAGAAGGAAAAACCTGTTGCCTCTTCAGTTATTGTGCATTCATGCTAGGAGGGATTTATGGAGCAAACTGCTAAGAGTAGCTGGGCATGGCTGGGCCAACTTTCCACTTGCTGTAGCATTCAAAATCAGCATGAGGTCCTGAGCTAAGAGATGGAGAGTCATTGCTTTCTCCTCCATCGACCTGATCTCCTTTTAAGGTCAGGAGAGTCAGCAGGCACAGCCGTAATGAGCCGATTTGATTTAATTGAATGTATTTCTGCGCTACTTTCCATTCAAATGAATCCCAAAGCGGCTTGCAAACAATGAACCACAGCAACATAACGGAGCGTTATCATTACGGCACGGTGACAGCGTCTGGGCCAGTAAAAACTGACCCAACCAAGTTATGTAATATAATTAGCAATATAATATAACGCTGCCATTCTCTGGCATGGGAAGATCAATGCAAACAAGAGTGCAGTGGATTTTCTTACTGTTATTTATGTACATATTTGTTTGACTTCTTTATACTGCCTTTAATTACAACACTGGCAAGGCAGCTCAGAACAAGATAAAAACAATCCAATAAAACCCAATAAAATATAAATGCTGTCTGGGGCTGAAGGGAGCTGGAGTCTAAAAGATCTGGAAGGCACTGGGTAGAGAAGGCAGCTTTATACTGAGTAATGAACTTTCAAAAGAGCAGATACAGCAATAGCTTTCACAGGCTATTTGTCCTAAGCTCTTCCACCCATTTCCATGGAACTTCCCCAGCAGCGTTTATGAGTGGATTGTTCCCAGTGTCATTTCCATCTTAAACCTTGATGGGACCATTTGATATGTTGGCTTGCTTGAGTTCTGTCCTCTGTCTCCACCTTTAGTATGCAAGAGTTCTCACAACAGCTCGAAATGAAAACAATATGATCATATACCAACAGTGCAATCCTAGGAGTGTCTACTCCAGGCATGTCCAAAGTCTGTTTTGGGGGCCTAATCCGACCCACCCGTCAGTTTAATCCGGCCCCTGTGGCAGTTTATTTCCTGGGGTAAAAGCTCAACAACTTCAATACTAAAAAAAAAGGTCAACAACAACTTTGGCCGGCCCCCAAGGCGCTTCACTTCATCAAATCTGGCCCTCTTTGAAAAAAGTTTGGACACCACTGGTCTACTCAGAGAGAACACGGATTGAATTCAGAGGGGTTTGCTCCCAGGTACATGCGCATAGGAAGACTCCATTGGGAAATAATAATAATAATAATTTATTTATTTATACCTCACCCATCTGGAGAGCAGGGAAGTGCTCAAGGACTGCCTCTCCCCATATGAACAAACCTGGACACTGCAATCATCATCTAAGGCCCTTCTTCATGTGCCGCCTTCATGAGAGGTCCAGAGAGTGGCAACACAAGAACTGGCCTTTTCTGTAGTGGCTCCCCACTTGTGGAATACTCTCTCCAGGGAGACTCGCCTAGCACCTTTGTTACACATTGTTAGGTACCAGGCAAAAATGTACATTTCCGAGCACAATTCAAAGTGTTGGTGCTGACCTTTAAAGCCCTAAACGGCCTCGGTCCTGTATACCTGAAGGAGCGTCTCCACCCCATCATTCTGCCCGGACACTGAGATCCAGTGCCGAGGGCCTTCTGGCGGTTCCCTCATTGCGAGAAGTGAGGTTACAGGGAACCAGACAGAGGGCCTTCTCGGTAGTGGCGCCTGCGCTGTAGAATGCCCTCCCTGCAGATGTGAAGGAAATAAGCAGCTATCTTCTCTTTAAAAGACATCTCAAGGCAGCCCTGTTTAGGGAAGTTTTTAATATTTGATTCTGTATTGTTTTTAACACTTGATTGGAAGCCGCCCAGAGTGGCTGGGGAAACTCAGCCAGATGGGCGGGGTATAAATAAATTATTATTATTATTATTATTATTATTATTATTATTATTATTATTATTATTATTATATTTCTCTTCTCCCAAGCCTTTTGCTGATTAACAGCTGTGGGGCGGTGTTGTTTTTGTCTGTTACTATGTCATGTATTTTTGTCTTTTATATTGTAAACCGTCCTGTGATCCTTGGATGAAGGGTGGTATAGAAAATATAATAAATAATACCATGGTGGTCCTTGCCTGCCTCTAAGGAAGAGCTTAATAATTGGGCCGGTTCATAAGGGGAACAGTGGTCCTTCAGGTTGCCTTCAGGTTCCACATTTAAGAGTTTAAATGTTAAGAACTTAAACTAAGCCAGGAAACCGACCAAGAGATAATACAGTTGTTTTAAGACTAAAAAGTTGCATAACATATGCCTGATTCCAGTTAGTAGCGCAGCAGATGGATTTTGTACCACCTGCAGTTTCTAAACATCCTGCGAGGGAACACCTGTAGTCAGGGTGTAGTACAGGGGCCCAACTTGTTGTAGGTTAACAGACATAAAATACAGCAGCAAGACCTCCATAGAATCATGTGAGTGTAGAATTGGATGGTACCACAACGACCATCTAGTCCAACCCCTGCAATGCAGGAATCTTTTTGCCCAATGTGGAGCTCAAACCCACAACCCTGAGATTAAGAGTCTCATGCTTTACTAACTGAGCTAAATTGTAGTGTCCGACAGAGGCTGGAACTGGTGCATCATCCCTTTCTGGTGAAAGGCACTTCATGCCACTGAGACCACTTGGGCTTCTAAAGGAAGGGCCAGATCAAATAGAAAATTGTATTATATTATATTATTATATTATATTATATTATATTATATTATATTATATTATATTATATTATATTATATTATATTATATTATATTATATTATTATATTATATTATATTATATTATATTATATTATATTATATTATATTATTATATTATATTATATTATATTATATTATAATATGGTGGCAGCTAACAGATTGAGGTTGAATCCTGACAAGACAGAAGTACTGTTTTTGGGGGACAGGAGGCGGGCAGGTGTGGAGGATTCCCTGGTCCTGAATGGGGTAACTGTGCCCCTGAAGGACCAGTTGCGCAGCCTGGGAGTCATTCTGGATTCACAGTTGTCCATGGAGGCACAGGTTAATTCTGTGTCCAGGGCAGCTGTTCATCAGCTCCATCTGGTATGCAGGCTGAGACCCTACCTGCCCGCGGACTGTCTTGCCAAAGTGGCGCATGCTCTGGTTATCTCTCTCTTGGACTACTGCAATGTGCTCTGTGTGGGGCTACCTTTGAAGGAAACTACCCGGAAACTACAATTAATCTAGAATGTGGCAGCTAGACTGATGACTGGGAGCGGGCGCCGAGACCATATAACACCAGTCTTGAAAGACCTACACTGGCTCCCAGTACGTTTCCAGGCACAATTCAAAGTGTTGGTGCTGACCTTTAAAGCCCTAAATGGCCTCGGTCCACAAGACCTGAAGGAGCATCTCCACCTCCATCGTTCTGCCCGGACACTGAGGTCCAGCACCGAGGGGCTTCTGGCAGTTCCCTTGCTGCAAGAAGGCAAGTTACAGGGAACCAGGCAGAGGGCCTTCTCGGTAGTGGCGCCTGCCCTGTGGAACGCCCTCCGACCAGATGTCAAAGAGAAAAATAACTACCAAACTTTTAGAAGACATCTGAAGGCAGCCCTGTTTAGGGAAGCTTTTAATGTTTAATAGGTTATTGTATTTTAGTGTTTTGTTGGAAGCCGCCAAGAGTGGCTGGGGTATAAATAATAAATGGGCGGGGTATAAATAATAAATTGTTGTTGTTGTTGTTGTTGTTGTTGTTATATCCTTGAGGTTTATTATGAGGATGCAATCTAGATATCTGCAAATATGGAAGTATCTGTGCTCGTTTTCTCATCTTTACATTTATGTATGGGTCAGGGTTGGCTGGTGTGATGGCTGGGAAGATGAATTGCTGGTCTTCAGTAGGAACTTCTGCATGTGCCTCCTTTGAAAGCTCAGATGTGGACGGATGAGCAGAGCAATGGAACTCCATTAGGTGCAATGAAGCCTTCACATCAGACTAAAGAGGATTGCTGAGTTTTCCTATGAAAGCCACTGCATTCATTTGTGCAGCTACTTCTTTTGCAAGGAAAATATATACTTGCGTGAGAATAAGTGAGGGACAACAACCTGGCTTCTTGGAGATATCCAAGCAATGATACAGGTCTGTGACACAGAGAGATTGAAAGACAATCTTCATGGAAGATGGAGAGGCCACTTAACTGTGCCCCAAAGAACACTGCCATTATAACAGAATTTGGTTTTAACGACCCCTGCTTAGAGTCATCATATGGTCTTAATGAACAATTTGTCCTTGCCAAAAACAGCTCGCGCAGTAATGGTAGCCACCATATTTGATGCCCTTTTAATGGTCCGTGAGTTTCATTTGTAACGATCCAATTAAGAGCAAGGGCTCGGGTGCCTCTAATCATCGACTCCTAATATTGTTTCTGCAGCATCACATTATTATTTCACACTCTGTTAGAGTGCCTTCTGAACAATGGAGGCTTTGCCTCACCAACATAAAAAAAAATCAAAGAGTTTAGCAGCTTGTTAAGCCTGGGCTTTGGGAAAGGGTATTGGAAAAAGATGAGGAGAATACAGATCCGATGTGAACAATAGAAGTAGCCTCTTGCTGCAGGGTCTCATTCTGTGTGTGTGTTTTAAAGGGCATATTATGTAAACACTTTGAAGAAGACAAGGGCAAAGGCAGCCTGTGATTTTATTCGAGACATTCGCAGAAAGGCATAAAGAAAAGCAATGAAATCATTCAGCAGAGTGGTGTTAAAAAAATAAATAGGCTCTCTAGCACAGTGTTTCCCAAACGTTTTTGGGCAACGGCACACCTGTTTACTGGAAAAAAATCTCGCGGCACACCACCATTAAAGCCCCGCCCCGTGACGTCAGCGCGCAGCGTCACGCCGGGAGGGACGCACAAAAGTGAACGTTTTTTCCCTTCCCCTTGCCGGGGTGGGAGGAGGCAGCAGAGCGAGGGACTGAGGGACGGCGGCAGCTGAGGCGGCGGCGGCTGTTGTGGTGGTGGCGGCGATAGCGGGCGGAGGAGGAGCCGTCGCCGGGAATTGCTGCTGCTGCTGTTGCTGCTGCTGCCCGGACATGCCGGCCTCCTCCTCCTCCGCTGTCTCGCGCTCCTCCCTTTTGCGCGCGCTGCCCCGCCGCTCGGCACCACCACCGCGGAGCCGCCCCCGGCTCGACGCGGATCCTCGCCGCCGCCGCCTCTCGCCGCCCGACTCGCCCGCCTCCCTCCCACGGCACACCAGCCGGTGTCTCACGGCACACTAGTGTGCCGCGGAACACCGGTTGGGAAACGCTGCTCTAGCAAACCACCCTTGTTCTTCTTGGCAATGCTTTGGGTTACTTCATATGCAACTTTTTCACCTGTGTGCAGAATGGGAAGCCTGTTTAGTGGTAAAGCTTCAGCATTTCATGCCAAAGGCCCTGGCTTTAATTCTCAGCATCTCCAGGTAAAGCTGGGAAACTCTCCCTTGTCTGAAACCATGAAGAGCTTCTGCCGTCAGTGTAGACAATTTTGAGCTAGATGGACCAATGGTCTGGCTCAATATAAGGGAGATAGATAGCTGAAGCTAAGCAGGTCCGTGTCTGGTCAACGCCTGAATGTGTGACTGCCTTGGAACCACAAATTGGCTGCCTTGAGTTCTAAGACAGTATGGACATGCCAGAGTCCAGCTTTCTTAATTTAGAAAAAAAAACATGTCATAGTCAAGGGGTGGTTTCACATCTAAAGTTATACACACGACCATCTAAAGGCCTTTCTCCCATAGGACCATTAATACAGGGTCTAAAATTGACTGGCCTGATGAAGAGGGAAGGGATATATGCTAGGAAAGACCTGCAGAGATTGATATCACTCTTTCCCAGCAAGAAGATTTTGAGTATTGGAGCCTCAGCTTCACGATCTGTCCTTCAAGTGAGTACTCAGGGCTAATTTCCTTAAGAATGGAGAGGTTTGATCTTCTTGCGGTCCACGGGACTCTCAAGAGTCTCCTCCAGCACCAGAATTCAAAAGCATCAATTCTTCGGCGATCAGCCTTCTTTATGGTCCAGCTCTCACTTCCATACATCCTTCCCCCACATATTTTACTTAAATCAGTCCATCTCAGGAGGGGGAAATTCTGCTGTATATTGGTGGACTGAGTACAATCTCCTTCCCCACCCTCCCCGAAGTATCCAAGCATTGCTCATGCAAAAATGCATTGTAGCAATAGAATGAGAACATGTGGCCACTTGCTCCTCCAGTTCTTCAAGAATCAACAGGGAACGTACAAGCCAAGCTGTCTTGGCTTGCAACTGTGTATTAATACATTGCAACCAATGTATTAGAGTGTTGAACTCTAATTTGTTTTGAAGTGAAGGGTTCAGTTTCTTGTAGGTCTCAGATTCTTGCGCATTCTGCTCAAGTGTTACAGGACTGTCAACCAGGGAAGCATATCATATGGTGACAATTCATTTCATTCTATCTTCTAATGACCACCACAGAGACTGTGGGAGGTTTTATTTCCAGCTGATAGCCAATGTAGCAGCTCATTTTGTTTTCCCCGCAGTGATTTTATGGCTGGTGCTGAAGTTTTAGGTAGGTGATTATTTGCACCCTTTGATTTGTAACACAAGTTCCTATCCATCTCCCAGCATCCCCAGTCAAGAATAGATCAAATTGGCTGTGCATCCTGAAGGACCTGATCCCTGTGTTGCAGGCCTTTTCCACCTGGCCTGGGAGGGCAGGGCCCGGACTGACTCCAGCTACAAAGGCTGAGGCTGCTAACTTATGTGTTTTAAGATCTAGCGGTTTTGTTGTTTTTCAAATTAAGAGATGTAAGATGTGCCTGGAGAAAGAGGAGCTGGGGAGAGCAGGGGTGACACCAATTTCAGTGGTTCTGGGCAAGGGGAGGGGTGGTGGGGGAGGGGTGGGCAGGCCAGAAAGGGGCACATGGCACAGGAAGTTGGTGACTGCCTTGTGTGCCAACCACTCCTCCAACCCTAGGAATTGCAATTGTCATATCAGCCAGCCCTCAGGTCTGTGGCTGCTGTTGTTGAATGTCAGGTCAGGTTTGAGGAAGACCTTCCACATCTGTTGTTGTTGTTGTTGTTGTTATTCCCCTCTCATTTGACTGGATTGTCCCAGCCATTCTGGATGAGGAGGCCAGTGTGGTCTGTATCACTGAGACCCGGGTAGTGAACAGGGTGGTGTTGGTCTTACCCAGCTGTGCCCATGTATGTACTTGGGGAAACATCAGGGTAGATTTGAGGGTTGGGGAAAGGAAGTTGCTGTAGTCTATAGAGATTCTCTGTCTGTCTGTCTGTCTGTCTCCAAGCTCTCTGTCCAACTGAGTGTGTGTTCCTGGCAGTGGGCAATCAGGACAGATTGGGGATTCTGTTGGTTCACCTTGCTGCCCAGCAGTCTCCCTGCCTGAGCCGACAGAGCTTGGGGGGTGGGATTCTCCAGCACTCCTGTCAGAGCCCTGGCCAACCTGTGAAATATCAGAATGGCTGGGACCATTGACATGATCACTCCTGAGTATCCTCTCCCACTTCATGGAGCCCACTTGGCTCCCTGGTATCCTCGAGCTGGGAGGCAACTTGAAGATGAATGGAAGAAACTCTGGTTGAATGCGATTGAACACTAGTGAGGGCATATCATTGAGCCTACTTAGTGGCAGTGAAGGTAGCAATGAAGGCAAGGCAGAGGGTTCAGACTGCTCCCCAGGGTTTACTCTCAAAACCTCATGAGTGAATATAGTTGCAAGGCAAGTGGAGATTTAGGCTCAGAGTTTTGTTTCTCCTAGATAGGCTACCATCCCAGGTTGACAAGCCCCATCTGCCCCATAGTAATAATAACATTTCCCAGGGAAAACTAGCTGTGTATACCATGTTGTTGCTTTCTGAGCTCATTTTACTATGGAAGACAGAAAATTGCTATGGAGGTCAGAAAATTGCAGCTGAAATCTATTATTATTATTATTATTATTATTATTATTATTATTATTTGAATTTATATACCGCCCTATACCCAGAGATGGTTCACAGAATAAAATCAAAATTAAAAACCACAAAATACATACGGTAATCAAAAGAAAAGCAGTAACCCAATAATGCCCTCCCCCCCAAAAAAAACCCCCACATTTTAAAAGGGCATAGGATGTCAATCAAATCAACCAAAGGGCTGATTTAAAAATGAATGTTTTTGCCTGGTGCCTAAAGGTGTATAATGAAGGCACCAGGTAAACTTCCCTGGGAGAGAATTCCACAGATGGGGAGCCACTGCAGAGAAGGCCCTGTTCTCGTGTTGCCACCCTCCAGACCTCTTGAGGCGGAAGCACACAAAGGAGGGCCTCAGGGTCTGGGTAGTTTCATATGGAAAGAGGCGGTCCTTGAGGTATTGCAGTTCTGAGACATTTAAGACTTTATAGGTCAAAACCAGCACTTTGAATTGGGCCCAGAAACTATTTGGTAGCCATTGCAGTCAGACCGGGATCAGTGTAATATGCTCAAACTGTCTTGCTCCGGTAAGCAACCCAGCCGCTGAATTCTACACTAGCTGAAATCTCCAAACTGTCTTCAGAGGCAGGGGCAGCCCTACATAGAACGCATTGCTGTAATCTAACCTCGAGGTTACCAGAGCACAGACAACAGTAATTTGGCTATCCCTGTCCAAATAGTGGCATAGCTGAGCCACCAACCAAAGCTGATGGGAGGCACGCCAGGCCACAGAGGCCACCTGAGCCTCAAGTGACAGCAAAGGATCCAGGAGTACCCCCAAGCTATAAACCTGCTCCAACAGAGGAAGTGTAACCCCATCAAGAACTGGTGATCTCCCACCCATCCAGTCTAGGGAACCACCCACTAACAGTGCTTTGGTCTTATCTGGATTGAGCTTCAGTTTGTTGGCTCTCATCCAGTCCATTGCCAAGGCAAGACATTGGTCCAGCATTTCCACTGCCTCAGCTGCACATGTAGATGAGAAATACAGCTGAGTGTCATCAGCATACTGTTGACAATGTACTGCAAACTTCCGGATAACCCCAGTTTCAGGTAGGTGTTAAACAACATAGCAGATAGGATTGAGACCTGCAGAACCCCACATTGAAGGGGCAAAGTGGTGCCAACCTCCCCTAGTTTAGATAGTCGCTCCAGTCCATGGTCAATGTACTGAATGGTATTGAAAGACACTGAGAGGTCAATAAGAATTAACAGGGACATGTTTCTCTTGTCTTTCTTGACACAGGTCGACCAAAGCAGTTTCTGTACCAAAACCAGGCCTAAACCCTGACTGAAATGGATCCAGAAAATCAGTTTCTTCCAAAAGCACCTGGATCTAACAACTAGACTGTAATTGTATATCCACCTGCTTTATTAGAACTTGTCTGTGGGTGCTTAGAACAGTGTGTGTGTGTGTGTGTGTGTGTGTGTGTGTGTGTGTGTAAGTGTAAGCATAGAGCTGTGAAATTAACTTTAGACATGTTTATAAATGATACAATCTTGAGTTTAAGTGCAGCTTGCAGGATCCTTGAAGTGAGTTCCAAAACTGGTCATTTAAAGTATTCAGGATCTGACCATTTTTCTTTTCAAATCCTGATTTTGATGTCGATATTCATCTTTTCTACACAGGGCAAGGGCAAGACTGATAAACCAATAACTAATACTGCAGTTCTATACATGTGTGGAGAAACTGAATTTAGGGAAGTTTCCTCCTCCCTCTCTCTCTCTCTCTCCTCTCTCTCTCTCTCTCTCTCTCTCTCTCATAGCACTAGAAATCAAGGACATTCAATTACACTGAATGTTGGAAGATTCCAGACTGACAAAAGAAATATCTTCTTCCCATAGTATGTAACGAAACCATGGAATCTGTTCTCACAAGATGTAGTGATGGCAACCAACTTTAAAAGATAATTGGACAAATTCACAGAAAGACAAGAAAGCTATCAATGGCTTCTTGCTATGATGACCATATCCTGCCTTCATTGTGGCTTGCAGCATTCCTCCAAATGTCAGTTGGGTTATTTTTACTACAAGTCCCTTGATCCCTGGCGGGAAAACAATACTCTGAACATCATTTGCAACTACGCAGAAGCCTTTACAGGTCTTCTCCTGTGTCTAAGTGAACCCTCTATTTGCTTGTTCATCTCCCCACCTTCCCCATAGGAAGGCTTTTTTCCTCTTTGGGGACCAGCTCAGAAATCAAACACTTTTGTTGAATGCTCACAACACCCCCTCAAAGCTTAACAGATTTGAGAGATGAGCCAGAATGAACTTGCAGCTTGTGATTCAAATGTCTTCTCCATGGGCCTTTGTGGCAGTGTCCAGAATTTTGAAACCTTAAAAGCAAGGCATTCAAACTCTAAGAGCAGAGAACCTAAGATTGTGTGAAGCTGTGGACTGCAGGATCACTTGTGAGATTAACTGTTTGCAGTGGAGGGGGGACGCAAAAGAATTCAGCTCTGGGAGTTTTGTTTTTTCAGAGCAGGAGCAATGACAGTGTGTTTACATCTGGGGCACCCACTGTATCCATTTAAGAATAACCCTATGAAGTAGACACAATAGCTAGCTCAAGGTCACACAGGGAACTCAGTGAGTGACAGAAATGTGTGCTCAGGTGTGTCCAGCTATCCTTTGCTTGCTTACTGTGTTCTGGCTATAAACTGATCCCTATAAATTGGGTGTGTGGGTGTGGGTGTATTAGATCAACACAGCTATCTGCATTTTTAGACTTTCCTCGGAGACATGGCTACAAAGGCTGCCACAAGAAATTCCTGCACTCCAAAATGTACCACCATACCACAGGATTTTGGAGGGGATTGGTGGGCTGATGGCGGCTACAAAGCTTAATAGTGTGTGTGAAATTGAGATGTGTGTGGAATAGACTGCCATTCCTTTGGACACAACTGTTTTGTACATTTCACACTTGGCACTTAAATACTTGAGGACCTTGGACAGCGTACATAAAAAATGGAAGTTAAAAGAAGCCAGGAAGCCACTGCAACATGACATCCAAGCTCCTTGCTTGTTCAGCTTTAAACATGCAAATATGAAATGTTTTCATTGACTACCATGCATTAGATAACAGAATAAAGGAGTGGCTAAACAAAAAAAAACACCCTTTGCCATCAACCTACTATCTGGGAATAAAATGTTTTTAATTAGTACCATTTAAATTATTTATGAACGAGTTTGTTCATAAAAATTGTACTGATTTTATGACTAGAGAGTGGGATACAGATTTAGCCTTTAATTTCTTCCTCCCTCTTTTTAAAGAGTGCCCCAGGATCCATCTTTCTTGTCGCAAACAAGCAGATCAGATAAGAAATCCCATAATCAAAGCACAGCAATGAACTATGCAGGGTATAAAGGCTTCCACAACACAAGAAAATAAATTGTTGTTTAATTATCTAGCTAAAAGGAAAGCAAGCTGCACCACTGTTATTAACATTTACATTAATACAACTGGCATTTTTAATTTGTGCTACTTCATTATTATTTCTGTTTCTACTCTAAGGACCTGTGATTAGACACTAACTATATTAAGAAGCCCAAATCAAACCCCTCACATAAATACTCTGGAGAAAGGCAACATATATATTCTGAGTCATTATAGCAAGGCTTCTCAGGATACAAGGTTTTCTCTCTGTGTGTTGAACAAATTAGGAAGAATCGCAATTTCCCCTGACAGTTGTCCTAAGAAACAGAAGGGATTGTGATGGGTGATGGACTGAGCTTGTAGATATCTTACCAATATCTCAACATAAAAGCATAGGTGGAAGAGGACTCCTGACCTAGTTAAATGATGGAACTCAGTTCTAGAAGAGTGGACCAGACTCAAGCTCCATTTTGAACAATAGAATCATAGAATTTTGTTCCGTTAGAAGTTATTTAGAAGACTCAAGGAATGGGTGAGATGAGCTTCATCATCAGGGCCTCAGAACTAGTTTATGGTGTCATGTCTAACATGATAATGTCATTGCACAATGTGTCAGGACTGCTAGCATTCTTGAAAAGAGTGTTTCTGGGAGCTAAGCTGGCAGATCAAGGATCCATTGAGTCACAAGCAATCAGATTTAGGCAGCCTCAGGGTTGATCCACCCCTTTCTTAAGTGACTGGTCACTACCTTTAATAATAATAATAATTTTGTTATTTCTACCCTGGGTTTTCCCAGCCACTCTGGGGAAATAAAACATATATAAACATATAAAACATAACAAAACATCAAATATTAAAAACATAATGATATAAAACATATACATATAAAACATAATGAAACATCAAACATTAAAGACATAAGAACCCACACAAAAACACACTGTTTTGATTTATCTCGCTTGCCGGACGAACTCAGAGGCTGTTGAAAACAATGAAGGATTAACGTCAGAATGACTTATGGGAACTATCTGAGATAAATACGAAAAGCAGCAGAAATATGAGATGATTAGAACCCCCCTGACCTTGGAGCAAGGGAAGTCTGCCTAAAAATTTATAATTTGGCATAACATGTGGACTGTTTGATTATTGGATAATTTGTATAATTTGAATGTTTAATATGGTTTGATTGGATTGTTAAAATGTAAAATTTAATAAATATCATTTATTTAAAAAGGAAATATCAAACATTAAAAACATAATGATATAAAACATAATGAAAAATCAAACATTAAAAACCTCCTGATATAGGGCTGCCTTCAGACATCTTCTAAAAGTCAGACAGTTGTTCATTTCCTTGACATCTGATGGAAGAGTGTTCCACAGGGAGGGCATCACTACTGAAAAGGCCCTCTGCCTGGTTCCCTGTAACCTTACTTCTCGCAGTGAGGGAACCACCAAAAGACCCTTGGAGGAGGACCTCAGTGTCCGGCTCTTATATAAATGTTTGCTTGTTGCCCACAGACGTTGTCTGCATAATGAAGCATATCCCTCATGAAGCTTGCAGGCTCAGGATATTACCTCACTCCTTACCCTAATGTACTTCTTATCAGCAACCAAAGACCTTAGTCAGGATGGCCCATCCCATTTCACTGCCTGAGGTGGGAAGGTGCCACACAAACAAACCTGCTGCCCTACCACTATCCCCTCCTGAAGCCTTGCTTATGGAGTCACATGACTGTGGCTTCTGGGTTCCAGCATGATCTCACGAGAGCGCTATGGAATCTTGCTAGAACCCAGATGTCATAGTCACTTCTCCTTGATTATCTGGCAGCAGCAGTGATGGGGGCAGGTCTCCCCCTGCCATGGGAGAAGTAAGGAGAAGGGGCAGCTGTGGTGACAACTTGTTGGAAGCTGCAACTTCTCCTTGCTTCTCTGGTAGAAGGGGGGGATGTGGCTCCCACAGAAGTACCACACCTGTGGGATTCCACCACCCAAAATACTTGCCTCAGTCTACCTCATGGATGGGCTAGCCCTGACCTAGGTCTTTGAGGGAGTCACTGGACCCCTCTAAGGTGTGAGGTAGGTTTTTTTTTTGGGGGGGGGGACATTTGGAGCACAGGTGAATATTCTTTTTCTTGAGTGAACCCATGCAAGATCTGCCACACAAGAGAGATCCAAAGTTTCCAGGACCACATGGCAATGTGGACACAGAAATGTTCATCATCCTAAAATGACGGATAAATGATAGGTTGAAGCATACGACCATAAGACTCGCACCTTTGAGTGGAGATGGAAGAAAAGTGTAGGTAGGAACAGGCCATCTAAATCGTACAAAAGGGATGAGGCAGAAAGCGCCACACAGAGAAGAAACTAATCAAACTTTGTCCTGTCTACTGCATAATGAGCAGATCATTTCTGAAACTGAAAGGTTTCCTGGCTAAGCCCTGGCTAAGAACTTGTGTGGAGGACTACACTCAAATGTGATGACTTGCTGACAAGTTGGAAAGGAGAACTATGATGATAAAACCATGTTAAATCATGTGTGGAATGTAAAGAGAAAATGAGTAAAGAGGTACTAGGAAAAAATAACTCTCTTTGCATACAGATGCCATACAGATGCATGACAGAAGAAGGGGAAATCTGCAGCTCTTGGCAATATTTCACAGAAATGCCTCTTCATTGCTTCCTAGTAATTGCAATATTCACCTTTTGTACCTGGAAGCAGGCAGCATTAGATGTGCTGTTTGCATTATTCTCTAGAGAATAAGCTCTCTGGACAATTTCCTATCCTCCAAGTGCACATTTTGCTAGAAGGCTAATCAAGCAGCAGCAATGCCCAGTCTGGGGTCAGTTTCAACCTTACATTTTAGTCCTTGCAGTAACTACATTAAGAGAAGAGCTGTGGCTCAGGGGCAGAGCATCTGCTTAGCACGCGTAAGGCCTCAAGTTCGCTTCCACAGCATCTCCAGTTAAAAGGGTCAGGTTGGAGCTGATGGGAAGAAGCCCTGAGTGAGGCCTTGAAGTTGAACACCTGTTAAGGCAAAAGAGACTGGATGGACCAGGTGAAGAAGACATCTTTCCTAGGCTAAGCTGACCAAGATGGCAAGGGGGGTCTTTGTGAGCCTGACATGCAGATCTTCTGGAGCCTCTAGGCTGTCCATTGCAATGAAGGTTTGTTCATTTGCCTACTTTTCACTCAGTTCTCAGTGGAGCTTTTAAGTGGCAGGCACTGAAATGGAGCACTGAAATCTGCCCAAAGCATGAAGGAGCCATTTAAAAGCATTTGAAGAATGTATAGCATTGGACACATTTTACAGTGGATGCTCCGGTTGCGAACATGATCCGTGCAGGATGCACCTTCACAACCTGCAGCATTCGCAACCCGTGTCTGCACATCTGCGCACATGCGGGTTGCAATTCGGTGTTTCTGAGCATGCGCAAAGCGCGATTTAGCGCTTCTGCACATCCGCAAAGTGCAGGTTGGCGCTTCTGCGCATGCGTGACTGCCGAAACCCAGAAGTAACCCATTCTGGTACTTCAGGGTTTCGGCAGTCCGCAACCTGAAAAAACGCAACCTGAAGCAGACGCAACATGAGGTAAGACTGCACTGGGCCACAGCTACATCTTCCAAGCAGGGGCATAGGAAGGGGGCGGTGGGAGCGCACTGCCCCTGGTGGCCTCACTGAGGGGGGTGACATTCGCCACGGCGTGCACCCATGACTCCCAAGCCTACCCCGAGATGTCAGGATAAGGGGGGGGAGCTGTGCTGCTTTGCCGGCGGCATTCCCCCCTTCCCCTTTCATTTTGACAGCTTGGGGGAGGCTTGGGAGTCACGGGCAGGTGGCACATTGAATGTCCGACATGGATGGCTAGCTCCGTCCCTGCATGCAGGGCGCGCATGCTGCTCTGGGCACCCGAGTGACTATCCCATGCTTGGGAGGGCATGCTCTGCACCACGCCCCCCTATGCAGCGCATGTATATGCTCCGCCGCTGCTTCCAAGAGACTTCTAGAAGAGTAGTCATGTTGGCCTCTTGAAGCAAAACTGAAAAGAGTCTTGTCACACATTAAAAACTAGTATGTTTATTAAGGAACAAGCATTTGTGTCCAGCATCCATTTCATCAGGTGCATGGAGGATTATACTAAATTTGCAGATTTATGTGTATGCAGTATGTGTGTGTTTATGTACACACGCAGGTGTAGAGGGGGAAAATGTAAAAATGGGGGTCAAATGGCAACAAAAAGCCTCCCCAAAAAGTACCATCTGTGACAGTAGTTTAGGCACACAAAGTAAGCACAGTGGCCATTCATGGCAGCAATAACTGGTGGTCGTGTACAGACTGAGAGGGAAGGGAGCTGGTGCCTTCCAGATTGTTCTCTGGTATGCTAAAGTGGGGACAAGCATTAAGAAATCAAGATCTGCACATGAAAATGCAACCACCAGACAACTTCACAGCGTGCACAAAATCAGTGCATCTTTAGCTTGCATAGCATTCTTTCATGGTGAATTGCCAATGAAATGTATTGTGTGTAATATAAAACTATCAACAGGTGACCCATTCCATTGGTTTTCATCTGGTGTGTTGTGACCCCACTACCGGATCTAAGTTGGAAGATTGCAACAGCAGCACTTCCACCAAGATATATTGTAAAACATTAAGAAATGGTTCCTAAAACGCCTGTTTGGACCATCGCTGGAAAGGCTGGAGGCTGCTAGCCACTGTAAAGACAAAAACGTATCTGTGTCTTTGCAATGTAGGATCTTTTTTTGATGTAGAACATTCATCAATGGATTGGTGCATAGCTTTCAGAAGCACCCACAGTGGTCCCCAGACGTCTTGCCTTCTATGGTAATATGCCACCCCCACCAGAAAATATCTCAATGGTGATGAATTTGAATCATGAAGGGCATTAGGAAGGTCACAAAACGGACTCCTGGGAGACCACAGAAGGGATCTGTAGTCACACTTTCCTTGTATTCTGCTGATAGCCAGGGCAGTTCAATTCCCCTCTCGTTGAAAAGCAGAAAATCACATGCAATTTTTTTTCTTCCAACAATTGATACCTCTTGAAATATCTATGCAGAGAAACTCTGCACCAGCAATTTCACCAGAACTGATGGGACTGTAGTACATATTTGCTGGGTTCATGTTCTGATTTAAAAGAGAAGGTTCTTCTTCCACCCCCACCCACAAGTAGGGGGGGAAAGTGCAGTAGATAAATGCATCTGTAATATATATATCCACTATAAATCGCTGTGTCTCCCCCCACCATTTTGCTATCTTTGTAGCTCATCTGCCACCTTGTGGCTACTCAAGAAACTTGGAGGGAGGACCAAAATACAGGACAGAATACCTGTGATAATAGCACCAACCTAAGAAAAGAAGCTGTATTATATATTTTATTATTACAGCCCTGTACTGCTTCTAATAAGAAACATCACTTCCATCTGGTTAGTGAAGGCTTACCACACCCAGTATCCAACAATGAACCCATTTAATATATTTGTAAGTACCAAGGCTGTATGTGTGTTTTAAGTGACATGATGTACATATTCATTCCTCCCAAGTTCTTCTGTTTGGACACTACATATAATTGGCCTCCTGTGATAACCTTTTATTTCTATACAGCTGCCAGGGGGTTTTCACAGAAAAACATACACCACAGAAATACCTTTCTATCTCAAAACACCGAAAAAACATATTTTGCTTGAGAAAGCAAATGTGTTCCTTCTGCAGTAATCGATAAAATGACTTCACTTTGCCATAAATTATCTTGCTTGCTGCCTTTTCTTCTATGGTTCTTAAACAAACCACTTCCTTGCATATATAAGCAGTGCTGCTGTTATCGTTCATGACGGCAACTCCTTGCATAAGTCTTAAGTCACAAACATATTCTTTTGCACAGTTTCAAAAAATCGCTAACATTTAAATGGATATGGGTCAGGGTGGTGATGGTTTCTGCTGGTTTCTGGCTGTTTCTATTAGCCTACTTTTTGGAAAGCAGTTACTTGGGAAGATTCCAATATGGCTTCTTATGATCTATCAAGCTGAATACATCAGCCATGCACTACAGCCTACTAGGGGCATGGCCATCAGCCTGCATTAACTGTTGCCAGCAGGTCAGAAAAACAACCAGGTGGGGGTTTTTTGAGCCCCAATACGTTCCTGATGAAGGGACGCGGGTGGGTTAAACCACAGAGCCTAGGGCTTGCCGATCAGAAGGCCGGCAGTTCAAATCCCCGCGATGGGGTGAGCTCCCGTTGTTCGGTCCCTGCTCCTGCCAACCTAGCAGTTCAAAAGCACATCAAAGTGCAAGTAGATAAATAGGTACCACTCCGGCGGGAAGGTAAACGGCTGCTCTGGTTCACCAGAAGCAGCTTAGTCATGCTGGCTACATGACCCAGAAACTGTACGTCGGCTCCCTCGGCCAGTAAAGCGAGATGAGTGCCGCAACCCCAGAGTCGGTCACGACTGGACCTAATGGTCAGGGGTCCCTTTACCTTTTTACATTCCTGATGCAGAATATAAGGAAAGAACCTTCCCACACTATGCAGTGGCTTCCAAACTCTGTACTGCAAGTCTGCACAACTTCTGACCCACCAAGTCAAATGCAAGTCTTGAAGCCCAAGTATGATGTCTTCCCTCTAAGAGCTCAATAAAGTTATTGATTTCTTGCTTGGCCAGTACTGCAGATGACAGCAGCAGCAGCAACCAGTGGCAGCAAAACTGGATGTGTGATATGTTTTTTACCACAAACCATGGTCCAAATTTGTTGCATATTAGGAACACCTGACTGGACCATTCTTTCTATGTCTGGATCAGGGCATATTGTTCACAGCACATCAGAAAGTCAGTCACTCAAGTTGCTGATTCCCCCTTTCCTTTGTGTCACAAGTCTATATAGAAGCAGCCAGAATGTTGCCATGTGTAATGTAAATTTAGAAGACAGTGTGAGGGAAATGAAGAATCGATAATGGCACTAGCCATTGTGCACACCCAAAGGCTTTGGAAAAAGTTGTGGGTCTATTAGTAGCATGAACAGGGAACTGGGCACATTGTCCAATCAATCTGCGCATCGCCAAGTGGTGATGGAGAATGTAAATATTTCACAGGCTGATCAACAAATGTGGGTAGCGTCCCAGAAAAAATGTGCAGAGAGTGGGAAAAGTATGAAATTGTCTGTTTAATGCTGTCAAGTTGTACAGCAACTTGCTGTCAAGTTGTACAGCCCTCACTTGTGGGGTGCCTCAGGGTTCCGTCCTCTCCCCCATGCTTTTTAACATCTATATGAAGCCACTGGGGGAGATCATCAGGGGGTTTGGACTGGGTGTCCATCAATATGCAGATGATACCCAGCTCTACCTCTCTTTCAAATCAGAACCAGTGAAGGCGGTGAAGGTCCTGTGTGAGTGCCTGGAGGTGGTTGGAGGATGGATGGCGGCTAATGGATTGAAGTTGAATCCTGACAAGACAGAACTACTGTTTGGGGAGGACAGGGGGCGGGCTAGTGTGGAGGACTCCCTGGTCCTGAATAGAGTAACTGTGCCCCTGAAGGACCAGGTGCGTAGCCTGGGAGTCATTTTGGACTCACAGCTGTCCATGGAGGCGCAGGTCAATTCTGTATACAGGGCAGCTGTCTACCAACTCCACCTGGTACGCAGGCTGAGACCCTACCTGCCCACGGACTGTCTAGCCAGAGTGGTGCATGCTCTAGTTATCTCCCGCTTGGACTACTGCAATGCGCTCTACGTGGGGCTACCTTTGAAGGTGACTCAGAAACTACAACTAATCCAGAATGCGGCAGCTAGACTGGTGACTGGGGGCGGCCGCTGAGACCACATAACACAGGTATTGAAAGACATACATTGGCTCCCAGTACGTTTCCAAGCACAATTCAAAGTGCTGGTGTTGACCTTTAAAGCCCTAAATGGCCTCAGCCCAGTATACCTGAAGGAGCGTCTCCACCCTCATCATTCTGCCTGGACGCTGAGGTCCAGCGCCGAGGGCCTTCTGGCAGTTCCCTCATTGCAAGAAGCAAAGCTACAGGGAACCAGGCAGAGGGCCTTCTCGGTAGTGGCGCCCGCCCTGTGGAACGCCCTCCCATCAGATGTCAAAACGATAAACAACTACCTGACATTCAGAAGACATCTTAAGGCAGCCCTGTTCAGGGAAGTTTTTAATGTATGATATTTTAGTGTTTTTTGGTTTCTATGGAAGCCGCCCAGAGTGGCTGGGGAGACCCAGCCAGATGGGCCGGGTACAAATAATAAATTATTATTATTATTATTATTATTATTATTATTATTATTATTATTATTATCACATGTTCCACAAAATCATTTAGAGACTGCACACCGACCAGACAGTACATATACAAAATCCACAGTTAATGCTATTCACTGATGCAAATCCTCCATCATGTCTGGTCAACATGTACAGTGGCTAGCCGTTATACCCATTCTCCATTTAACACATCCTTTTTATCTGCAGTGATATTTTAAAACCAAGCAGTTCTCCAGAGTCTAAAGCTATGTTTCAGAACATGCTATAGCAAAGGGCCAAGAAAAAATACGCTGATTTCCCCTTTCTTTTGTGTCACAAGTCTATACAGAAGCAGCCAGAATGTTGCCAGAATGTGTAATTTAAATTTGGGCGATAGTGTGAACGAAATGAAGAATCAACACTGCCACTAGCCATTGTGCACACCCAAATCACTGTGTATTTTTTCTTGGATTCTTTGCTATAGCAAAGAGAGCCAGTGTGGTGTAGTGGTTAAGAGCAGTGGACTGGTAATCTGGGGAACTGGGTTCGCGTCTCTGCTCCTCCACATGCAGCTGCTGGGTGACCTTGGGCCAGTCACACTTCTTTGAAGTCTCTCAGCCCCACTCACCTCACAGAGTGTTTGTTGTGGGGGAGGAAGGGAAAGGAGATTGTTAGCCGCTTTGAGACTCCTGAAGGGAAGTGAAAGGCGGGATATCAAATACAAACTCTTCCTCTTCTTCTTCTTCTTCTGTGGGGTAGGTGTCCAGTCAGCAGAATGAGCAGGAGTGGAATGGGCAAACAAATAGGGATGATGCTTATCACATTTTGAAGTGAAACAATGCACATTATCTTCTAAAGAGCGCCACACACACACACACACACACACAAACACACAAACTCCAAAGTCAAAAAGTTACTTAACTGAACTGCTGCCGAAGGAACTCCTGGTTCATGTGTTGTTACTGTAACATGCACAGCGCACCATGAGCTGGATGCCAATATGTGCCCATGCCTTGCTTGTTCCATCTAAGGGGCAGACACAGAGTCATGCCCATTTGCCATGAGGCAAGCAAGCAACCCCAAAACAATAGGTTATGGTAGAAAAAATGAAGGAAGAAGGAAAATCACTTTAGAAAGGTAGCAAAAGGCATCAAAAATAAATTTACTAAAATAAAATAATAATAATAAATTTTATTTATACCCTGCCCATCTGGCTGGGCTTCCCCAGCCACTCTGGGCAACTTTCAACAAAACATTAAAATACAGTAATGCATCAAACATTAAAAGCTTCTCTAAACAGGGAACCTAACCAATTTTCATTATGCTCTCATTATCCATTTGCATATTAGAATTTCTAATGGGGTTTAGCCATTGCAACAGCCAAAAATGAGCACATTTCACATTACATGTGTTATGAGACAAGCAAGTAAATGTTCTGTTTTCACTTGCAGAGACGAGCAGCTCACAACAGTCAAAATCTCAGTTAATTAATTGTTCTGTCACTTTCATAAACAGGAAGGCTAAACAAATAACGGAGGAGATTCTCAGCAACTTGACCCTTATCATTTACAATTAAGATCAATACAGTGTTTCTGTATAGGTGATCATATGAGGTTGTTTGCAAGGTACATTGAAGTAACCAACCAAATAAAAAAGGAAAATCAATTGTTCAGAAAATTATCTTTAAGACATCTTCTGGATCAATGCAATAAAAATAAGAAAATGAAAAGTTCAGACTTTGCAATTCCAATTAAAATTTGACTTAAATCAACGTATTTTAACCTGCCAATGCTGAAGTCGTTAATCACAGAAGTTAATCAATTTCTGTCTTCCTAACCCAAAAAATCTACTCAGATATACTGATTGGGGATATTGTAGTAATATAGATAGAATCACAGGTTCACAGAGGTCAATAGATATCATATTCAACCACCTGAAGCAAAGCTAGGCCGTTCATGCCACAAACCTCCCCATCACACACATTCACACACCATATTTACAGTATGTTTACTATATACTCAGACTAGAACCACCAAGCCAGACCCGTGTATCCTGTACTTGACAATCCTCCTGTTTTGCAGTCCCAAGCAACATAATCAAGCGGTTTATTGGGCCTTTTGTGAAATAAATAAATAAATAAATAAATAAATAAATAAAAACTTGTGCCACTGGGAGCCTCAAACCTGGCATTGCTTGGGAATTCCATGAAACAAAAAAAAATCTGAGCAGTTTTGAAAGATTTAGTCCACCATCTTGATTCAAAATGGCTTCCAATTGTATCTAAACATAGATGAAAACCTGCTCCTTGATCTTGGGAGCCATCATGCAAAAAGAATATACCTTAAAAGGGGTCCACAGACAAACAACATTCTGAAAGACAGAGCAGATTTACTTATCTCCCCTTTACCAGGCTAAATATACCCGGCTCCTTCAATCATTCCTCATAAGGCTTGGTTTCCAGACCGTTGATTATTTTGGCTGCCCTCCTCTGGTCACGTTTCAAGTGTGTGCTAGCACTCGTTCATATTCAAGCCTTGCTATTATTAAGTGCATTTTTAACCTGCCATTCTAGGAAATAATCCAAGGCCCTATGCACAACTCCACCTTCCTCACAACTTTGTGAGGTAGATCATAGAATCATAGAATTGTAAAGTCGGAAGGGACTCTGAGGACCCTCTAGTTCAACCCACTAAGAACCCATACAGGAATCAAACTTGCAACCTTGGCGTTATCAACACCACACAGTAGGCCAGGGGTAGGCAACCTAAGGCCCGGGGGCCGGATGCGGCCCCACCTTCTCAATCCGGCCCACAGACGGTCCGGGAATCAGTGTGTTTTTATATGAGTGGAATGTGTCCTTTTATTTAAAATGCATCTATGGGTTATTTGTGGGGCCTGCCTGGTATATTTTACATGAGTAGAATGTGTGCTGTTATTTCAAATGCATCTCTGGGTTATTTGTGAGGCATAGGAATTCGTTCATATTTTTTTCCAAAATATAGTCCAGCCCACCACATGGTCTGAAGGATAGTGGACCGGCCCACAGCTGGAAAAGGTTGCTGACCCCTGCTCTGGGCAACTCAGTTGGAGGTGGTGACTTGCCCAAGGCTGAGAGGACATTTGAACCCTGCTCCACCCTCCCCCACCCTGGTCTGAATCCAACATTACAACACCCAACTGCTATCCTTCCTCTTCCTTCCCTCCCCCTTTCTCCATTGTCTTCCCCACGGTCAAAACGTAGATTTCAACCTGTCTTTTGTCTTCTGCTTATAAATCTTTAGTAAAGCACCCAAGCACGTTGATGGAGCTCTGTAAATAATGCAATGACCACAATAGTTCAGCGACTCCACGTATCCATGAGCAGAACAGAAGAAGCCAGAGGAACCTTTCCATCCACACCCCTTTGTACATTCCTCAGACACAAACAAGGGGTAGACGAAAGCACAGGAGGATCAGAGGGACACAGTGTCTTCTACAGGTCGATAAGCTGCTCTCGTTGTCCATAGGCTCTCATCGTTTCCTGAATGCAAGTCCTGGTGGTGGTACGATAGGGCTCCATTGCACTGTGCACCCGTTCAGTAGGTGGAAAGATTTGTTTTGTCTGATGAGAACATACTTATCTCTAATTATAGCAGCAGAATCCTGAACAAGGCACACAAAGGTAAGTGATAGCACGGTGTTTTCTGAGCTATCCCTGAGTCTGTGCTATCTTTTACAAAACTAGCCAAATACAAGTGGGGAGGGTGGGGAGGGGGTAGAGCAGGGGACACGGAACAGGATGATATGTTGCAGCTTGTATTGTGTTTCATCCAGCGGCAGAATGTCCCAGTTTGCAAACAATGAGCGTCATTAATGATTTGTCATGGCGAAGATGCATCTTCATATTCAGGGCAATGGTCTGTGATCCATTACTGGTGTTGGGGGTGTAAAGAAACGATTAGTGCCATTCTTTCCATGAGAAACTGAATGGTTGATCTGACCTTTAAGACTATATTGCACATACTCGGCCGTAACAATTTCTTAATCATTAAAGAGAGAACGTGATAATGGGAAGAGAGATGAGCATAAGGCTCCTTTGTCTTTCTTCAGGAGAGGACAAGGTGGAGATATGTATTCCAGATCATCGCTCTGGCTCTCAGTGATAAAATCAGATATGTGTTTGTTTTCCCAGGTAAAACATCCACCTCCTACACCTAATTCAATTCTAATAAGCCTGCATTATTATTGGACTCCCACAGTTCTTGGGTATTGATCTCCTCAGGTTCAAAGATAGTTGCCCCAATTAAAGTCTTTAAAACCCTTTAGCTGCCTCCACTGGAGAATAAGCATGTGACTGACAGCACTCTTACCTGAAAATATACAATTAAATCAAATGCAAGCACAGGATCCCAGATTGAAGATGATCAATTTAAAGGCAGTTTGCAAAACTGTACTGAAGATACTTAGTGTGGAAGATGGCAAATCAAATAATTGACTTTAGCTTGCAAAATATTGTACACAACTTCCCATACTAGGGCAAGGCCATTAATGCTTTCTTATTCAGAAGGGAGTCTTTGATTTAGCAGTTTGAATTTGACAACAATACTCTGCTTGTTACATTGGGTGTTACACCTTATTTACACCATGTAACAATGGTAATCAGGCTTCAAAATGAATTCCTTAATGTCATATTTCTAAGGATCCACAGAGTGTAGCACCACTTAATCTACACCGTTCCTTATTTCTAATAACTTTAATTCTCGCAGTTAGTGAAGCCATCTCAGCCTATTCCATCACCTTCATAAGCCATTCTTCTTTCGTTGGGACTTCCTCTTCTTTCCACTTTTGTGGGTAGACTATTTTTGCCGCCGTCGTAGCATACATAAACAAATTAAACAATTCCTTTGGAAGCTCTGGTCCAATTATACTTAACAGAAAGGCCTCTGGAAGCTCTGGTCCAATTATACTTAACAGAAAGGCCTCAGGTTTCTTGGGAACCATCACTTTAAACATTTTTTAAACTCATTATAAATCATTTCCCAATAACCTTTCACCTTTGTGTGTCTTCCTACTATCAACAAGGCCTGCTATAAACAAATAAACAGAGAGCTTTTGTCTTCCTTTATTATTTCTCCTTGCATTATGTACTGTTTTTGTTCAGTTTACCCAGTAAAATATTAACAGTTTCTTTTCTCTCCAGACTCCAACTGCATCTAAATGACTCTGCTAACACTGCTTGCATTCAAAAACAACAAAATGGATGTAATGTTGCTGAAGACTAAGGACTCCTGAGATTAAGGGATACCTTTGAATGAGGCCGAATTGACCATAAATTACGTAGATTTCCCAAGCCACGTTTTTGGAGCTCAAGCATAATACTGAGCCTTTGCACCAACCTTATAAAGGCTTGCAAGGACAAAACCTGCCCTGTAATGGAATTTCCAAAGCCATTAACTACTCTTTTAATACAGGGGTGGGGGGGGGAAATACGATCAACAGAAAATAAAGGAGCACTTTTTAATTAACAAGGGCAATTACTTCTAATTGCAAAGCTCATACATTTTTCAAAAGGGGAGATATTTTCTCCTTAATTGCAATAGGTGCATTTGAATAGGCAATTAAAAACACATTAAAATGGGGGACTATAGATAACAAGGCTTGGATTTCTGCACCAGGCAGATTAAGGATGAATACTGTGGCAGTACCTCAGTTTCCACTTTACCAGTAACAAGGACCTCGCTTATTCTTTGTTTCTCTGTTCCAGGCAATGCAAATAGAATGGAGATTGTTCTCTGTTACAAGGGCTTGTTGCGAGTTATGGAGCAGTTCTTCCAGACCACCTGTACACTTACTCTTGAAAAAGCAGATGTCGATATAATTCAGCCTGCAAAACGTTGCTGTGTTTAGTGATTTATTTTAATGCCCACTTGTTAACAAGAGGTTAAAAAGCTGGGGATGGCATGGTGGGACTTGCAACCCTAAACCCTTGCCAGCAATGCTAGGACTTCATGGAACAATGCAGCCAGCACCACAGCCTCACTGCCAGGGTAGAAGGTGGAGGCAGGACAAACATGCCACTTCACTGCACCAGCTCCCCAGCTGGCAAAGCAAAGAGGCCTGGATCAGGCATGTTGCCATCATAGGATAACAGCAGCAGCAGCAGCAGCTCAGAATGCAAACGATAGTCCCAGCCCAGCCCAGCCCAGCCCCTGAAATCCACTGCTGGTTGCCAGAAATGGGGCTGCCAGTGATATCCACGTGCCTGCTGTATGGGTGAGTACATTGGGGCACTCCTTGCCAGCCGATTTGGTGGAGTCAGGCTGGGCTGAGTGGAGAGACATCTCTGCTCCACTCATACCCCTCCAATAGGGTAGACTGCAGTTTTGATTGCTCTGTGAATATTTCTCGAAGGAGCTGATAGATCAGGCTTCCTCAACCTTGGCTCTCCAGATTTTTTTGGCCTACAACTCCCATGATCCCTAGCTAGCAGGACCAGTGGTCAGGGATGATGGGAATTGAAGTCTTGAAACATCTGGAGGGCCAAGGTTCAGGAAGCCTGTGATAGATAGATAGACAGACAGACAGACAGACAGACACACACACACACACACACACACACACACACGTTTTTATTAGGAGTAGCAGAACTTATATTGGAAAAATACTGAAGACTAATCATAGTACCAATTCGGGGGAAATGGCTGCCTAGACACTGGCTGCCGACCAATTTTCATAAGTTTAAAATGATTTTGTGTTGGATTTTATTATTGAGATGTGTCTGTTTGTTACAAATGCTAATTTTAGTCTATTATGCAAAATTCTCTTTTTCTTTCTTTTTTGTATAACTAGTTTTATAATCATTGTATACTTCAGTTATGAGATTCCTATTTTCAGCAATATGCAAGAAACCTGAGCATCATTAAATATCTCAATAAGTCTAGTTTTACCTGGCTTTGGTGTTCATTGATTTCTTGTTGATCTGATTTATGGCCACACTGACATAACCTTATGCAGAGATTCTTGCAGAATTAATAGTTGAAGGAAAAGTGATTAGAAAGGCCGCTCGTCCTACAAACAGTAACAGATGAGGTGTGTGACTGCAGTTTCTGCCTTCCTACCAGAAATGTAAGATACTGCAAGGTGATTGTTAAGGAGTCTGTAGCCATCCTTAGCTTAAGCATTCCTAAATTCAATGATACAGCTCCACTGCTTTTATATTGAAATAAACATGGCAGGCCTGGAGCAGTCATAGCAGTTCCTACACTCATGGTGTAAACTAAGGGAAAAAATGTGCAGAATGGCATTAAACATTCAAATGAAGTATCTTCGTGTTTTGCAGGGTAGACATGCTTCAATTATTTTTTAAATAAAATAAATAAATCCAAACATTAAAAATAGGGTGGCACGGATTGGCACACTCTGACTTTATGTTTCTAACAAGCCTGCTTCAATTCTTTAGCTCCTGAGAGTGGAGAATGAGAAGCCCACACACACATTGTATTTCAACATCTGTCCATTGCAAATGCCAGCCCCCAATGTTCAGCAAAAAAAGGAGCCGATTTAATTGTGATGACCATCTTGAACTTTCCAAAATTCAAAAAGCATCTCAGAATTGGGTGGGTGTGTGGAGCAGGCATGGACATTGCTCTGGTTCTCTTCCTACCACAGAAAAGATTCACTTAAACCCTGGAAATTTACTGAAACAATGTCAGGGTGGGCGAAACAACTGATTAATTGTCCTTGTCCATTTGGTCCAGCCCTAATATACACCCAGCTTTGCAGCTTGTGTGACAGATGTATGATAGTCACCAACTCGGATGGGTTTCAAAGAGGATTAGAGAAATTCACGGAGGATAAGGCTATCAGTAGCTACTGGCCATGGCAGCTGTGTCCGACCTCTGCTGTTGCTCGGACTAACTGGCGGGGTGAGTGCTGTTATGCTCAGGTTCTCTTTGCAAGCCTCCCATTGGGTGTCAGGCTTCGGGAAATCAGATCCTTCCCATGGTGGCAGCCCACAATCAGCGAAACAATAAAAGTTCTTAGCAAGCATTTTATTCAATAATTCAGAGAGAACAACGAAGAAATGCAGCCTTCCCTAATAATGGCATTGCTCCAAGTAAAGTCCCACCCCCCCTACGTCTCCCCTATTCGACATCACTCCTGCAGCAGTTAATCTGAGCTTTCTGCCTCTGAGCTCTCTGTGCTAATACCCTCAGTGCCCACCTGGTCCTGGGAGAGGGAGGTTCAGGAATGCTTTCCAAGGACACTGCATCTGTCAGCTGTCTCTCCCCTGGTGCTTCTCCTTCCTCTTGCTGTTCCTCTTCCAATATTTCCCAGCTTCTGCCGTCTGCAGCCTCTGAACTATGCCCTTCTGCAAACCACTGTTCTAAATCTATACTTTCCTCCTGTTCTTGGGGAAGTTCAGGAGAAGGGGGGGCAGTCCTCACCATTCCTCCTCAGTCCAGGCCCTGACATTGGGAGATCTAGTTGGCCACTGTGATAACAGATCAAAGGATAATGCAGCCCTGTGGCCTGATCCAACAGGGCTCTTCTTATGTTCTGATTGATATAAAAGCAAGCCAACCGATGACCTGACACATTGCTTCCCATGCCCAGAAATGATGTCAGCCCTCATTCTTGCCAGACGGTTCATGCCTCAGACAGGCTGTCCAAGTACACAGGCAGGCTGAGCCCAGAAGCGCAGGCTCTCACCTGTACCACCAGTCCAGGGGAACATGAAAACAAATGCTACTTCTAAATTACAATTTGTGTTCCTAGTGCTCCTGAGTTGCAGCCTGCTATTTGTCTTCAAAAGAAAAGAAAAAAGTTCTGCTGACAGTAGCTTTGGTTAGGATCCATACGTTCAAAACACCATTGTTAAAAGCCTTGATTAATTTGCATTTTACTGCACAGTGTGAGATTGCCCGTGCATTTATGTACTATTGCTTAACTGGAGAATATGGGAAGATTAATCAAGCGCAATATTTTTTCATTATGCGAATACTGAGGTGACAACTGCATAAATTATGGCACATAAACATTTTTAATAAGAGATGAATGGCCATCAGATTTAATTTTTAAAAAGACAAGTGTAGACTTATCGCCCCCACAAGTAAAATATATGGGCAATAAACAAGCATGCAAACAAATGTTTTACTAGTTGCCCCTAAAATTATTCATATGTATAATCCAGTTATAATAATGAATACTCTCAGACTCCTTAGCATTACAATTATTGCTCTCTCAAGAGTGGAATGCTATACAACTTTATGGCAAGTTTGTTCTTGCTTTACGACATATATAAATCATCCTTAAGACAGCTGATGCAGTTTTAGGATAATCCTCTTTCTTTCATTGCAGAAACTGAAGATAGACATTGAGGAGTCACCCTTCGCAGCAGCCGTGATGGTTGCCTTCAGTCAAAAGATTTCCTCCCTGTTGATCCATTGCAATATGGTGGCACGGGGACAGGCCGGGTCCCACATTGTTACAATGGGGAGGAAGACCAAACTGGGCAATTTTCCTCTTCATCTCCTTTCTGCCCAGCCCAGAGTGCCAAAGGGGAGGAGACTCACCCTTGCCATACTTCACATTATCAATCTGAAAGGCAGGAAGGATAAGCTGTCCTTGGACCTGATCCAGGAACTCAAGTTGTGCAGAATGCAGCAGCTAGACTGCTGATGTGCGGAAGATGGCTGATAATATGTGAGATCTGCACTGGCTACCTGTAAGCTATCAAGCCATGTTCAAGGCTCTTGTATTAGTATGAAGAAAGTCCTGAACCACTTGGGTGCAGGGTATCTTGAGGACCACCTATCTCAATCAGTGAGACCACCTAAAGGAGTGCTGTTGGTTGTCCTCCATGTTATAGAGGCCAGGGACGCGGACTTATAAAAAATATGGGGGGGCGGGAAAGCTCATGAATAATAAATAAGCTCATGAATATGCAAATAAAGTGGCGCCGCCTCCTCGTGAGCGAATAGGGGAGAGCGTGCTGCGCCTATTAATCAGCTCCGAAGGAAATTGGGTGGAGCTTTTGCTCGGGAGGGAGGGCAGGAGGCATGCAGCCCAACCCTGTGCATTTTGGGCTGGGGGAGGGGCGGCGATGGCACTCTGCTGGAGGGGCGCCGGAGATTATTGGGGGGGCAGAGCCCCCCAAACGAATTTTTGAGGGGGCTTGGGCCCCCTCAAGCCCCATGGAGTCGGCACCTATGATAGAGGCCCAAACGGCCTCAACTAAATCTCAGGCATTTAGTGTTGCTGGTCCCATGAGGCAGAGCTCTCTCTTCCAGCAGAGATTCGGGCTATTCTGTTTACATTATTTTAAGTCCTCCCGTTCATTTTAATGATTGTTTCGTACTGTTTTGCAGGGTATGATAAGTCTTGGTGTGTCTTTATATAGTTTTATACACCACCTTGATCTTTTACATGATATGACAATTGATTATGTAAATAAGTAAGTAAGTAAGTTACTTTTATAAATAAATGACTAAACCCTAAAAAGAAGCCTTAAATGTCTGTGGACCATCCAAAATGGAACCCAATAATGGAGAACACTCTACCCCTCCAAAGGCCCCTCAAAAGCACCCTCCCCCCTACTTGTGCATCTTTAGGGAGGGATGTTATTGGATGACTGCATTACAATATCTCTACCTTGCTGTCCTTATTAATATTATTTACTGTCCTCTTAAGTGTTGTGTGACGAAACACTTTATAATGGAGAACCTCCTTTTACTTGTTCCACAATATATTTTGCTTGCCACAACTGAACGTGAAAGGAATCTATGCTCCATTTCCTTATTTTGTTTTGTTTTGTTTCATGATGTTCCTTTAGCAATTGCTTTATGCATTATTTTCCTTGCTAAGATTAATTTATCTTGTCATTGATGGCATCTAGCCATATATACTACTTCTTTTTGTATCGAAAAAAATCCAATAAATACCATGTGTGTTTTTTTAAAAAGAGCACATTTCAGCTGTGCATGCACAGAAGTGTCTTGTGTAATAGAGAGCTACCTTGGGTAATAGAGAGCTATTTGTCCATCTATCCCTGTAATGTCTACTCTGATGGACAGCTGCTCTCCTGAAATCTGAGATCCTTCTAACTGGAGGTGGTAGGGATATGCTAGCCTACCCCAGAGTTGTGTCTTTCCCCTTTGCACATGGGCTGCTTTGGATCACAGACGTTGCAGTCAGACTCAATCCCTTGGAAAGCCCTTCATTAAGGACCAGGATACAGAGATTTAGGTAGTTTTGCCAGAGGGATGCTGATGACAATATAAATGGGCTCCACATGATGAGTGAGCTGTACATGCTGGCTGTAACATTGTGATGGCCTGGGAATCTGATTCAGAGGCTGAACCGGAGGAATCCCAGCCTGCACAGAAGTCCCCGCCTCCAGGGCCGGCTGAGCCCGGGCTGGGGCTTGAACCTGAAGGGCCCTCACCTGTGCTGGGTCCTCAGGAGCAGACACCAGATGAATCCACCCTGGCTCCGGAGGTGACAGACCCATTGCCTGCAGGTGCTCCTCTCCCAGCTCTGTCAGGAGAAGGTGAGGCTGCCTCTGGGTCCAGTAACCCTCCAGCCTCTCCGGAGCTGCAGAGGCTCAGGGCAGAGAGGCGGAGGGAACTAAGTTCTCGCAGGAGGAGTGCTCGCCTTAAGGCCAGGAGAGGCGAGTCACCTGTGGGCCGGGACCGCCCTAGGCCCCAGAGGAGATAAAGGCCAGTCAGCCCAGTCCCAGGTTGTGGGACAGAGAAACCTGTTTCTGCCAGCACCCAGACCTGTTTTTCCGGAGTTCCCGACCACGCCTGGCTTCTTGCTTTGGACCCCGCTTCGCCCTTGGTGGACAGTCTCCAGACCCTCGGCCCAGGACCAGACTCTGACCACGCCTCATGGTAACCCCCCCCCCCCCGGGACCAGCACAAACACAAAGGTATGCTTGCCAAGTGGAGCTCTCTCATGTCATGATGAACCTTCACACCTCCAGTCTGTGTACCTGGCAAACTCTGAAGGTTGGGGCATGGAGAGGGAGAATGGAAATTTTAATATAATTGTAGGGTTTCATATGTTAACTGCTCTGTGCATAATGACCAAGTGTCAGGCTTCAGGGACTGTGCTTTTTGTGTAGACACCTAATCTTCTCTACCTGACCTTGTAGTGGTAGGCTGGACACTTCACAGCGAGAGTGAGTCTGTTAGTTCTCTCTCTCTTCCAGTTCTTCTTCACTTTCCTGTTCACCACCCAAGTTCATCCCAACTTCGTATGCCCCTCTGCAAACCACTGTTCCAAATCTATATTGCTCCACTGCTCCTGGGCAGCTTCAGTATCCTGGTCAGGAGCAGGGGGAGGGGGAGGCTGCCACCATTCCTTATCAGAGCAGTACTCCTCAGCCTGGTCTCTGACACCAGGAGTGGTGGGAGGCACCAGCCAGTGAACCCCCAAGGGGAACCCCAGAGGAGGAAGGCTCAGAGCCAGGGGACACTAAGGAGAGGACAGAGGGAGAGGCTTGGGAGGAAAGACTAGATGCTGAAGAGGCAAAAGAGTTTAGTGAGCAGGAAGAGCCAGTGACATGGGCAGTTGAGACTCTGAGGCTGAAGCAGTGGAGAGGGGTCAAGAGACTGCTGAAAAATCCAGGGAGTCTCCCTCTCCTGCTGTGACAATCTCCCCTCCACCCTGGTCTCCAAGAACATGCAGAAAAACGAGGAGGGTGGAACAGAGACCAGAGGTGCACAGACGCAATTTGAGACTGCTTGGGAAACATCTGGGAGAGGAGGAACCTTAGAAAGAGTGGACGGCAAGGACTTTCAGTCCTGGCAACTGCTCCGTAGGGGCAAGACCTGCTGGGAAGTGTTGCTGAGTTGTATGTTATTTCCTTAAATAAAGAGAGTTAACTTCACTGACAACAGAGCCTTGCGTCTTTCACACTGACTCCTGACAGGTGGGGAGCACTTGCCACAGCAAGGACATTTTTTAGAATTGTTTTGGAATTATTTTATTTCTTTGCTGTGGCTTGATTAAACTTTAAAAAGAAAATCTGGTAACATGCCTGGAGCTTAAGTATAATCATTGAGTTATAACATATGTATGCTGGTGCTGAAATAAGTAAAATAAATAAATGATCAGCCAAGGTGTGCTATCGTGGTCCTCAAATGTTTGGCATGGCTTAAATAAAACATAGCTTCTTAACAGTCTGCATGATTTCTCATTCCAAATCAAATCAAACTACTGTTGACATACTTATTTCTTTCTTTCTTTTTTTAAAAAAATGTTTATTCCTAACACTTTCTACGGCTGCATTTATGAACTTCTTCTTCCCTAAGGTATGTGGTTTCTTTAACACACATTTCATGGAGAAAATTTAGCCTACTCTGTACCAGATCTGGTTACAGTGCAAAGGACTTGATAGAATGCAAAGCAATTTCTCTGTGCATTGAGCATTTTGAAGTTAGTGCACTGGTTCTTCCGCTTGTTTCCTTTTTAGCCCACCCCCACATCCCAAGGACTTGGGGGTGGATGAATAAAAATTAGGGGAGGAGTGGAATCCAATTCATGTCTCATTTGAAGCTGAAACTATCAAATTTGCACCTTCTGACAGGGCTGGAGCTAAGGGGTGGCAAGGTGGGCCCCCGCCAGGAGCGCAGGCAAGCGGGGGGGGGGACGACAAAATCGGCTACAAATATGTCCATAAATAAATATATTGATTATTGCCTCATAAGAAGAGGTTTTAAATAGAGGGTGAATTGAAGGGGGTGGAGGAGAGGCGGAAAGAAGAGCTAATTTGTCCGTGGCTAGGGGGCGCAATCTGGATGGTTCTGCCAGGGGCGCAAGATCACCTAGGCTCTGCCTTCTGATACAATATATGAACTGAAACACAGCTATCCTTGGAAAGTCACACTTATCCCATTTTTGCTATGCAGCTTCCCAACCAATGTTTTTAAAAATCCATATAAGTGTGAATAAAAATGATTTTGTTGGTGATAGTAACAGACTAAAGTACATTGCATTGGGGAAAATGCTTGCCAAAATGTGTACATCACAAAAGGTGCATTGTTAAGAGAAATTCACCCTAAATTGCTGGTGAATTTTCGTACTGTTAAATAAAAGATCTGAAAATTGCTGTGAAATGTGAAGAATTGGATTTAAGACTGGAAAAATGAGAAACAGAGAGAAGTGAAAAAGACATGTCCCTCTATCCCTAATAATAATATGTTAAAATTATAAAACCCATCACAGTTACTAATCCCATCCTGTCCCTGACTATCAAATACCAACTGAAATCATCATCATCACCATCATATAATAATATAAGTTACCACAAAAGCCATGACTTCCATCAGTCCCATGGGGACATTTAGCTAAAACTGAGCTAAAATGCCTATGTGACTGCCAAGCAGCAACATTTCTGTGCCTCAGCTTTTGCATTCCAGTGCAAACCCCACAAAACTTTGGGGCATTTGAGTACCAAAAGCCAATCTAACTATACGTTTTCATCTGACTGTGTTATTCCCCATATGAACATTCTTGCTTATGTGCAACAATTTTCGCAACTGTGACATCTTTTAAAAAATGCTTCACCAAAGCAGAAATGAATCTGAATCACACAAGATATGCTATATCTATGTTCTCATGTTACTTTCTCCACGCCTATGCTTGAGAAGGACCATGCATTCCCAAATACGATACGATAATCTTTATTGTCATTGTCCCATACAGAGCAACAAAATTGAAAAAATCTACATCAGACCTTCAAAAACCAACAAGCCTGCTATCCCAGCTTGGTTAACCCCCTGAAAACTCTGGCACCCCATAATTAAATACAAAGTACTCCCACAGAGACTCCTTACACTGTGTTTAAAACCAAAATGGCATTTCAATAGAAACTGTTTCTCAGGCAGCTAGTCCTAGTCTTTATAACCCTGTACCTTCTTCCAGAAGGCAGAAGCTGAAAGAGATCATTTCCAGTGTGTGCACTATCCTGCACTATCTCAGCAGCTTTCTTATGGCACCTGGAAGCATAGATTTGATCCAAGGTGGGAAGAGTGCACCCAAATAACTGTGAACATGCTCAGAAACAAATGCAATATACCAAAGGCCAGAGTCGGCCCACCCATGAAGTAACCACCTCAGGTAGCAGGAACCACAGGGCAGCAGATCTGGCCTTGCCTGCTGCTGCTATACTCGTTGTAGGCTGGAACTGCCGCCTCCTTGGCAGCCCCTTCTAATTCTACCTCTATGGCAACCTCTTGGCAAACTGGGAGTGTTCCTGGTCTCCCTCTGTCCCTAGGGAGAAAATGGCAGGGGCTGCCCTCTGGGGTCTCCTGGGCTCACCACCCACCCAGTCTAGGTGGCCATTTTGTGGGTTTGCCTCAGGTGCCAAAATGTCTTGGGCCAGCCCTGCCGAAGGCAAATCTTCCCCTTGTTGGGATAATAATGTATAAATCAACTTGTAGTTTCTGTGTGGTTCCCATAAAAATGAGTTATAACCTGATACCCGGCTAATTAAGAAGCATTAATATGATCGATTTAGGCAGAAGCCCTTATTACTTCTTGGTTGTGTCAGCAGCTTAACTGTTGTTTCCTTGACCTACACAGTCTTGGCTCTAAGATGAAGGTCTTAGATCCTGGGCACCCCACCATCATATCATCAGCTCCTAGATGATTAAAGAGTAGTTCCATCAACACATTTCCATGCCCTTTCCCAACCCCATTCAGACTGTTACACTTTCATCACCCCAATCTGCAACGTTTAATTACTTCTCTACTCGACTGCTAATTCTTCGTGCACAGATTGTCCCTTATTCATGGGATGCTGTAGTTTAATGTTAGAAGATCATAGGGCTACCTCACTCAACAATATAAATGAGGCAGAATTGAGAGTTTATTGGGCACTGTGAACTGACTGGTATGAATAACTGTACTGAATCTCAGATATATATCTCACAAATCAAGGTGTGCACAATGTTTTTCCCATAGCGGGGCTGTAAAACTGCCTTACCATTGCTGGAGGAAAAAAAAACAACCCAAAAGATTTTGCAGATATAACCCTCACTCTCAGCATGCGTATACACAAACTCACACATGCACATGCGCGCGCACACACACACACACACACACACACGTAGTCTCTCTTGTGCAAACCCCAAAGAGGAAAATAAGCTGATTTGCACAAACATTTTAAAGAAGATGATATCAAAAATACCACCTAACTGGATCCAGCTGAAACTGGGTGTAAGGTGACAGGAAAGGGAGAGTCTTTAGCAAGGTGTGCTGGGGAGAAGAAATATTGGGATCCATCTTGGGCAGGCTGGCTGAAGGCTGATTGGAAAGTATGTATTTGACTCCAGAGCTGCACTGCTGTGGGGAACAAACCCCTCTTGAAATGACCATGCTGTAACATCTGGACTCCAGAGCCAGTGTGGTGTAGTGGTTAAGAGCGGTAGACTCGTAATCTGGTGAACTGGGTCTCCGCTCTCCGCTCCTCCACATGCAGCTGCTGGGTGACCTTGGGCCAGTCACACTTCTTTGAAGTCTCTCGGCCCCACTCACCTCACAGAGTGTTTGTTGTGGGGGAAGAAGGGAAAGGAGAATGTTAGCCACTTTGAGACTCCTTCAGGTAGTGATAAAGCGGGATATCAAATCCAAACTCCTACTCCTCCTCCTCCTCCTCCTCTTCGTCTTCTTCTTCTTGTTGTTCTGGACTCCATGCAGATGAGAGTTGTATATAGGTGAATAAACCAAATTTCTTAAAGCTGCGACAGTCTCCACTGTATCTCCAAAGGAACACAGACCCTGTGTGAGTGCCTGGAACCCCCTAGAATCTTGCTACCACTCGGCAGAGAGCTGAGGTGGCACCCAACTTTTGTAGCACAGCAAAGAAACCTTTAGCATAATGGTCTTTTCTTCTACCAGCAACAGTAAGGTCCAAACCTACTACATTTACAGTTGTACCTTGGAAGTTGAACGGAATACATTCCGGAATTCCATTTGACTTCCAAATCATTCAACTTCCAAATTGCAGCTTCTGGTTGGCTGCAGGAAGCTCCTGCAGCCAATCAGAAGCCGTGGAAGTCCCGTCGGACATTTGGCTTCCAAAAGAAGATTTGAAAACCAGAACAGTCACTTCCAGGTTTTGATCATTAGGGAGCCAAAATGTCAGAGTTCCAGGGCATTCAACAACCAAGGTACAGCTGTATTTAAAAGCATGCTTCCACTGGCAACTTATATTTTGAATAGATAGCAGCAGTGAGGCCTCAAATGTAGGACATGCTTCTTATTTGAGTCATAAATTAGTTTTCTGCAGAAAATCATCACCTCCTGGGTTGCTGTTTGTCCCCAGAGGTAATGTTTGCGGTAATCCCAACATGCAGTTGAGTGATGGCAACTAAATGTTGCACTTTCAAGAAACTATCCTCTTTCTTCCAGGATCCTAAAAATGGCACCTTTGCTGAAGGGTTGCATTCATTAAAGGATCATAGAAAAGCTAGATACATCCCAAGTGATTCAAATTGAGGTCCTCTGGCAGTGAGACTGGGAAAGCTGGATTGAATTTGGCCCTCCAAGACTTTTTATTTGGCCCCTCAGACTCTCCACAACCTACCACCCCGCTTTGCCACCCCTGGCTAGCAGCTTAAACTCTGCTGTTGCTCATGAGGTCACTTGCCTAGATGGACTGTATGCAAGGAAGAGGGAAGTCACTTACTTGCAGGAAGCACACCAAGTGAGTAACATATATACCCTCTCAAACAATGACTTTTGACTTGTTCTAGTGTGTGTCCTGATTTTCAGGATTGCTGAGAGCTTTAAAAAGAAAGAGAACTAAGGCACATCAGCAAAGAGGCACTTGAAAGTTTTGAAATAAAATAATCCTGTACTCTTTGTTGCAGAGAGAGAAATATGTTGTTTTGATTGTTACTTTTTTAGTTGCGCGTTCCCAGCAATCCCTTTCTATCTAAGAAGGAACATCAAACAACAGCGAAGAAGATGGGAAGAAAAAGGAGGCAGCGCTGTGATCATCCCTATTGTGCTCCCATCCAAGAAGAGTGGCCTAGCTTCATTTTGTTTAGAAAAAATGTCATCAAAAGCTCACAAAAGAATAACACTTGAGTGGAGATGTCCTTGTGGCATCGTCTGTGATACTGCAATACTTTGTGGAGAGGCTCCTCTTAGCAACTCACAGAGAAACCTATGAAGCTGGGCTGAGGCTGACCCATTTTTATGGTACTGGTGGTGACCTTCCTGTTCTCTGGTGCTGATGCTGATGCAATTTAAAGTAAGTAGCTGTGGGCATGTCAGCCAACCCAGAGAATGGTTCTGGCCTGTTTCTTTGGGTTGGGGTGGGGGCATAAACAGCACTGGTTGTCCTTGTGGATGACAGAAGGGGCTTAAGCCTGGTGGAGAGCACAGTCACAGCAGTAGCTTCCCTGCAGGTGGGTCACTGTCTCTTACTGGGAGTGGAGAGGCAGCAAAGCAATTAAAGGTAAAGGGACCCCTGACCATTAGGTCCAGTCGTGACCGACTCTGGGGTTGTGGTGCTCATCTCGTTGTATTGGCCGAGGGAGCCGGCGTACAGCTTTACGGGTCATGTAGCCAGCATGACTAAGCCGCTTCTGGCAAACCAGAGCAGCACACGGAAACACCATTTACCTTCCCGCCAGAGTGGTACATATTAATCTACTTGCACTCTGACGTGCTTTCGAACTGCTAGGTGGGCAGGAGCAGGGACCGAGCAACAGGAGCTCACCCTGTCGCGGGGATTCGAACCGCCGACCTTCTGATTGGCAAGTCCTAGGCTCTGTGGTTTAACCCACAGCGCCACCTGCGATGGTGCAAATGCACCAGTGGAGCCAATTCACGCATTTGCACCATGCCAGGATCCCCACTGTCTCCTCCTTTCCACACTGCAGGACCCCCAGAAAGATCCTGAAAACCCACCTTTTCTCCATCGATTTCTCATAAACAATAGTTTCCCAACAATAGCTATCGGAAGCCAATTGGAGAAGCAGGCAGAAATTGTGCTTCTTTTTCTCTTCCAGACAGAAAGAGCTCCTTCAGATGTCTTTTCTTCAGGAAGCAGATCCGCCTTGAAACACAAAGGGCAGCTATATATGTATAACTACCTTCTAATGACAATGAGGTCCATTTGGTAATCAATTACTCTCAATGTAACTCTCTGACTTCTGTTTCCAAGAATTCAGCCAGCAGCAATCCCTCGGCAGCTATATGTATCGCCGTTTCCTGGATTTCCTCTACATCAGCAACACATGCATAATTCTTTCTCAATGATCTTATTATATAAAGCCACCACAATTGACCAGGGCTCGGTGTTAACGAGATTTTGGAAGCCATACAAAGATGTGGGAGGGGTTCTAATTGGACTCTTTTGGATGCATTTCAGATGATGAGAGAGCCTTAAAAAAAGAAAAAAGGAAAACAGGCACACACTATGAATCTTTGATCCATTTGTTATTTCGTTCTCCCAACTGCTTCCCTGCACCCACCACACTGCAGAATTACTGCTGGGACCACTGACAGAAATCTGTCTGAAAGGGCCCTTCAGAAGCCAGGCTGAACAAGGAAGTGAGTTGGGAAAGAGTTAGGAGCCAGCAGCAGTTCTGTTTTGCTGGTTGCAACCTCTGGAAGCTCATGATCAGGACTTGAAAACGGGGATTTGTGAGGGTGTTTTGAGGGAGAAGCCCAAGTGCTGTCTCACATGTACAGTGGTACCTCGGGTTACATACGCTTCAGGTTACATACACTTCAGGTTACAGACTCCGCTAACCCAGAAATACTACCTTGGGTTCAGAACTTTGCTTCAGGATGAGAACAGAAATCGTGCTCTGGCGGTGCGGCGGCAGCAGGAGGCCCCATTTGCTAAAGGTTAAGAACAGTTTCAGGTTAAGAACAGACCTCTGGAGCGAATTAAGTACTTAACCCGGGGTACCACTGTATGTAGGACCAAGAGACATGGATGGTGAAGCAGCTGCTGTAGTGACCTGCTTGATTTATAACACAGAACACAGCTACTTTATTAATATGATCATGGGGCATTCAGAAAGTATCTAATAATGATACGATAGGATACGATACGATACGATAAGCTTTATTGTCATTGTCCCACACAGAACAACAAAACTGAAAAAATCTACATAAGACATTCAAAAACCAACAAGCCTGCTATCCCAGCTATCCCAACCTGGTTAGCCCCCTAAAAACACTGATACCCCATTTTTAAATACAATATACTCCCGTAGAGACTCCTTAGGTAAAGGTAAAGGGACCCCTGACCATTAGGTCCAGTCGTGACCAACTCTGGGGTTGCGGCGCTCATCTCGCTTTATTGGCCAAGGGAGCCGGCGTACAGCTTCCAGGTCATGTGGCCAGCATGACTAAGCCGCTTCTGGCAAACCAGAGCAGTGCACAGAAACACCGTTTACCTTCCTGCTGGAGCGGTACCTATTTATCTACTTGCACTTTGATGTGCTTTCGAACTGCTAGGTTGGCAGGAGCAGGAACTAAGCAATGGAAACTCACACCATTGCGGGGATTCGAACCGCGACCTTCTGATCAGCAAGTCCTAGGCTCTGATCAGAAGGTCGGCGGTTCGAATCCCTGTGACAGGGTGAGCTCCCGTTGTTCGGTCTTACACTGCCTTTAAAACCAAAATCACACCAATCTATGTGGAAGAATAGTATTAAATGCAGAACTAAAATGCAGCTAAAGAGGGACAAGAATCATTCCCAAAAGTATAATATTGGCTGTCCTTGAATCTTCCCACCACACTTGCCATCCTCTCCTGCCGCTCCCTTTGAGAACCACTGATCTTGGGGGAACGACACTGAAAAACTGGAAGCAGTGACAAAGGATGGGTTCACTGCTAATGGCCTGACTGCAGAATCAAGCCAGTGCAAATCAAACGCTGCAAATGTAAGGGGAAAACAATGCTTTCAGTATTTTCCTTCTTCCCTCTCCCTATAGTTTTGTGTCACGTTTTAGACTGCAAGCCCATTTTTATGTAAGGAGTTCTTAGTGGTGGGGGCAGGGGGCTTGGTTGAAGAGTGAACCCAAAAGTGCCCAAGAATATAAACAAATAATTCCGCAAAGACCAAGCGTCAAGGAGGGAGCACGTCACGTGAATACATGTACGACCAAGCAGAGAAGTGGCTGTTGCTCTTCCTTCCCAAAGACTGGTGTAGAAGGTGATATTGATTAATTCTTTGTAAAACAACAAACCCTTAAGAGCATAAAGGTGTGCAGCTTTTTAAAACGTTTGTTTTCCTTCTCCCCAATTACCTTTTATTATTGCATTTTGCTACAGCTGGCACTAATTGTGTGGGAAAGAAGAGGGGCGGCTGCTTGATTGATTTGGTGCAGCTGCTGCTGATTGCTGTTAATTGTCTTTCATTTTAAATTGCTGCCTTCTCACCCTGTTTGCTGTGCTTTAAAAAAAAAGGCACTGAGCTGTACTTTAATTAAAACACCATCAGCAATGGGAATACACCTTAGTGTGTTCAGAGGTATGTAAGAAAAAGAAAAAAATCAAGGCAGCCCTGTGTTGTGGATCCAAATAATTCCCACCATAATATTTTTCTGCTTCATATCCATGCCAACATGTTATAATAAACATCTAGGGTGGGGTGGGGAAGCTCAAATGCAGCCCTCCAAGCACCTGTCTGACTCTCAGGACTAGCAAAGTCATTTAAATAATGCAGGTGGAGTCCAGAGACAAAAGCCCTAACAACACATTACTGAGCAAAACAGAACAAAAACAGTATATAATTTGTGGGGAAATAAACAGAGATTTTGTCTTTCTTAGGTCAGACCTTCTACATAGCAGGGAGACATGCAACCCAACATACAGAGGAAAGCCTCCTCTGCTGCGTGTCCAACACCCACTCTCCAGTCACACCCTACTTGAATGTCTTTGGCTGGCTGGATTGTGTCCTTGAGCTCTAATAATGCCTCCTGATTATCTGAGCAGAGGATAGAGGGAGGATGTTTGTACAAACGAGCCTACTGTACAAAGGTAAAGTTCACATCCATTGCCCACTTCTGCCCCTGTGCCAACAACACCACTGATAAAGGCCCTCTCAGAGGTAGCCCAGAAGGGAATGCAGCCCTTGGCCTTAAAGAGGTGCCCTGCCATGATCCCCATACAGTGGTACCTTGGTTTAAGAACAGCTTAATTTATGAACAACTTGGCTTAAGAACGCTGCAAACCCGGAAGTAGGTGTTTTGGTTTGTGAACTTTGCCTTGGAAACAGAACATGTTTCGCTTCCTGTTGAGTGTGTTCCATTTGTAAATTGAGTCCCTTGCTGTTATGGGAAAGCATGCCTTAGTTTAAGAATGCTTTGGCTTAAGAATGGACTTCCGGAACGGATTAAGTTCGTAAACCAAGGTACCACTGTACTCAACAGAACTTACTCATAGTCTATGAAGAACTTCAGCACTTTGGACAGCTCAGTGGTCAAGGATGTATGTGGGCATTTTGGCACCATTTAAACATGCTGAAGAAAGTGTGCAATCACTTTGATTTGAGCAAGAAAAGCTACCACCCTATTTATTTATTTTCAAAGTCACCTTTAATGCTTCATTTTTCATTTTCTGTTATAACAAGTCTGAAGCAAAATTAGCTGCATTTCTTTTTAGCAAGTCTTACCTTAAAGGTAAAGATAAAGGGACCCCTGATCGTTAGGTCCAGTCGCGAACGACTCTGGGGTTGTAGCTCTCATCTTGCTTTACTGGCTGAGGGAGCCGGCGTTTGTCCACAAACAGCTTTCTGGTTCATGTGGCCGACATAACTAAGCCGCTTCTGGCAAACCAGAGCAGTGCACGGAAACGCCGTTTACCTTCCCACCGGAGCGGTACCTATTTATCTACTTGCACTTGATGTGCTTTCGAACTGCTAGGTTGGCAGGAGCAGGGACTGAGCAATGGGAACTCACCTCATCACGGGGATATGAACCGCCAACCTTCTGATCGGCAAGTCCTAGGGTCTGTGGTTTAGACCACAGAGCCACCCGCGTCCTTCTAGTCTTACCTTAACTCTGGGCTTTACTGATTAAATTGACCCCCCCTACTCTCTAAATACCACAGCAAGGGTGGACTGTTGTTTCCTTCACAGATAGCTGTGGAGTTGCTCAGAAGCATCTGATTGGCCAGTGCTCAACACAGGAACGTATGGATGGATAAATATTTGGTCTGATTCTGCAGTAGCCAAGCACTTCTATGGAAGGACCATAGCTCAGTGGTAGAGCATCTGCCTTGCATTCAGAAGCTCCAAGGTTTAATCCTCAGCATCTCCAGGAAGGGCAGAGAGAGAACTCTGTCTGAAACAGGGGGGCTGCAGGCAGTCAGGGTAGTCCTGGCGTGGGGAACATTTGGCCTGCCAACTCCTGCTGAACTTCAACACCCATCCACCCCAGCAAGTGTGGCCAATGGCCAAGGATGATGGGAGTTGTAGTTCAGCAGCGTCTGGAGGGCCAAAGGGTCCCCCCCCACACACACACACACGGAGCAGGAAATACTGAACTAGATGGGCCAATGTTGTAACTGTCATAAAGGGAAAGGGACCCCTGACCATTGGGTCCAGTTGTGGCCGACTCTGGGGTTGCAGCGCTCATCTCGCTTTATTGGCCGAGGGAGCCGGCGTACAGCTTCTGGGTCATGTGGCCAGCATGACTAAGCCGCTTCTGGCAAACCAGAGCAGCGCACAGAAATGCTGGTTACCTTCCCGCCGGAGCGGTACCTATTTATCTACTTGCACTTTGACGTGCTTTCAAACTGCTAGGTTGGCAGGAACAGGGACCGAGCAACAGGAGCTCATCCTGTTGTTGGGATTTGAACCGCTGACCTTTTGATCGGCAAGTCCTAGGCTCTGTGGTTTAACCCACAGAGCCACCTGCGTCCCAGTAACTGTCAACTTTTCCCTTTTCTTGCGAGGAATCCTATTTGGAATAAGGGAATTTTCCTTTATAAAAGGAAAACGTTGACAGCTATGGTAACTGTGTGTAAGCCGACTTCCTGTGTTTTGGGCTGCCTGTCTCCAAGTCATCTTAGATTCTGTGTGACAGCTTGAAGCCACACAATGTAATACAGGATGCCAGCTTTAAAGTGGCAAAACAGATCCAGCTGTTGTAGTTGGGTCCTTTTTGCCACTTTAAAGCTGGCATCCCATATTGCACTGTGTGTTTTCAAGCTCCTTTTGCTATCAGTTCCACTTTCTGTAGCTACAGCACTTGGGAGCTGTCCGCACCCCTCAGGCTGCCCTTGTCTCAAAAAGAAAAATTCAAGCATATAGGTGGCCAACGGCAATGAAAATCTGTACAGCACATGTTTTGGCAATGAAGAAAATCTGGGCCTTTTTCTTTGGGCATGGTGACCTATTAACAGCCCGATGCAAGAGGCAGACCATAATTCACACTCATGGCAATTCTCCTACTGAACCTTTGTAAACGCCTCAGCACTAAATCAGCCATCCGTCCTCAGGAGTATTGAGGAGTGAAAATCCCGAGCACATGAAGGCAAAATCTGCTGAGTTTTTATATTGCACTGTAACTGATTGCATTGAATTCCTAGGCACCAAAGCAGAGAGCTCATTCTCACATGGTGACGAAGATATGGACAGTTCATACACAATCCTGCTATGTACATGGTTCATAGGTAAAGGTAAAGGGACCCCTGACCATTAGGTCCAGTCGTGACCGACACTGGGGTTGCGGCGCTCATCTCGCTTTATTGGCTGAGGGAGCCGGTGTACAGCTTCCAGGTCATGTGGCCAGCATGACTAAGCCGCTTCTGGCAAACCAGAGCAGCACACGGAAATGCCGTTTACCTTCCCGCCAGAGTGGTACCTATTTATCTACTTGCACTTTGACATGCTTTCGAACTGCTGGGTTGGCAGGAGCAGGGACCGAGCAACGGGAGCTCACCCCGTTGTGGGGATTCGAACCGCTGACCTTCTGATTGGTAAGTCCTAGGCTCTGTGGTTTAACCCACAGCGCCACCCACATGGTTCATACCCAAGTGCTAGTTTTCCTGAAGGGCAGTTTTATGGGGAGACCTCAAGCTGATAACATGGCAGGGGTCATTATGGCCTTTTGACTTTCTTTCCCCACCTTCGTCCTCAATGTGGGATGTCCAGGAACGCTGACTAGTGGGATGGAGGTGAGGTAAGTGACATCATGTCAAGGTAAAATCCTGTACTTTTAATGAAGAAGTCATTTTAACCACAGCCCCTTTTGTCTGACAACTCACTGAGCAACTTATTTTAATATCCAACAGAGGCTATCAATGCAGTCCCACGTCTCTCCGCTCAAGAGTAAGTCTCACGGAATTCAATAGGACTTTTCCCTGCCAAGTGTGTGCAGAAGTGCAGTCTATATAAATTGCTAATTCCTTCTTTTATGAACCTCCTGCTCCGTTGCCTAATCTTCCCCAGCCTTTCACCTGGTTGTCTGATGGACAGCATACCTAGGCAACACAATGTATGTGAAATGCAATTAGGCCTGGTTTGCAATGCCGTATTTCAAAAGGCACCTTCACGAGGGCAGAAGGACAGTGGCGCGATTTGCAAAGGATACGAAATAAATCTGCTGTAACCAAAAGGATGCCTTGGTTAGCAGGCAAAGTAAGTGGAGCTCTAATGTACTTGACAAGCAGAAATATCAAAGCTAATCAGGTGCAGCTGCGTGAGGTTGAGTCAGCTACCTTAGCTTCTGAATCATTTATTACAAGCTCATTTTTTGTGGCCTGTCAGAATATTAGCATATTTAAGGAGACTTAATCCAGTTTCATCACTGTGATTAAAACGGCTGACAAGGATGGAAACTTCCGATAAGCAGCAAAGAATGCAGAAGCAGTGAGAACATAAATACTAAGCACCGTGGATTGCTTTAGAAAAACAGGCTGGAAGAAGAATCCCATAGGAAGAGGATATGCACTGAGTCAGACTATTGGTTCATCTAATCCAGTATTATCTACATTGGCCTGCAGCAGTATCTCCTCGGTTTCAGGCAAGGAATACCGTATTTTTCGCTCTATAACACGCACCAGACCATAACACACACGTAGTTTTTAGAGGAGGAAAACAAGAAAAAAAATATTCGAAACAAAATAGTGGATCTATGATTTTTGTGGTTCATGCTGTGGCCACAGACATGTGATCTGACAGTGAGTTTGGAGTAGCCCAATGCAAAAATCCTGAGGATCCATGTGGATCCATGCTTTGTAACCACGGAGGAGGAAAGGAAGGGGAACCATGGATCCTCTGCTCACGACTGCAGCAGACCCCCCCGGCCACCCGCAGGCATTCGCTCCATAACACGCACAGACATTTCCCCTTTCTAGGAGGAAAAAAGTGAGTGTTATGGTGCAAAAAATACGGTAATTCCCAGCCCTACCGTGGCTCTTCCCTCTTAATCCTATCCACCCCAAAATATTCCAAAATTATAGGAGTCAAGAAGGTGGTTTCTGCATGTGCTCTAGAGGGAAGTGAGGGGTAGATGGGGCTTGTCAACCAGGGAAGGTAACCCATGTAGGTCGTAGGAGAAGAAAACTCTGGTCCTAAACTTCCACTGCCTTGTGGGATATCTTTGGGAGAAGAAAAGGCTAAGGGTTAACCCTCCACAAATCCGAAGAGGAGTCCCTAAAATGGTTGGATGGCATCATGTCTGCCTTCTTCTGGCAAACCAGTCCAGTATACCTGAAGGAGCGTCTCCTCCCCCATTATTCTGCCCAGACACAGGTCCATTGCCGAGGGCTTTCTGGAGGTTCCCTCACTGCAAGAAGCCAGGTTGCAGGGAACCAGGCACAGGGCCTTCTTGGTAGTGGCACCCGCCCTGTGAAACGCCCTCCCACCAGATGTCAAAGGGAAAAACAACTACCAGACTTTTAGAAGACATCTGAAGGCAGCCCTGTTTAGGGAAGCTTTTTAATGTTTAATAGGTTATTTTATTTTAATATTCTGTTGGAAGCCGCCCAGAGTGGCTGGGGAAACCCTGCCAGATGGGCGGGGTATAAATAAATTATTATTGTTGTTGTTGTTGTTGTTGTTGTTGTTGTTAACCCTGCAGCCAAGCTGGTACCAAACATATTGCTCTGCTTTCCTTTGGTCCACTTTGCCATATCCACAACAATATAAGCAAAAATAGGTTTTCCTTTGCGTTGTGTTGTGGTTTCAGCGAGGCCGAGGGGGGAGGTCCTTGTTGTCTTGGCAGCCCACAACCTCCACACACACTGCCCGGCTTCCACCCCAGGGAGGTCGCTTCAATGCTGCTAATGCAGAGGTTTGACTCCACCCCTAGAGGTTTACTCCATTGTCTCTCAAGACAGACAGATGCCAGCAACATTTACAAACCATGCATTGTTCCCCCATAAATGTTCTTATCAAGGTTGGAATGAAAAATGAGATTCTGTGCATGCAGAGTCAGCAGACCAGGCACCCAAGGCCAGCTGCCTTGCAGGTAAAACGCATGGAAGCTCATTCGTGTTAATAATGTTCCCGATAAAACTCTCACTTTAATTGTACATCAAGCTCAGAACCAATAACGGGGAGGAGAGAAGTGGAGAAGGCTTGGAAGAAGCTGGTGACTAGGATTCTTTCTGCACATCTAGAGGAAGGAAACACTCCTAACCCATATTTTTCTTCTAAGAACTTTTTCTAAGGAAGAAAAATATTTTTAGAAGAAGAATCGACCATGGGCCACGGTGCTCCCCTTTATAACCTTTTAAAACACTTTCCCTTTGCAGGTCTTACAGTAAAAAAAGGAAAATCAATGCTATTGAGTACATGGAATGTGGCAATTTTCAGTAATACATATATATTTTTACTAGAATTGCACCTGTGCATTCTAACCCTGCTTAGAGGGGGGGACTTTCATTAGAGCGTGAATTATTACAATAAAACATAATACAATAGAAGACTATATAAAATTTATGGAGCACCTTTTATGAGAACATTGCAAAGGGGCCCGATGTAATGGCTATAAAACAGTCAAACACATTCTGTGTGGCACGGATTTAATTTTTAGAGTAGCAGGTAGCACAACATGCGCATGATTTACCGTCAGTACTGTTCACTGGGAGTTTTTATGAATGCAAAGCTAATCTACTGAAAGCTGCCTTGCATTTCAATAATACAACAACCCCATAGTCTACATTTACTGTCTCTGTGTTGGAAGTAGTAATGTCTCCACTGGAACAGACAACGCTGCCTTGCACCAAATCAGGCAATTGGTCCATTTAGTTTTCTTCATTGACTAGCAGCAACTCCTAGAGGTTGGGGGGTGGGATTTGATTCCACACTTAAAGATGAACCTACCAAATTGGCACTTTCTGTAACAATAGGTGAAAACAAACAATGGTTGCTGAGCTAAATGTGCTAGCGTTATAATCAGGAAAACCAATGTAACCATCCCCATGTCTGAATGCACCCCAAATGTGTCTTCTTGCCATATTTTGGGTGCGGCGGCATTGCGGGCTGGCCACTTTGTCTCCATGCTTTCCAGCGCAGCAACTGCACAGGAAAGCTTCCTGACCAATGGGGAACCAAAACAGCCCTCCCCTTTGGTCAGGAAGTGGATTGTAAATCTGCCAGCTGAGTTGGCCAATGGCCAGCAGCCTAAGAGGTAGACATTTGCTGGGGGCAGTCCCAACTGAGCTTCACTTGGGTCCGTGTCCAAAACATTTAAGGAGGCTCACTCTCCCCTTCTGTGCAGTTCCTCATCGGATCCCACGCCCAATCTCCCTTGCATTTTCTGTGTTGTTTTATCTGTGTTGTTTTACCTGACCTTGCTATAGAGATTGATGGTCACCCATATTCGGGGCCAGGCAGGAATTTTCCTCCAGACTAAATTGGCCCAGTCTGGGGGTTTTACCAACCTCATAGCAATTGTCAAAACTTTGACAGTTTGGCATTGGGTTGGCCTTTGTCTTGGTTGGAGGTGAGGTTGTAATCCTCTGCCCCTCTGAAGGAAAGGGGCACCCCATTAAAGGCATCTGGGAGGAGGTCTTCTGTCTGGACACCCAGATGGGAGCTAAGGTAAAGGTAAAGGGACCCCTGACCATTAGGTCCAGTCATGACCGACTCTGGGGTTGCGGCGCTCATCTCGCTTTATTGGCTGAGGGAGCCGGTGTACAGCGTCCGGGTCACGTGGCCGGCATGACTTAGCCTCTTCTGGCGAACCAGAGCAGCACACGGCAATGCTGTTTACCTTCCCGCCGGAGCAGTACCTATTTATCTACTTGAACTTTGACATGCTTTCGAACTGCTGGGTTGGCAGGAGCAGGGACCAAGCGACGGGAGCTCACCCCGTCGTGGGGATTCGAACCGCCAACCTTCTGATCGGCAAGTCCTAGGCTCTGTGGTTTAACCCACAGCGCCACCTGCGTCCCTAGATGGGGGCTAGCACTCCTCAAAACAGTGATCATGTGGGGATGATCCCATTTGGTGTAAGTCATAGGACCTCCTTCCTGGAGTCGATCCCTTCGGGTACTGCCAGCAGGTGCGCTGGTGGTTTAATGGTTAGACCCAATGCCTATGCCAAACTATTGACTTCTGTAATCAATAAAGTTGTGGGCTTATTCAATCCAATTTATGGCATCTGTCTGGTTCTTAAAAGTTAGTCAGGGCACTGGAGGGCAGCGGTGCCTGGGCATGCAATTTGCTGTTTTGGATCCTGCCTTCTATGCCCAAGCCGAAGCTTGGCTAGAATACTTTTGCCAATATGACTGCGTGGATGGAGACAGAGAAAGGTTACTCTCCAAACAACCTCACATACCACACAGCCTTGGAATAATAAGTAGCCTTTGGCCATGGAACCAAAGAGACACACACAACTCCCATGGGTTATTTGCTACGGAAGTATTTTTCTGCTGAATCTGCCTCCAAGCCTTTTTAAATTAGAGCCAGCACCAGAAAGTTTAATAGCGGGCTTTGACTGCAGCTACTGCAAATGAGTTGTTTGAAGGGAGATAAGCCAAGCATGATACAACACAAAATTAATAGGCTGCATGAATTATAAACTCACCTCGGGGAATAAAAAGAATATGGGATGAAGGGTTTTTAGTGCTTTGATTTTTATTTTTTTAGAAGAACTGAGGAAGGGGAAGGGATGAACTCGTAGTCAAAAGCCAAGGGACCTAAAGCAGAAGAAAGATAATACCATAAGAAATAGGAAATGTTACACGTGTTAGCTGTAGCAACATTTCGGCAGTGAAGAAGAGTGCAAAGGAAGGTCTTGACACGCATCTAATTACATGCAAATTGATGCATGGAGGGGCGGGTCAGGATGCGCTAGCCACACCCCCAACCACTTTTGAGGATTGTGTTGCTAGTTATGATATTTACTGATAGCTGGCCATGCACTGGAGAAATTCGTCACAGCTGACTGGTGTTTATGTATTTTAATAGAAATTAAATCAATTGATATGTGTTTTAATGATTTATATTGCCTGTTCTAAAATTAAAGTACAGAATAGGATTGTGTTTCTTTGGATTGTGAGGTTACATTGTGAAATTTGTTGTTATTAGGCTTTTCATTACCATGACGTCTTGATAGGTATTTTTGCTGTTGTATTGGTATCACTGTTGTGTACACAATAGCTGACCTGTACAAATCACTCTTTCACACAAACATGTGCACATGTGTACATGTGCAGAGGCAGCTGGCACCTGAGTTCAGTGAAGCATGTGAACAAGTCTATTATTCCAAGCATGGTCTCACCATGTGATCAGTTGTTTGTCTAAGAGCTTGTCAAACTTCCAATCTGTAAAGTAGGATTAAGAGTGATGCACCTCATAGGATTGTTGTGAAAATTAATTAAACGTAGAAATATTGTTAGGAACCTTGATCCTCTGAGGTGGGGCGGGGTGGGGGGAAATCAGATTATCAAAAGCTATTAAAATCCATCCTTAGCCTACCAGCAGCAGGTGCTTTGGAAATCACAGAGGTGCTGAAAATGAATTGAAGCAGAATGCAAGAAAGTTGGAAAATTCCCTTCACCCAAACTGGCATATCCCTTGCCATCTTCCCATAAGCAATGCACCCACAATTACATTGCCCAATTATTGACTAAATGGGCACCTCAATGGTTTCCACTGGAAATAACAAGTCAGGTGAGGTTTGGTCTTTGATCTCACCAAGACGTAACGGTTAATGCTCCACATGAGTGAAATTGTCAGATAATTATATCACCCAGCAGGCTAAATAATCCCGGCTGATCTGAAAGCTGCAAATGAATGAATGAAATTGGCATGTTTTACAACAATGAGTGCGTAATCAATGTCCTGCAGTACAGAACTGATAAACTCTGGGACACACCACAGACGAAAGCTCCTTATTGCTTAAATCCCCAGCTCTTGAACAAGACAGATCTAAAATCCTTTAATCAAACCTAATAACCTGGGCTAATCTTCAAAATAATGACTGCAAAAGGAATATCCAGCAACTATTTCCAATTACCCGCACAGGTTCCTGGGGTTTAGAAAATTGATTCCCGCCCTCGCTCACTTGCTCCGCAGCCGCTGACTTCAATTTATTGAAATGTTGTCTGATGCATAAACATTAACTAACTCAAAGTAAATGCAGTAAAAGGAAAATGTTATTGTGTATACATATATACTGAATTGAAGGCAATGCAAGTAATAAAGGAAATGCTATTTGCTGGATAAGAATATATTAATTCATTAAATTATTTGTATACCACCAATCTCATCTGGAATGTCCGTAGAAATAAATGAGTAAATTTTCATCCATGTGGCTGAAAATATAGTTCTGGTGTACTCACCATTCGTGACTCGGGCTCCTTGAAGCTAGACAGCTTATCTTATTATTTGGGGAGTGACAGCTTTTTCATATCACTATAAGTTGTTGTTTTTTAAGCATTCAATTGTTATAGCCTATATAAGCCAAATCTTTCATCCCACAAAATAAAATAATAATAATAGGGCTCACTTTTAAAGTCATTAAAAATGAAAGAACAACCCTCACATAGCAAGATTTTGTGTGCCTTTTTCACTGTCACTGAAAAGAAGAAGAAGAAGAAGAAGAAGAAGAAGAAGAAGAAGAAGAAGAAGAAGAAGAAGAAGAAGAAGAAGAGAGTCTCAAAGCAGCTAACAATCTCCTTTCCCTTCCTCCCCCACAACAAACACTCTGTGAGGTGAGTGGGGCTGAGAGACTTCAGAGAAGTGTGACTAGCCCAAGGTCACCCAGCAGCTGCATGTGGAGGAGCAGGGAATCGAACCTGGTTCACCAGATTACGTCTCCACTGCTCTTAACCACTACACCAAGCAGGCTCTCATATGAATGTATTGTTATGAGTTTTTTGAGGAGCAGACCCCCACCCCCAAATGGATGGAGGATGGATGGCGGCTAACAGATTGAGGCTGAATCATGACAAAACAGAAGTACTGTTTTGGGGGGACAGGGGGCGGGCAGGTGTGGAGGACTCCCTGGTTCTGAATGGGGTAACTGTGCCCCTGAAGGACCAGGTGCGCAGCATGGGAGTCATTTTGGACTCACAACTGTCCATGGAGGCGCAGGTCAATTCTGTATCCAGGGCAGCTGTCTACCAGCTCCATCTGGTACACAGGCTGAGACCCTACCTGCCTGCGGACTGTCTTGCCAGAGAGATGCATGCTCTGATTATCTCCTGCTTGGACTACCGCAATGAGCTCTTTGTGGGGCTACCTTTGAAGGTGATGCGGAAACTTCAACTAATCCAGAATGCGGCAGCTAGACTGGTGACTGGGAGCGGCCGCCGAGACCACATAACACTGGTCTTGAAAGACCTACATTGGCTCCCAGTACGTTTCCGGGCACGATTCAAAGTGTTGGTGCTGACCTTTAAAGTCCTAAACGGCCTCGGTCCAGTAGACCTGAAGGAGCGTCTCCACCCCCGGACACTGAGGTCCAGCAGCAAGGGCCTTCTGGCAGTTCCCTGGCTGCAAGAAGGCAAGTTCTGTCATTGGGGTGGGTTACTGAAGAAAGGAAAGGCTGATAATGGCCTGGTTTGTTTGTTTGTTTGTTTGTTTGTTTGTTTGTTTGTTTGTTTGTTGGCAAAACAAAAGGTCTTCTGGGCTGCATTTGGTCCCGTCAGGTCACGCTGGGCGGGCCTGATCCATAGGATTACTTTGTTGACAAAAATAGATTCAGGTAGAGACAGAAACTGAGTTTCCCCTGGAGTGGCTAGATTGAAGGGCCATTTGGCTTTTATGAGTAACAAGCTGCGAATCCCATTTTTTTTGAGCACTACAGCTGCTGGAGGAACTTTTGTCTTCCAATGTTTGTAGACTGGGGGGCTGTGGGGAGAGAGATGTTATTGACAATAGGAAAATAAAGAGAGACTCAAAGAACAATGTAACAGCATGGAGGCGTAAATAGATTTAATGACTTGTGAAATTATCATAAATTGGGAAGAGGATAATGAGCTCCCCCCAGGCCGGCATTGTGCTTCTCAGGTGCCATTATCTACTAAAATCACTTTCTGTGGGGAGTGGGGGTGGGTGGGACATAGATTAAACTGAAATCATGTGACCTAAAACTAATGTAAACCTCACTGTAATTAACAAAATATTTCTAGGTAGCAATAAGCAGCAGCATTAGTTGGGTAGATGATGTGGAACAGAGGAGAATTGTGTTCTGTAATTAATGGGCTGCATTGGCATAATGAGCGTGGTTTTCCTCTGCTTGGTATAAATCAGCCTTCGCCAAACCGATACCCTCCAGATGTTCAGGACTACAACTCCTATCAGCCCCAATCAATATGGAGAGTGCCAGGGTGCGTAAAGCTAGTACTGTCTCTTTCTTGTTTTTGCTGGAAGACCTGCTTTCTGGGGTTGGGGAAACTAAGACTCTATGCACAGAGAGAGGGGGTGAACAAAGTGTGTGGGGTCTATGGGGCCATGTGGGCCAGATCCATCTTCCGCAAGCATCCATCCCAGCCAAAATTGCAGAGAGTGGGGGCATGGCTGCTGCACATGTCAGCAAAGGGGGCAGCCCACACAGCCCTGTGACACCCCCCCCCATACACACACACACTTTCTTGCAATGTGTGGGCGAATGTTGGAACCTCCACTTAGAAGTCTTCCACCATCTAACATCAAAAAGAGACATAGCCACAGGAAATTTTATTTGGTTGGTTGGTTGGTTATGTGTTGCTGCCCAGCAGGGCTGTCTTCCTTAGAAGGAGACTCCAGGTCCCTCAGGTAAACTCAGGCATGTACAATTAACACAGAAATGAAAGCTAAACTTCCAGATTTCCAGAAGTGGTTTATTCATAGAACAGAATCATAGAACTATAGCAGTGGAAGGGACCCTGAGGTCATCAGGAATCTCAATTAAACGCAGGGGTGGCCAACTCCCAAGAGACTGAGATCTACTCACAGAGTTAAAAACTGGCAGGGATCCACCCCCTTTTGAGGGGTTCAGGTCAAAGTTGTTGAGCATTTTGTAGGAAGGAAAGCCCTATTTGTTGGGGTTCAGGTCACAGTTGCTGAAAAAATATTGAGCTTCTTTTAGGGGAGCCAAAGTTGTTCAGCTTCTTTGGGGGGAGCCACTGATCTAACCAGTGATCTACCACGGACGTCCAGTGATCTACCAGTAGATTGCGATCTAATTGTTGGACGTGCCTGAACTGAAGCATCCACAACAGATGGCCATCCAACCACTTTATTCTCAATAGCCTCTAAGACAGAGTTATGCAATAACCTCCAGGCCTTTGGACCTCCTTTGATCAGGTGCTTTTCTTTCTTTTTATTTAAAATAATAATGTTTTTATTGATTTCCAATATGGTTCCAGTAGCAGAGGCGTCCATCCCCTGGTGCACAGGAAACAAGAAGTCTGATCAGGTGCTTTGGGGGCAAGTCCTCAAATGACCGACTTATGAACACTAAGGAAATATCACTACATTATGAATTCAACCATTACAGTCAAACACAAATTAAAAACATGGGTTTAAAAACAAAGGCTCAGGAAGCATAAAGTTGTGTGGATGTGGCTTTTGTGACCAAGAAAGGACCCCAAAAATGGCACCAACTGAGAATCCCTTGGAAAGCTGTTCCAGGACCAAGTAAGGCCCTCTTCCCACTGGAAATTCAACATCGGTTTTCAGAGATTGCATTTATTTTGTCTACATCCCAGTTTCACCATAGGAGGGAAGGCAGGAACACACACACACACACACACACACACACACACACACACAGCAATAGCAGCAGAATTGTCACCTCCGGATGCAATTTCCTCATAAAAACAGACACCAGATCAATTCATTCTTAGCAGCAAGCAAATTCAGAATGTCTGCTTCACCTCTTCCCTCCGAATTCAGGTAGGCTCAGTACACTTCAGCAAAAGATGCTGTCTGTCCTGATACGAGACTATTGTGAGGCTATTGTCTCTTATACAAAAGAGGCTCTTATGTTGTTATGGATCATTAGAGTATAATGGATTTTCTGAAGATGCTATTTCCCAACTCAGAATCTCGGATACAGTAGCCTGAGCCTTTTCATGTAGGTATTTCTTTGTTTAGTTCATTTCCCCTTTCTTCTGACAGCAAATTTTCTGGAGGCTCAGAATCCGGTTGCAACAATAAGATTCTACAATGATAGAGCGGAGTCTCTTTATTGTCCAAGGTACAATGAAATGCCGATCATGCCCTAATTTACCCACCTCCAATTCTTGCTGAAGTAGTTTGTCACAGAAGCATAGAGAGCCATCTTTATATTGAACCAGGCCATTGGTCCATCTAACCCTGTATTTGTCAACACCGACTGGCAGCAGCTCTCCAGCATTTAAGACAGGGAATCTTTCCTAGCCATTTCTGGAGATGCTATGATTTGACCCAGGATCCTTTGGTAATCAAAGGGTATGCTCTACTCCTCTTCCATTGTGTCAATTATGCCAACGGGATGGATATGCAGTGGTACCTCAGATTACATACGCTTCAGGTTACACACTCCACTAACCCAGAAATAGTGCTTCAGGTTAAGAACTTTGCTTCAGGATGAGAACAGAAATCGCACAGCGGTGGCACGGCAGCAGCAGGAGGCCCCATTACCTAAAGTGCTTCAGGTTAAGAACAGTTTCAGGTTAAGAACGGACCTCCAGAACGAATTAAGTACGTAACCAGAGGTACCACTGTACTAGATAGTGAGTAATATATGCATATTAAATTTTATATATATAAAATTAAATGTGAAATGTGAAATTCAAATCAATAAGTTGTGAGATAGATAGATGATAGATAGAGATATAGATATAGATAGATAGATAGATAGATAGATAGATAGATAGATAGATAGATAGATAGATAGATAGATGATAGATAGAAACACAACTTATTGATTTGAATTTTACATTTACCGTATTTTTCGCCCCATAGGACGCACCGGCCCATAGGACGCACCTAGTTTTTTTGGGGGGGAAATAAAGGGGGGGAATTATTATTTTTTTCCCAGGTGCGGGGCTGGGGTGAGGGAAGCCCGAGCTTCCCCCGACCCAGCCCCCAGAACAGGCTGCTATCCTCAGGCCGTGGGAGAGCTGCGTGAAGTCACACAGTTTTCCCACGGCTAGCGGAGGATTGTGTGAAACCTGAAGCTTGGGGCGTGCTGAGCTCAGCGCGCCCCAAGCTTCTGGGTGCCGGCAAGCTCTCCGCTAGCCGTGGGAAAGCTGCGTGACTTCGCATGGCTCTCCCACGGCTAGCGGAGGGCTGCGCGAAGCCCAAAGCTTGGGGCGTGCCAACCCCCCTCGCTCTCCAGGCTTCAGCGAAAGCCTGCATTCGCCCCATAGGATGCACACACATTTCCCCTTCATTTTTGGAGGGGGAAAAGTGCGTCCTATAGGGCGAAAAATACGGTAATTTAATCTTAACTTGGGGGGGGGACTAACCAATGTGTGTTTGTATTCATGCTCTCTTTTATTCTTCATTACCGGCCTTTACCGGCCTTCATTCTAATTAATATAATGGGAAGCATTCTGTATTATGCTGTTAGAGAGGCAATCAGGAAGCCTGATTGGGTGAGAAAGAGTTTCCCTTTAAAGGAAGGAAACGCTGAAGAAATTGGGGGATTTTTTAACATCATAACAAGAGAGCCAAACAGAAGAAGCCACAATAGATTGCGGTTTTTTCAAAGGTAAACAAGATGACAACCAATGTTTCTCAACCACACACAGAAATGGCCCTGATCTGTCCAATGTCTGCTCTAATGTGCATTATCTTCCATGGATTATCTTCCATGGATGGGGCAGCAGATTGAGGACTGTGCAACCATTCTAGGCCAGAGCTCAGGGATGATGGGAGTTGTAGTCCAACAACATCTGGGGACCCACAGGTTGAGAACTGCTGCCCTAGTGGGAAGTCTGCAAGCAGGACGTGAGCACAACAGTACATTCTGCACTTGTGATTCCCAGCAACTGCCCTACAGAGGCACACTGCCTCATAGAACAGAGGCAGAACACAGCCATCATGGCGAACAGCTATGGATAGCTTTCTCCTCCACGAATTTGTCCAGTCCTCTTTTAAAGCCATCCAAATTGGTGGCCCTTGTGTTCTAGCAAATCCCCCAGTCTAATTGTGCTCTGTGTGAAGAAGTCCTTCTTTTTGTCTGTTCTGAATCTTCCAATATTCCGCTTGCGCACGGGATTCGTCCCCGGTGTTTGTGTGTGCAAATATATTATGCAGATAATATTTAATTGCAGCTGAATGTTCTCTGCCAGGATTGAGTTGGGAAAGCCATCCTTAGAAACATGTGTTTTGTTTTGTTTTTTTGTTTTTTTGTTTTTGAAGCAGCAACAGTAGATTTTGTTTTTTAAAAAGTGCTAAAACAGCCTGGAAGTTTAAAAATATAACTTATAGGTAGATAGAATGTCAGTACTTAAATAATTCTGGCTGCTTACCAGCTTATTATGCAACCGTTAAAATGAAAATGAAAATAATAAAGCTGTAATTCTATGGTTAAAACACATCTGCTCGCATTTCACTTAATAGCCACCCAGCACTCTCTTTTTGAAACGACTACTTTGTGCCATATTCTGTATGAGAAAACTGCAAAAAAAACACATTGGTAGCCACTTATTGAATGCAATTTTATGCCCAAGCAATGCTTCTTGCCTGGCCTTCCTGAGGTCAATGTGACTTGCTCTTTATGAAGTCTACCTAGGATCATAGCTTTGGTTTCTGAGCCATTTTAGGTCTGCAAGTTTCGGGATAAATGAATTATTGACTGCCTTCATACATTTATTCACATTTTCCCCCAACAAGTAAAAAGAGATGCTGTTCATGTGAATATTTATTCCTTGAAGAAGGTGAGGGAAGAGGAGGGCAGGCAGCAGAAAAGCAAGACAGTCTGAAAGTATCCACACATCAACCTATGCCCATGCACTAGTATCTAGTAGTTCAGTGATAGAATCATAGAACATAGAATTGTGGAGCTTGGAAGGGACCCTGAGGGTCATCTAGTCCAACCCGCTGAAATGCAGGAATCTCTGCATCCATGGCAGATGCCCATCCAACCTCTGCTTAAAATCCTTCAAAGAAGGAGAGTCCACAACCTCCCAAGGGAGACTGTTCCATGGTCAAACTGCTCTTACGGTTAGAAAGTATTTGTGATTCGAGGACCCGCCCCCTGCTTGGGAATAATAAAGACACATGGAGACTGCATTTAAGGTTAAGGTTAATGGGCTAGAAAAGGCCACAACTTTATTGATTACAGCATGTGAGAAGGTATTGGCTTAGGCATTGGACAAGAGCAATTTGACTCCACCCACTCAGGATGAGGGGTGAGTCTAACGAGGGGTTAACTACCAGTAGGGGGAGCCTGCTGATGCAAATTCAACTATAAGCTCTCCCCTGATGTCACCGGGGGTCGTGCCACGGCCCCCCGCCACAGAGGGCATCGGACAGGATCCACGACCGCCGGATTCCTTTAACGAAATACCCATAAGTGAAGGGGTAGGCGATGGCCACACCTTGCCCTTCCATACACCAACAACACATTCCAATGCCTAACCCGCAGGTATCGGCAGGGCACTGGCAGGGGAGAGCCGGCACGGCCGAATTTGAACGGCTAGACCACACCCCCCGCGGTGTCTCCCGATTGGGAGACCAGCTGGGAGGCGCGGCACACCAGCGGCGATGGCTGGGAAGGGGGCAGAACGCCCCCTGCGTGACGTGGGAGTCGGCTCCCGCTCATGACACCTCCCCTCCGGAAGGAGGACAGGCCTTGTTGAGACCCTGCAACCGCCCCCCCCCCTTGTAAAGACTAAGACACCAGGACACAGGTATTATGTTAATGTTATTGGGCAAATTTTGGCCACAACTTTATTGATTACAGACTGTGAGCGGTATTGGCTTAGGCATTGAATGGACCTGACTATATCTGACTCCTGCCCGCTGCGCAGTGTAAACCACCAAAAAGGGGAGCCCCATCGATGCAGAGCAACTCGAGCTCCCCCAGATGTTCCCGTCATGGCCCTAGCCCCACCCCGGGCTTCAGACAAGATGAGCACCCCCAGATTCCTTGAACGAAATACACTTAAGCTTGGAGGGGCAGGTGATGGCCACACCTCCCCTCCCCCATCATAAGGTCAAACAATGCCTAACCGCAAAACCTTACAAAGTTGTGACGTTTTTCTACGAGTCAAGCATCTTGTTCAGAATCCTGAGCATTTTTAGAAAAATCAGTAACCCTCATAGTTCAGAATCTGCTTTCTTTCTCCAAGCCAGTCATTGCATACATTTTGTTTACAATTAGCTGCCTGATTGTAAAAAGAGAACAAATCTAACGTAAATAAGGGAGGATAGAGGAGTGGCAAAATTAATTAAAAGCACAGAAGGGGAGAGAATGAGTATTCGTTCAATAATTTTAAAGGAGACGATCGCGGCTCACCACCCCTTGAGAACTACCATGTGCAAAGACATGAATTATGAGCAATCTTCCAAAAATTGAGGATACACATATGAAGTATTTCAAATGCCTTCTACTCCACTTGCCTTATTACTGTACTTGTGTGACTTTGACGCATGAGGTTATATAATGTACCATAAAAATTAATTAAATCGCATTAATGTGAACATTACAGGGGCAAGATGCCATTTTTAATGCTTCACCTTCTTCGAAGGTTTGCAGTGAATGCTGCACACAAACCCTGAGCCACAAATTCAGTGGCGAGGCCCATTCTTCCACAACCTGCAGCCATCAGGCTGGGAGTGGTCTCACTCTGGCTCCTTAGAGCCTGATTCCAAATAGACATGGCCCCTACTATTGACTGTGCATGGATGATGGGAGCTGGAGTGCACTGGAGAATGCAGCCCTAGGCAGGAAAAAAAAACCTCCTCACCCCAGCACTAGATCACCCTAGACCTTGAGGTGGTCACTGTTTTCGAAAAAGCAAAGCAGTTGAGTCAAGCAAAGCAAACAGATCTTACTTACATAAGCAATACACTATCTGCCAATGGTGAATAAAAATCAACTCCAAATAAGCAAATGGAGTACAGTGGAACCTTGGTTCTTGAACTTAATCCATTCCAGGAGTCCATTCAACTCCCAAAACCATTTGAAAACCAAGGCACGGCTTCTGATTGGCTGCAGGAGCTTCCTGAGCTCAAGCAGAAGCCGCGTCGGACGTTCGGATTCGGAAAAATGTTCAAAAACCGGAGCACTTACTTCTGGGTTTTCAGTGTTCAGGAGCCGATTTGTTCGTCAACTAAGCAGTTCGAGAACCAAGGTTCCACTGTAAAGCTAAAAAATGAATCATCTACTATTATAAGTATCATATACTGCTGAGGTCCCCAACATGGTGCTCTTGGTGCCCACCAAGACCCCCCCCCCACCATTTAAAAAAAATTAATTTAGGGGTTTGGGGCTTTTTATATTGTTTGGTTGAGGTGTTCCTGTTTGTGGGAGCAGGATGCCTGAGGTTTTTGGGGGGGTTTTGTCTGTGTTTGTTTTGGCATAGGGTGCACTTGTTTTGCCTGATTCAGGAAGGTTCTAAGAACTGTCAGTTTTTCTTCTGAGAAATGGACATGTTGTGGTACCCATAACAGTTTCTTCTGGATCCAGAAAATTTGTGGATGTTTGATCTATTATTCATGCTCATGCTATTCATGCTATTGTCCTTGCATCACCAATTAGCTCTTCTCTCAGCAATAGCAGATAAAAACATGGTTCATTTTCTGACATATCTAGGTAATAGATGGTCTAGCTTATTACGGGTGTACTAACTGATCCAGTCTATGCACATGTTTCTAATGACTGATGTTTTAATGTATTTTGTTTTTCAAAAATGTTATTGGTTTTCCACATTTATCACATTTATGCTTGGCAGGGGGTTGGACTCGATGGCCCTTGTGGTCTCTTCCAACTCTATGATTCTATGATTCTATGATCACAAAAATGACATAACAAAACACACAACAAAGAAAAACACATTACACTACAATAAACTAAACACAAAGAAAAATTATTTCTTCATCTACCTAATTCTCATTACATTGATAACTGACTTCCTCAAATCCCCTCTAACTGAATTTCATTATATCACCTTATAACAGTTCTCCAAATTCATATTTCTAATAATATCAACTCCTTTCACTTACTAATGACTTCTCCTTTATTAATATTTTAATCCTTAAAGTTTTAATGTATTTTTAACCTTCTGTTGGAAGCCGCCCAGAGTGGCTGGGGAAACCTAGCCAAGATGGGCGGGGTCAAAATAATAAACCACTGTTGTTGTTGTTGTTGTTGTTGTTGTTATATAACACAACTTTGCAGTCATGAAAGTTCACAAGCAGAAGCTTGCTTAAAACAGCACCTTCTTATAATTGTGCAGTCACAGAATTGTAGAATTGGAAGGGGTCATCTAGTCCAACTTCCTGCAATGCAAGAATCTCAGTGAAAGCATACATGACAGATGACATGCAACTTCTGCTTAAAAACCTCCATAGAATCTTCATCAGATCGCTCACTTGCACCATGTGCTTAATTACTTCAACCAATAAGAAATTAGGTATCTGCACAAATTCTTGCCTTTTTGCAAAACTTTTTTTTAAAAAAAAAAACTAATTCTGGCCCAGCTCCCTGGTGTACCTTGATGCAATATTTAGTTTTGCACAATAGTTAAGCAGCCTTGTTAAAGGGAGAGCTGACACTTAATGATAATAAAATATTTATACCAGCAAACATTCCATAAACACTCTTGGCTTATCCTTATGCAAATCGCCTCTACAGTTGGTATAAACTTTCATAAAGCAAAGCAAACAAAAAGCAGCCGAAAACTCAATAATGTAGATGAGGCCAATCTGAAAGCACTTGAGAGGTGATTCAGAATGCATAGATTTTCAAGATTGTTGGTAATACAGTCAGGGTGAATACTCAGTAACACTGCATACAAAAACTGCTGGGGGGAATTGCTGTAAGAGAAAGGAAGGCAGTGGTAGACTATGTCATTGTTTCCCAACCACTGTTCCGCGGCACACTAGTGTGCCGCGAGATGTTGCCTGGTGTGCCGCGGGAAAAATTAAAAAATTCGAAAGATTTTTTTTTAAAAGTCAAATTTTCGATTGGGGCGCCATCACTAGATGACCCCTGGGGTTCCCTCCCTCCCTCCCTCCCGCTCTGCGCCTCCCTCCTCCTCCTCCTCCGGGGAGGCCCTTCCTCGCTCTCGGCCAAGGCTTGGCGGCTGCCACTCACTCACTCGCTCGCCCACCCGTCCCTCTATCCCTGCACCCGGCCTCTCCCCCTCCATCCCCGGCGCGGGGGCTGCCAGGATCCGTAGTCCCCTCGCCCTTGGGCTCCGCGCCCGTGCGGGGTGCGCGAACTACGTTTCCCAGCATGGCCTGGCGGGCCGGGCGTTTTGTTTGAAGCGCTCTTCTCCCGGCCATGGAATGAGCGCAGCGGTGGCGGCCGGGCGGGCAGGGGCTCTTCCGCGCAGACCCTGCGCAGCCTGCCTGCGCCCCCGCGGAGATCGGGCGGCAGGATGGAGCCCGGGGATCCCCGCGGAGGCGGAGCGGCGGAGGCGGAGGCTGCCCCCCAGGTAGGGCTGCGTCGGGGGTTTTTTATTTTTGCAATGCTGCATCCGCGCCGGAGGGGACGCATCGGACCGCGGGGAGACCCCTTGGCGGGCGTGCAAGGCAATGCATGCGTGCAGGCGTTGCATGGAGTGCAGTGCAATGCAATGGCAATGCGGCGCCCTGCATGCATGCATGCAACTTCCACCGGCGCTCCGGACTTGGCAGGTGAGGGGGGTCCCCAGTGGGCGGCAGAGAGAGCCGGGAGGGCGAAGGGGAGCCGGGGGGAGCAGCGCTGCTCCTCGAGCCGAGCCCAGGGGGAAACTTCGGCGTCGTTGCGCCGGGTGTTGGAAGCGGAGGCTGGCGGGGGCCCCTCACCTGCAAAACCTGGTCGCCTCTCATATATTTTGTGCAGTGCATTCATCGCCCGCTTTCTCCTCCAAGGAGCTCCCGGGGGCATGCGTGGTTCTCCCCGTGTTATCCTCGCAACAACAGCCCTGCGAGGTGGGTCAGGCGAGTGGCCCAAGGGAGCACCCAGGGATTGTCCTGGCCAGGTGGGGTGATTTGAACCCTGCTCTCTGCCCGGTCTTCGTCCTCATTTAGCCCCCACATGTGCATGACTGTGCATGACTGAGGTTTCCCCCCCTCGTCTTGGCTATGGTGTGAGTCTGTGCTGTTAATTAATGGGGTTCTGCCTTCGGAGAAGATGAGCCAGCCCTCAAGGAGGTGATTATGTAATTTGCTAGCAATTCATGTCGCTCCCGGCGTGATGCTGCGCACTGACGTCACGGGGCTGTAATGGTGGTGTGCCTCGAGATTTTTTTCATGAAACAAGTGTGCCTTTGCCCAAAAAAGGTTGGGAAACACTGGACTATGTGACTGTCTTCCAGATGTTGCAACTTGCATCAGGTTCAGTCAGTACAGCCAGCCATCAGGATTTATGGGATTTGCAGTCCATGACAGGTGGAGAATGCCACACTGGAATAAGCATTGAAAAACACCAGACCAGAGAATGAAAGGAATCTCCTTAACATTTACATCTTCAGTGCAAAGCAGAAGGAAGTCTATTTAGCAACCTGCTGCCACTATGTCCGGTTTACTAGAGATGTAATCAAGTATCTTTCCTAATGAACATAAATATTTTTGACAGGTGTCTGATGGGCCACTTAAGGAAAGAGTGTTTTCCAAAACTGATTTGCCTGAAACAAACAAACAAGACTAGCCTATAAACCTAATTTTATGAACTGCTAAAAGAAATGTTGAATATGGCAACATTGTTATTTGTAGTACTTGTTTTACATTTGTTGTTTAACCAGTGTAATAACAATACACATTTCAGAAATTTAAAATACAAGGTTTTTTTTAATTTTTCTTAAATCTACAAATCTCATTGGGTTCACTTCAGGATCAGGTAATTCATCTGCACAGAGAATGGTGTATAACAACTTGTGCCATTTCTGAAAATTAGCTGGGAATAAAACCACATTGTGTGACACTCCATTGGCTTTGCATCAGTTCCGATCATGATAACAATTTGCCGTTTATATGCATATTATTCATCTGAAAGCAGGGGCTTGGAATATCCATTTGAAATGCTGTCGAACCAAGGCACTCTGTGAGAACTGCAGGTCAGAAGTAAGCCCCACTGGAAAAACAACAGCATCCTCTAATGTGAGGTGCTCAATGGAACTGAGCCAACAGTCTACAATTGCTGGCAACAATAGAAGGCAGGCTGGTAAACAGCCAGGTACAGGGATAGCTGCTATTCTCCTGATCAGGGCTGGGTTGGGTGGTGATGCACATGGCTGAACTAGCAGGACCACCACTGCTAATCCAGTGCTCCCACCAGAGCATCTACTTGGCCTTGACATCACCACTCTGCCCCCATCCAGGTAAGCAGCACAGGTGTCTGTTTCAGGAGGGTGAATCCTCAGCTCCACCACAACACAGGTGCTGCTACTGGCTAGTTACTCACCCAGTTTACCTGTGACAAGTAAGAAAGGCACTTATGTCACCATGAAGAGGAGGTTTCATACACTGGAACCATACTGAAAGAGGAGCCCACCACGATAGGAAGGAGGTCGCCAAAGGCCACTTGGCCAGAGCTCCACCAAACATGGGACCATCCCTTTGTGGCTGTGCGTGGGAATCTAGGATAGGCTGTTTTGGTTTTTGTAAGGCTGGTCTAAGCGTATTCTGAGAGGATCAAGCCAAATGCATCTATTTAATAAAATGTTTGCTACCTCCACCTTTCGGTTTTACAGTTCCCAAAGTTTATAGCCCAGAATTAAAATCCATTTTTTAAAAATAAAAATGCCAAGGAGCAGCAGGCAGATTTTTAAAAGAGCAGCAGCAGAGGTCTAGGTTAAAGTAAAGGGACCCCGACCATTAGGTCCAGTCGCGGACGACTCTGGGGTTGTGGCGCTCATCTCGCTTTACTGGCCGTGGGAGCCAGTGTACAGCTTCTGGGTCATGTTGCCAGCATGACTAAGCCACTTCTGGCGAACCAGACCAGCACACGAAAATGCCATTTACCTTCCCGCCAGAACAGTACCTATTTATCTACTTGCACTTCATGCTTTTGAACTGCTAAGTTGGCAGGAGCTGGGACCGAGCAATGGGAGCTGACCCCGTCGCAGGGATTCGAACCGCTGGCCTTCTAATCGGCAAGCCCTAGGCTCTGTGGTTTAACCCACAGCGCCACCCGCAGAGGTCTAGCAGGCATTAAAAGCCCAGGTGAATAAAAGGACAGCAGAATGAGAGAAGGCATGCGTGCAGGTGAGTCTCCCTGGAAAGAGAGAAGGCTTTTCCCAAGTTTATTCATTTTAGTATTATTCTTGGTGGTAGTATTAATTTCATTTATGAATCGCTTCCCAGGAGGCATCTCGAAGCGATCAGAAATATACTGCTTACATTTAAAGAAACCCTCTAAATGCTTTATAAATATTATCAAATACACATCAAGACTGGGAAGCTCCACATAGGTAAGGCACCCCAGTTAGGTAGGTTTGCCTTTCCATGAGAACTGAATGAAAATTATATCCCCCATCCCTAGCCTGGTGAGACATGTCATCATTGCAAAGGTAATGTGTGGAACAAACTGTTTAGGCAAGCTGCAAGATTTATTGCCTGAATGGTTACAGATAAGGATTGGACAGGCATCTGTCACAGGGTAGTAGATATGAGTTTCTTTGTCTGAAGCCGGATGTTTAGATTAGATTTCTCTCTAGGTCAGGATGGGAAATCTGCAGCCTGTGGTCCTCCTGGTGTTGTGGGACTAAAAATTTCATTGGATCCATCCAGCATGGCCAGTGATCAGGAATGATAGGCGTTGTGGTCCCTCAATAACTGGAAGGCCCTCTGGACCCCATCCCTGCTCTAGGTCTAGCAGTGAGTGCCATACTGTCAGGAAACTGACATCAGAGCAACAGGTGAAGGAGAGGCTCTCTGATTCTGCAGGTGAAGGAACAAGCACTAGGGGGAGACGCAGCTTGATGGAGGGGGAAGGAAATCAGCGTAACACCAAGGAGCCAGGAGAGCAAATGGGAGAAGAGGTGGAAGGGCTCCGGGATTCTTCCTTGGAAGTCAGTGAGGAGACCCCTGGTCCTCCACTACCCACGCCCTCCCGCGCAATGAGAGGCAGAGACGATTGGGAGTCAAACAACTCTTATGCTGGCAACGGTTTAAGAAATGCCCACAGACAGACTCTACGAGCGACTGAGGCAGCCATGCTGAGATGGGCTGTGCAGTCAGGACGGTTTAACCCAGGCAGCCAAGGTCCAAAAGGGGACAGTTTATGCACGAGTAACTCCAACTGTTTCCCAGGGACAGTCCCCGATTTACAGAAGCCGTCCCAATTTCTGATTTGATCCTAGAATGTCCCACTCTTCCTTAGGATGTCCCTGTTTTCGCTGGAGAAATGTTGAAGGGAATAGAGTCATGTGACGCCCGAGCCAAGGAGATAAGTAACTATACAACCTTTAGAATACATTAAACTGTTTTTTTAAATATATGTAGGAAGCTGCCCAGAGTAGCTGGGGCAGCCCAGTCAGATGGGCAGGATATAAATAATAAAATTGTTATTATTATTGTGGAATAGCATGTCCCCATATTCATCGGAGAAATGTTGGAGGGCCTGGCCATACCTGCTCATTCCACTTTGTCTAGCAGACACTGATGCTCATGACTTAAATCACTGTTAATGGTTTTCTAAAACTTCCCCATTCTCTTTTCTTTTTTGCAGGCCAGGTAATGGAAGGGTCTGCCTTGCAATCCTCACACAGGGCGGCTTTTCACCTCTGCCTCTGCCTCTGGGCTTTTCCCCTTTCAAAGCAATCTTGTAGCTGTAATTTGGGGATCAGCCGCTTCAGGTTTCCAATTCTCTTCCTGACAGACTCCTTTTGGAGTCCAGGTCATTCGCTTTAATGGCGATTCACCTTTTGTCACCCTGCAGAATAAGGTTTACCGCTTTCATAAATCCAGAGCAGGCTCAAGATGACACCTTCTGTTCCTGGTGTTTCCCGGCGATGTGGAAGTTACATCAAAACAAGGCAGGCTACTGAACTTTAGTCTGGGAACGTCTCTTCTCACTGACTGGGGCCTTTCATGTTATGTACTGAAGTTCTCACCCTGGGCCAGCAGGGGGATACTGTAGATAGTTATGCAAATGAAGGATCAAAAGTGACGTTCAGTGATTGGATAGTTTGTATGCAAATGAAGGATCGAAAGTGACGTTCAGTGATTGGATAGTTTGTATGCAAATGAAGGATCGAAAGTGACGTTCAGTGATTGGATAGTTTGTATGCAAATGAAGGATCGAAAGTGACGTTCAGTGATTGGATAGTTTGTATGCAAATGAAGGATCGAAAGTGACGTTCAGTGATTGGATAGTTTTAGAAAATGGCAACAGTTACATTGTTCTGGAGCTCTATATAAGCAGGCTGACTGAGCTCCTCAGTCAGTTCTGTTCCAGCTTACAAATAAAGAGCTGCTTTGGAAGAATCGATATGTTCGCCCACAACTTAACATTTCATTTGTGAGGGAAGTTGTGTAAGCACAGTTGTCCGTCTTTCACATGTCCTCACGTGTTCACCGAGTTACTCTGGAAGAAATTACTCTGCAAGCAGTTTCTCTGGAAGAAACTGAACTCCTCGGACATTGCAGGGTGAGCCTGCTGGGGTCCACCGCTGGTAGGCCAAAGGCAAGAGAAAGGATAAAGTGAATAGGACTTGTACTGTATACACTCCTATTATCTTAGCTTCCTGGGACCGCTCCGTTTGCTTTTGTTATCTGCCCCTGGTGAACCAGTCCTTATTTCGTCTTTGGGTGGAGAAGCTGTGGATATCCTCAGATTGTTTTGCTTTGAGCAAGGATGATGTGTTACGATATAGAAGCAATGCGGCCGCGAGCTGCTGCTAGCTTGGAAGCAAAACATAATGGGAATGTTGGGACTGTTCTGTGGGAAACAGAGGGACGGTCTTTTCACAGTGCGAAGCACCGGAAATAGCTCAGAGTGTAATATGAGCTGTACAGGAAGTACAGGAGGAGTTTGTCTCTCTGCTGTTGGAGTTTGAAGAGAGCAGACGTGTTTTCTGTAACGCTGCAAAGACAGAAATAAAGGCATGTAAATACCTTTCTGTCTATCTCTTTCCCTGCCCGGGGGGGCAGGAAAGAGTGGTGTGTTCTTCTCACGCTGAGGGGGATCGCCGATCGCGACCTAGCCTGTATCCTGCCGGGGAATGCAGACAGGGAGGTCAACCGGAGAATCAAGCCGGGTGCCTGGAGAGTTGCCAGTTTCTCCTGAAGGCAGGCTTGAATCCCAACATGATGATGATGGTGATTAATTGAATTTATATACCGCCCTATACCCGGAGGTCTCTGGGTGGTTCACATAAAAAGATCACAGTGTATAAAATAAAAATAAAAGCAATAACCCAATAATACCCCAAAAAGAGCCACATTTTAAAAGGACATGGGATGTTGATCAGTACAACCAAAGGCCTGGTTAAAAAGAAACGTTTTTGCCTGGCGCGTAAAAGTGTATAATGAAGGCGCCAGGCGAACTTCCCTGGGGAGAGCATTCCACAGATAGGGAGCCACTGCAGAGAAGGCCCTGTTCTTGTGTTGCCACCCTCTGGACCTCTCGAGGAGGTGGCACACGAATGAGGGCCTCAGAAGATGATCTCAGAGTCTGGGTAGGTTCATATGGAAAGAGGTGGTCCTTGAGGAGAGCCAGTGTGGTGTAGTGGTAAAGAGTGGTAGACTCGTAATCTGGTGAAGCGGGTTCGCTTCCCCGCTCTTCCACATGCAGCTGCTGGGTGACCTTGGGCTAGTCACACTTCTCTGAAGTCTCTCAGCCTCACTCACCTCAATCAGAGCAAACATCAATTTGGGTTTCTTGCAGATTGCCATTTGCTCTGACTAAGCAAAAGAAAGTGTGCTTTAACACAGAGCTTTAAAGCTCAAACTGTGCCTGGAAAGAGTGGTGGAAAGGCAAGCTCTCCCAAATAAGAGCTGTCTTCTTTTTGATTGAAAAACAGGTGAAATTAAGACACCTGCAACTTCGAAAGAGTTTGTTAAAAGCTTTGCTGCTGGCCTTGTAACTAGCTGCAGATGCCCTTTCCATAACCACCCACATTTACATTCCCCGAGCGAAAGGCACAGCCTCTTTGAGTGAATTCTGTGATTTTCTGTCTGATGGGCTTTCATTTCACACTCCTTTGTTTTAATTACATTTTAAGATTAAGTGTGTGGATTGCAGTTAGTTATATCCAGCGGATATTGTACTGATTAGAAGGGTCATCGCAAAGAGGACTGGAGGAGAAGAGAAAAAGGCCAATTTTGATGTAATTGTTGGAAACAGCCACTGGAGCATGAGCAGTCAAGCATAGAGAGGGATTTAATAGAAATCTGGTTTGATTGTGATGAAGGGGAGAACTCGCTGAATGAATTCCTCAGCTCAGAAGTTTGGCTTCCTTTCCCATCACTTTAAAAGTATCGTGTTGGACCAAAGAAAAGCTGAATCTGCAATGCTTCCCCTGACCTTCCCGATTTCAGTAGCATAAGGCTGACATTGCAATGTTTCCACAAGTCCCTGTCTTTATAAGAAGTTGTAACCAAGGCTGCAAGTGTGCAGATGTGTACATTTTGCAGCATTGCATTAAAAAATATATGTGTCAATTAGGAGACAGTCACACTAAAATGCTGGCAAATTTTCACAAGCACTTCTTTTGGGTGGGGGGTGAAAATCACAGTCTGGTATTGAACAGATGTCCTACTAATGCAAGTCAAGACTGGGAGTCCAGGTCAGGTGCTTTGATGTTAGATTGGTACCAGCAGTTGTGGTTTGTCACATTGATGGAGAAATTGAATAATAAAATTAAAGCACACAGAATCAATAAGCAATCGGGTGACTTTTATGATATGTGGAATGGCTTTTATTTTATGTGCAAGAGCTAAGGAAAACAGTTATCAACTTCCCCCCACGCACATACTCCAGCAGAAAGGCACTCTTGGATAACGGCACACAAACTGAACACTAATGTGAGAGCTCCATGTTGTATCGTATTGAATCTCTTGTGCACAGAAGAAATCCAAAAAGAAGTACCAAACAGTTGTGTTTGACTCTTCTGTTTTGTTTGTTGACTTTTCTCATAGACTTTTCAAAAAGTATGAAGAAGTGGCATACAGAAAGAGAAGTAGAAGAAGCAGCCAACATCAGCAGTGAACACTGAGGCACTTAGGAGGTTTGAACAGTCTTGTACAGGTGTGTCCCCTCCTCTGTGCTGCATAGCCATGCTGTCCAGAGAGAGAAGACAGGTGCACAAGCAAGTCCCCTTGCAGCTGGGGCAGGGAAAAGGACAGGGACACCCCAAAACCTGGGGGAAAGGATGTGGGGTGCTTTGGTTGCAAATGAGGCCAGATGGTTGTCTGTTGAAAGAAAGTGGGATGGTTTTAGTAAAGGTAAAGGTACCCCTGACCGTTAGGTCCAGTCGTGGCCGATTCTGGGGTTGCGGCGCTCATCTTGCTTTACCGGCCAAGGGAGCTGGCGTACAGCTTCCGGGTCATGTGGCCAGCATGACTAAGCCACTTCTGGCGAACCAGAGCAGCGCACGGAAACGCCGTTTACCTTCCCGCTGGAGCGGTACCTATTTATCTACTTGCACTTTGACATGCTTTCGAATTGCTAGGTTGGCAGGAGCAGGGACCGAGCAATGGGAGCTCAAGCCATCGCAGGGATTCGAACTGCCGACCTTCTGATTGGCAAGTCCTAGGCTTTGTGGTTTAACCCATAGCGCCACCTGCGTCCCTGGGATGGTTTTAGGTCTGGCTAAAAAGGCCTAGGATGTCATCCTACTTTGTCCCATCCCACACAGAGCACCATCGGTCCCAGGCATTGAAGACTCTCATGTCCTCATATCCGAGTGACCGAAGTTCCTGTCTATCGCCCACTCTATTATATAATGTTGATCCAGCAAAATCAACCAACCAGGCCCTTGTCAAGTATTTCTTCTTTGAGGCAAGTCCATGTGTAGCCCTGCAATGTCAAAATAAAAAGAGTCTGAGGAATAGTGTTGATCAAGGCTGCAGAAATTCCACTGCAATGGGAAGTGTAATGAACATGGTAAAAGGCCACTTATTTGCAGGAGTTAATTATTAATTGCATGCCAGAGCCATGAAATTAGCTTCTAAAAGATGGGAGAATAAAAGACTGAGTAGCTCAGATTTGCGTAAGATTTGTCAGTGGTGATCAGTTGGATACTTTTATATTTGAAATAAATGCAAAAGGGAGGGCAGGGCACGCCAATGCTTGAGAACAATCCCTGGGAATCGCTGGCTATGTGCCCTTGCAGTTTGAACCCAGGTGCACAGGAGGTAGTGTTTTGAGCATACCCTCGATCTATCTCACATGATCCAACATGGCGGGAATAAGTAGAATGGGACTGTGAAAATGCAGCGCCCAACCAGTAATTTGAATTATAACCAGAAGACTATAGAAAACTACTTCCAAAGGTCCAAATGGTTCTGTTAACGTGAGTTGAATGGAGGACATGGATATGCATATCAACCATGGTATCAACCACACCCAACCATGAACATTGTGCATAAACTGGTAGCATAAGAGGAGGAATAGCATATTGCCCTTTCAATGCAACCCTGTAAATGCAGGGATGGAGAATCTGCTGCCCTCCAGGTCTTGTTGGACTACAGTTCTCAACATACCTGACCATAGACCAGGCTGGCTGGGGCTGGCAGGAGTTGGAATCCAACAACATTTAGAGCAGGCTTCCTCAAACTCGGCCCTCCAGATGTTTTTGAGACTACAATTCCCATCATCCCTGACCACTGGTCCCGCTAGCTAGGGATCATGGGAGTTGTAGGCCAAAAACATCTGGAGGGCCGAGTTTGAGGAAGCCTGATTTAGAGGGTCACAGGTACCCCATCCCTGCTGCAAGGCATTTGTTAATGAGTCTGAGAGAGAGTGGCTTACCTCCTGAGTTAAAGGCAGTGATTTGAACTAGGCGCTTTCTGAGTCATCACCTCTTACTTAGGAAGCTGCCTTGTACCAAATCAAACCATTGGCCCATCCAGATAATAATAATAATAATAATAATAATAATAATAATAATAATAATAATAATAATGTTTAGTCGTTTAGTCGTGTCCAGCTCTTTGTGACCCCATGGACCAGAGCACGCCAGGCACTCCTGTCTTCCACTGCCTCCCGCAGTTTGGCCAAACTCATGTTCGTAGCTTCGAGAACACTGTCCAACCATCTTGTCATCTGTCGTCCCCTTCTCCTTGTGCCCTCAATCTTTCCCAACATCAGGGACTTTTCCAGGGAGTCGAGTCTTCTCATGGGGTGGCCAAAGTATTGGAGCCTCAGCTTCAGGATCTGTCCTTCCAGTGAGCACTCAGGGCTGATTTCCTTCAGAATGGAGAGGTTTGATCTTCTTGCAGTCCATGGGACTCTCAAGAGTCTCCTCCAGCACCATAATTCAAAAGCATCACTTCTTCAGCGATCAGCCTTCTTTATGGTCCAGCTTTCACTTCCATACATCACTACTGGGAAAACCATTGCTTTAACTATACGGACCTTTGTTGGCAAGGTGATGTCTCTGCTTTTAAAGATGCTGTCTCGGTTTGTCATTGCTTTTCTCCCAAGAAGCAGGTGTCTTTTAATTTCATGCCTGCTGTCACCATCTGGAGTGATCATGGAGCCCAAGCAAGTAAAATCTCTCACTGCCTCCATTCCTTCCCCTTCTATTTGCCAGGAGGTGATGGGCCCAGTGGCCATGATCTTCGTTTTATTTTGATGTTGAGCTTCAGACCATATTTTGCGCTCTCCTCTTTCACCCTCATTAAAAGGTTCTTTAATTCCTCCTTCCTTTCTGCCATCAAGGTTGTGATACCTGCAGTGCAGGTAGGATTGCAATCTCAGGCTTCATAGGTGGGGTTCTAAATTGCATGGATCCTACAATAGTACGGCACGCTTCTCATGGGAGAAGTTCATCCTGCAACATGGGTTCATCCCCGCATTCCCGGTGCATGCATTCTTTTGCCCTGTTTCCTAAATAACTGAACAGAGCTTAGCCCTCTGGCTGCAGCAAGCACAGTATTGTCGTGAGACTGGAAGGTTGGACTGGACCAGGCTAGTGGCCCTAAAGTGTTGCTTACCTTTGTTCCAGCTGGCCAGCCACACCCTGGAGCTAAATAGTTGCACTATTGCTTCTTGATCTAGAGACATTTGGGAAATGGTTCTGCATAGGAAAAACTCGTCAAAGAAGAGGGAAGACCTTCTCTCCCCACGCATGAAGAGAGATTGAGGGTTTTGAGACAAAGACTAAGAAGGATGCAAGCAGAGAGCTGTGTTTGGCTTCTGGAACCACCTTAAGGTATTAAGGTGTTGCCCCTAGAGACCTGGAGTGGGAGCAGTGGACTTTGACTGTCTGCTGAGAGTGTTTAAGCTGGCCTCCACCTATGATTACCCTGCTGGCTTGCAAATAAATTCTGATGTTGCAAAATGCCAGTAAGCCTCTAGTGACTTTCCAAATTCAGAACCAAAGTTGGGTCAGCGTTGCACTTGTGAAACTTCTCACTGGCTAGAAAAGTGTGATGAGCGAACAATATTCTAGTGTCTGCTGCAGCAAGATCATTTTCTTTAAAAGTAATGACAACAATGGGTTGATGAGCATAATAAAAAGAAGTGGGGGCTGCTTGAAAACAGGGGGCCGAGTGCAAAGCCCCCCAAGAAGACCGGTCCTGCCTGGACCCAGCCATGGCAACTTGTGCAGGCTCACTTTTTTAGATGTTCTACTTTTTGCATTTGAAGCACCATGGCTGGTGATAAAAACAAATAGACTTGCGCTAATTAAATCAATAGCCCAAGCAAATGAGTTTTTCAAGTGGAAGTTTTATTAAGCCTTATTTTATTTTAGTGGGAGTCTATTACGAGAATAAGGGGCGAGGTGTGGGTTGCTGCCGACCCCCGTGTTATTAGGCTTCTCACCCAATTAAGGGTTTTATAAAGTATGAGCGCCTAGTTAGACACCAAAGGAAAAGCAATAATGTTTTAAAGCGAGAGAGAGAGACTATTCAGATTGTCAGTGTGATGTCCCAGCAACATCCACAGCAGCCACTTTCAACAGGAGGAAACAGATGTGGCATTGAAAGCGAATGAATGGGTCCAGCGCAGCCAAACATGGTGCAGCCATTTCCCACATTTCCCCCTGTTTTGGAGGGAGAGGGTTTGCAACAACCCGTGCCATAGACTGAAATATACTCAGAGTCGAGTGTGGATTTCATGCTCTTTATTCAGCTCAGGGTACTGAGGAATGGAAGTTCCCCCGAAATGTCTGCTTTATATACATTATTTACACAATGGGCCCCACATGATTGGCTAATTCTGGGATTCTCTTGTAGGCCAATCAGGTTGCAGATTCACTTCCATCCGGAGTTGGATTGGGTGGCTCCTGCGGACCAATCAGACTGCTGCATTCTGGATCCTATTGTTCTAGGACCCATCAGACTGCTACATTCTGGATCCTATTGTTCTAGGACCCATCAGACTGCTGCATTCTGGATCCTATTGTTCTAGGACCCATCAGACTGCTGAATTCGGAAACCTATTGTTCTAAGACCCATCAGACTGCTGCATTCTGGATCCTATTGTTCTAGGACCCATCAGACTGCTGCATTCTGGATCCTATTGTTCTAGGACCATTCAGACTGCTGCATTCTGGATCCTATTGTTCTAGGACCCATCAGACTGCTGAATTCGGAATCCTATTGTTCTAAGACCAATCAGACTGCTGCATTCTGAATCCTATTGTTCTAGGACCCATCAGACTGCTGTATTTTGGATCCTATTCAACTCAGTACATAAACATAGACCTTACCCATTTATTATTATTATTATTATTATTATTACCCATTGAGCCCTCCTTTGTCTGTCTGTCTGTCTGTCTGTCTGTTTGTTTGTTTGTTTGTTTGTTTGTTTGTTTGTTTCATTTATATCCCACCTTTTTCTCCAAGGAGTGCAAGGTGGTGAACGTAGTTCTTCTCCTAATTTAATCCCCATAACAGAACATATGCAAACAGAAGGAGGAATGCGGAGAACTGAATTTAAGATTGGGAAAAAGAAAAACCGAGAGAAACTAGAATCGGCAGATCCATCCATCCTGCGCCTTCAGGTGGGGCTGGTTAAAAGGCCTGGAGGCATGAGGTATTGGAGGGAGAGCTTTTGCTACTGGGGTGCAACATAACTCCCCCCCCCCCGCCGCGGCCGTCACCCTCAAAATGGGAGGGAGGTGTCCATTTTGTAAGGCAGATGAGAGAATCAATGTGTCTCTCCAAGGTATTGCCCCCTCGGCCATCACAAGGTCGCCTTTGTCGCTTTATATTACGTTTAATAAAAGCCCTCCATTTCCCGGGAAGGTTTTTACGACAGAGGCTAATACTCCTTCAGAAAATCACCTGCTTGTGTTTTATCTGTTTAAATTTAGCAGCCACAAATTCCTGCTCAGAAGATAAAGCAAGGAAAATAGACCCCTTTAAAAAGGCAATTGCTTTTTGGACATAATAGATGGCGAAATAGCGACCAAGTGCTTTGTCACCCAACTTTTGACATCCCTCCACCCAGTTCTTAAAGTCCTTGTTTGTAATTCAGCCTGGGTGGCCAGGGTTATGTCTCGTGTTCCCTATTTTGCCTGTCCCATGGTGATACAGTGGCTTTTAGATTTGCAAAAGTAACTCAGAGACCCCAATGAGTTGCCCACTTGCGGGGGGGGGCAAAATGTGTCCTGTCCTGTACACGCTAACCTCCAAATCTGCGGAAGTTTCACAGTCCTGGGAAATTCACACACTTTTTGATAGAATATGCACCCCAGTCCGCACGTGACTGTGGTCCCTTCATAACTAGAGCTCTTGTGGAGGCTGTTATCCATCCATTCATTCCATTTTTGAACCACTCGTTCTCTAAAAAACTAGCATGTGTGAATCTGTCTCCCACTGTTTTCTCTCAAAACAACCCTTTAAGGTCGCTCAGGCTGAGAGAGGGCAATTGTTCCACAGCCATCCAGTAAGCTTGTGACTGAGAATTTGAACCCAAGACTCCCAGGTTGGCCAACATGTTAACCATCAAACCACACCCCTACAACTGTCCTTCTTCAAATATTTCACTTTGAAGTATCCACCTTCTAGAGTGATTGAGAATATCTTCTCTGCTAAAGCATCATCACCTTTCCCTCATAAACATCAGAAATTAATTTGAGCCAAATCTCAGCCTTGAATTCTTTCCCCAGCATCAAAGATCAGCCCAGGGCCATATGCAGTCATAAATAATGATGTGCCACTGAGCATGCGCAAAGGGCGTTTTCCTCATTAGAGAGTTTCTAGCAATCAGCCTTGCATCTCTGGAATCAGAAGAAGGGGGTTTCATGTGAAAGGGTGTGATCTGATCCATTTCCCCCTACTGTATTATGATTGCATCCCTTGCAAATGTACAAAAGTGGAACACTTCCAGGTCAGCCAAAATGTCCATTTACTCCAAGATGTTGCCTCCTAAACATCCTGGTCGATGCTCTCCGGTGTGCTAGGGACAGAGGTGAAAGCTGTTTCCTGGTCCTGCTGGATCTCTCAGCAGCCTTTGATACCATCAACCATGACATCCTTCTGACCCGTCTAAAGGAGTTGGAGGCTGGGAGCACTCTTATGCAGTGGTTCCGCTCCTTTCTCCTGGGACGTGTCCAGAAAGTGGTGTTGGGGGATGAGTGTTCAGACCTCTGGGCTCTCACTTGTGGGGTGCCTCAGGGCTCCACCCTCCCCCAATGCTTTTCAACATCTACATGAAGCCTCTGGGAGAGATCATCAGGGGGTTTGGGCTGGGTGTTCACCGGTATGTAGATGATACCCAGCTCTACCTCTCCTTCAAATCGGAGTGTCTGGAGGCGGTTGGAGAATGGATGGAGGCTAACGGGTTGTTGTTGTTGTTGTTGGAGTTTGAACCCTTAGATTCAGCAATTGTGAACTGCCACTAGATGAATATCCACACATATTTCCTAACTGAATCCAACTTCCTTTAGACCTGAGCTGGTCAGCTTTGTCAACTCAGCATCTGCAATATACCTCAGCTGCTCCCTGGACAGCTAAAATACAATATATTGACTGGATCTAACAAATGCAGCGACTTAATCAGATTAGCTAAGAAGACTGTGGTGAGTTCCTCCAGAGTAGCTCCATTGGCTTTGGCAGGATTGCTCGCAGATAATTAAGTGGTTTGATGGCATCGGCCTAAACATTTCAACTCAAGTTAAGGCATGCTTTCTGACAGCAAATCCAGTCGAAAGAGAGATAGAGTCATTCATTTTTGCATCAGTCCAACAGACTGGCTTGGAGGTAAAGTTGCCACTAGGGAAGATATTTTCTGGTTCGGATGGCAATGTGTGCAAAGAGGCCTTCTCTGAGAGGGCTTCAGGCATAGGTGAAAACCCAGATTCCAGCATGTCAGGGAAGGAGGGGGCTTAGGCACGACAGAGGTACACCATTGCCATGGATCATTGAATATTCCTGTAGAAAACCGACACAAACTGTGATTATTTACACAGCAAAGCACATTCAGCTGTTGAAAAGGGGATGAGAGAATCTCTCTCTCTCTCTCTCTCTCTCTCTCTCTCTCTCTCACACACACACACTTAAATAAAAAATTAAAATACTTAAAATGTAGCATTTTTAAGATTATATATGTACATTACTGGGAGCCTGCCTCAGATCATGTGCCCCTTTTTGCCCAATTTTGGAATCAGGTTTTGCAATATGTGGGCAAACTAAGACCCAAACTACTCACTAAGGCCCCCATCTGAACTATACATTTAAAGCAGTATCGTACTGCATTAAACAGTCATGCTTTCCCCTCCATCCCCAGGAATCCTGAAAACCATCTTGTTAGAGGGGCTAAGAGTTGTCAAGAGACCCCTGTTCCCCTCACAGACCTATAATTTCCAGAGGCACCTGCAAAGAGGAATCAACAGTTAAATCACTCTGGGATTGTATCTCTGTGAGGACAGTAGGGGTCTCCTTGCACTTTCCCAGATTTGGGGGGGAGAAGTCAAGGTTGTTCAAAGTGGCTTGATGCTGCTTTAATTGTATCGTGCAGGCGGGGCCTAGGTTAGGTGTGTGGTTTGTTGGTTGGCAAGGAAAAATAGGTTAAGAAAATGAGAATTCCTGGATCCAAGTTTGGGGCAAGTACTCTTTAGTAAGAGAACCCCAGCAGAGATTTAAAATAATAAAATATGCAGCAAAGTAAAGCATGGAACTATGGACTGTTAGAACATTAAAATATACCCTTTTGAGTTCCAAAACATCCGTCTTACCTTAGCATAGAGAAGACCACAAATTTGGTATGTTTAAAACAGTTTACTTACAAACTGTGCAAAGGTCAGGTTCATGTGCTTTTCCATGCATCAGTTAGATATCATAGGCAGTGTTAGCTTAGTTACAGTGATGAAAGTTCCTAAATGAATGATATAGGAAGACTAGAGTGGCTTGTAAGAGCCATGCAGTTTGAGCTTGCAACAACTGGATCAGACCTCTTTACACATTGAGCTTCTCAAGTAGGGAAATGACCTTGCTAAGCCTGGCAGGTCAGCTTACCCTATCGTATTAACCCCTTTGTGCATTAATTAGACTTAAGCACATTGGTTACATGAGGCTGGTTATCCCACATGGTTTGGCATTGCTTGTTGACATGGGATGGAAGCTGCTGTTGGCTAGCAGCAGTGGCAGCTATTCTCCCATGCTGAACAGAAGAACCAGAGACCACAGTCTGCAAAGAAAGGGTTAAGCATGCCATGTTCCCCCGTAGTGATTGGGGAATCTTGCAGCTGCTCCTTACATTTTTTAAAAAAAACACACACACACACATCATACCACAGCAAAATTATTTATCATAATGCTGTGTTTGGCTGGAAGTCTAAATTAGGAGAAAGAGGATCAAAAATTAGGCAGTGCACTATTTTCTACTCAAATAACACTAAAACTTGCAGAGTGTTGTTTATTGTGAGAAGTTTGCAATTCCACCAAAGTACTGGCAAGAACAGAGTATGTTCAGCCTCTCCCGTAATGTAATCTCTGCTCTTACTTGCTGTCAACAAGAGCTACTCCCCTCAGGCCCAGCCAACATAGCAAACAATCAGGGATCCTAGTCCAGCAATGTCTGAAGGGCCACCAGTATCCTGCTCCTGTTGCAATGTGTCATCTTAAAGCAAAGGAAGCCAATCTGGCAGCCTCCAAGTGCTGTTTGACTACAGCCCCCATCATTCCTGACTGTTAGCCATGCTGGCTGAGGTTGATGGGAATTGTTGTCCAAAATATCTAGAGCAGGGGTCTGCAACCTTTAAGACAAAGGAGCCACTTGGACCCGTTTCCGAAGAAAAAACAACAACTGGGAGCCGCAAAACCATTGCGACATTTAAAGCACGCGCGCCGCTGCCCTCCGATCTGACAGCGGGCGGGAAGGTGACGTTGGGACGGTGCGTAACTAATACACGCACCGCCCCCATGCGACGTCACAGCCAGTACAGCGCCCGCCACAGTGAGGAGTGTCGGGGCGCACAATGCGCCTCCTCCCCTCACTAGTATCCGCCCCGGAGCCGCGGCAAAGGTGTAAAAGAGCCACATGCGGCTCCGGAGCCGCGGGTTGCAGACCCCTGATCTAGAGGGCATCAGGTCAGGGTAGCCTGCCCTAGAGTGAAAGCCAATAGTTCAGACGGGAGATATGCCATTACAAAGATCTGAATGGATGGCATTCCTTGGATCTCCTGATGGGCAAATCCTTTCCCAGAGGCAGCTGTTGAGCCACTGTGAGAAAAAAGATGCTGGACTAGATGAATGGATGGATGAATGAATCTTTATTTGCATCAGCCATCGGCCATAGCAATAAAACAACAATACGATATACAAAGAATAGAAATAAAAAGTCAGTTATATAAAATACATTTTAGGGTTTTGAATCAGCAGTCTAATAATGATGATGATGATGATGATAATGATAAATTTATTTATACCCCGCCCTCCCTGGCCAGAGCCGGGCTCAGGGCAGCTAACACCAATAAAATCACAGTAAAAAACATGATGGGGGGGACCAATTTAAAATACAGGCTAATAAGGGTCAGACTGAGTCTAAACTAAAGGCCAGGCGGAACAGCTCTGTCTTTCAAGCCCTGCGGAAAGATGTCAAGTCCCGCAGGGCCCTAGTCTCTTGTGACTAGAGCATTCCACCAAGTCGGGGCCAGTACCAAAAAGGCCCTGGCCCTAGTTGAGACCAATCTCACCACCTTGCGACCTGGGACCTCCAAAATGTTATCATTTGTGGACTTTAAGGTCCTCCGCGGGGCATACCAGGAGAAATAGCGGATCTTATTCTGATTGCCCCAGTTAAAAACCTTGCAACCTTTGTTGTCACCTGCTCATCTTGATCTGCCAAGAGAAAGGACACTGTGGCAGTGCTTGGGCTACCTGGAATAGACAATTAAAGGGGGGTGATAATCTCATTCCTCATGTCTTTATCAAGAGTGCAAGCCAGAAGGGCATGTGCCACCGATTCGGTACTGCCATCTCCACAGGGACATAAGCGTTTTTCGTGTGGAATCTGTTGGAATCGTCCCTCAAGTACAGCCAAGGGCAATACAGTACATTCAATCTTGCGAGAGTAAAAGCACGTCTATATTTTAGATGCTGGCCTGATCCAGTACTCTTTACAGTCCGTCTTTTCCTGAGAGGGGGTTCTGCTTCAGCCATTAAGAGCACAGAACTGAACGCACGTCATTACTTTTACGGGGAAGCAACGAGGATCCTGGTGCCTGCCACTCAGTAATTAACATGCAGCATAAGAAAACAGCAGGGAAATTAGAACTTCTTGGTGCATTCAATCATGTTGCCAGGAGATTATTCTCTGGGGGGTTTTTCGTTCTTGTTGAAGACTCAGCACATTAGAGGTAGAGGCTCGATCACGTTAGAGGGAGAAAGCAGCGCTCAAATGAATATGTGCAGGCATTACAAAGTTTGTATGAGAAGGAATTACTTTTGCATCTGCTTCGGTTCTTTGGAGGCTTCTGCAGCAAAGCCCCTCTCCAGGCACAGTCAATGGCACTCGTTCATTTAAGTCAGGGATCGCCAGCACCACTGCCATCCTAAGATTCCCGTCAGCCAAAAGCAGCATGGCAAATGGCCGAGTATTATGGAAGTTGTGGTCCAACCATATCTGGAAAGGTTACAGGTTCCCTTCTCTTGACCTATGCAGAAGGAAGTAAAGAAAGAAAGAAGCAAAGATATAATTCGCCAGCGTATTAACCAGAGGAAGCAATGCAATTGCGTGAAAATGGAAAATAATTTTCAGACCCCAAAGAACAGCCCAGTGAGGTTTGAGCATGCTCAAATGCTACAAAATACTGCGCGACTCTTGGGGACTTGGGAGGGTGCATGAAAACTAGGGAAGGGAAATTGGAATGGAATACAGTGGTACCTCGGGTTACAAACACTTCGAGTTACAGACTCCATTAACCCGGAAGTAGTACCTCAGGTTAAGAACTTTACCTCAGGATGAGAACAGAAATCATGCGGCGGCAGCGTGGCGGCAGCGGGAGGCCCCATTAGCTAAAGTGGTACCTCAGGTTAAGAACAGTTTCAGGTTAAGAACGGACCTCCGGAACAAATTAGGTTCATAACCAGAGGTACCACTGTATCTTAGAAAAGGGCCTGGCTGGCTGGAACCCAGAACAGGAGCCCTCCATGCTACATTCTGTAGGAGCCCCTCCTGAAGACCAAGTGCCATGGAGTGATTAAAGTGCTGGAGTGGCCTCAGCGTTAAAGTCCCACTCTGCCATGAAGCTTACTAGGTGACGTTGCTTCGGACGCCATTTCTCAACTAACTTACAGGGTTGTAGTGAAAATAAAATTAAGTGTGCATGTGCACCGCCCTCAAGGGAAGAGGAAGGATGGGATAAAAATACTATGAATTCCAAACAGGATTTGGGTGTGAGTACAGAAGTATATACATGTTTTTACCTTCTTTACCATATACATGTTTATTAAATGAGCATAAATCAGGCACGCATTTACTGACGGCCCTTTGATCTGACCTGCAAGGACATTCTTATTTACAAGTCTAGTATAAATTAAAGTTACATGGATGCACTTGTTTGCCCTTACCTTTCACAGTTGAAATGTATTTATTAAGAACTCGCCTTATTCTTATGACTGTGATTTGTCTTGAGCTGTTTTTAATGTTGTATTTAAGTTTTTTGGGACCTGCCTTGGGAACTTAGGGTGAAGAGTGAGTAATAAATCAAATTAGTAGTAGTAGTAGTAGTAGTAGTAGTAGTAGTAGTAATTTCAAAACAAAACACCCATATCTACATCTTTTTACACTTGCTGAGAGTTTACACCTTCTTTCACCCTTCCTCAGAATCGCTCATCTTCTGAAGCCCCTTTCCCCCCTGTGCTGACAATGCAAAAACACCCCCAGAAGGAAAGAATGTAAATGTTGTTCCGTGTGGGCTGTTGTTTAATTCAGGTAGCAGATTGAGAAAGGCATCTGTTCGCGGCCTCTCTCTCTCTTATTAATGTAACATAACTTGTCTGTCTCCCCTTTGTTATTTACACTCGAGTGTATGCGGTGTGTCTTGTAGATAAAGTGCAGGCATTCAGCTTTTAACTTTTCCCTATATATCATTCCCTCAAGCCTGTTATTAAGAGCGACTTCACTTCATCCAATTTTTAGTACCTCCCACAGGATGTCATAATATCCCAGCCCAAGGGATGCCATGGCACCGTTTAAGCCGTTGTCCTCTTGATATAAGAAAGACACTTTGATCTCCTGGCTTAAGGAGATGTAAACTTTGGCTCAACTCAGGGAGAGTCACTCTTCCATCTGGAAACACAGGTGAGAAGGATAATTAGGTGTGGCAACCACATCAAAGGAATCAGGAGTGTTTCCACCATCACTCTCCCAACCCGTCTAGTAATATCGCTCATTGCCTTACGCTTGTATGGAAACAGCTAATTTCCTATCACGTTCTTAAAAGCAAGCTTGCATCCTATGTCCATTGATCTATGAAGCGACTGCACTTGGAATGTGATGTATAACTCTGGCCACCTGAAAAAGGATCTTTCAGAGCTGAAAAGGACATAGGTAAACTCTGGACGTCACTGCCACAAGATGCAATCATGGCCACCAACTTGGACAGATTTAAAACGAGGTTAGACAAATCTGTTGGCGGTTACTAGCCATGGTGTATATGTTCTCCCTCATCATTGGAGGCAATATGTTTCAGAGTACCAGCTGCTACGCTCAGATCCTCCTTGCAAGTGCCCCATGGGACTGTGGTTGGCCACTGTGAAAATAGGATGCTAGACTGGATGGACTTTCTGTCTGTTCCAGTTGGGCTGATGTTCTTCCCTAAATGTAAAACTCACTACTGTTTATTGATCTATAATGACTTTCACACATGATGTGGCTCACAATCCCTGGATCAGTTCAGAAGGGCAGGTTTTCTGTGTGCAAGCACCCGGTCACTCCACTGTTGAATTTAAGGTAACCCCTTAAAAATGTGCTTCATGCACATCCCACCCAATTTGGAGGAACTTCCTGTTTTGAAGGGTAACAATCTTGCATATCATAGAAGTCCATCTTGAAGATCCAGCCTGAAGCAAGGTCAACTGGTATGTGTACAGTGGTACCTCAGGTTAAGAACTTAATTCGTTCCAGAGGTCCGTTCTTAACCTGAAACTGTTCTTAACCTGAGGTATCACTTTAGCTAATGGGGCCTCCCACTGCTGCTGCGCCGCCACCGCATGATTTCTGTTCTCATCCTGAGGTAAAGTTCTTAACCCGAGATACTACTTCCGGGTTAGCAGAGTCTGTAACCTGAAGCATCTGTAACCTGAAGCGTCTGTAACCCGAGGTACCACTGTATGTGCTTAACTCAGAGGAACTGGAAATTTGCTCACTCTCACCATGCACTGCAAACCATCCCTCCTTTCAGCCCAGCTTGGGGGCTTGGATTGGGTCCCTCCACCCAGCCCTGCTGGTCTCCACCTGCTGGACATTCTGCTGGACCCCAGCTGGCCAGCCTCCTTGCTGTGTCACATGATGGCATCAGGCTGAATTGGGGGACCGGCATGAGGGGCAGGGCTATGAGTGCTTTGGTGACCCCACAGCTCTGCTAATGACTGCCAAGTAGCAACTGAGGTTTGGATGGCAGCCGAAGTTCCTTTGTTCCAGGATGAAATGGAATGACCTTTCACTGAAGAAAGGGTGGGTACAAATGTATGTCCATAGCTATCGATAGACATTTCATTACATGCAGAGAAGGAGAATAGGGAAGCAGGGTTATTCCATTCCTGGAACGAGCAGCCAGCTGCCTTTGCTTCTTCCCCCTCATCTGTCAGCTAGCAGTAGCAATTACATCAGATCTGTAAATTTAGGAAGGGTGCCTGAGTTGGCTTTTTCCCCTCCTCCCTCACCACCTCCTTGGTTTAATTCCTTTTCAAATACAGTTGTACCTTGGATCCCGCAGGAATTGTGTTGGTCTGTAAGCTGCTCTGAGAGCCTTCTTGGCTAACAAGAAGGGTAAAAGTGCTTCAGGTAATAAATAAAAGGTGTATCCAGTGCTTTTTTTTCTATTAAAAAATATTTAGGGGTACTCTCATTTTGACTCAAGAAAATCACCATTTTATAGTTCAAATCAGGAAAAATAAATACAGTCAATGGGCAAAAGTACAAAGATTCACAAAATGTTTAAGGGTATGCGTACCCCCTGCATCCCCCCCCCCGAAAAAAGCACTGGCTGTATCCTTTCTCATCACCTCAGTAAGGAGTTGTGGGGAGAACGCCACAGCTTCCCCCCTCCCAAAACCTCTACATGGAACTAAGCAGAACAATTTTATGTTAACTCCCAAATCCATTTCACATTGCCAGGCTGTTTTTACAAAGTAGGGTCTTCTTGAATTACTAGGCCACAGAGGGGGGGGAGTTATTTATTATTTTAACATTTGCATCAAAAACCAAGCTGTACTTAACATTCACGAAGCCACCCAAGGTAATGCGAAAGCCCACGGAATGATGAGATTCTCGCTTGGGTTGCAATTTATCCCCCTAAATCACATCAGTGGCACAATTTATAACCGGTTTTATTGTATTTACTGTTTTAATATGGCTAAGGTCAAGCGTAATGGGGAGGGGGAAGTTTACTTTGGGCTTTAAATCAGCAATGAAGCAAAGATCGAGCTGTCGCTGGCCAAAATTTTCCTCCGCTCGGAGCAGTTCAGATTTATTGTGGCTGAGGAATTTGTAAATGTATGAAGAATCGGCAACTTTGTGCATGATTTAATGTGCATCAGTTTCATTATCAAGGAAAAAGGAGGCAAGCTATCAGATTGCAAGGTCTGTGTCTCCTTGCTGCTAGCGGAACAATCCGTAGAGGCCAGGTTCTCTTTATATTCAAGGAAACGCTACGCCATTGAACTTTAATTAGTGGTGAAATATAATCCTAGCTAAGTCAAACAGGACTCCTGTTTATTCTTGTAGAATTCAAATCAATAACTCCCAACTCCCCATGTGCCTGTAATTCCTATTTAGTGTTTAATTGTATCTATTTAATTTTAACTGCTGAAGGCCTCCCCAGTGGAAGGCAGCAATGACTCCTGCTGTTGCTAGGAAGCAGCTTGTAGACAACAGTGGCACATGCGTAAATGGGACAAACGTCTCTGGTGCCATTTCTGCCACTGTGAAAAAATCCACAAGCCAATCTCCAGAAGCATTGCCAAAGGACCAATTTGCACTGTGTTGTGTTTTCAGCATCAAGTCCTGATTAAGATTCCAGATCCTCCAAGTGTCCCTGCTTTCCAGGGACAGTCCCAGAATTACAGAAGCCATCCCAGTTTCTGAATTAATATAGGAATGTCAGTGTGGTGTAGTGGTTAAGAGTGTGGTGTAGTGGTTAAGAGCGGTAGTCTCGTAATCTGGGGAACCGAGTTCGCTTCTCCGCTCCTCCACATGCAGCTGCTGGGTGACCTTGGGCCAGTCACACTTCTTTGAAGTCTCTCAGCCCCACTCACCTCACAGAGTGTTTGTTGTGGGGGAGGAAGGGAAAGGAGAATGTTAGCCGATTTGAGGCTCCTTAAAGGAAGTGAAAGGCGGGATATCAAATCCAAACTCTTCTTCTTCTTCTTCTTTCTTATAATGCCCCTGTTTTCATCAGAGGAATGTTGGAGGGTAGGGAGTTATGTGACCCCAAAGCCAAGGAGATAAGTAACTGGACTTTAGAAGACATCTGAAGGCAGCCCTGCATAGGGAATTTTTTTATGTTTGGTGTTTTATTATGTTTTTATATATTGGAAGTCACCCAGAGTGGTTGAGACAACTCAGTCAGATGGATAGGGAAGAAATGTTGGAGGATATGAGATTCCACCTAGCTATTTGTGATGCAACTGGGTTATCTATAGCCTGGTGGCAGGGTTCTTAACACAGGTCTGCAACAGGGTTTCTCCAAGAGACACGGGTGGCACGGTGGTCTAAACCACTGAGCCACTTGGGCTTGCCGATCAGAAGGTTGGTGGTTCGAATCCCCGCGACGGAGTGAGCTCCCGTTGCTCAGTCCAGCTCCTGCCAACCTAGCAGTTTGAAAGCACGCCAGTGCAAAAAGATAAATAGGTACCACTGTGGTGGGAAGGTAATCAGCATTTCCATGCGCGGCTCTGGTTTCCATCACAGTGTTCCATTGCGCCAGAAGAAGTTTAGTCATGCTGGCCACATGACCCAGAAAGCTGTCTGCAACAAATGCCGGCTCCCTCGGCTTGAAAGCGAGATGAGCGCCACAACCCCATAGTCATCCAGGAGTCCTTTACCCTTTTTTTTTTTTACCTTTTATCTCTCCAAGTACAAAGGAAGTCTTAAACAGATACACCAAACCAAGTTGTTTATTATTATTATTATTATTATTATTATTATTTCTTTTCTTTATACCCCACCTGTCAGGAACCAAAGTCAGGAGTCAGGCTCTTATTATGTTCTTATGACTCATTGTCTCGGGGGGGGGCAGCTTCTGACACCTCCTCCTCCCAGTCTGCTCTCTCTTCTCCCTCTGACCACTCTTTAGCCTCCTTCCCCTGGGGGTTCCCTTGGGGGTTCCCCAGCTGGTGCCTCCCCCACTCCTCTGCATCCAGCCAATCCATGACACCGCCTTTCTCCCAGAACTGGGACTCAAGGCAGCTTACAAAACTTAAGACAAACATGGATGAAATGCAGAAAGCTAAAAACATAAAAAAGATAACACAGTCGTACCTTGGAAGTTGAACGAAATCCGTTCCGGAGGTCCATTCGACTTCCAAAAGCGTGGCTTCTGATTGGCTGCGGGAAGCTCCTGCAGCCAATTGGAAGCAGCGGAAGCCCCGTCGGATGTTCAGGTTCCAAAGAACATTCGCAAACCGGAACACTCACTTCCGGGTTTGCTGCGTTCGGGAGCCAAAATGTTTGACTTGCAAGGCGTTTGGGATCCAAGGTACGACTGTATTTGAAAAGGAATTAAACCATGATGGAATTAAAACCATGATGGAATAAAAATAAAAATAAAAACCGTGATGGAAATAAAAAGGATAAAAACAGCACAGCACTATTAAAAGCCCTTTCCTTAAAAGCAGCCAGTTCCCCAAAGCCTTCTAGGAATAAAACAGTCTTCACTTGCCAATGGAAAGACAACAAGGAGAGAACTAGTCTAGTTCTCTCTCGTTGCCTGGAAAATGTTCTCTGTGCATTGCAGAACTCGGCATTATCCTGGGGTTTAAAAGTTTTGTCAGTGCTAAAGCCCAGCAACAGAGCGTTGTGAAATAATAAAGAGGGGGGTAACCCCTCGAGCATGTACAGAGTGCCTTCTCGCCACTGAGTAACACCTGCCAGCTTCTGTGCATCCGAGATAAAAGTTTCTGAGGCAGAGCACATGGTTTCCAGGAGAAAACCAAAGTGCCATTTTATAAAAATGTAAAATAAGCAAGGTTGGGGATGACATTTTCATCTTCTGCTACTAAAAAGAAGATGGAGAGAGAGAGAGAGAGAGAGAGAGAGAGAGAGAGGGAGAGCGCTGAAGTGAAGGGTACCTCAGCAAGAAACGATGCTTCGGTCTCAAGAAGATATTGCCAAGAAGGATCCTAAATTTCCACCTCTTAAAAAATAATAAACTGCCATCTTCTGACTTTATTGGATATCTCCTCCTGCCTCAGATTCTTTAGTGCTAGATAATAACTTCTGATAAAACTTCCTGTTTCGCTGAGAAAATTGCATTTGTCTCTGTACTTTATATTTTATTTCTTGTCTATCAAGGCACTTCAAGCTACTCGGTCCCTTTTCACTGACTTTTTATTTCTCTAATGGTTTTGTTACGTATCCAACCTATCTGCCCGGGGAACTCTCTTATCTTCTACCTTTTTTTCTTTTTCCTCTTCAGTTATGAAAAGGTCATGTTCTCCCTTCATAAAGAACACAATAGCCAAAATAAGTGTGCACGTAATGCCCCCTTTGCATTATTCATGCCTCTTCTGACATGCACAATCTGGATTTTTCAGGTAACAGGAACTGGGGTCTCAAATGGCAAGTGGCAAAAGGGGGGGAGCAGCATGGGAAGTAGCATTAAGAGATCAGTAAGAAAAGGGGTGTGGTGCAGATAATATAAAGGAAAGGTTTTTAAGGCACTGAGGGCATAACAGCACTACAAACACTGCATGACAGGTTGATTGGCGTGGCTTCTCCAAAGGAATCCTGGGTAACTGTTGGTGAACGTGTTAGATAGTTACCGTATTTTTCGCTCTATAGGACGCACCAGACCACAAGACGCACCTAGTTTTTAGAGGGGGGAAATCAAGAAAAAAATTATTATTCCCCCCCCCAGCCCCAAAGAGCAGTGGACAGGACTTCTCAGGGCTGCCGGGGGAAGGTCATGTTTTGCCCCCCAGCCCCAAAGAGCAAAGAAGGCAAGACAGCGAGCGCGATCCATCCCGCTGGCTGTCTTGGCTTCTTTAGCCACGCGCAGCCCCTTCGGTCAGGAGAGGCTGTGCGAGGCTATGGCAATCCCCCCACCTCCCGCAAAAGCCCACAGGAGCCGCACACCCTTTAAGGAGCGCGCGGCTCCTGCGGGCTTTTCTACGAAGAGGGAGAAGGGACTGACTCTTGGGGGCTTTGGGGGGCTTTTCCTGCCTGCCTCCCCCCTGCATTTACTCCAAAAGACACACACACATTTCCCCTTACATTTTAAGAGGGAAAAGTGTGTCTTATGGAGCGAAAAATACGGTAGATAGAACTACAGTTTCCAGAGTTCCTGGGGAGAGGCTGGAGGTTTATCATAGAATGGTAGAGTTGGAAGGGACCAGGAGGGTCATCTAGTCTAACCCCCTGCAATGCAGAAATCTTTTGCCCAACGTGGGGCTCGAACCCACAACCCTGAGATCGAGAGTCCCATGGTCTACCGACTGAGCTATCCCAACGAGAAAGAAAGTAAGTTGCCCTTTTCTGCTCTGTTTTCTAAACCTTCACCCCGTCTGGAAATCCCCCGTCGTTTTTTTGGACAACGATGACGTGATCTAGAAACTTTCTTTCTGTCTTTTAAACAAACACTTTCTCACAAGGTTACCATTTGTTTTTCTGGGTCTGTTATTCTGCCATGCAGTTGGAGAAGCACTTATGAAAAATAGAAAGGTTTGCTTTTGCTCCTGAGTATTTGGGGGTTTGTTTTTGTTCCAAAAATAGTTCTTCATTCAGGTTCTTAGTTCACAAGGAAAAAATAAAAACTTCACACAATAGAACTGCAGGGCGGCAAAACACAGGCATAAGTAAAGTTGGGATTAGTATGCACATAAGTGGCGATTATGATTTCCATTGTCCTTGAGCATTTGTTTTAGTGTTCTGTATTGTTTTCAGAGTTGCAAAACAGATGCCACTCTGAATCCCATTCATAGAAGCCAGGGCTCTGCAGGCGACAGTCCTCAGACCTCTTTCCAATGTCAGGGCTTATCCCAAGGAAACATGAAATTCTGATCCAGGACAGAGCGTCTCTGAGCAACGGCACGAACTATGCATGATCAAGCATATTTACATCCTATTGATCTTAATGGAATGAATGCTAAGAGTGCTGGACTTTGGCTGGGTCACTTAATACTTTGTTTATCTTAGGGTTTTTGGATCTTAATTTTTGCCCTCATTGAAACAACCAGGGTACACAAGGTTATTCAAAATTATTTGTGCCGAAACATTTACTATTGTATTTGAAAAAGACAAAGATTGTTGTACAGTGGTACCTCAGGTTACATATGCTTCAGGTTACATACACTTCAGGTTTCAGACTCCGCTAGCCCAGAAATAGTACCTCGGGTTAAGAACTTTGCTTCAGGATGAGAGCAGAAATCATGTGATGGCGGCGCGGCAGCAGCAGGAGGCCCCATTAGCTAAAGTGGTTCTTCAGGTTAAGAACAGTTTCAGGTTAAGAACAGACCTCCGGAACGAATTAAGTACTTAACCAGAGGTACCACTGTATTATTACTGCAATTTCAAATAAATTCAGCAATGTCAAGTTTTGTGCTTTTCATTTTTTCTACAAGACACCTGTTTTTGAAATGTGAAATTAACAGGGTTGGGGGGTTTTTTGGGAGGGGGAGGCTGCATACATGAGTACTTGACATAGAAAATGACATCCATCATGAAAACAGACACAACTTATTAAAATGCACAGTGCTGCCTGCTAGAGATGCAATGCCTTTAAAACAAATATTGTACAATCCTGAAGGCTTCAGAGATATACTGCATGATTATTCATTCCTTGGCTTAAAGTTAATTGGGTGAAAGAGAAAATGTTACATTGTCGAATGAGCCTCTAATGCCAGAAAGGGGGTTCCAATCAGCACAGCGGCTTGGCTTTATTTTCTTGTTGTTCATTTTCAGGCTGCCAGATGGAATGTTCCTCAGCCTTTTATGGCTTCTATATCCATTTTATTAGCCATATGTTTTGATTGATCTTGTTATTCCTGACAAGAAATCAATTGAAGGGGGGGAGGGGAGGAATACTGTGCCGGAATAGATCTCTTCCTTGATGGAACAGAACAGACTTACAAAAACAAAACAAAAAACAGTACAGTTACAACAGGCAATGCTTTCTAGGTCTTACCAAGACACATCTAGTGACACAGGCCGCATTCACCCCAAACTTTTAAAGCACTATGATACCACTTTAAATGCTCACAGTTCCCCCCAATTCTTTATGGGAGCTGTAGTGCTTTAAGAGTGCTGAGCGTTGATAGGAAACTCCTATTTGATTGGCTGGCTAAACCAGGTGAGGGTAGCCGGTGGGTCTCAAACCCTCAGTAAGTTACGGACTTCCCCTGCATGTGAAGACAGGCTCTGGAGGATTGAATGGATGAGACCAAGGACTCAGCTAGACTGGTAAAGAAAATCCATTGTATATGCATTATAACACTGTAACACCAGATGGCACTGTGGAGTTCCATTTTTGCCAACCCGATTTGTCATACAAAGTTTACAGCACATTTTCCTGAAACTTTTTTTTTTATGTGTCTCCTAGGAGCCTACTCCAGGGGGCTATGAGTGCCTGGGCACCCACAATAATATAATTGTGGGAGCAGGCCACCCACAAAGTCAATGAGAAAAGCCAGCAGGTGTCAGTGATGCCTCAGAGAGAAGCAGTTCAGCTCCACAGCCAGCCAATGAGGCACCAGGGGAAGGGCGGACACAGAGGCAGAGTCTTTCTGAAGAAAAGGGTGTCTTGCTAGCTGTGGAGAGGAGAAGGAAGAGGAGCCAGCTGTAAGGAGCACCATGAGTATTTGCAAGGGCCAGGCCCTGAACGCAGTGAGGAGTTGCAGAAGCAGGCCCTTGCTGTGTTTGCCTTGGGGGAGTTGGGTGTGGCCTGGCAGATGTGCCCAGATCAGGAAATGTGCCACACCTGGAGACAATCCCAATATGAAGTCCAGCATTTTGCCCTGGTTCCGTTGCAACAGCAATGTGGTTTATTCCCTGCTGTTGCCAGTTCCTGCTCCTTCCTTCTGTTCTTTCATTCTAGCCTCATTGAGTTTCCTAGAATGTGCATATAATGTGACTATATCCATGACAATTGCATACAAAAAAATGCATGGCATTTGGGGAAAGTGCTTTGCAAAAATGCGCAAATTAGACAAAATTCGCACTAAAGTGCTTATGAACTTTCAGGAGGACTTTTTTGAGAAATTGCAGGTTCATGTGGAAATGTGGAGAACTGAATTTACGATTTGAAAAATGAGGAACTGGGGGAAATCACCATGGAGAGTTTGGCACATTCCCTACTAGTAAGCCACCTAGAGAGGAATCCTGAAAGACAATGTGTAAATTGTTGTTTAGGAAAAGAGTGTTGCTGGATAATCTTATCTGACCCTACTTTCACTGCCTTGAGCTCCTTGGAGCAAAGTGGAATAGAAATCTGATGCACAGCGAAAGCTGAGAATTAGAATTCAGGTCCACTGGTGGAAGTCCAGAGCATCCAATCACTTTCAAGACGTAGTAGCCTATGATGGATTCATTGAGCAACATACTTGGTTCAGCAAGCAGTAATTTGAGTTACGGCCATGAATTTGGGCCAACAGACAATCAATGTTCCTTTCTCCATGTATTTATTTGTAAGGGAATGATTTATGTACTTGAGGGGAGAGTGGATTCAATCCCTTTGTACTCAGTATCCCTTGCAGTGTGTCAGAATTGCCTTCTGCTTAATATATAGCTCCTCTCAATTTCAGGACTTACTGACATCCCGTAAAATGACACTTCATTAAGAATCAACCAGGAATAATCCATCCAGAACTATTTTTTTATCGATAAAATTTGAGCGGAGAAATATCAGGGTCACTTATCACTTTCCACATAGGGAAGGGACAATGAAATCTTTATTGGAAAAATCTAGCTGGCAGGAATGTGTTCAATCTTGTCAGGTATAGCACAGCCACTGAAATATATTGCCTGAGCTTTGCAGTGGTTACTCTAACCAAACATGCCATGTCAGCAAAATTACAAAGCTTAAAATGACTTTCATGTCAAAGTGTCGCCGGGGTTTTCATTTCTCCATATTTTTGCCAGCAAAAAAAATAAAATAAATTTCAATGAAGCACTTTGTATATGGACTTTGAAAAGTTGCCCTGATGTATTGCAGACCTTGTCATGCAATGTAGGCCAAGATCAAGATTTATGAATCACCAAGACCTAAAGATTTTACACACACACACAATGTATAGATTTCATCTTCCAAATTTTATATCACATTAGCCACTCAGAACCAGACTATGAGCCAAGCAAGACCCATTCAGTCTCATTCTCTCTCTCTCTCGCTCTCTCAAATACATACTCCTCCATGTATAAGTGCGGATCTGCTCGGAGTATAACTGTATCTATTCCATTTATACTTTGGGCACATCTACACAATACATTTAAAGCACATTCACTGCACATTTAAAGCATATGACTTCCCTCAAAGAATCCCAGGAGCTGTATTTCTCCCCAAAGTGCTACAATTCCCAGCACCCTTAACAAATACAGTTCCTAGGATTCTTTGGGGGAAGTTGTTGTTGTTTAGTCATTTAGCCGTGTCCGACTCTTCGTGACCCCATGGACCAGAGCACGCCAAGCACTTCTGTCTTCCACTGCCTCCCACAGTTTGGTCAAACTCATGCTGGTAGCTTTGAGAACACTGTCCAGCCATCTCGTCCTCTGTCGTCCCCTTCTCCTTGTGCCCTCCATCTTTCCCAACACCAGGGTCTTTTCCAGGGAGTCTTCTCTTCTCATGAGGTGGCCAAAGTATTGGAGCCTCAGCTTCAGGATCTGTCCTTCCAGTGAGCACTCAGGGCTGATTTCCTTAAGAATGGAGAGGTTTGATCTTCTCAGGGGAAGTAATGTGCTTTAAATGTATGGTGTGTATCCACCTTTTTTTACCTTTTTAGAATACCACTGAAAATGTTATACGTAGGGTAGTGGGTAGCCTCCCACCCAAGCACTCTGGATTAAAGTTATGTGCCCAGCAAATGCTCTGCAGCATATGTGCATCACACACTCATGAACACAATACCTTGATTTGTCCATCAAGCCTAGAACTTTATACTCCTGACTGGCACAGCTCTCCAACATCTCAGGCAGAGGTATTTTCTACCATCTGCTATCTGGTCTTCTTTTAACTGGAGATGCCCAAGATTAAACCTAGGACAACTTGTGTTCCACGATTGAGCTCCACTCCCATTTCTTATACAGTCATTCCATTTTCTCCAGAGATCCTTGGGATCTATAGTTCTACTCTGGAGTTGAGGAATGCCTCGTGGAAAACAGCTTGGCACTCTCACCAAACTACAAATCCTAAAGTTACAAAAATGCATCTCTTAGGGGGGAAATGTGCAGAACAACAATGAATAGATTAGGGGGGGATAACAGAAATGTGTTATACGAAGAGAAATTCACATCAAAATGCGGAATTTCCATAAGTAAATAATTCACAAATTACTGAAGAAATGTGGAGAGCTGGATTTAAAATTGGAAAACTTAAAAACTGAGAGAATAAAAATTGACAGATTTTAAAAACATCCTTAGTGAACACTGTGGGGAAACCTCCAGACAGCCACACCGCAGATCCCACAGCAATCTCCCATAAACATGCATGTTGGCTGCAGTTTTGGAAGCCAGCAATGTTACAGATGCTATTTGAGTCTTCCCTCGCCTCTCCCCCCCTCTTTTTTTTTTTTTTTTTTTTGCAGTGCTGGACTCAATATGTCTTTTGCACAATGAAAGAGCTCCCTCTAAAGTGCTTTCTGTTAAATAAAGATCCATCGAACACCAACCCAGAAATAATGCTTCACAGGGGCATTGAGCCTCAAAGTTTAATTTGAAACTCTGCTCGTTAAGGGCACTCTGCTCAGAGCCTATTTTCCAGACAAAGCCCCACTCTTCGTTATTAAAGCATTGCTTTTTTGCAGGAGCTGTTAGTCCTGGAAGAATAAACTAAAATATGACTGGAGACCCACACAAATTTTAAATGAATTTTCATTTGTAATAACTCTTTTGTCTATTTCCTATTCACTTCACACCCCATTCACACAAACACACACACAAACACCTCTATCTCTGCCTATCTGTCTCTCTCACACACACAAACACACATGAATAAGGCAACGATCACTAGGACAGTGCTGTCTCTTTCCTTATCACCACTGAATTCATCCAAACCCCCAGCTCTAAAGTGCTGATAATCTAACTTTTCAACCGTTGAAATCCTTATAAGCATTCTGTAACACCTCAGCTGAGGAAGGTATCTTTTCAAAGAATTGTATAATCAGAAAACTGCAGAGTTGGAAAAGTCTCCTGTGGGTCATCTAGTTCCACGCCCTGCAATACAGGAATCTCCATTAAAGTGTAAACGGAGAAATCTGAGGGCTCCCTTGGACAAAAAACAAGGACACCAGCCAGGAATACCAGACCAAAACAGCAGCCAGTAGGCTTGGTCTTTATTGAAGACTGTCACGACAGGACTCTCACCTGCCACAAGGTGAAACAAGATGAAAGCCCCGAACAAAAGAGAACCCAAACTTTTATTAGTTGCTAATCCCCATGCTACACCCCCCCCCAAACTACATCACTAATACTTCATGGTTACATCATGAAAGGGGAGTTCTGGTGGCACTAATCTGAGCATCCTGGATCCTGCCCCATGGTTCCCCTTGCCCTCCACCAAACACCCATCAAGTGTAACAAAAGAGATATTTACCGTACATTTCCCTGTTTCCCAGCCAAGTTAATCACACCCTTTTGTCTTCATCTGGGTTTGTTATTTCTGGAATGGCTACCTGTCTGGCACTCAGGTATCAGGATGCCAGGAATTATCACTCATGCAGAGGGGCTGCTGAGTAGCTGAGCTCACATGTCTATATGAATTTCTGAAGTTTTCCCAGTGAGCCAGTAAAGGTAAAGGGACCCCTGACCATTAGGTCCAGTCGTGACCGACTCTGGGGTTGCGGCGCTCATCTTGCTTTATTGGCCAAGGGAGCCGGCGTACAGCTTCTGGGTCATGTGGCCAGCATGTCTAAGCCACTTCTGGCGAACCAGAGCAGCACATGGAAACGCCGTTTATCTTCCTGCCAGAGTGGTACCTATTTATCTACTTGCACTTTGATGTGCTTTCAAACTGCTAGGTTGGCAGGAGCAGGGACCGAGCAACAGGAGCTCACCCTGCCGCAGGGATTCAAACCGCTGACCTTCTGATAGGCAAGTCCTAGGCTTTGTGGTTTAACCCACAGCGCCAACCCGCGTCCTTATAGTGAGCCAGTACATATGTAGTGAGACAGTACATAGATACATTTATCAGTGAATTGTTACATTTGGTATTGTGCAGCAGAGGCCCTTTGAATAGATAGGAAGAAACTGTGATGAAGTGTTTTGTGGGGACAAATCACAAAAGTCACAAAAGTGATTTTGCTGATTTTGGTAGTGGGCTGTATGTGCATGATATCTGCTGGAGGGACAAACCCCCCCCCCCCAACTTATACATAAATTCCTGAAACAAAAGCATCTATGACAGATGGCCACCCAACCTCTGCTTAAAACTTCCAGTGAAGTTGGGGTCCCTTCCAGCTCTACAAGTCTATATGATTCTATGAAAGCTGCTGGGAAGTTCACCCACAAGACATCAATTCACACTGGGCTTTGAATTTTTATACGCCTCTTCTCTAAAAGCCAAACCCCGCAGAAAAGCTCGCTGGTGCCGAAAGAGAGACTTGAAAGATCTGTTGCATCACAGTGCAGTTGGATTTTGGAGATTAATTGCAAAGACGTTTCATTCATCTACATTTTAATTAATGTGCATTGTTATCGGGATCTAAGGCTTGCTGAGGAATCATATGCACAGCGCAAAAAGCATTTTTGAAGACCATAATGGCCTAGCACCCCCTTCGTGCTTGGGAAGATAAAAGCTTCACTTTCATATAGGCTTCCTAATAGTCTCATCAACTGCAACTAACCGATTTTCTATTAAGGCCAAAAGGCAGCCATTAATACAGAAAATCATCTTCTATCACTTTCACCCTCTATAAGAAGTAATGTATAGATGCAATAAGAAAGTTAATTGGTTTCCTGTGGCTTGGGATGTACACAAACGCAGAAGAAAGACCCCCATTTCTATTTCTAATTAAAATTTATGAATAGGGCCATTGTGGAAATGGATTTCTGGCTTCCTGGGGCTGTGCCTGCTCATTCTGCTCAAACACGCATGTGCCCACTGCCATCACTCTTCTTTTATCACCATGAAACTGTGGGTTTGCGTGTTATTTCACACATCTACCCAACAGAGAATGAGGGACGTGGAGGGAGCTTTTTTTGGAAGAAAGTTCTCAGGGACATGTTGTCGTGCACAACACACTCAGCCAAGGAAGGCAAACGGCCGATAGTTAATTCTTCATTGACAAAAGCACACATATGCAGCAGCTCCTCAGGTGCACAGGGTACACACACACACACACACACACACACACACACACACTTTTCTAGCATCTACATGCATTCAACCTGAGACATCTCCTACATGGACATCGTCATTGCATTTCCCTCTTCAGACCCCTCCTGGATCTTGGAGGCAGCAGGGCGGGGGACAGTGTGGATTCAACTGACCTGCCCCTCACCTGAAAAGCCTTTCCCTCCACTTTTGATGCATCCTGCGCCCCCTCCTCCATCTCTGAGTGCTCAGACCCTTTCCCTCACCCTGGCTAGTGCCTCGCGGGGGGCACCAAACCCCATTAAATCACTGGCCTCCTTATCTCCTAGGTCAGCCTCCATCAATCACTCGTCAGAGCCCTGCCAGGTCCGTGACACATGGACTTTACCAATGGTAACCTCCCTTGGCCCAAAGGCTCCAGGTCTTTGGTGCATGAGAGAGTTCAGAAAGTTTCTTTGTCCTCCTCCTATCCTCCTGTCAGTGGCTTGTTTGCTCTTAAGACCTGAGCCAATCGCTGAAAATCAAAACTGTAAGGCAAGAAAAGAAAAGACTCTGCATAGATAAGGGATGGAGAAATGTGCAAGGAAATTTCTGAGGGCTGCACAGCCAGAGGGCAAAAGTCAGCAGGCTGACAGATGTGAGCCTTACCATTGTGGATTCAGTTGCATTCCAGTCATACAGAAGTCGGACATTTCTAAACACCTATCCCTCTTCATTAAGGGACATGGATGGCGCTGTGGGTTAAACCACAGAGCCTAGGACTTGCTGATCAGAAGGTCGGCACTTCGAATCCCCGCAATGGGATGAGCTCCTGTTGCTCGGTCCCTGCTCCTGCCCACCTAGCAGTTTGAAAGCACGTCAAAGTACAAGTAGATAAGTAGGTACCGCTCCAGCGGGAAGGTAAACGGCATTTCCGTGTGCTGCTCTGGTTCGCCAGAAGCAGCCTAGTCATGCTGGCCACATGACCCAGAAGCTGTACCGGAAGCTCCCTCGGCCAATAAAGCGAGATGAGCGCCACAACCCAAGAGTCGGCCACGACTGGACCTAATGGTCAGGGGTCCCTTTACCTTTACCTTTATCCCTCTTCATTTGAGAGAGCAGGAGGCATTGTCCCAGATCCCAAGGATATATCCTAGCCAAGCAAAAGCACTGAAGGAAGGTTTGAAGCAGGGCCGGCAAGAAGTGTGACCTACGGTTGAGGACCACATTTGGCCTGCAATCTTGATGTTCCCCTCGCCCACTGAAGATGAACACTGACGGCCCATTCACACATGCAAAGCCATTACCAGATGCTGCAGTCATCAAGCGAAGACTGCATGTGTGAACCAGAGCAGACCCACATTTAAAACACACCCAACACACTTTAAAAGCACCTTCCACAAAGAATCCTAAGGACTATAGTTTTCTCCTCACAGAGCTACAGTTCCCAGACCCGTTAATAAACTACAGTGCCCAGGATTCTTTGAGGGAAGTCGCAGACTTTAAATATGCATTGAACATTCTTTAAGTGTATGCTTTGGGTCTGCCCTCATCAGTCTCAATAATCTCCCATATAAGCAATTTGTTTTTGCTTGTCTGCCTAATGAAAGCTTTCCCCACCTCAAGGCTAATAGCAGCAGCAGGCAGATTTTAATTGGGATCACAGTGCAGGAAAGGATTAAACCACCCATCCCCACAGGCCACAGTCCCACTACTGCAACTCTTATTTAGAAACGGCAGGGGGAAGGGGGTGGATTTGACATGATACAGGCAATTCTATCTATAATGTTACACCTTGTTGTTGTTTAGTCATTCAGTCGTGTCTAACTCTTCATGACCCTATGGACCAGAGCACGCCACGCACTCCTGTCTTCCACTGCCTCCCGCAGTTTGGTCAAACTCATGTTGATAGCTTCGATAACACTGTCCCACCATCTCGTCCTCTGTCGTCCCCTTCTCCTTGTGTCCTCCATCTTTCCCAACACCAGGGTCTTTCCCAGGGAGTCTTCTCTTCTCATGAGGTGGCCAAAGTACTGGAGCCTCAGCTTCATGATCTGTCCTTCCAGTGAGCACTCAGGGCTGATTTCCTTCAGAATGGATAGGTTTGATCCTCTTGCAGGTCACGGGACTCTCAAGAGTCTCCTCCAGCACCATAATTCAAAAGCATCAATTCTTCACCTAGGCCACATTTAAAGCACTACAATACCACTTCCCCCAAGAATTCTGTTTGCTGTGGTTTGTTACTGATGCAGAGAGCTATTAGGAAACTATTTGCCTCCCCAAGCTACAATTCCCGAAGTGCCCTGGGGAGAGGGATTTATTCTTGAACCACTCTGAGAATTGTAGCTCTGTGAAGGGAACAGGGGTCTCCGGGCAACTAGCAGCGCCCTGAACAAACTACAGTTCCCAGAATTCTTTGAAGGAAGCCAGGGGTATTTAAAGTGGCATCATAGTACTTTAAATGTATGGGGTGAACCAGGTCATAGTGTGGGCCTTCTTGACGGGGGTCATGCTGAGACCGCTGGCTAAGAAGACACCCACCTTTCCAAAGCTGCTCAGCAAAGTTCACTGGGCAATTATTAGCATGAATAAGTACAGCTTCATCTTAAGTGACACTTTGCTAACCAAGAGGCGATTTTGTTTGAAATTAAAATAAACATGGGGATTTGGGGGGAAGAAATGTAGAGCACCGTGTTGCGTCTCCAAAGGTGTACATAAAACAATTTCACGCAAGGACAGCCAAGCACAACAGAATTGGGCACAGCTAAGGGAAACGGGATTACTAAGATGTACTAAAGGGACAGCTACAGCCTCTCTTTCTAGCCTAGGTGGCAGCTCCTTCGCACACATTTGCCCTAGTTTCCCATTCCTGCAACAGGCTTCTCAGATCTAAGGCCAGTATAAAGTTTAATCAATTAGGATTTGTTATGCATCAGTTATCAAAAACTGTACAATCTTATTGCGGGAGATTAGCAGCCCAACCAAACAAGTGCATATTCTTGCTAGTTATCATGAGAAGGGGCGAATACCACAGAGCTGTATTGGTGAGAGGCAAATACTCAGACCATAGAAATGCCATTGGTAGAGTGGGCTCTGTATGATGTCATTTCCCCTTCTCTCCTGGAGAGGAAGAAGCATATTGTGTGTTCCTCTCTTTCCCTTCCTGTGACCAGGGTTGGATACAGACCTGCCTCCGCTTGCTCCAGCTTGAAGCTGGTTATACGGTAAATATGTTTTGCCTGCATGGTTTTCGCTGCTGCCATTGCTATGTACCAGTGCAAGATAATAAGTAAAATATATTTTTAAGCTTACTTCCCAAGCTGTTGCCAAGCAGAATATGAAAGGGAGAGCCAGTTTACTACCGAGCTGGACTTGCTCAAAACAAGTCTAATTCCTATGCTTTAACTTTTGCTGCCAAGGATGGGATTTTGAAACTTTATTCTACCCACACATGTGGGCATCTGGAGGGATAAATTGCAATTAATATATCCTCTCCTACCCATCAAATCCATCACACACTTATTACACACATACAAAATCTAAGGAATTTTTTTAAAAAACTGCCATTAAAAGTTTTCACCTGTTTTATCATATCACTGCCTGTTTGTAGCTACTGTAAAATATCTCATAGCAGACCTGTGTCTGGAGCTTAAGTTGACATTCATTCATTCATTCATTCATTCGGTGAATGAATAGGTACCATATGTACTCTGAAATCTGGACAGGTATGTAGGATCTACCTTTATTTTTAACAGAACTCTTTAACTGCTCCACACCAGTCAACTAACAGAAACCCAGCAGCGCTACACAACCTTAAGCAGCTGTTCATAATGGAAGTTCCCTGAACCACTGAGACAGTAATGGCACTGCTGGCTCCATTATAACACCTTTTAGCAGGGAAATTCAGCTGAGGTGAGGCAGCCCCTCTCTTCCACCTGGAGCTCCCTGTCCATGGATTGTCAGAACAGATGGTGCTGGATAGTAAGACACATACAAAAACCCTCCAAACCTCTCCTCTAAAACCTCGAACAAGAAGGCACACCTCAGTCATGGAACATATGTGCTTGAGGCATACAATCCCAAGTTAAAAAGAGAAACCGCCCGTAAAAGGCCTTTTTTAAGAAGTGTATTGGGTTAACAAAATTCATTTCTCTGGAGAGTTAGCTGCTATTCAAAGCAGACCGGCCGGTATTCTGTCAGACAGGTCAATGGTCTGAGAAGGCAGCTTCCTCTATGTTCAGTTTGACTGGCAAAAGACCAGTCAAAATATTGTAATTAGCCTAATGACTAGTATCAATGTTGATGCATTCTTAAGAAGCCTTTAAAAGATCAAAGCACGGAATATTTTTTAAAGACAGCTTTAGTAGGTCATACTTTTATAACGTATTATGATTTGAATCTGACTCTGCTGTGATGAGAGGCAGTTCGGCACGGTGGGCAGCCAGGGTCAACCTAATGTCCTTCTGATTAAAAGCCGCCTTTCTTGGGGAAAAGCACAGGGCACCTCCTTATCGCCACTGAAACGCAAAGTGCTTAGCGGTGAACTGCGTGTTCAATGTGAACCATTTGCAAGCCCCACACAATTAATCCTAGCTCATCAGGGCACAAGCAGAATAATTACAGTATAGGCAGCACCAAACCCATTTAAGAACTTATTCCACAGGGCTGTAATTATAGCCTGTCCCTAATCCTTTAATTGCCAGTAGCATTTGATGTGTTGCGGGCGATACCACAGGATAAATGGGGGTGGAGGGGTCTCGGCATAGTCCAAGGCACCAAGCGGAGCGGGCAGCAAAGGCAAGTGGTTGCCTGATAAAAAGAATGTATGACAGCCAAACTAGACAAAATGTGTATTTGCCTATAGCATGGGTGCTGCTGGTCTCTTTTTATAAATTGCAAACAGCAACCACTGAGGATGGCAGTCAATAATTATCGGGGGTTAACCCTTTCCTCCCTGATACAGTCCTGATTAAAATTGCTCCTCTGTAGCTGCCATTTGTTTTTCTGGACATATGGTGAAAACAAAGAAAGGAATACAATAATTTGGAACTGTGTGTGAAAAAACTGTAGAAATAATAATATAATGAGTCTAATCAAAAGTCAAATATGTTTGTTTTGCTTTATTTTTATTTTTATTTTTCTCTCTTTCCCCCTCCCTTTTTCTGTTTTCCCTTACCTCCACCTCCACCCCCTTCTTCTTCCTTTTCTTTCTTTCTTTTTGTGTTTCCTTTCTTGGTCTTTCTGTTTTCGATATGCTATGAAAAAAATAAAGAGATAAAAGTGCATTATGAAAACCTTAGTAAAATAAAAGTGATGCTATGTACCGGTAATTTCTTTAGTAGTATCTATAAAATGTTTAAACTGGTTGACTGTCATGATCTGATGTAGCAACCACCGTGGTTTTTTCTCTCTCTGTGTTATTGTTGAATTCTAAATAAAGTTTTATTCACTTTTTTAAAAGGGGGGAGTGGAATCCCCCCTCCCATTGCTATCAATAGGAGTTTGCATGGCAAGATTATCTTTCTCCGATCCCCGCTTACATGCTGCAGCCCTTCGTACAATAGTCCAAATGGTCCCCAACACTCAATAAGTGTTTTTGGGTGGTGGGCATGGGAAGCTGCAGTGGGTGGGACATGCTTTGTGCTAGTGCAAAGCTGGCGCTGGAAATGGACGCGTTCCCCCTCTTGTAATATTGTTATTTCTGCAGGCATGGCTAGCATGGTACTGCTTGTAAGAGGCATTGAAATGGGGCTTCCATAGCCAGAGGCACCATAACTCTGTATAAGAGAAGCTGGGGGCATACCATGGAGAAGGGCTTTTGCCTTCATACCCTATTTGTAGGGGTATGAAGAGGTATTTTGGCTGACCGCAACTGGAAACAGTATACAGTGGTACCTCAGGTTAAGTACCTAATTCGTTCCGGAGGTCCGTTCTTAACCTGAAACTGTTCTTAACCTGAAGCACCACTTTAGCTAATGGGGCTTCCCGCTGCCACTGCGCCACCGGAGCACGATTTCTGTTCTCATCCTGAAGCAAAGTTCTTAACCCAAGGTAATATTTCTGGCTTAGTGGAGTCTGTAACCTGAAGCGTATGTAACCCGAGGTACCACTGTACTGGGCTACTGGGTTTTGTCTGGCACTACAGGGGAGCACATATATATTCAAAAGTGGATGACAACAACTGGAGCACGAACAGTATGTGTACAGTATTTCAGTGTCTATCTTTATCCTCCCTTTTCTGCCTCAGAAGGATAATATTCCCAATGGATCCTTAAAGCCCAGCACACCTTCATACATTTTGCCTTATGATTGTCCAGGTATCTTTAGGTGATTTCCCATCAATGCTGACTGAAATAGAGACTGCAGGACAACTTCTATGCTCTCTTCAGATTCCTGCCAATTCCCCATCCAGTCACAATAGACTCCACAAGCAATTTCCACAGAAATACACCTTTTATGGAGGGGAAAATAAACCGTGATATATATATATTACTGCAATTACACTCATGGGACTCAGCTATACAGCTACAAATAAAATGTTTTAAGTGTGTTTTAAGTGCAATATACAATGTGACACTAAATGGCGATGGGGAGCCTTATGGAAAATTCAATGTATTTTTTTTAAAAAAAAATGAAAAAGCATTTTCAGAATGGTTTTTATGTGTGTGTGGATTCCACCTTGCTTTAAGTACCGAAGAGCAGAACTGCAAGTTTGCACAAACTTGAAATCTAGGGAAAAAATCAAAGTACAGTACTGATTTTTGGATTTTGAAGCTCTGCTAAATGATCCTACTTTCTAGCTTGGCAATAATGCTATACTGTTAATACAACTGAAAAGCACTGCTGGTCTTTGTGTCATACACCTAGTATCCTTTTAGAATGACTCTTCTTTGCCTGTTATCTCCACGTCCTGTATTTTTCATTTGGTTCATTTTTCAGAGTTGTGCTTTTTTAGGTGTTCTACTGAAGATTATTTTAAGCTATCTAAAATGTTTGCAGTCTTCCTCAGTTTTGTGTCACCAGCTAATTTGCTAATATCCCTTCCCCTCAGCAGGCTCACTAATGAAGATACCAATACTTAATAATAATAATAATTTATTACAATAAATAATAATAAATTATTTAATAATAATAAATTATTTAATAATAATTTATTAAATAAATAATTTATTATTTATTAATGTATTTATACCCCGCCCATCTGGCTGAGTTTCCCCAGCCACTCTGGGCGGCTCCCAATCAAGTGTTAAAAACAGTACAGAACTCCACCTTGACCAGACTATTGCTGATTACTTCTTTCCAGTTTGGTGTCAAGCTTTTACTACCTATTGAAAATATATTTTCAATCAAATGTACATGTAGATTGTTGATTTTTATGCAGTCTACCTTTCCCAGACTGTGCTACAAGAGTATCAAAGTGTTTTTTGAAGTTTCTGACTGCTTCGCTTTGCTCCCACAAAACTCCTCTAACCTTCCCTTTCCCTTCCACAAAGCCCGTAACAAAAATGCATTAAAACAAATTCTGTTCAAAAAGAAAAATCGACATCACTGGTCACAGGCATACCAGACTGTATTACTTCAGCAACTCCGACATTATGTAATGCTTTTCAATTAAGCAGAAGATTATACATTCCTGCTTCCATCCCTTTCCCTAGTGGTTTTGAGTAAGCTTTTCGCTCTGGCATCTTCAGACACTCGTTTGGCAGAACTGCGGTTTTTTCCCAGATGAGAGAGAACAGCATGATCATAAAGAATGAATTATTTACAGATCAGCACTTCAAGTCACGTCAAGGCTTTGCTAATTGTATTTAATTGAAAGTTCCATGGTGAGACATATGCACAATGCTCTTCAGATTTATAACAAGGAAACCCAAGACATTTACTAGTGAGATAACCCAATGGATAGGCTGGTGGGATGGAAAGCCAACCACCTCTAATTAACAATTTAAAAAAAAAAAATCCAGCTCAAATTTGTTGGCAATAAACTATTTGGTGTTCGGGAGTTTGCATTCTTTAGGATTGTACGTTAGACACAATGGGTTAGATCCTGACCGAGTTGGTTGCACTTAGTGCCTACTGAAATCAATGCAACTTTCTACATTGATTTCCATGGGAACTAAGTGCAATGAAGTCAGGATCTCATCAAGAATATATGTGTTGGATGTGTTAACCAAGGACACCAATTCACCTGAGATTTGACCGGCAAATGCAGGTTATCTCTTCTAACATAGGACAGGATTTCAAAGCTCCAACAACTTGGACTTCATAACTTTTCCTGAATTCTTATGGTTGTCACTGAATGTCTTCAGCCCATGTTTTATGAAGAAAACATTTGTTATGGGAATTATACAAGTATTATTTCACTGTTTCTTGCATATGACCAGAGAAAGACCCAAGGAGGAGCTCTGGAGGTTTACCACCTTTTGCATAATTCCCACATTTGTGCATAAATATACAATAAAAGGCAGTGGGGAGAGCAGGCTTATTTACAGTCATTTGCACCCAATGGTTCCTTCTGCCCACGCAACCCAATTTTCCCTGATCCCTGTACCTACTGCAGACCTTTTTGCCATATCCAGTGGGTGTGGCAATTAAGTGGGTAGGAGGGACCAGCAAAAATAGTGGGGGGGGGGCTCCTTGCATGAGTGGAATATGCTTTCCGCTACTGCTTACAACCCACTATGTCAAAGTGCCAACCTGAGGTTATGTATTTACTTTAATATAGCAGCACCAACAAACCAAATCTTCTACATTCTTCTACTGCTACTGTTGGTACACGAGAGATTATCAGTAGGACTGATCTATTTATAGTCATAAAGCTTATATCTGTGACCCCCGGGCATGCTCTTTCCCAAACGTATAGGGACAAACTAGCCCATTCTTGAGCAAATGTGGAATTTCCCAGAAACGGAACCTTCAGCAGGAAGCAATTTAACCACGAGAACAGTTATCTGTGTGAACATGTTCACAGCTTTTATTTGATCAGTAGCCAACTACTACTCACTAGTCCCCAAATTAAAAAAAAGAAAACACGAATTCAATAAATAGCAGTAATAAATGTCATACATTACTTTCGGAGGCTTAAAAATTCATCTCACTCACATAAAAAGCAGTACCATTTTCAAAAACACACTTACATACTCAGAGAGAGCCTCACTGGGTTACCTTCTAGCTTCACCAAGGCATTCCACTCTATGCCTCAACCAGAAAGTGGCATCATTCCCACAATCCTCATGCATCGCTAGCTCTTTGTGCTCACTCAGAAAACCCACCCGATAATTGTCGTAAAATACAAAATTCTCCAAAATAAAACATTTGTATTGCAAGGTTACAGTACTTTTAATTTTTCTACAAACTAAGGCCCCATTTTACAATCTCATCTGTTCAGGGAAGACCATGAATTCTCAAGAGGACCCACTGAAATTGAAGGGGTAATTTTCAAGCATAAAATCTCCTCCTTACATATTGGGCTGCAGGGCTGAGATCAATGCAGGAAACTTTTGAGCACTCTTCCCTGTTCCAGAAGTTTTAAAGCAATTTTGGCTTTTTTTTTTTTTTTTCCTTGGCCTCTGTTTATCCCTGCAATTCCTGTTTCCGCCATCTTCCAAACAGGAGCTGCCCCGTACGTCTAGAAGCTAATGCTGAGGAGAGTCTCAAATCGTCAGCATACGTGTGACTTTTGTTCAAAAGGTTCTGGGTTGTCCATTTCATTGCAATGCATGATTCCACTGCACACGGTAGGACTGAAGTCTTCCTCCCCAAGGCAAGCGAACATCCACACTTGTGTTCTGATATTTACACAAAGTGCTTTCTTCTCCTCGCCAGCAAAAGGATCTCCATTAGACACAAGAGCAGGCACCACCATACGACGAGAATTAAGACATAACTCCAAAGACAGGATTGTGGCGGCAAATACCAGGACCGTATTCCTCATAATCTTTCTTGGTGTGACATACTTCAAAGAACTCTGACTGAGAAAACAAACAGAGAAAGCGAGGTGCATGCGGAGAAGCAAACAAACCAAGATTAATAACAAAGCATACAAAGCAAGTATGAAACAAGTGTGGTAAGTGCAAAATAAGATCAATCAATGTACAGTGGAACCTCGCTTTTGGAGCATCTCAGAAGCTGGATGGTTCAGAACCTGAACGCCAAAAACTCAGAAGTGAATGCTTCCAATTCCAAACGTGCCTTGGAAGTTGAACAGCTTCTGAGGCACCTTTCTCCATTGAAATTGCTGACCGCCCATTGTATCTCGGTTGTCGAACATTTCGGAAGTCAAACCTCTTCCGGAATGGGTTACGTTCAACAACCAAGGTTCCACTGTACTCTAATTCCCCTCTTGGATGTTGGATTGGAAACAGTGATAGTAGCAGAGAGATTGGACTTCGGAAACAACAGTGGCCAATTGTCTTGGTTTCAGGCATACATATACACAAACACTCCAAAATGCATTGCTACCCTCAACAGCCCACATTACTTAACAATACAATACAATTCAAGAGAGATCAAGGCATACCTTCCTACAATTCACCACAAATTATGCCATAATGAGTAAATATGAATGTAAAATTTCAGATCTGTCCTGCAAAATTGAACGAAACAGAAAATAAAAAGTGGTGCCCTCCCGACATTTTTGGAGTAAAACTCCCACAACCCTTGACTATTGGTCATGCTGGCTAGAGCTGATGGGACTTGAAGTCAAACAACATCTGGAGGAAAGCATGTTGGCTACCCCTGAAACAGAAGACAGTAGAGCTCCATATGATAATGCAAAATAAAACAATACCCAGCAATGGAAAGAACACCAAACGAAAGCTAATCTTCTAATAATTCTCCTTTATCTAAGGAGAATTATGCCACCGTGCATGGGATTGGAGGAGATGGCCTCCAATTATTTTCCAGTAATGTTATTCTATAACAAAGTGTTTTCATAAGAGACATACTGTTGATGCAAGCATTGATCCTCCAAACCAGACTGCATAGCGCTGCATAGGGTGACTTATCACTTGAACTTCAACAGGTTTGGGCTGAAAAAGCAAACACAACCAGCAGTTCAGTATCATCAAAACACAGCATGACCTTGATTAACTGAACCTGGTCAGAGCAGCAACTGTACCTTGATCCCAGATAGTTGCTATGAGAGAAGGGAAGGAGAATTCTGAATGTCCAGCTATGCAGAGACAAACAGATGTACTGAGGCTGGAACAGATTACTTATCCAGCATTCATGCCGCTTGCCCTGTCTGGGTCCCACACCTGTTGCAAGTCCCCACTGCTTCAAACAGTTTCTACCTCCTCTCCTGCATAGTTGGCACATGCCAGATCCAAGCACCTCAAAACACATTCTCAGCTCCCCACCCATGCATCCCACCTTCTTGCAAAAGGATGCTAGAATCACAGCATTGTCATCTACAGTCCAGAGGGAAATGGACAAGGAAATGCAGAAGTATATCCCTGCTTCTATCATTTCTACACTGTGGTTCCATTTTGCAGGTCTAAATTTTCATATCAGCACCTCCAACTGCTGAAGAGACCTAGTTCAGTTATGAACCAGCAACACCTTGCAGTTGTGGCAAAATGGAAACTCTAGAGAACAGATATTGGAGGAATGAGCTAAAATGCTTGGGGGGGGGCAAAGAAGCAAAGCTATATCTGGCACTGCTGAATATATATGATGGTCAGAAACAAGATCCTCCATATTAAAAAAAAATTATGTTTATCCTGGTGATGGAGAATAATTGGTGGTATAAGGGAGGAAGTATAATGGAATGGTGTAGTTATATGAGGCATGTTGATTTCTTAGAGAAATTAACAAAGTGCAAACACTAAGGAGGATGACTTTACAGGTAATTGGTATGGCTTTTTGCAGCAGGCTTGAAATTCTTCGAATATAGCACTTGTTTTGGTCACCCATGGCACACTGTGGAGAGACCCGTGAGGATAAGTGGACTATTAGTTATTGGATATGGGGACTATTTCTGTATTTCTTTGTATTATTGTATTTATCATGTTATTCTGTTTTTGTTGTTCAAACAATAAAAATGTTTCCAGAAAAGAAAAGAAAAGAAAAAAAATTCTAGAGATCTTCTGAATGCTGTGATTCCTTTGGATTGGGAAAAATCCAGAAACAGTCAGAAGCAGTGCTCATCACATCACCTCCTCAAGTGCTAGAGCCAGTTAAAGCCATTTCCCCTTTGCTGCAGCATCTCAGGTCTGGGCTTTGGCTTCACTAGATGCTTTTAGTACACTAGTAAAAATGTCATCTGATTTAAAGGCCTCATTAACAGAGCTACATGTGCACTTGCTTTGCTCGTTCAGGCATTTAATAGACAGTAAAACCCGTTTACCTTTATCCGACCACCACTGAGCTCTTCACTGGTTTTCAGTCGAGCATCTACGACCCTCTTCAAGTCTCTCTGCAGCCGGCGCCCAAAATCCCTGAACATTGTGGATCCTCCTGAAAGAACCACATTCTATAGGGCAAAGAAATGGAACAGTTTTTGCCCTTTAGGCTATATGACCCAGGAGCAGCACTAAGCACATGGCAATTCTGAGATAAAGCGCCATGTCCAAGGCCACTGGAGGAAGAACAGGGCACACATATGCTAAAGCCAGGTTACATTTGGTCATTTGGAAAACTGGTCATGCCAGTGGCCATAAGCCACTGTGTAGCCATAAGCAGACAACCAGCTTACCAAGCTATCAACTATAAAATGCTGCAAGTTTACAACACGCTCAAGGCTGTTTTGGGGTTATGTAAATCTACCCTTAGCCTTAACAACACAGAGAGACTTTGAAAATAAATACGAGGAAAGGGATTGCAATCCTTAAAGACCTAAGACAGACCTGCCCTGCCTCAATAGACACAGAAACACATGCAAGGTCAACTAAAAGCCTGAAGTTTCCAGCAACTGGCATAGAAAAGCATTCCACCTTCAAGTTCCCTGGAGGCAGAGCATAGCCTCTATCACGGCTTGTAGTCATTGACAGAATTGCCCTCAAGTAATTGTTCTAATCCTTTTTAAAAAGCCATCCAAGTTGGTGGCCATTACTGCCTCCTGTTGGCTTATCTCATACATGGGGTGATTTGCGCTCATGAACAGCCTCCGTCCTGTATACCTGAAGGAACATCTCCACCCCCATCGTCCAGCTCAGACACTGAGGTCCAGCGCTGAGGGCCTTCTGGCAGTTTCCTCGCTGCGAGAAGTGAGGTTACAGGGAACCAGGCAGAGGGCCTTCTCGGTAGTGGCACCTGCCCCGTGGAACGCCCTCCCAGCAGATGTCAAGGCAATAAACAACTATTTTACTTTTAAAAGACAACTGAAGGCGGCCCTGTTTAGGGAGGTTTTTAATGTTTGATGCTGTATTGTTTTTAATATTCGGTTGGAAGCCACAGAGAGTGGCTGGGGGAACCTAGCCAGATGGGCAGGGCATCAATAAATTATTATTATTATTATTATTATTATTATTATTATTATTATTAAGGAAATTAACCTCTTCCTCCATGCCCAGTTCTTCCAACACTTTATTGTTTGTGTATCTTCAAATATTGTATCTTCTGCATGTTTTCCTTATTCTTAAAATACATATGACTGGGGGAGAAAGGAAGGCACTTGGGTCTCCCATAGCAACAGCCTGTATCTTCTCGGACAAACCCTGACTTTTGAGTGCCATGAGTCTTAGTGGCATTTTTTTTAAGTGCTCTAAAAAGTACAGAATGTATATGTATTGTGACCTAATGATGAGAGTCTGTCTGCACCCGAATCGTCATTATTCCTCACTCTCCCCCTTGTGCTGACCCATTTTCTTATCAGCAAAAGAAGTTGAGCTACCCTGCCATCATTTCAGCACCTTGCATGCTGCAATCTATATTCTGCAGTTTTCACTGTGCTGCACAATAACATTCAAGTAAGTATAGTCCTACCATGAACTAAGGGCAGCTTTTGAAAAAGAGCACCAGTTGTAGTCAAAAGAAATACCATATTTCATTATTAGGCAGTACAGCCAGGTGAGTCATGTTGATCAGACAGTGCCACCTATCTATCACGGTCAGTTTTTAAGCTAACATCTTTAAACAGCCTTAATGGTTTGAAGGCATTTCTTTAATCAGCCTTCACAGTTTAGGACCTTTGTTTTTATCCTGCAGACAGTATGTACTGAAATAGCATCATGGTAAGTGTTTCAATAAGGCAATATACCAGTGACTAGTAAATCACTTAAACAACTCTTAAAATTAGTTGAAAATATATTAAACATATTAAATATATTATATGGAAGTTTATTTAAAGTTTTTATTAAATCTACTACTTCCTTGCATCTTAAGGCCTTCCATCGCTGCAGGGAGCCTCATCAAGGTCCTCGGCTGCTGTGGGGAAGCGCAGCACACCCTCCACTGCTGCGGGGAGGTATGGCGGGACCCTATGTTGCCACTGGGAGACTCAGCAAGGCCCTCCGCTGCCACAGATATGTATCACAATATTGATATTGTGATATTTAAAGGTAAAGGGACCATTAGGTCCAGTCGTGACCGACTCTGGGGTTACGGCGCTCATCTTGCTTTACTGGCCGAGGGAGCCGGCGTTTGTCTGCAGACAGCTTCCGGGGTCATGTGGCCAGCATGACTAAGCCGCTTCTGGCGAACCAGAGCAGCGCACGGAAACGCCATTTACCTTCCTACTGGAGCGGTACCTATTTATCTACTTGCACTTTGATGCGCTTTCGAACAGCTAGGTTGGCAGGAGCAGGGACCAAGAAACGGGAGCTCACCCCGTCGTGGGGATGCGAACCGCAACCTTCTGATCGGCAAGTCCTAGGCTCTGTGGTTTAACCCACAGCGCCACCCACGTCCCCATTGTGATATTTAGCTGGTGATATATCGTAATGTTGAAAACCAGGTATCACCCAGCCCTAGCAGACTGCCTTTTGTCCAGCAAGCCAATAGAGCTATTTAAGTCAAATATATTGATTTCCATCACATTTGGACTTCAGAAAAGGAAAACTTCCCAAAACAGAGGAGCTTGGTAAAAAAGGGAAGTTGGCAAAAAGAATGGGAATAAGATCAAATCTCTCCAGAATGGTGTTGGGTGAGTGAGTGTCAAAACAACAACAACAGAAGCTCAGCTAGAATGCATACTGCAGCTCAAGAAAGGTACCACTGAGAGCAAGAGGATGCCAGCATGGCTAATGGGCAGAGTGAAGAAAGCTAGTTGAGGAAAAAAGGCTTCTATCTTCCGAACAAAAAGGAACATAAAACTCTGGCAAAAGAAAAGGAAGCAAACAATAAGGCATTTAAATTAGAAGAGCGCACCACGAAAAAAATAAGGGCCACCACTAACAAAATGTTTTAATATATTATGAGAAGCTTGAATTCTGCTAGGGAGGTGGCTGGACTTTTGGACAAAAAGGGAATCAAAAGTGTGCAAAAGGAGGAAAAGGAGATTGCAGAGAAGCTGAATTCTTCCAATCTGTCTTCACAGTGGAAGATGTATGACATATCCCTGTGCCTGAACTAACTTTCTCAGGAAGGAAATCTGAGGAACTGAGGCAAACGGTTATGACAAGAGACAAAGTTCTAGGCCTTACTGACAAACTGGAATTTGAAAAATCACTGCATCCAAATGGCATCCACTTGAGAGCTTTTAAGGAACTCAAAGGTGAAAATTGCTGATCTTTTAACAAAAAAACCCAGACACCACCGCTGAGCAGGCCCATCGCACATGTCCCATCTGCTGTATTTCAAGCAGTGCAAGGTTACAGAGCATGGTTACACCCATGGTGTGTTTCAAAATTGCATCAGTCACCAACTATAATAGTATCTGATCACTTAAATTTCTTTTTTTAGAAAGAAACAATTGATTTTCATCCATATGTTTCCTTTAATGTTCAACCTCCCTTGTTCTATTACAATCAACTACAATTCCAAAATAAAATACTATTTAAATTGTGCAATTTTAATTTTATTTTTAAAAGATAAGAAAGTACCCAAAATGAGGGTGATTAGAACCCTGTACAACTGGGGAGAGCTGGAACACTCTTGAGATGCAGAATGCAGGTGATCATCTTTGATTACTGCCTCACATGGCCAGCCATGTTGAAAAGAGCACAATTTTGTCAGCTGAGTGTAAGAGAACATTGACTGATGCTCAGAAAGCAGCATAACAGGGAAAAATATGGAGCACTCCGGGGAAGATCTAAGTAATTTAATCCCAGTTGGAAAAGATTTAAGAAAGAGAAACCAACGGAAAGACAGAAATTAATAAAAGCAGACTTCAGCTAGGCTCCCTGCTATGGAGAGTGCAGTGGGACTCCCAAATACAGTGTTTAGCATTTAAATTACTAACATACCCTAGAAATACAAAAAGGAAGGAGCCAGCAGGGAAGGAGCAGCACTCTTTGTTATTACCAGAGTGCTAACAATCAATTTCTTCTCAGAGAATCCACATGACAATAAGGCTCCCATTTTCCTTCAGTTCTTTTCTCTCAGGGTTGCCTCCCAGCTTATTTTCCTTCAATTCTTTAGACACATCTAGGGAAGTAGCCAAATAATACCCAGAAACTGGCATCATTAATGCATGAATAGCCAGACAAGCTAAGGGCTGCATCTTCAACCAACACATAATTAGCTTATACAATTCACAAACATCAGTGGGGTTAGGTACAGGAGAGAATTCACAAACAAAAGCTAGCTACCAGATTAGGTGGCTTTCAAAACCTATTGCAGAAAAATTCATGGAGGGGAGAGGGATCCATCTGCAGTCGTTACTGAAGCAGAATCTCCACAGACAGTGTATGTCTGAAGTGTCTGCTATTTACTAAGTTTCTCGAAAGGTATATTTACATGGCAAATGCCAGATCTTGCCACACTAAGGACATTCTGATGAAAGTGAGATGACTATATATATAAAAAAGAGTCTCATCTAGTATTATCATGCTAATGAATAGCTTGAGAACCAGCCTGTGGAAGTCGAACCTATCAAAAGCACTCATTCTCACTTTATGTCTACACAAACCTTCAGGAACTTTTCACCAACGTTCTTACCTATTTTTAAGGGAAATAAATGCAGGAAGTGCCTCTCAAAGTTCAAGTTTTCCCCAATTCCCACCCCTGGCTGCATTTGGATGGTTGCAGCTTAATAAGCCCAAATATGCATTCCCTGCTCTCCTCTTCCTGCAGGGCACATCAACAGAGTGAGTTCTCCATGGAACCATAATTTTCTGTTTTGTCCAAACAGAAAACTATGGTTATCACCTTTGGAATAAGTCAGGATGTGCGAGATGATTTCTCCCGCCATGTGATCTTTAGATGATGAGTGGTATACGAACGTAATAAACAATAATAACACAATCAACTTCTAGGGATTGCAGTTGGTTAATATTACTTGTACTGCCAATCTATCACACCAGCAAGACATGACCACTGCTCTTAGATATTAAAGGATTAAGGGCTTCTGTCACTTATAAAACTAACTGCTTTCACTTTTTGTTCATTCGTTCTGGGATTTGTACACATAATACGCTTTACAGAGGCTCCTCTGAATCTGTGTCAGAGGTGGCTCAAGCGTGGTCCTCCAGATGGTGCTGGATTAGAGTTCCCTCCCATCATTGATGACCACTGGCCATACTGGATGGGGCTGATGCCGTCCAACAATATCTGGAAGACCAAATGAACATGCATTAAGTTACCCCCTCCCCCAAAAAAGACACACACCCCCAAACTGTACCTTATATAAAGGGCGTCGAACATCAATGGGGCAGTTCTGTACAACGTCATCAACAACATTTGAAATGGATTCCATAAAGTCTGGATTGGCAAACTAAAAGAAATGTAAGTAGAAACACGGGTGATGGGTTCATTATATGCACACACAAGCAAGGCTGCGGTGAAAAGGCTAAAGAGACATAGTTTAGAGGACTATGTTAGCCCGTTGCAACAAGAAACATCTCAGAGTGCTGTGCCGCAATGAAGACTGACAAGGTCCTTTTGCAGACAACAGCCTACTTCATCAGATCCACCCAAAAGACAAAATTGACATTGGCAATAGCACCTCCTTACTGCTTAAACCTCACACGTGCGGCCACAGCAGTAATTAATACCATTTGTCTACCACCAGTTTGTCCCACAGATAATCAGTGGGTGTTAACTTTCTTTCTTTTTTTTCATTTTCATTCACTTTGTTTGTATGTCGTTTTCCACACATGAAAAAATCATGCTCAAAGCAGCTTTCAACAAAGAAAGCAGGAACGCTTTAAAAAACAACAACTCAGTACAAAAACAATTTTGTAATAACACAGGGGAGCGACAAGTAACTTCTGTAATACATTGGCATCAGTGCAGCCACCACAAACTAATCTGCAACAGTTATAAGTTAACATAATATGTTAATATCATATCATGGAAGAAGTGCTTCTTCCATGGCTTATACAACACTTAATACCCATTCCTAGTTGTTCTCAGTATAGAGACTGCAGGAGATTAAGGGCTAACTCCCTCGTGTTACCAGTGTTACATGGTAAGTTCCCCTAAACTAGAAAGCAAAGAGAACTGTTAATAACAGTTGTGTGTGTACATTTAATTCTAATGCATCTTACTATGATTCAGCCACAAGGTGGTGCTCTCTCACAAGAAGTGCCATTACATTCCTTCCTAATATGACTAGGACAATTATTACTTTTAATATTATTGTTGTTGTTGTATAGAGTGTTAGAGGAGGGGCAGTACCTCTGGCGGGGGGTACATCATGCTCCTTCTGGGGTAGCCTGTCCACCTGGCCGGTTAAACCAGGTGAGGGTAGCTGATGGGTCTCAAACCCCCAGTGAGTCAGGGGCCTCCCCTGCATGCAAAGAGACACACCGGTGGATTGAGCAGACAAGACCAATAGTGGGTCTAACAGTCGAGAAGGCAGGTTTCTGCACATACTATAGAGGGAAGTGAGGGGTAGATGGGGCTCGTCAACCTGGGAAGGGAGCCCATCTAGGAGAAGGAAAGCTCTGATCATAACCTCTTATGCCTTGCAGGGTATCTTCAGGAGAAGAAAAGGATAAGGAGTTAATCCTACACAAATCCGGAGTGGAGTCCCTAAGGTGCTTGGATGGTGCCTTGTACGCCTCCTTCCAGCAACTCCTGCAGTCAAGATGGTGCCAAAGGCATTGCTTTCTCTGAGAGGAGGGTCTTGTCATCTGGGCAGCCCAGGACCTCCATACACTCTGCCCTGGCTTGTGTCCCAGAGAGCTCACTCCAGTGCCACTTTGGCCTGTCTTCACCCCCTGAGGCACACTCCATTGTCTCTCGAGAAAGATGGATGCCAACAACATGCACTACTACAGCAGACTCTTACCTCTGGATGAAAGAAGATTTCTGGCCCAAGAAACCTTTCATAACCAACATCTATGATAAATTTATTTTTGTTGATTGAATTGATGCCTGTATATTGCTTTATCCACTTGCGTGGATCTGTATCATACTTGGCAAATTCTTTCACTATGTCTGGACAAATATAACAGTACTTTTCCTATGAAGAAATACAAAGATGAAGAAACACAATTATTTTATTGAATTAAAGGGATAGGCCATCTGAATGCAATAAGGTCTCATTCCCAATTAAGTGTACATCTGTGGCCTTAGGCATGCAATTGAGAAGAGACACAGCAGCATCCAAATCAGTAGGAATCTGTCTTAAAAATGCTACAATCAACTGCTTGTGAGCAAATGGCACTCTGTGCTTGTAAAGAAGCACTCTCCTCTGGCTGATCTGTAGTCGAAGAGAGAGAATATCCCTTGCAACACAGCTATATGGGAAACACCAGTGGGAGGGTTTGCCATCTGAACCAAAATTCAGGGTCTCAACCCCTTGACACCCATAATAAGCACAAGTAAAAAAAGTGGAACTGCAGCATATCAGACTGCCTGTTTACTCAAAATATGATCTTTCTATGTCGCCAGGAACATTAGCTCCTGCAGGCAATTATGGCCAGAAGCAATTCCCATGCATAGCCAATGCAGAGAAAAACATAGCTCACACAAATTGCTTGCAGGCATGCCTGCAATCATCTCATGTGATTGGATAGCCAAGGGGCTTATGCCACTGAAGTTGATGCCCTTCCCTATGCCTGGCAAGCGGGACAGATCTAGCTGGCTGGCTTTGCTCTGGTTGTCAATAAGCACCATCTATCCCTTTCTGTTATAAGGAGGAAGAGGACCAGAACTCTGAGGACACCTTGTTGAAACAGAACATATAGAACCATTGCCTCAGAGGAAGAAATGATTGCCAAATAAAAAGTTTGGGGCTTTTGAAATTAGTTTAATAAAAGTCTCGACTCTGCACCAGTTTTGAGTTTCACCTCTTCTTGCTTTCTCAGTCACCGCTGCCCTAGTTTCCCTTTCACAACTTATTTTCCCCATCAACCCCCTCCTTTATAGGACACAAAGGGACAAGAGTATGTGCAAGATTACAGGAGATTATCCTTCTTACTTCCTTTCCCCAGGTCCCAAAAACTCTAACTAGCTGTCTATGCATGGCACCGCTGTGCTGCAACAATCACAGAACACAGCCACTAGTAATAAACAACTGAGAAAAGATGGGGCAGGGGGAATAACAAAGTTGTTATATTTCAATGATTCACTGGCAATCTATTTCTGGACAGGCTGGTTAGTTTCACAAAAGTGTTTACCTTTATGGCTTTAGCTGTCTCCAATGATTGTTCGGGTGGAATTCCCACCTCCCTCTCCCTTAGGAGCTGTTGAATGAAATATGTAATATCTCTACCTGCAATGGGGATGTGTTTGATGCAACTGCCAATTACATAACCTTCCGCCTATAGGAGAAGGAGAAAAAGGGGTTATGAGTAGTAGATCCATAGCAACATGTTCAAACAGTTGCTGCTATCTAGTGTTTATAGCTCAAGAGAAGCCATACCTATAGCACAATCCTATACATAAGTCAATTAGACATAAGCCCAATTTAGTTCATTGGGACTGACTCCCAGGTAAGTTGGCATCAAGCAACTACAACCTCTCTTGCAGTTCCTACAACCTCTCTTGCAGCTGACTAACTTTTTTCTCCCTCAACTTGGATTGCACTGGGCCCACAGCAAACCAGTCCCTGAGATGCCACCTGCTACAATACGCCACCATTTGGCACTGCTGTCGCCTAAAGCATAATAGTCAGGCATGCAAAATATGTACTCATGAGAAATGCTTAAGACAACCCATTTGCCAAGTGCATAGTATAAAATGGGATGGAAATAAGAAGGGCCCTGGTTCAAGCAAAACAGTTGTGTGAACCAGTTCTTACTTTCATGCTCTAAATGGAAGTTTCGCTTCTTCAGGGTCCCAAAAGAATTAAGCTGCAGTGACAGAAGCACAGTTGAAAGCATACCCTAAGGGAGAAGCAGCTATTTTAATCAACCTGGGCAGGGATCCAAAAAGCTACTTTTCATGCACCCAAAGGTTTGCATGGTCCCAGTGGAGATTTTGCCCTTTTCTTTCATCCACGTCACTACCTTGCCATACTGCACTAGAAATTACTGCAAAGCACTCTTCTTCAAGAGCCTGCCTTTGAAAAGCGTTCAGAAACTACAGCTGGGGCAAAACGAGATGCCCTTTTTGGGCTTCCACAGATGGAGCCCTCTTTGAAGAGCACATTAGTCAAGCTTTGCATAATCTCCTGCTCATTTCCAGCTGCAATTCAAAATGCCAGTTATTACCTAAGAAGCCCTGAACAGTTTGGGACTAGGATAGTTGAAGGATCACATCCTACCACATGAATCTGCCCCACCACTGCGTTCAACATTCAAGGCCCTTCTCAATGCTTGACACCTTCAAAGGCATGTGGGGGACACAGGACAAGGCTTTTTTGGTTGCAATATCCAGACAATGAAACCCCCACCCTAAGGGAGGGTTTTATTTCTCCAAGCATTTGGCATGTGTTGAAATTTTTTTTTTTCCACCTTTCTGTGTTGGTTTTGGTTTAATGTGCTGTCTGCTGCTTTATTTGTCATCTTTATTGTATCTTAGATTGTATGGTACGTGCTATTTAATTTTAAGTGGAAGCTACACTGAGGACTCTTCCAAAGCAGGATATAAATCTTTTAAATGCAATACCACTTGTATTGCATTTTAAACGCATACTACTTGTAAATCTGAATGGACTTTCAAAGTGGTTTACAATAAAACAAGAGTTTTTTGTTCAAGAAACAGGAATCAAAATTTCATTTGGGTTCTTTGACTTAATGTATAGATTCTGAGATCCTGGACAACTTAGTTTTTCCTACACAACACCGTTTTTATATGTCCTTATTTTCAAAAGGCAAGCAAGATCTTCACATGCTTCTCTTAAAAGCATGGTCTTATTTGAGATCAAATCAGTGTGTGTCTACCACATTCTGATACTAAATGTTAAACATGTTGATTTAATAAATTCCCTTCCTTATTATTTCAGAAATTCACATAATAATATGCCTGTGCTTTTCAGCTGTGGTAAGAAAAGCACATAATGTTGAATATACATGATGCAGAACACATATACTACTTACCACTGGAATGACATGGGTCACACCATCACCACTGTCAACAACAGTTCCAGTTAAAGTACGTTCCCCAACTTGCCGTGAAGTCCAAGATGCAGCTAAAGCCAACACGGCCTGCACAGGGTAAAAGATTACAACCGCAACCATTCAGCAGCCATAAAACCACCACCCAAATTCCAGCCAAATTGAGAACTAACAGATTGCGGCAGCAAGACTGGTGACTGGGAGTGGCCGCCGGGACCACATAACACCGGTTCTGAGAGATCTGCATTGGCTCCCAGTACGTTTCCAAGCACGATTCAAAGTGTCGGTGCTGACCTTTAAAGCCCTAAACAGCCTCGGTCCTGTATACCTGAAGGAGCGTCTCCACCCCCATCGTTCAGCCCGGACACTGAGATCCAGTGCCGAGGGCCTTCTGGCGGTTCCCTCATTGCGAGAAGTGAGGCTACAGGGAACCAGACAGAGGGCCTTCTCGGTAGTGGAGCCCACCCTGTGGAACGCCCTCCCATCAGATGTCAAAGAGATAAATAATTACCTGACATTCAAAAGACATCTTAAGGCAGCCCTGTTCAGGGAAGTTTTTAATATGTAACGCTGTACTGTTTTTAACACTGATTGGGAGCCGCCCAGAGTGGCTGGGGAAACTCAGCCGGATGGGCGGGGTATAAATAATAAATTATTATTATTATTATTATTATTATTATTATTATTATTATTATTATTAAAAACTAGAAACCTAAGAGCTGCTAGGAACTTGAGCTATGAAACAGGAAGCCTTCCATTCAAATCCAGCTGAAGGCAAGAGTTAGCCTGAGGGTGAAACCAGCCGCCATGATAATTGCATGAATGCAATTCACATGTGCTTTTTTGTTATGTAAATAGAGTGAAAGCCTGAACAGCTAAAACTACTATTTGTAGTTCAAGGAAAGCTTGTATTGGCGGCAACATTGGCTTCATTCAAGATGCAAGTAGCAACTTTCAAGAGGCCAGTTTTTTCCACTGTGATGGGGTGAGAAGAGAAGTGACGTCATAAAGAGATGATAAAATGATAGAACCATAGAGTTAGAAAGGACCCCATGGATTATCTAGACCAGGCTTCCTCAACCTCGGCCCTCTAGATGTTTTGAGACTACAATTCCCATCATCCCTGACCACTGGTCCTGCTAGCTAGGGATCATGGGAGTTGTAGGCCAAAAACATCTGAAGGGCCAAGACTGAGGAAGCCTGATCTAGTCCAACTCCCAGCAGTGCAGGATATGCACCCATACAGGGATCAAACCCGTGATCTTGGTATTATCAGCACCACACTCTAACCAACTGAGCTAACCAGCAGCTTTCCCTCCTTAGCCCCTCTGCCACAGTCCAACATCTGCCCAGGATTCCCCATAGGTGCTATTAACATAACAAACTAACAAAAAAACAAGCATGTGGGGCAGCAGTGGCCCATGCAGCAGTGAAGGTGAGGTACCCCAGACCTCCTGGCTTCCGAACACAGCATGAGGAGAAGGAACAAGGCACAGGGAGCTCAGCATTGTGTGGTGCAGCAGAGCTAATCCAGCACTTAAATATCTGCCCAGCACCAAGCTCCCTGCACCTTGCATTTCCCTTTCTGGTAAGCACTAGTGCCACGCTGTGTTCAGAAGCCACAAGGGCACTGGTGTTGTGGTGGTGGAGTCACAACGCAGGCTGCTACTGATGTGGGAAAACATATGGGGATAATAATGCCAGCGTTAAACAGCCTGTTAAAGGGATTGCCAAGACAGCAATATGTTAAGAACTTTAAACATTGGGAAGGAGTTAAGTCTTATCTAAAAGAAATAAAATCTCCATCTGCTATATAAAGCAAGCAGAAAGGTTGCCTGCTGGGCCACCTGGGAGAGGAGGAGAGAGAGACTTCATATTATGCCACTTCTAAGAAAAGTCTGTCCCAGTACCATTAGATGTAGCTTCTTGAAATGCAAAGTTTAGAGCTTAAAGTGTTTTTATCAATCACTTTCCACAAACATAAGTAAAACAAGAACATCTAGATCACGGGTGTCAAACACAAGGCCCGCGGGCCGAATCCGGCCCGCCAGACCTCGTCATGTGGCCTATGTAGCCGCCGCCGGCCACCAGCCTTCACCTTTTATTCTCGCTTTTTTTTTTTTTTGACACAAGAAAGCCACCTCTTCAGCGCATGCGCGGCAGCCTACAAGCCAGAGAACGTCTGCCCTCTAGCGGCGCCAAACTGCTGATGCGGCCCCCGATGAATTTGAGTTTGACACCCCTGATCTAGATTGAGTTGTAGCAAAATCAGAGGTAAATAGCAGGAACATAGCATGCATTAAAATCCACATAAAAAGTTAGTTCATGTACAAAACAGATATAGGAATGCTCTATTGGTCCTGTTCACCTTCAGTTTAACAAATGATCTATTTGCTTCCTTCTCTCCCTCATTAGCTATCCTTTAGCTGGCACTCTACCTAGCCACATTAGATGGAGAGGTGAGGCCACAGGACCCACTCCACTGGTTCAGCTGGGAGACCCATCGAACCACATTTGGCTCCTCCTCTCCCCTCAAGTGTTTCCATTTAAGCTGATCATTATAAAAACATCATAATTTTAAGAACTGGTGCTTGGGTTTTCTTGCTTTCATCTTCCCTCCTCATTCCTTTGATTTTCCATCCTTTAAATTGCAAACCTACGGCCTGCAACTATATCACTTCTCACTTATTGTTTGTAAGGTGCTGTCAGAGCTGCCACCAGGTCCCAGCTCACACAGGACCACGCTAGCCAACGTTCACTTTATAAGAGTCTTTATTGAGTTACAAGTTTCATGTCCGAACTGCAGCGTGCAGCTCTACACCTTCCATTCTAGGTCGACGAAGTCTCGTCTGACTCTCCGCCCCCTGTGCACCAGCTTAATACCCTAGCCTTGCTCCACCTCCTACGCCTCTCCCTGCGTCTCTGGGTCCCACTGCTCCTCCTAGTCTCCTCCCTCCTAGACTCCTCCGACGCTGAAGACCCCCCACTTCCTTCCTCCTCCTTTCGGCGGGCTTTGGGACCCGGCTCCCTCTCCGGGCTGCTTGCTGCGCCAGCTTCCTCTGCATTTGAACTTGGCGCGCGCGCCCAACTCCCTGCCTTCCTCTTAACCGTTGCCTCGCTCTCTGAGGAGGGCGTGACCACCCCTGACTCGTGCCCTCCCTCCTGCTGACAGCCTCCGGAACCCGATGCCTGGCTACCTTCCTCCCTGCTGCTCTCAGTCTTGAGCGTGGGTCCCGACTTCCAGCTGCTGCCGCTCTCAGTTATGAGCGTGGGTCCCGACTTCCAGCTGCTGCTCTCTGAATCTCCTCTGTTCCCTTCCTCCTGGGGTGTCCCCCCGGATCCCCCCCTTGCTCTGCTCACTGGGGCTCCCTTTTGGGAGTCCTCTGACTCACTGCTTAGGCTTGGAGATCTCGGGTCGTCATCATCACTCATTCTCCCTTCGGATTCCTCCCCCTCGCTCTCTGTTTCCTTCCTTCTCTGCGTCTCTGCTCCTGAACCCCTGACATCCATCCCCCCCTCGAAGCCCCCCCTTCCCCCCTCCCCGCTTTCAGGTGTGGGTGCTGGGTGCTCCATCATCATGGGAGGGAATGCCGGATACAGTTCGCTCCCCGTGGTTGGCCGCCAACTGAAGACCTCCGATTCTTCCTCCTCGCGGTCGTCGACGTTGACCTGTTCCGCTTCCATCTCTGTACCGCCATGCTCGAACCCAAGGTCCTCCCCGAACACGTCCGTGTCAGTCTCCGCGTCGGTCGCTCGACCTGGCATCTCCAGCCACTTCCGGCGCCATTGCTCCTCTGGTCGATCGTCCCACCAATACGAGGTGTCTGACGCCGAACCCGCCGGTGATCCTTCTGGGGAACGGGTGCTCAGTGCGGGTTCCCCGTCCGAGTCGAATCCATGGAACGTGCTGGAAGAAAGTGTGGGCGTGAACAGCCAGTCGTCGAAGAAGCTCGCTGGCATGGGTCTGTGTGGGAAAAGGGCATGAAACTCGTCCTTGAGCAGGGGTTCCTCCAAAGCGTAGTCTGGCACCCAGCTATTGGCGCTGGCCCGGGTGCCCTCTCTGGCTAGGAGGTATTCGACTCCCTCTTCCCCCCATCTGGAGTCCAAAATCTCCGTGACCTCGTTGATGGGGTCCTGCTGCGCCACCCCCCGCGTCTCCGTCCGCTCCCGGAACGGACTCGGTGCCGTCCCGGGCTCCTGGAATCTGTGAGGTGCCTTGTAGGGAGTGAGCACCGACCTGTGGAACACCGGATGCATTCTGGAACCCTCCGGCAGCGCCAGCCGGAAAGCTACCGGGTTGATCTGTGCTTCGACTTGGTACGGACCAATTTGCTTGTGCCCCAACTTCTTCTTGGCTAGTGACCTGGTCGGCACTGCGTGGGCTGCCAACCAGACCCAGTCTCCTACGTGGATCTCTTCGCCAACCCGCCTGTGCTTGTCAGCTTGCACCTTGTAGGCGTGCTTAGCTAGCTCCAGCTGCCGTCTGAGTTGATCGTGGACCGCCTGCAACTCTGACGCGAACGCGTCCGCCGTCTGTGGTTCTCCGCCCCCCACTCTCTCCAGTCCCGGGAAGGTTCTGGGATTCCTCCCATTGTTGGCGAAGAACGGCGTCACCCCTGTGGACACGTGCTTCGTGTTGTTGTAAGCGAACTCGGCGAGCGGCAGGTAATCCACCCACGTCGCAGGCTGTTGATTGGCATAGCATCTCAGGTACTGCTGCATGATGGCATTGACCCTCTCTGCTTGCCCGTTGGTCTGCGGGTGTCTTGCCGATGCCAGATTGACCTTGACATGTAGAAAACCCATCAGCTTCTGCCAGAAATTCGAGATGAACTGGCGTCCGCGGTCGGACAGTATAGACCGCGGCAGACCATGCACTTTGAACACGTGATCTATGAACAGTTTGGCGGTTTGTTCCGCCGTGGCCACCTTCGCACACGGAATGAAATGTGCCATCTTGGTGAACAAGTCCACCACCACTAGTACAGCTGTCTTGCCCCTCGAGCTGGGTAAATCCGTGACAAAGTCTAGGGCCACCCTCTCCCACGGTTCAAACGGCGTTTGCAGCGGTTCTAACAGTCCCGCCGGCGGTCTGTGTACCGGCTTGGCCCTCTGGCAGGTGTCGCACCTCGCGACGTAGTCCGCGACCTCCCCTCTCAGCCTGGGCCACCAGAAGTCTCTCGCGACTAATTCCACCGTTTTTTCTGTGCCAAAGTGACCAGCCGTGGGTGCGTCGTGCAACTGTTGCAGTACCTTGGCTCGAAGTTCGTCTCCAGGCACATAGACGGCCCCTTTATGTAGGAGCAAGCCGTCCCGCACCTGGAACTCGTCTGTGTTAGCCGTGCCTCTGTGCACTTCTGCCATCTTCTCTTGCGCGAATGAGTCGTCCCGCAACGCACGCCGCACCGCATCCAGGTCTACCGTAGCTGAGGCACACGCCCACGCCGTCGGTGCGAAGATGTGCATGGCCGCCGCTGGCGTCACCTCTTCTAGGTATTGCGGTTTCCGGGACAGTGCATCCGCCATGATGTTGGTGTCTCCTGGGACGTACTCTATTCGGAAATCGAAGTCCGCAAAGAACTCTGCCCAACGTATCTGCCTCTGGTTCAGGAACTGCGCCGTGCGCCAGTGCTCCAGATTTTTGTGGTCCGTGCAAACCTGCACTGTATGCTTGGCGCCGATCAGGAAATGCCTCCACGCCTTGAACGCTGCATGAATGGCCAGCAACTCCCTGTCCCAGATGGTGTAGTTCTGCTCCGACTTGCTGAGCTTCCTGGAGTAGAACGCTCCCGGCCTCCAGACCCCCTGCGGGTCTCGCTGCAGCAGGACGGCTCCCACGGCTCTGTCTGACGCATCTGTCTCTACCCTCAACGGTTTACTGGGGTCGATATGCAGCAGTTGCTTTTCCGACGCGAAGAGACGCTTGAGCGCTTGAAAGGACTGCTCCGCCTGCTCCGTCCAGATGAATTTCTTTTTCTTGGAGCTGAGCGTGTCCGTAATGGCCGCCGTCTGCATCGCGAACCCCTTGATAAATTTGCGATAGAAGTTGGCAAAGCCGACAAACCGCTGTACCTCCTTCCGGTTTCGCGGGCTCTTCCAATCCAACACCGCGCGAACCTTGGTGCTGTCCATGGCTAGTCCCTTGTCCGACAACTTGTATCCCAGGAAATCCACCTCCGTCGTGTCGAACTGGCACTTCTCTAGCTTGGCGTACAGTCTATGTTGTTGCAACCTCCTCAGCACCTCCCTCACGTCTTGGTCGTGAGCTTGCTGCGATTCAGAGAATATCAGGATGTCATCCAGGAAGCAGACGCACTTCTTGTAGAGGAGCCCCGCCAATACGTGATGCATGAAAGCTTGAAAACAGTGAGAGCCATTTTGTAATCCAAAGGGCATAACTCTGTACTCGTAGGTGCCCAGGGGCGTGAACATGGCCGTTTTCCACTCATCGCCCTCCCGTATGCGGATGAGATTGTACGCCCCTCGTAGGTCCAACTTGGTGAACACGCGTCCCTTGCGCACCGTCGCGAGGAGGTCGTCAATCCTGGGCATGGGGTAATCAGACGGCTTGGTCATCTGGTTCAAGAGGCGGTAGTCCACAACGAGTCTTTTTTGGGGCGTGTCTTTCTTTTTCACGAAGAAAACGGGACTGCCCCCCACTGCCTTGGACTCTCTGATGAAGCCACGCTCCAGATTATGATCAATGAACTGTTTGAGTTCCTGCATTTCGTCCTCAGACATGGAGTATAGCCTCCCCTTAGGCAGCGTCGCCCCTGGCAGGAGGTCAATCTTGCAGTCATATGGCCGGTGAGGGGGTAGCTTGTCCGCCTCCTTCTCGCAGAAGACCTCCAAAAAGTCCGCGTATTTGTGGGGAACTGTGTGCAGCGTCCCCAACTGTAGTTGCGATTCTTCCTCTTCCCCCTCCCTTCTGGGTATAATGCAGTGTTCAGCGCAATAAGAAGAACCGAAGATCAGCTGTCTCTGGTACCACGCCAGTGTCGGACTGTGCCTGTCCAGCCAGCTCATGCCCAAGACGATGGGAGTGTCCGACAACTGAGTGACATTAAAGCTGATGACTTCTCTGTGGTTACCTAATCGCATCACCATTGGCGGCGTTTGCTGCACCACTTGCCCCCCTAGTAACTCTCTCCCATCCACCGTGACGACTTGCAGGGGCAGAGTGGCAGGCAGTAGCTGTATAGCGTGTCGCTTCACAAAATCCTGCGCCATAAAATCTGCATTACTCCCAGAGTCCACAGTGATCGGGACGTCTATTGTGAGTCCATTGGGCAGCTGGAGCGATGCGGTCAGTTGCACGACCGGTTTGGGCGGGAGGGGGTCTGTGGGTTGCAAGATCTCTGGGGACTGCTTCACTGATACGTCTGGCTGGGCCCCAGTACTTCCGTCTCCAGCCAGACATCGTCGTTTCCCTGCAGAGGTTCTTTGTGCTGTGTAGCTGTCTCCACTTTAGCAGCGGCTGCAGTGTGCTTCAGGCTCCTCTGGGGACACTCTTTCGCCAAGTGTTGCGGACTTTCGCAGATGTAGCACTTCCGGGTCCCTCTAGGAGTCTTAGATTTGCCTGCTCCTGGTGCTAGGGCTCTGGTTGCTGACTGAGCCCTGGCACCTCCCACCTCCATAGGTTCTGCTCCCCCTCCTGGCGGAGGCGTGGATTGCGCACGCTCTGCTTCTCTGGGAACGAAGGAAAAACTTCTCGCTGCTTCGCGCCCACTACGCCCCTCCTCCCTGGCCCATGGGCGTTCTTCTAGCCGCACTCCCGCAGATAGCGCCCTCTGGACCACCTCCTGCGTGCTCTTGGGTCTCTCCCCTCTCGCAATTTCGTCCTTAACTGGGTTGCTGAGACCCTCCCAGAAGAGATCTCTTACTGGAGGCGAATCTCGGTCCCATTCGAAAGCGCTGACGAGTGCGAAAAAGCGTGCGTGGTACTGTCGTACCGTGGCCCTGCCTTGTTTAAGTCCATGTATCTCCCGTCGCGCAAGATCCACATCTATGCTAGATAAAAAGCATGCATCCATCGCTTTGATGAAGGCATCCGCACTTTGAAGCGCTGGATCCTTATCCCTCCACAAATTGCGCAGCCAAGCTTTAGCATCTCCATGCAAATGGGATAGGATAAACCCCACCTTCTCTTCCTCATCTCTAAAGTCCTTTGCCAGCAGTTGCAGTGCACACAGTACATCTGCTCGAAAATTGGGGTACTGTTGCAGGTTCCCATCAAAATGCTGCACAAGACCGCCTGATCTCCTTGCCAACCCAACTCCCTCCGGCTTGGGTCCCGTTTGTACCTGCTTGGCAAACGCTTCAAACCTGGCTTGGAGATCTCTGTAGGCGAGCGCTGCTTCCTCCTCCCTCTTTCGGGATGCTAATATCTCTGTGTTTAATTGTGTCACTGCCTCTTGCAGATTTGCGATTCGCTGTTCAGCCGTCATGCCTGCCGATTTTGTGAGCTTGAGTCCAGGCACCCCTCTTCACCCCTCGCTGCGCCTTCTCCCGCTGTGGTGTTTCAGGCGCCTGGAACTTCTTTGTAGGGGAGACGAGACTTACTGTCAGAGCTGCCACCAGGTCCCAGCTCACACAGGACCACGCTAGCCAACGTTCACTTTATAAGAGTCTTTATTGAGTTACAAGTTTCATGTCCGAACTGCAGCGTGCAGCTCTACACCTTCCATTCTAGGTCGACGAAGTCTCGTCTGACTCTCCGCCCCCTGTGCACCAGCTTAATACCCTAGCCTTGCTCCACCTCCTACGCCTCTCCCTGCGTCTCTGGGTCCCACTGCTCCTCCTAGTCTCCTCCCTCCTAGACTCCTCCGACGCTGAAGACCCCCCACTTCCTTCCTCCTCCTTTCGGCGGGCTTTGGGACCCGGCTCCCTCTCCGGGCTGCTTGCTGCGCCAGCTTCCTCTGCATTTGAACTTGGCGCGCGCGCCCAACTCCCTGCCTTCCTCTTAACCGTTGCCTCGCTCTCTGAGGAGGGCGTGACCACCCCTGACTCGTGCCCTCCCTCCTGCTGACAGCCTCCGGAACCCGATGCCTGGCTACCTTCCTCCCTGCTGCTCTCAGTCTTGAGCGTGGGTCCCGACTTCCAGCTGCTGCCGCTCTCAGTTATGAGCGTGGGTCCCGACTTCCAGCTGCTGCTCTCTGAATCTCCTCTGTTCCCTTCCTCCTGGGGTGTCCCCCCGGATCCCCCCCTTGCTCTGCTCACTGGGGCTCCCTTTTGGGAGTCCTCTGACTCACTGCTTAGGCTTGGAGATCTCGGGTCGTCATCATCACTCATTCTCCCTTCGGATTCCTCCCCCTCGCTCTCTGTTTCCTTCCTTCTCTGCGTCTCTGCTCCTGAACCCCTGACAGGTGCTTTTTGTAAGAAGCCTTTTTGGCTGAACAATAGATAAAAAAGCACTAAATAAATAAATATGGATTTCATCACATCTAACAAAAGTTTTCGCCTCCAAATTAACGCAACCTTCACACTCTAAAAACCCTTAATTTATGTAATACGCGAAGAGATGTCCATACTTTATTCTGCGAAGATATTGTTCACTGTTAGAGAGATTCACTGTTTACCTGAACCGCAATGTAAAGTCCTGGCACGTTAAAAGATTCAAACATTATTTCTGCGAGGTATTCTCTGTTCTCAGGAGTATTCAGTGGTGGCTCAGTCTGTTTTTAAAAGATATTATTAAATTATAAAAGCATAAAACACAGTTTATTAAACTTGGCATTGACACTCTGTGTGTGTGTGTGTGTGTGTGTGTGTGTGTGTGTGTTTAGCAGCCCTGTTTTTATAAAGATATGTGAATCTAAGACAGCCTTCCCCAACCTGGTGCCTTCTAGATGTTTTGTACTGCAATGCTATTCAGCCCCATCAGGGACAATGCAGTCCAAAACATCCACAGGGAGAAGATGAGGAATACTGATCTAAGAGAACATGGGACTAACTATTCCCCAGTTTTAAAAAAACGTACATTTAAGAATGGCAAACCTTTGGCCTGTTCCGCTTACCATCAAGAAGTAGTGATCTTCTGGTTCAGCTCGAAGATATTTAAAAATAACCTGCTCCATGAATCTTTCCATAAGATCCCAGTCTTCCACAATACCATGTCGTATAGGCCACTGAAGCAAAGGTAAATGGAAAAATATCACACTACTGAAAAGCATGTCCCTTTTTCATAACATGAGTAGGTTTATATTCTGTTGTCTCAGTCCAGCAGACACGCTGTACACAAGGAACTAATCATGAGCAGGGCCCAATTGGCTTCCAAATAAGAAAAACAAGTCATGCCTGACACAGAAATGCTGAAGGGAAGAGTCCCTTTGCATGCCATGTTCTGTGTACACATCATCATTCAATGGCTTTCAGTTGGCAAATAATATGAAACTGTCAAGGCAGTGTGTGCTCTGACCTTGCCAGGCCCTACATACACCAAGTGAGAGTGCTCTCAAAGTCCCTTGCAACACATTAACTCAGACAGCAGTCATAAAGGCAACAGTACCAGGACAGGAGACAGGATATGCAGCATGGGAAGGGAAGAACCCTTGAAATGCTTGGCCTCTGCCTGATCAGGAGAAAGCCAACATAAACCTGAACAAAACATGTAGACACAGTGCCATGGTTTATGGAGTCACATATGCAAGGAGCTTGCAGTCTAGGTTGCAACAGCGGAAGAGAGAAGTAAAGAGAAAGGCAAGGGTAACAGGGGACAAATACATATGTACACATAACCTTGACTGAAATGAAAAGGAAGGACTAAGGGTTGAGCTAAAGACTTCACAGGTTTTAAAGTGAGATTTGAAGGAAGGAGGCACCAAGTACTGGGAAGGGCTTCAAGCATATGGGGCAGCAAAAGAGGAAGAGTGGAGGAGATTAAAGGAGCAAGATACTTTTGCGTGGTAAAGGATAATCAAGTCAGAACTCTCAAATACCCAATTCTTCTCTGTGCATTGGTCATACCCTCTGTGCATTGGTCATACACTCTGAGGTTGCTACATCTTAACAACACATCCATAAAAGAAGTATTGTGGAATCAGATTGGTTAAAAACATGTGTCCTCACTAAACTGAACTGTGCTACATCTTGCAACAGCCTGCAGAGCTACATCTTGCAAGAGCAAAGATCAGCCTACCCCACAGCTTCTTTCTTCCTTTCTTTTCTTTCTTTCTTTTGTTTGAAGGGTGCTTCATTTTTTACTCCAGCCTTACCTTTGTAGCATAGGTGGGTTTATCTACGGCTTCATCTCCAATGAAAAAGTCTAGATCATCAATTCCTTGGGTAAGCCTCCTCTGTGCTTGGTCACCAACTTTTGCCGATTCTCTTATTGCAATACCTACATTAAAAGATTTACAAGAAGCCATCCCATTAACACCACCCTTTTCTAAACTCTAAAATCCTAGCCAAATATGTACCATTTCACAGCCAGGTGGCATCTGCAATTCAGTATATAAATGGACTGGAAAATTATTCAAGTTGTATCCATGGTGTCAGGTAAAGAGGAAGCCCCTTGTCTGCTAAGGCAGATCCCTGGCAGCAACACAATGGAGATAGGCAGGAAACAGGACTTGTCATAGCAACCAGAAACTGGCCTAATGGGGGCCGGACCTGGCAAAGAAGGAAAGCAAGCTTTTCTCTTCAGTTATCCACTAGCCAAGCACAGTAGTGTAGTAAATACCATTTCTCAAAAAAGAGCAAAATGTACCCCACCCAAAGAAAGCTGAACTAGAGAGCTGAAAAGCAGTCGCCTCTCTTCATCAATCAGCACATATTTTATAACGAAGAGTAAAAATTACTTACATGATGGGATAATGAATTGTGGTTCCGTATTCCCTGCATAACCCAGTTTTGTATACCTAAAACAAGAAAGTGAACCAGTCTTCAAATGCGTATTGTGGAACAACAAAGCTGCTGTTATACAAATGTGCTACACAAAATACTGTATAATTAGTGACTCACACAACACTTAGTGTTTGGACTAGCCTTGTGTTTTAACAACTCGCTTGGTAGCCAAAAGTGATGAGGTATATTCTCTGAAAGTCTGTAAGTTGGCTGTCAAAGCAAGGATAGGTCCCTTCAACCAGGTAAGAACCAGTAACCATTTCACCAGGCTACAGTTTAACCCTGTTCTTCAAGAGACAATCTGAGGACCTCATCAAGGACCGCTACGCCTCCCATAAGATGCTAGTAAAACTGAATTGCCATGTCGTGAAATGATGCATGTCTAAAAAGTGTGTCACCAACATAAAAATTTTGGAAAGCTCTGGTCTATGGTGTACTCGGGGCAGCATCAGGGCCAACTTGATGGCCAGGGAAGGGGAGCTGCTGTTGTCTATAGAAACTCTCTCTGTGTCTCCAGGGTCTCTGTCAAGTTGTGGGGGGATCTAGGCTGTGTGTTCCTGACACTGGGCAATCAGGACAGATTAGAGATTCTGCTGGTTTGCCGCCCAGCTCGCTGCCCAGCAGTCTCCCAACCTGAGCTGACAGCTGGTCTTGGAGGCAGTACTGAGGATTCACAGACTGCTGGTTTGGGGGGACTTCAACATCCATGCTGAAGCGACTGGTCCTGGGGTGGCTTAGGACTTCATGGCTTCCGTAATAACCATGGGGCTGTCCTGACATGTCTCTTGCTCAATGCAAGGCACACTCTAGAGTGACCTTGTTTTCTCAACAGGGCAGGAAGAGGGTGATCTGAAAGTGGGGGAATCATGCCAATCCTGGCCCAATTGCACTGGCTGCCAATTCATTTCCAGGCCCAATTGAAAGTGCTGGTTTTGACTTATAAAGCCTTAAATGGCTCAGGAACACAACACCTCAAGGACTGCCTCTCGTCATATGAACGGACCCAGACCTTGCCATCATCATCTGAGGCCCTCCTTCACATGCCCCCTCCATGAGAGGTCTGGAGGGTGACAACATGAGAATGGGTCTTTTCTGCAGTGGCCCCCTGCTTGTGGAATGCTCTCCCAAGGGCACCAGGCAATCATAGAATCATAGAGTTGGAAGAGATCACAAGGGCCATCGAGTCCAACCCCCTGCCAAGCAGGAAGCACCATCAGAGCACGCCTGACATATGGTTGGCAAGCCTCTGCTTAAAGACCTCCAAAGTAGGAGACTCCACCACACTCCTTGGCAGCAAATTCCACTGTCAAACAGCTCTTACTGTCAGGAAGTTCTTCCTAATGTTTAGGTGGAATCTTCTTTCCTGTAGTTTGGATCCATTGCTCTGTGTCCGCTTCTCTGGAGCAGCAGAAAACAACCTTTCTCCCTCTTCTATGTGACATCCTTTTATATATTTGAACATGGCTATCGTATCACCCCTTAACCTCATCTTCTCTAGGCTAAACATGCCCAGCTCCCTTAGCCGTTCCTCATAAGGCATCGTTTCCAGGCCTTTGACCATTTTGAGTTGCCCTCCTCTGGACACGTTCCAGTTTGTCAGTGTCCTTCTTGAATTGTGGTGCCCAGAACTGGACACAGTACTCCAGGTGAGGTCTGACCAGAGCAGAATACAGTGGCACTATTACTTCCCTTGATCTAGATGCTATACTCCTATTGATGCAGCCCAGAATTGCATTGGCTTTTTTAGCTTCCGCGTCACACTGTTGGCTCATGTCAAGTTTGTGGTCAACCAAGACTCCTAGATCCTTTTCACATGTACTGCTCTCAAGCCAGGTGTCACCCATCTTGTATTTGTGCCTCTCATTTTTTTTTGCCCAAGTGCAATCATTCCTCTTCTCCCAGGCCTTTGGTTAATTAAACAATTATGTGGAGTGGGCATTATTTTTTTCTTTTTATATTGCAAACCACCTTGTGCTCTTCAGATGAAAGGCAGCATAGAAAATGAATAAATAACAATGATAGTATACCACCACTTTTGAGAAGTTGTATTAATTTACAGCAGAGTCCTGAGCATGCTTTCCTAGAAATAAGTCCCACCAATTTCAGTGGGACTTGTTCCCCAAGGCATGTATGTTTAGGGGCACACCCTTAATCCAAATGCAGCAAGGCCTCAACACTACAAATTTATAAGGCTCCCAAGGAGACCTTACACTGCTGAAACTAACAGTTAATATGAAATGCAGTTTGACTTCAACATCAAGGCACATGTCATTCCAAACAATCTTAATATAGATCATTCTGACCATGTGAAATCAGGGGCATGTAAACTGATCGCTAGGGAAACTTGTCAGAGAGAGAGATGATTTATACAACTGAAAGAGGAGCAGAACCTGGCAGACAGTGCGTTTAGGTAGAAGAAATGAAGTAAAATAAAAAATTAAAATCATGGCCAGGGAATGAGATACAGGATGAGTGATTATTAATCAAAGGATCAAGCAATTGCTGAAACCATTTTGGGTTCTACTAATTAAACACATGCATGTGCTCTTAGCATACACCCATGCCTGCAATCTAAAGGGTTCGCAACTGGACTGCTTAGTTGGGGTGTCTAGAGGGCACTATCTTATTATATCCAGTGCTAGCTAATATGTATATGAAGCCACTGGGAGTGGCCATTAGGAATCTTTGGGCCAGGGGCCATCCATATGCTGATAACACTCAGCTTTATTTCTCCGTAACATCTTGAGTCGGGAGAGACCGTGAAGTCCCTGGACAGGTGCCTGGAAGCATTGGCAGGATAGATTTGGGAAAACAAGCTGAGCTTGAATGCTGGTAAAATGGAGCCACTATGGTGAGTGGTTTCCATGTCTGAGACACTGGTCAACTCTCTACCCTGGGTGGGATTACACTCCCCCTGAAGGGCTAGGTTTACACTCCGGGTGTGCTTCTGGATCAATCTTTGTCACTGGAGGCCCAAGAAGCCTCAGTGGCTAGAAACACCTTTTACCAGCTGCGCCTGGTACAACTATAGCTGCTCCTGGCCCAGGAAAGCTTGGCTACAGTAGTTCATGCACTGGTTACTTTAAGTCTGGATTACTGCAATGTTCTCTATGTGGGGCATCCTTTGCGCTTGATCCAGAAGCTTCAATTAGTGCTGCAACACAATTGCTGGCAAGAGTGAAACCCTTTCAGCAAGTAATTATCTTTGCTCAGAGACCAGAAACTGGTTGCTGATTTGCTACCAGACCAAGTACAAGGTGTTGTATTTTTTATTATTGATTTGCTTGTTTTATTTATTTAATATAATTTATACTCCACTTGATTTTTGCAAAAAAAAAAAAACCCAACAAAAACAAAACACTTCCTAGTGGTTTACAAGAGATAAAACAGTAAAATCAAGCCCTTAACAGCTTGGGGCCAGTTTACTTGTGAGATCACCTTACCCCATATGTGCCTATTCAACCACTAATCTGTGGAAATGGCACTGTTATAGGTCCCACATAATACAGTACTTGTTCTACATATATACGAAATCAATAATTTAGTGTGGCAGCACTCAGTGTCAACATACAAATGCTTACAATAATGATATGCTTATTTTCAGAACTAGATAAATTTCAGGCACATAGTTTTGTGCGCAATTTGACATTTTTCAAACTAAACTCATTTTGTCCTATAAAAATTTTACACAAATGCTCAAATTATGGGGAGGCTTTTTGGAGTTTAGGTGGGTGTGAGAAGTGAGTGCATTTTAATGGCATCTTGAAAACACCTGTTAGGTTTATCCACTAATTGCTTTTTATAGCTCAGTCGGTAGAGCATGAGGCTCTTAATCTCAGGGTTGTGGGTTTGAGCCCCATGTTGGGCAAAAGATTGCATTGGAGGGGTTGGACTAAATGACCCTCATGGCTCCTTCCAACTCTACAATTGTATGAGATCCCTGACTGCCCCCTCCAAGCAAAATGTTAGCTAATCCACAGCCTCGCTGTAGCCTGTGTCTCCTCTGCTCTCCGTGTAATTTGAACATTGGCCAAATACCAAGGAGAGCACCTTCTCCACTGTGCAATCTCCATGGTCCATCAAGGAGACCTGCTTTTACCAAGCAGAGAAAAAAGGGCAGACAGAAAGGCATTTTTAGTTACTCCCCCACTTATGGAACTCTTTTTCACTTGCCACATCCAAACCAGCGTTTGTTTTTATTTTATTTTTTTATCAATATTCTCTCTATTGGAGCTGCTTTCCGGTGAGCAGGTTTAAATAAGCAGATAGATTAGAATTTTTACTTTTCTACATACAGTATTCTGAACTTTCAGCATACAGCAGACCATAAAACCGAAACAAATGGATCTTCCAAATCATTTAAAGGAAGGAAGGAGGGGGCGAAAAAGATTTCAGAGAAGAACTCATTTTCATTTCCTAAATTAACAAGAGTGTGTGTACATACTACAGATGGCATCTAAAGAGCAAAACTAGTCTCTGGAATTCTACACTAAAGAAAAAGTCAATTCCACCTGTAAGCACAAAAACCAACATCTGACATCAGAATACTATCACAAATTGTGCAGCTACACTTAATTTGCGTATTTTAAACCAAATGGCCCAGATCACAAGAACCGGACAACTAGCTATGTGTGTCCAGCAGGGCTTTGGACTCATGTTTCTCAAACCCTGGTCCTCCACTTTGCATGACAAATCTTTCAAAAGGAGCAATGTTTTAAAAGTAGCTTGTGTTGTGTCCTCTAAAAGCCAAGTGCTCTATGGGCACACCCAAGCCCTGAGGGGGCACTAAAAATAGTACAGATCCAAGCCTTTTTCTCCTAGACTTTTGCAGTCTGGTTAGAGTCGTTTATTGGTCATGTTACTTAAAAAGGAAAGTCTAAAAATAAATGCATTGGGCCATGAGGGAGGGGCATTGGAAGAGGCATTGCTGTTAAGAAGCATGGTGCTGAATTTCCAGAGGGGCAGTTGTGTTAGCCTGCTATAACATGAAACAGCAGAGAGTCCTGCAGCAGCTTTAAGTCAGATGCATGAAGTGCTCCCCAGAGTTGCAGGTATAGTGGCTGTAGTAGGTTGTAAACAATAAGGTTAGAAGGAAATTAAATGCAGAAAAACAACAATTACGTTAACAGTGGTCATCATAAAAACAGTTGTTGTTGATAACACAGGAATCCTGGCATTGGAAATCCAATTTACACCTAAATGATTTTTATTACACTTTTTCTCGATTCCATCAGCATCAAACCTTTATTGGCATCAATTCTCGATTCCATTTGGATACTGAAGTCAAAATTAATCATCTTCGTAATGTTTTATGGGTTTCATACTCTCCTGGCAACAGATGGAGACTGACACAGACTCCAGCCTTACTTGCTCAACTAGGACTTGCTTATCTGTGACTGTGACATCAATCAAATGTCTTGGCAAAAAAGCACTGGTCAATTGCTATACAATTCCTACCATATGGCACATGTACACTTCCTAAGAGAGTTCTATCCAGTGTTACTCAAATTCAGAACAGACCAACTAAAATGATAGATATGTTTAACTTACATCCATTAATTACACTGGTCAACAAAAAAATTGTTGTCTGCGTTTTTTCAGCTGATTTAGGACGAATCTGGTGCGCTGAATCCAAAAATCACATTGGTTTTGCTCAGTCAGGTCAAGTTTTTGAGTTATGGCCACATGTCATTTTTTTACATTTTTATTCACATGTACGCTTGTGTGGAGCATTTTAGAAGAAGTTAAAGGTAAAGGTAAAGGTACCCCTGCCCGAACGGGCCAGTCTTGACAGACTCTGGGGTTTGTGCGCCCATCTCACTCAAGAGGCCGGGGGCCAGCGCTGTCCGGAGACACTTCCGGGTCACGTGGCCAGCGTGACAAAGCTGCATCTGGCGAGCCAGCGCAGCACACGGAACGCCGTTTACCTTCCCGCTGGTAAGCGGTACCTATTTATCTACTTGCACCCGGGGGTGCTTTCAAACTGCTAGGTTGGCAGGCGCTGGGACCGAGCAGCGGGAGCGCACCGCCGACCTTTCGATCGGCAAGCCCTAGGCGCTGAGGCTTTTACCCACAGCGCCACCTAGAAGAAGTTGGTGGGGGTAAAATGCCATGTCGAATAATTGTTTTGATTGGAAATGATTATTTTAATGACAAGAAGTATTCAGGTTCGATAGTTCTGGGTGATTATGTCGAAAAGGGATCAGTTTGAAGCCATAAAACCTCGAAATCTTCCATAAATTGGTATTGGTGCGGCAAAGCATAAAGTTGGGGGATCAAAACCCCTGGCACACTCAAGTACACTGGAGAACTATGAAGGGGTGAAGTATGTGCTGGAGAAAATTGGTTATGATCAGCATAAGTAGTTTATTTGTGTTGACCTGAAGATGGTGAACTTTTTGTTGGGACAACAGACTGGCTTCACCAAGTACCCATGTTTTCTGTGCATGTGGGATAGTAGGGACCGTGCTCAGCATTACACGAAGAAGGACTGGCCTGTGCGGGAGGAATTGGTGCCTTGCAAAAAAAAAGGAACGTCATCAATGACCCTCTGGTGGACAGAGACAGAATACTCTTCCCACCGCTGCACATCAAGCTTGGCTTAATCAAGCAGTTCACCAAGGCTCTGGACAAGGATGGTGACTGCTTCACTTACTTGGGCCAGGCTTTTCCAGGACTGACCATGGAGAAGTTGAAAGCTGGCATCTTTGATGGTCCTCAGATCCGTCAGCTCATCAGAGATCCAGAGTTCAGAAACTCAATGAACGAAGTGGAACGGGAAGCGTGGAAGGCATTTGTTCTGGTAGTGAAAAACTTTTTTTGGCAACAATAAGGCCAGAAACTTCGCAGAACTTGTCCACAACATGCTGACTGCTTTCAGAAACCTGGGCTGCAACATGAGCGTCAAGATGCACTACCTATTTTTACATATGGACCGGTTTCCTGAGAATCTGGGTTCAATGAGTGACGAGCAGGGGGAGAGATTCCATCAGGACATGAAAGAGATGGAGACCAGGTATCAGGGTCGCTGGGACGCAGTCATGATGGCTGACTACTGTTGGACTCTGAAGAGAGACCTCCCTGCTGCTGAGCATTCCAGGAGTTTCAAGAAACGGAAGTTCAAGCCCTGAAGTTTGAAAAATGGTGAAGCAACATGCAATTTACGTGTACTTACCTTTATCAATGCCCACCATTCAGTTTACAGTAATCGATATTTCTACCAGGTAATCAATATATGTTGTTGGAAAAACATTTTTTCTCTTAAAAACATATTTAGGATGATATGTGTTGACAAAAATCAGCTGATAATGCCACAAAAATGTAATTGATTTTGTCACAAGATCTGATTTTTTTCAAATCAACATAGCACAAAAACCTGACCTGATGGAGAGAAACGGATGCCATTTCCTGATTCAGCAGTGCAAAAATACCCTAAACCAGTTGTAGAAATCTAGACAACATTCAAAAAGTAAAAAATTGTTGCCCAGTGTTATTAAGGATCTATTGGTGGCACAAAAATGGAAACAGGAAGAAATCCCGACGAAAGAAGAATGGAGAATGAAGTTGATGGAATACGCAGAATTAGACAAACTAACAGGGAGAATTTGGAACCGGCGAGACCAAAGATTTACCGAGAATATAAAAAATATATGTGAAGGACAATTAACGTTTGTAGGCTTTCAAGAAGCTCTGTGATAATAATGGAAAGAAATGTTGTTTTATAATAATTGTTAAGATTAATTTGGTTAAAACAAAAAAACAATATAGATGGAAGAAATGTGAATAATTGTGATAACATGGAAAATTTCCAGATAGACTGAAGGAAGTCTGAAAGTGGAAAGATTAGAATTGGATGTATATTTTGAATGGAATGTTTTTCCTTTATTGTTATATTTGAAAATTTTATAAATAATTTTTTTATAAAAAATTTTTATCAAGGATCTACTCCAAGTAGGAATTTGTTGGCTACAACCCAGGAATCCTGCAATCCAGGAACTCTAGGTGATCAGCCAGCACTTGCCAGAAAGCCTGGAAAGTGGCAGGTCTCCAGCAAGCCAGCCAGACTTAAGAGGGGTTTGCCTCCTTGGCAAAGCCTGGCCAATCATACACTTGCAAAATGTGAAGTGTGTGTGGAGTAAATTGGGCAGGGCTTTCAGGAGGGTGTTGGCAGAATTTGTAGTTGTGGGATTTGGGGATGCATGTGCAAGAGAGGATTTCAAAAAGAAGGGTTGTAACTTGGGTAAATATTATTCCAAACACAGGAAGAACTACGTACATTGTTGCCCATCTGGTGACCATATACAAAAAAAAACTTTTAACAGTTGTACAGAGAGGTGGTAATTTAAGAAGTTCCTCATCTGCAGCGCTAGATAGTGACAAGCTGCACATGTCCAAGTGCTACAAATAAGAACCATACTAAGTCAAACATTCCCCTACCCAGTGACTACTGGAATTATCACCCCTCCACCTGTTGCTTCTATGGGTCAGTTCCAGACTAATGTAGCGGCAGTGAGTTCACCTTCACCTTAATATCAATGTAACAACTGAGTCATGATCAATTTAAGTACCATTTATTTTAATTAGAACTAAGTGTGTCTAACAAAGATCCAGTCCTATGGTTTTAACCTTCCCCCACCACTACTTTTCTTTTAAACCAATATGGGTGTAAAAACTTGATTTTTTCCCCTTTTACAAGAAAGCTGCAAGAGTTATTATAAATCAAAGATTTATACAACCTGTAGCACACAACTGCAGGTATGCACATACATTTCAAAAAGTATTCAATGAATAGATAATTGCAGGCTTATAACACTGATAAATTTCCACAATGTGAGAATCAAATACTTTAGCACATATGACCAAAAGTTTCTGTAGTCACCAATTCTTCTACAGGAGGTTAAGCAAGAAAACAGTGGGTGGGGGGGCTGGGTGGGGTACAAGGGCTTTACATTCTGGCTTAAGAGATGGATTTTGAAATCAGTTTGTGATTTAACCCTGTCATTTGCATAAGGGAATAGGTGAGGAGAGGGGGAAGGATAACATCATCACACTGTACATATATAACACTTTCTGCTTCCTACAAGAAACTCCTTCAACGAATTCCAGAAACTGACCAAGTGGTGGGGAGCCTCAACATGCCAGCATATTCTCAACATCTTCTGAATATACAATCAATCATATCAAAATATAAGAAATATGAGGTTGGAGGAAGAGTTTAAGAGGTAGCAAAGCTGGCAAAATAATATAATTGGGAGAAAATCCACAAGAAGAACAAAAGGGATGACAGTAGGGCAGAAACCCAACAGAGGCAATCATTTTAAATATGCTAAATTGTGGGTATGGCAGGCAAAGATTCCATGGACTGCATGCTGAGCTAAGGGTGCCTCAAAAGCATGATGAAGGTCAATCCAGGTAAATACACCACTAAAAGAGAGCATAAAATGAAAGGTCTTGCTTTGGAGATAGCCCTGGTTCAGGGGAGGGTGTGCTGTTTGTGTAAAACAAGGATGACACAAATTAGCGAGGCGGGGTGGGGAGAAGTATTATGAGTTCATTTTGGACACTTTGAAAGCACTGGCAATCGAGGACAAGAGAGCAGGAAGGGCAGAACAGAGAACAGAGAATCCTTAGGATTTCAGACTCCTTGCACCTCTGATCATAAGAGGGAAACCTAGATAGAGGCTTCCTTCTTAAAGCTGTGGAGATGAAGGAGCATTTCTAGAGGAGATAAAGCAAAGCAGCTATTATTATTTTTAAATTTATATACTGCTTATGTGCCGAAATGACTTCTTATTAATAGAGGCCACCGAAGGCATCAAAGATAGAAGGGAGAGCGAAAGGACCCAGGGGTGCAACCCTTCACTAATCTCTTTCGGCTAACTGCTTTCAAGGAATAAATAGGCCATTAAAACCTGACACTATAGCAGCAGGAAGGGGAGGAGAGGTACCAAGCGAAATCTCACATCCTTTGGGGAAGGGAACATGCCGGAGGAGGTTAGCCTAAAAGCAAGCATCCCTGGGTGGGTGGAAGAGAAAGACGAAAGGGCAAAACTGGTGGTGGCAAGAATGGAATTTGGGGTGGGGGGTTGACAATGAGAACACGTACCCTCACCTTAGGGAGAAGGGGGTCAAATACTAAGCCGTATCAGTATTTGGGGTAGGGTGGGGTAGGAAGATGCTGACAGGGTGGTCAACCCCGAGACGGAAAGAGGAGAGGCAGCGGGTCTTTTTAGGGGTGACAGAGAACGTGATAAGGAAAGGGGGCTATAAATGGAAGGGCCTTGGTGGTGGAAGGAGGGGGCTGCTCCTCTGGGGGAGAAGGCGACCCAGTTCTCAGAGAGAAGGTGCCCATTTTGGGCTGAAGGAGAGGGTTTGGGGCCGGCGCCCGCCTTCACTCACCCGGTGCCGCCGTCCACGACGCACGGCGGCAGGTGGCTCGCCATTTTCGGGGAGGCGGAGGGGCCTGGGAAAGCCGCCCAGCACCAGCAGCCGCCGCCGCCGCCACAGCAACGCTCCGCAGCCGACGAGCCTGACAGCGGCGGCCGCAGCAGCAGCACGCTTGCGCCAAGGCCCACGCTTCTCCCGCCGCCACCCCCCACCTCGCTCCTCCGCACCCGCCGCGGCGGTTTTAAGCGAGGCGACGCAAAAGCCACCCGCCGCCGCCGCCGCCGCCTCCCCTGGCGGCCATTTTGGGATGTGGCCCAGGCTAGGCCTTTGCCCTTGGTGTCAGCGGTTGCCTAGCAACAGGCGCGGCTGAGGCTGGAGGGAGAGGAGAGGGCCGGCGTACCCGGGGAAAAGCCCAAGGGGCGAACAGCGGGAAATGTGCCTCGTGTTGTTTTCTGGTTTATAAATAAAGTGGCATTTAAAAACGAGAATATATATAGTATGACCCGTAATACTGGCTGTTCCTGTATCTGGGCAACCAAACCACCTGCCATCTTCTTCCTGCTTTTCTCCCTCCACCAAAGCCTTTCTCGTCTTGTGTCATGGCTTTTAGATTGCAAGCCCGAAAGCAGGGCCTGCCTTCTATTAAGAAATTCTAAGGTCTCAAATATATAATAAATATTCATAAATGCACATACGTAAATATATAAACCATGTGTCTGAAACAGTACAGGAGAGCAATCCTGAGGCCATTTTGACTCTCCCAATGACCTCAAATATTCCTCCTGTCTTAAGGGTGTATTTGTGTATGAATAGGGTGAGCCTGTGACTTGGATTCAGGAACTAAAGAATTAACCATCACAAGAAAATGCCCAGGCTGCCCAGGTAATGCAATCAGCAACCATTATCAGGTATCCTGGCAGACAGGATTTCTGCGGTAGACTGCCTCCTATGATGCATGTATGATGATTTTGGGGTGGTCTTTGGCTTAGGGGGTTGGGCAATGTCAAAAGTCTTTAAAGGTTTCCGTAGTGCTTTTTTTCAAGGGGGATGCAGGGGGACGCATACCCCTAAACAATTTGTGAATCTAAGTTTGGCCTCATTGAGGGGCAGTATTTCAATATAAGTAGAAAAATGAGAGGACCCCTATTTTTTAAAAAGGAAAAAAGCACTGGATTCCTGCACACTTTTGTTCAGGGTCTCTCCTTCCTTGGAAGGAGGGGAGGGAACTCTGCTTTGCGATGCTGCCTCCATCCATTTGCCAAACCCCAATTTTTATATCAATCTTCTTTCTTTCTTCTTTTTTGTAAGCTGCCCTGAGAGCCTTTTTTTTTGGCTGTGTGGGGGTGGGAGCTGGATATGCTTATTTTAATAAACACACAGGAGCAGGGAAGGGGAGTTGGGATCTGGAGGCTTTGGGGCTTTTTCCTCAGGGTTTGTTCTTGCACAGTCCTAACACATGCGGTAAGAAAATACTATAGGCTGCAACATGCATCTTCTTCACAGGCATGCAGCAATGCCTTCCAGCAACCGTCTAAATGCCAACGAAAGACTCAAGGACATAAACCAGCTTTAAGATGCAGCAAGGCTGTTATTTCAGTGGCTGCTGTTGTGGTGTTTTTCAGGGTCCTTAATGTTGAACAACACACTTTGAAAACACTGATACATATAGTAGCACTCAAATATTGCAGCACATGAGAATACTATAACAATAGATTGCCACTTTTTATAGACATTATGTCCAGAGCAATGTTGTACGTTTCTAGGAAACCTTTCTAATATGAAAGGAGTTCTCTTGAGAACATTTTTGCAGCAGTGAGTTGCCATGGGGTTTGGTAGGGATACAGATACAGATACAGATATATAGATACAATATAGATGATACTGATTTGTCTTCTGCTGCTTACCTAGGGAAGGTACAGGATCAGGATTTTATTTTGTTTCATAGGTTGATTTTGATATAAGTAAAAAAAAAACTGCTCCTTTTCCCTTATGGGGTACCCAAGAGCCCATATAGAGTCCCTTTGTAGGTTCTCTATCGGTAGGAGAAAATAACAGAGACCTACTGGAGAATATTGAAAAGTAAAGCAGCTAGTAAGCCTGAACTTTACTGACTATTGCAACAGGGTGCTCCCCCACACGCAGGAGAGAGGAGGAGGACCATGAATCACGTGTGCTTGCCCTTATATAGCCATTTTGAAATTCCCTGCCCTGGAGCTCAAGACCACCCCTCCATACATCATACATACATCACAGGAGGGGTGTAGCCCAAGACCACGCCCCACAAACATCATACCTACATCACAGAAAAGGCGGTCTACAACAGAAATTTGAATGTTGTTGTTTTCCCCTGTCTGCCAGGTTATCTGATAATGCCTTATCTGATTGCCTTTTCTGGTAGTCTGGCCATTCCTTTGAGATGGTAATTACTTAATTCCTGAGACAATGGGAAGGTTTTTTCATTTCCTCCCTTCTTGCAGAGAAACATTTGGTCAGTTTGGGAGTTAAAATGGTTTCAGGACTGTTTTCCTGTGTGCTTCACACATGTGGTTTATATATTTATGTACGTGTTTGCTTGGTACATTTATGACAGTAACTGAATCCATTTCAGTTAAACTCCCTTAGTCACCCTGGTTGATGAGGTTTGTTGGGAGAAAGATCAAGGGAGTGTGACTGCTCGTTCTTCTTGACCATACTTGACCCTATTACACAAGAGTTACCTTCTGAGGCACCACACGTGCCAGTGATACCATATATACTTGAAGCACAATTAGAAAAAACAGCAAACACTCTGTTCTGCCCCCACCCCATTCCACCCCTCTTTATGATGTTTTTGAGTCATTTCCATGTTTGGCACAATGCGCATGTGCGTGGATGCGCACATATTTAATGTGCACAAATAGGGGTTCTTTCCTAAGTAAGGTGGTTCATTTTCTAATGAACCTCCAATTCGAAAACACTTTTAATTCCAAACACACTATCACTTCAAATTCTGTCTGATAAGGAATTACCTGGGGCAAATTCCCATGAAAGGTGGTATAAATGCAATTTAATTTTACCTAATCTATCCATCTTTCAGTGTTGTGAAACAAGGTGGAAGTGTTTATATAAGAGAAATTATGAAGAAAACACAATGAGGATTCAGAGAAATGAAGTCCTTAGGCAGGTAGCAAAGGTACGTAATGCTGCCAGATTAAAAGTCTGGCAGCTATTGTTAAGATTTATCAGAAGCATCTCCATGATGCAGCTTTTTAACATCACTTTCCATGATGTTCTTGTTAAGACCTGAAAAGTCTGAAAAAGTGTTGAAGGTGTAGATTTGTGCATGAATACATCCTGCAAGCAGCAACGTCAAATCCTACCATCAGAATAAATTAAATAATGCCCTGGAATTATCTTTCTTAAATCATTTCATTTGTGAAAGCTGTGCAGGAGGAGGAATGTTTGGAAAAGATGGAGAAGGGACATTAAGGCAACAGTAAGGGGCCACAGGTGGTGCTGTGGATTAAACCACAGAGCCTAGGACTTGCCGATCAGAAGGTCGGCGGTTCGAATCCCCGCAACGGGGTGAGCTCCCATTGCTCGGTCCCTGCTCCTGCCAACCTAGCAGTTCAAAAGCACATCAAAGTGCAAGTAGATAAATAGGTACCGCTCTGGCGGAAAGGTAAACGGTGTTTCTGTGCGCTGCTCTGGTTCACCAGAAGCGGCTTGGTTATGCTGGCCACATGACCCAGAAGCTGTACGCCGGCTCCCTCAGCCAATAAAGCGAGATGAGCACCGCAACCCCAGAGTCAGTCATGACTGGACCTAATGGTCAGAGGTCCCTTTACCTTTTTAAGGGGTGTGTGGAGAAAATGGCCACAATAACTTTAAAGAGACCAGCAAATTTCTGTTCTCCAGAGCCAAGCTGCAAACTGAACTATGGGAGCTCATAAAGCTTACCTGCTTCCCCAATCTTTTCCACACCCACCCAATGCCTAAAACAAAGCTTTCCAAACTTTTCATGCTAGGGGCACACTTTTTAGACATGCATCATTTCAAGACACAGTAATTCAGTTTTACTAGCAAACCGGAGGTTAAACTAACCCCTTTCCAGCCCCGGGAGGAGTGCGGAGAGCGTTTGCGCAATACAGCTACACATTGCAGCGGATACACTAACGTGTCCTGACACACAGTTTGAAAAGCTCTGCCCTAAGAGATTCCTGCAAACACCCACACAGACTCCAAACTAACCTTGGGGAAACTTATCTGTCCTTTCCCACACTCCAGCTTACTCTTAGACCACATAATTGGGTGATAGAGGTTGAAGAGGGGGGAATGTTTTCTTCTCTTAGTGTTTGTCTTTGCTGCTGATCCTTTGTTGCCTGTCTCCAATTTAATGTTTGGAGATACAGAGGTTGGCAGGAGAACTGTAGTTTCCCCACTATTTTGGAAAATTCCCAAGTGAATCTTCTAAGAAGAGCTTTAGATAGCTCACCCATCTCTGGTACTCAGTTTGTACCAGGAAGCTAGTGGTCTGGGGTGCTCACTCACATCTGCACCACACATCCAGAAAATTCAGTGGGGAACAGATTAATATTAATAATAATTTATAACTTCACAAATATGCATGCACATCTGGATGTGCATCAACTGCACATCTGGAACTACCTTACTAGATGGAGACAAAGGCACGTAACCCAATCCAAGTAATGCCACAATCTCTGCATTCATAATTTTCCTTAAATATAATGCAGAGCTATTTACATACCCCTCTTTGGACGCAGGTGGCTAGTCCAGAGCCTAGGACTTGCCGATCGGAAGGTCAGTAGTTCAAATCCCCACAACGGGGTGAGCTCCCGTTGCTCAGTCCCTGCTCCTGCCAACCTAGCAGTTCAAAAGCACATCAAAGTGCAAGTAGATAAATAGATACCGCTCCGGCAGGAAGGTAAACGGCGTTTTCGTGCGCTGCTCTGGTTCGCCAGAAGCGGCTTAGTCATGCTGGCCACATGATCCGGAAGCTGTACACCGGCTCCCTCAGCCAATAAAGCGAGATGAGCGCTGCAACCCCAGAGTCAGCCACGACAGGACCTAATGGTCAGGGATCCCTTTGAATCTTTCATAATGCAGTTAGTAAGAGAGCTAGTGGATGGCTACATTTGATCCATAGGTATGTCCAGCGCTGGTGACAGCATTTGCTCTAATTTTCTCTGAATTTAAAAAATAAATGTAGGGCAGTCAAGTATACTTTATCTTACTAGTGGACGAAAATAAGCAAGTTCATGTCCCCTGCCCCTTTAAGGAAATGCATCAAGCTCTGGAATCTTGGGGAAGAGGAAGGAATTCTCCCTTTTACACAAATGTAGCATTAAAGTTTCTAGACTTTTGTAATCCCAGTGGATCATATGCCACAATATAATATACATTTGATTATTTTCTTTTTGATCTTAACATTTGTAAGCCATAAATAATAGATTGCAAATGGAATTCTGGGAGTGAATTCATTTTAAGCTGAGCACTAAACTATTTGCAAATGTACTTAGGCAACAGTCCAAGAGAAACATTAAAAAATGTCAATCGGCTATTGGGAAGCAAAGTGTCACCATATGTTAGATTAGGAAATATAAATTATAAGTAATATCTGTCAGATCTACTAAGAGTAAAAGTAAGGAAAGATGTTATTAGGGGCTTAGGAAAACCTCTGTTCAAACAAGACCAGACTTTCAACTGAGGATGACTTCACATGCTGTGTTTCATACACAGAAAGCACTTCTGTGTAGGGTAATAAATCATGAAATATGAATGGGGATTGTGTGATGAATGTGACAGATAAAGCAACAAGCCAGCAGTGTGTTTGTAGAAAACAGACATCCAAGCTTTTGAAAGGTAATGAGTAAACTGCATTATTTCAAGAGCTCATCAGAGTAGCCACATCAGACTCTTGACCTGGAAATCCCAGCTGAGAGGGTGGGTATAGAATAGCATCTCAAGGATTCTGGCAACTCTGTAACTCCGGTTGTGAAAAGAGGCTGCTAAATAGGTTAAGCTTAGCCTGCTACATTCCCTTTTCCTGGGAGAACTGTATTTTGTATAATTAAATATATGGTCACGTACAGGTGGTTTGTTGCCATAGGGCAATGGTGACCAGATGGCGCCTTCCAGATGTTGGTGTTATTTGACTTCAGCTCCCATCACTCCTGACCACTGACCATTCTCCCACAGGAGGTAATGATGGCCAATGACTTGGATGGCTTTAAGAGAGGATTAGACAAATTAATAGGATAAAGTTATCAGCAGATACTAGTCACGATGGCCCTGTTCTTCCCGCCTTTGGCCTGTTCCAGTGTTGTTCTCATGTTTTCTATTTGGAGTTCACCATGTTGGTTATTCCTGCAACAGAAGCGAATCAGGTTTAAGGTGCTGGTTTTAACCTTTAAAGCCCTATAAGGCCTAGGACCCTCGTACCTACGGGACCGCCTCTCCTGGTATGTCCCACGGAGGATCTTATGGTCTTCAAACAAAAACACCTTGGAGGTCCCTGGCCACAGAAAGGTTAGACTGGCCTCAACCAGAGCCAGGGATTTTTCGGCTGTGACTCCGATCTGGTGGAATGCTCTGTCACAAGAGACTAGGGCCCTGCACGACTTGACATCTTTCCGCAGGGCCTGCAAGACAGAGCTGTTCCACCAAGCCTTTGGCCAATTACCTTTGGTAATTATTCACAGAACTCTAGCCCAATGGTTGCCATCAATTTGATTTGAACTGGTTTTATAATGAATGATTTTAGAATGTTGTATTATTTTACTGTTGTTAGCCACTCTGAGCCCGGCTTTGGCTGGGGAGGCGGGATATAAATAAAAAATTATTATTGTTGTTGTTGTTGTTATTATTATTAATGGTCAGAGAACCTTCTGAAAGGGGACTGGTCTTTCTTTCCACTTCCCCAGGCTGGAGGTGGCATCATCAAGGATCTGCGTGTGTGAAAGAGAACAAAAGACTGGTAGTGCTGGAAATTAGTCTGAAAGAGACACAGAGGCGAGAGTCCACTGTTGTGGTTCGGGAAGGGCCATAGCTCAGTGGCAGACCATATGCCTTATGCCCAGGTAGGACTGGGAGAGAGTCCCGCCTGCAATCCTGGACAGCTGCTTCCTGTCAGTGTACTGTATACAATACTGAGCTAGATGAATCAATGGTCTAGTTCTCTATAAGGCAGCTTCCTATGTCTCCACCCCCATCGTTCTGCCTGGACACTGAGGTCCAGTGCCAAGGGCCTTCTGGTGGTTCCCTTGCTGTGAGAAGCCAAGTTACAGGGAACCAGGCAGAGGTCCTTCTCAGTAGTGGCACCCACCCTGTGGAACGCCCTCCCATCAGATGTCAAAGAGAAAAACAACTACCAGACTTTTAGATGACATTTAGATGACACACTTCCGGTTCCGGTCGCGACCTGGGAGGGAGCGCAGAGAACCAGCTCCTGGTTTTTCTGGGCGTTGCGGAGGTCTGGGGAGCCGCTTGGGCGCAGCGAACCCGAAAAAAATCCTAAGGGGGGAACCCTTGGGAGTCTGGCCCCCTGCAGCGTGGAAGCGGTCAGGTCACCTCTCCGCTCCGGTGGGGCGTGAAGACGGAGACCGCTAGCGCAACTGGGGATAGTCCTGCCCCCGCAACGCGACGCCTCGGGCTCCAGCCAGGAGAGGCGACGGACCTCCTAAAGAGCAGGAAGGCACACGCAGTGTGTGGTAGCGTCTACTTAGAACGCGTTTTCTTTTTGGAAGCGCAAAACTAATAGTGGAGCTGCGTGTTGCCTGGATCTTTTTACTTTTTTTTCTTCTGAAGTCTACAGGGGAGTTCACTTGGCGATGGAACTAAGATGGCGCAGGTGGAAGTCGGTGGTTTGAGGAGGCACTATGCAAAGTCTGCCTGAGTGAGTGAACTTTAAGTTGTGGAACCAGAAGTGCGGCGTATTTGCCTAAAAGCCTTAACTGTTTATAAAAATTGACTAAGAGGGGGGGGCGGCATTAGCCAGTCCCTCTATGTCGTTTACGCTGTTCCTAGCCGCTGTTCGTCTATCGGATTTTAAACTGCTTAATTTGTTTTCTACATTTATAAATTTTGTAATGGATATAAGGAAGCTCTGAGGCGCTTTTGGCCGTTCCTGAAGGACATTTAGACCGGCCCAGGGAACTTAGAGGAGTGGACGGACTATTTTAAGAGAGAGGTGGCAAGAGGTATCGCCATTCCGCCCTCCCCTTCGCGCCTCTGCTGCCTCTCCTTCTCCTTTTCCTTTTTCCTTTCTTTCCCCCTTCTGCCTTTTTGCTTGGAGGCTACCCACTGGCAATTGGATTTGGTTTTGGATCGGAAAGTGGAGTATATACCTTTAAGGCTTGACTGTGGACAGAAAGCCCTGTTGACTCGTGACTCAGGACTAGTGGAGGAAAGTGAATCGATGAATGAACCCGCCGGGACTTTAAAGCGGAATTACCACGCTCTGTATTGCCCGTGCCCCCCTCTGATATTCCTCTTCAAATCCGGATTTTTGGCATAGACGCTGGCACAGATGCTGACATAGAGCTTTGCCCTGGGGGTGCTTGGAGTTTTATGTTTTGGATTCAACTCTGAAGAGCCTGGCCATTTTTGGACGGTGAAAACTGCTTCATCTATGTTTTATTTTTCGGTTTTGTTTCCTCTTTGTTTTCGCCTGTAATTGTTGATATTTGTTGAAATTTAAAGGAGGGACTTAAGGGGAGGGGAAAGTAGCAGAGGGAGGGTAAAGAAATTGGGTGGGGGGATTTTGGGAATGGCGGGGAAGGATGGGAAGGATGGGAAGAAGGGGGGAGGGACGCCGGGGGAGAGGAAATGGTCCCGCCAGGAAGAAATCAAAGACCTAGACAATTTGTGGGCGAGAATAAAGGAGGAATTTAAACAGAATACATTAAGCATGGAACATAAGCTAGGTGAGGTACAAGAGAGAATTGATAAAAGGATAGAGGGAGCAGTTGGGGAACTCTCGGCTAAAATCCAGGACCTCTCTGTTAAGTCCAGACTGATCGAAGAATCTAACAAGAAATTACAGAAAGAGATAAGGGAGCAGAAGAGAGAGACAATAAAGGTGAAAGAGGAGTTAAGAGAGTTAAGCAGCTCACAAGACAGGATATGGGACAATCTAGCCATGGCAGACATGCGACAAAAGCAGCTACACTTGAAATTTAGGGGAGTAGCGGAGGAAAGAAATGAAGATATAAGAGGAAAAATGATTAGAGAACTGTCTAAATGGCTAGACATAAGGGAGGAAGAGTTGGCTCTCTCTATAGAGAATGTTTTTAGGATGTCAAGACCTAAACATTTTAGAACTAACAAATTCTTGGGAGACTGTTTAGTGATTTTCAACTCAGCGGAAGTGAAAAACCTAATCTTAAGGAAGAGCTACCACAATAGATTAAGAATTGATGGAAGACCTATTATTATTTATAAAGAAATACCGGTCAGGTTATTACGCAAAAGAGAGGGATATAAACAGGTGGTAGCTGTTTTGAAGAGAAAGGGGATACAATATAAATGGGAGTTCCCGGAAGGGATTACCTTCCACTATAAGGATAAGAAATTTAGATTGTTGGACACACAGGAGGCTGAGAAGTTTCTGAGAAGGTATGAGAAAGATCTGGGAAGGCCAGAGAACAGACCCGGGAGCAGGGAGAAGGTTGAGGATGGGAGGGCGGAGGAGGGGGGGCGGGAGGAGGAAGAGGGGATGGAAGGAACGGATGAGGAAGATGATGAAGCCGTGGTGGGAGCGGAGACGGCAGAGGAGGGGGAGCTCTCAGGTAATAGAGGCAGTAGAGTTTAGTTCGGGACCCCGGTTAGAGAAATCGTAATAGATAAAGAGAAACAATAACACACACTTTAAACTTTTTATCCTGGAATGTGAACGGGTTGAATGAGAAAGTTAAAAGGAATAAAATTGAGAGAGTGTTGAAAAACAAAAACTATGACGTAATTTGCTTCCAGGAAACCCATATTGCGAAGAAACACAAACACATTTTGATGAATAAAAAATTAGGAGTAGAATTCATTAATTCGGAGGTAAATAAAAAAAAAGGGGTAGTGATATATGTAAAAGAGAAGTGGAACCCCGTACAAATCTGTAAAGATGAGGAAGGAAGAATTTTAGGGATTCAACTAAATTTTAGAGGGGAAAAAATCAATGTAGTGACGGTCTACGCCCCGAACAAAAATAGAGCAGAATTTTTCGAGAAACTTGAAGGAATCCTATTAGAATTAGAAACGCATAAATTAATCCTGCTCGGGGATATGAATGGGGTGCCAGTACCGGAACTGGACAGGAGCGTAAAGAGAGGGAATTCTAACAGAGGAAAACTGCCGAAATCTTTTAAGGACTTAGAAGATAATCTAGATTTAGTTGATGTCTGGAGACACAAAAACCCTACTTCTAAACAATTTACTCATTATTCAGAACCACATCAAAGTTGGGGTCGAATTGATCAAATTTGGATGACGAGAAACCTTATTTTAAGGGTGAAGAGATGTGAAATTTTACCTAGGACACTTTCTGATCACTGCGCGTTGGTAATGGAAATTAAGGGTGGGCTTAAGGGACAATATAGATGGAGGATGGCGGAAAATCTACTGGATAATGATGATGTGAAAGAAAAAGTTAAAGGCACCTTAAAAGATTACTTGGATCTGAATTTGAAGGGGGAACCCACTATAGATATTGTATGGGATGCCAGTAAGTCAGTGATGAGGGGGGTTTTAATTCAACAAAATAACCTTAGGAGGAAATTAAGAGAACAAAAGAAAGAAGAAATCCTCACACAATTGAGAAATTATGAAAGGAAATTGACCACAAATCCAGCAGATGTGGAGGCCACTCGTGTCTTAAAGGTGCTACAGGCCCAGTATTCAGCTATACTAAACCAGGAAATGGATTGGAGAATCAAATATATGAAGCAGAGGTTTTTTGAATCGGCAAATAAAATCGGGAAGCTACTCGCGTGGCAGTTGAGAAAGAGGAAAAAGCAAAATGTGATAAGTAAAATCATAATGGAAGATAATATCATAGAAGCCCCAGATGAAATAGAAAAAAGATTCGTTCAGTTTTTTGGAAAGTTATATGAAAGAGGAACTGAAGATAGGATAGAAATTGAAAGATACTTGGAGCAGGAAAGAGGAAAATATATATCGGAAGAGGACAGAATACAATTAAATAAGGAAATTACTGTAAGGGAAGTGAAGGAAGCTATTAATAGGATGAAAAATGGAAAGGCCCCTGGGCCGGATGGTTTGCCCTCAAAATATTATAAAACACTAGAGGAACTCCTTGCTCCAGTACTTAGAGATGTTATCAATAACATCCTCCAGGGAGGGAAAATTCCCGGCTCCTGGAAGGAGGCATTCATAACCTTAGTTCCAAAATCAGAAACTGAGAAAACTGATATAAAAAATTATAGGCCAATTTCTTTGCTTAACAACGACTATAAGATCTTTGCCGATATAATGGCAAGTAGACTTAAGAAGCAATTAATGAAATACATCCATAAAGACCAAGCGGGATTCCTCCCTAATCGACACCAGAAAGATAATGTGCGTCATATATTAAACATCATTGAATATTTAGACACAAGGATAGATACACCAGCCGCACTAATCTTTATAGATGCCGAGAAGGCTTTTGATAATGTTTCCTGGGAGTTTTTATTACTATGTTTGGAAAAGGCGGGTATAGAAGGCCCCTATTTGAGAGGAATCAAAGCAATTTATTCGGAACAACAGGCTATGCTGATTATAAACAACAGCCTAACTAAATCATTCAAGATTGGGAAAGGTACAAGGCAGGGCTGCCCTTTATCCCCCCTGCTCTTCATAATGGTTCTGGAAGTTATTGCAAATAGAATAAGAGATGCAGTGGGTGTGAAGGGGATAAGAATTGGAAAGAAAGAATTTAAGCTAAAGGCATATGCCGATGACCTAGTTCTATCCTTGGAAGAACCAGTGGACAGTGTAAGTAGGGTGATAGAATTATTAGAGGAATTCGGCAGACTGTCAGGATTTAGACTAAATAGAAAGAAAACAAAAATCTTAACAAAGAATTTGGCTGTTGAGGATAAAATTCAATTGGAACAAAGGACCGGTATAAAAATTGTGAATAAGGTAAAATATTTGGGAATTTGGTTGTCTCCAAAAAATATAAATTTGGTAGAAGATAATTATGACAAGATCTGGCAGGAAATAAAAAAAGACCTGGATATCTGGCAGAGGCTGAAGCTTTCATGGACGGGGAGGATGGCTGCGATTAAAATGTGCATCCTCCCAAGACTATTATTTTTGTTCCAAAATATCCCGATAATCAAAGGCACCACCCGTTTTAGGAATTGGCAAAGAATTATGACTAAATTCATTTGGCAGGGGAAGAGAGCCAGGATAAGGCTTAAATACCTGACAGATGCAAGAGAGAGGGGCGGATTCGCAGTACCGAATATAAGGCTATACTATGAGGCAGCTTGCTTAAGCTGGTTAAAGGAATGGGCCACCCTTAGAAACACTGATCTATTGGACCTGGAGGGTTTTGATATTAGGTTCGGGTGGCACGCCTATCTGTGGCAGGGGAAAGGTGAGATTCACAGAGGGTTTTCTAGTCACATAATTAGAGGTTCACTATTGGAGGTGTGGAATAGATATAAAAAACTGATCGAAGAAAGGACCCCATGGTGGCTCTCCCCAGTGGATATTGTCAAAATAAAAAAACCGAACATGATGGGAGAAAGATGGACCTATGAGGATCTCTTAACTAAGACAGAAGAAGGTTGGAAGGTGAAGTCCTATGACGAGTTGAAAGATAAGATAAAAGAATGGTTTCACTTCCATCAGATTAATGCACTATGGAGTGAGCACAAGAAACAGGGGATGAGTGATAAAAAATCAAGATTTCAGATAGAAATTTTAGAGAGTAATGATAAACACCTCTCCAAATTATACAAACAATTATTGGAATGGGATACAAGAGAGGATTTGGTGAAGGGTGTGATGGTGAAGTGGGATAGAGACCTTGGATATAATATTGATTATAATAAATGGCAGACACTCTGGAGGAAGGGCATAAAATTTACAGCGTGTGTAACCCTCCGAGAAAATCTAGAGAAAATGATATACCGCTGGTATCTGACCCCAGTAAAGCTAGGAAAGATGTATAAAACGGTCGATAACAGTTGTTGGAGATGCAAGGAGAAGGTTGGGACCTTTTTCCACATGTGGTGGACCTGTGAAGCAGTGAAGGAATTCTGGGGAAAGATCTACGATGAACTGAAAAAAATTCTAAAATATAATTTCCCCAAGATACCTGAATTGTTTCTTCTAGGTATGATTGGTGAGGAAATAAAAAAATCAGATCAAACCTTTTTCCAATATGCGACCGCAGCGGCGAGAATCTTAATTGCACAAAATTGGAAATCCCCCGACATGCCCACGATCGGAGAGTGGCAAGTGAAATTATATCAATACATAGAACTAGCGAGATTAACACAGAAATTAAGGCAAAATAATACTACGAAACTTAAAGATGAATGGAAAAAATTTTTAATTTATGTTGAGAACAATATGGGTATTAGTAATATAACAGCAGAAGATAATTAATACCGTCGATGTTAAATACTATTGTAAGCTCTACTGTAAATATTCTTTGATGATTGTGTATCCTGGACCAAGTTGAACGGAAGTCGGTCTCTTCTCTTTTTTTTTTTTTTTTTTTTTTTACTGTCTTTTTCTCTTCTGTTCTTTTCTTTCTTTGTTGTCTTTTGTCTCTCCTTTTTCTTTTGAGGATTCGCTTTTTTGTAATCCTCTGCTTTCAGCTTTCATTTTTCTCTTTTTTTCCGCTTTTCCCATATTTTTTAATGATATGTTTATATGTATCTGAAGTTTGACATGTAATGTGAATCTTTTTTCTAATAAAACTTTAATAAAATTTCAAAAAAAAAAAAAAAAAATAGATGACATCTGAAGGCAGCCCTGTTTAGGGAAGCTTTTAATGTTTAATAGACTATTGTATTTCAAAATTTTGTTGGAAGCCACCCAGAGTGGCTGGGGAAACCCCACCAGATGGGCGGGGTATAAGTGATTATTATTATTATTATTATTATTATTATTATTATTATTATTACTATTAGCCCCCTGGAAAGCTAAATGGGGAGCAGGATCTGCTGCAGTATTCACGCTATGAACCCCATGCTTATGTTCCCCATGCCTGTATATACTTATGTGTAAATGAAACTTGGCGTCCCATAAATGCCTCAAGTCTCCAGTGACCTCTTTCCAGGAAAACCAACCCAGAGTGCATGCTGGAACCCCTGAAACTTCTCAGCGTAATGTGTGACATTGTGTAGGATATGGTAATGGTTGTATTCCATGTGAAGGGAGCATAACAATCCCAAAATATGACACTGTGCAAGAAATGTTAGCTCAGCCCAAGAAGTTCACAAATATTTTTGACGATTGCAATAAGCCAAACTCCCTTAGTTTTTGCAAACAAGGGAAGTAGAATTTTCACCTTCACATTTTGCTTCACATACAAAAGAGTTTCCCATAGCAGTTGATTTCTCATTAATTGGTGGCACCTGTTATAAGAAAAGAGATCAAACAGAGCTCACATGGAGATGATGAAGCAGAAACAACCATAAAGTCCAGTGCAATTGATTTTCTGCCTTATGTAAATCTAGGGAGGAAAGTGTTGTCGGATCTAACTGTCATTTTTGAGCTACTATCGTCCATTATAAAATGAAGGGTTGCTTTTTTGAACGGAGAACTGCTGAGTTTAATGTGGCGTTTTATCTTTTGTTTGTTTTGATCCATCAATATATTAATGGGCTTTGAACACCAAATGCATTTTAACACATTAGCCATTACAAAGCTAAGCCTTCTTCCATAAGTTATGCAGAAACTCACAGGTAAACTTTTGAAATTATGAAATCAAAGGAGAGCCCACAACACCAACATGCAAGTCCTTCTTCCTCTTGTTCTTGCAGTTTGATTCTATTTAGAGCTTTTACAAATGCTATCTTGTTTAGTCTCTTAACAGGCTCTGTTATCCTTCTCACAGTAGACAAAGCTAAGATGAACTTTGGGAGCAAAAAGATGAAGGGGAGAAAAATTTACCAGCCATTTGAGAAAAAAACATTTCAGGACGCACCATAAGGCAGGGGGAGGGACATTTACACATCTCAGCTTCAATCTATAATACTGTATAGTGTTCAGAATTTAAAATATGTATCTACAACGCAATCCTAATTGTGTGCACTCAAAAGTAAGCCCTATTAAATTCAGTGAGGCTTACTCTCGGGTAGGTGGGGCTAGGCAGCCTTATTTAAGATATTGTTGCACACCACCCCAGCCTATTATTATTATTATTATTATTATTATTATTATTATTATTATTATTTGCCTCAACCATTCTGGACAGCTTCCAGCATATATAAAAACATAAAAAACATTAAACATTGAAAAGCTTCCCTACACAGGTCTGCCTTCAGGTGTCTTCTAAAGATTCTAGCTTACCCAAGGTTCATGTTTCCTTCTGGAAAATGAGGTGCAGTGGAGACTGTAGTGTTTTATGATACAGTATATGGTTTATTTACATATATATACAACCTGAGCCTACGATGGAGGGGATCATAGCATTGACACCGCAAGAAGGTCATACTTCTCCCATAGCCGCAGCAGCCTTGGATTAAAAAAAGACACCAGCCACAGTTCTGCCTGTCTCCAGCTTTCCGCGTTTTACAGACTATCCCCATTGAACTCCAGCCCACATCATCCCCAACTGCAATCTTAAACTCCCCACTTTGCGTTCTCTCTGCCATATAAATTGGGGTGGGCAGATGTGTCGAACCAAAGATAAATGTTCCAGTAGCTTTGCGAACGGCATCTTGGCAGTCAAGATAATCCCACAATTAATTGGTAGTTGTTGCAGCAATGAGCTCATACGTGCTTATATTCACTTGCTTAGAGATAAGCTAATTGGCGTGCTTTGATGTTATCCGTGTGGGTTTGGGGTGCTGGGATCTGAGCCCAGAAAGGGGAGCTATCTGTAAGGTTTGGGTATTTGCCACTTGTGCCCTCATCTAGTCAGGTGTAATGACAGGTGCTGCTTTGTGTATAAAGAATGGATGCACGTTTGCTTGGGCACGGACAAGCCATCTCCTTGCTGCAGTGCCCATCCCTTGTCAGCAAAGACTAGGCAACCTGGCAGGCCTCTTTAATATGTCTTTAATAAAACACTATAATAAAACTGGCCATTCTGCTGTTTTTGGCATCCTTCTTTGGTATCCCTGCACCCAAACACTCCCACACGCCCTCCTTTTGGGTCTACGGTTTGGAACAGCAGACTTCAGACGTGTCAGATGTGCTTTGTTTAGTTTTTTACTAGAACCGCAGAGCCAGGTGCAAAAGACATATTGTTGAGAATTAAAGAATAGGGTGTCTCTGAACACACTAGAAGCCTAGGCATTTGTTTGCAGTAGCAGAACTGAAGTGCTTTCACACAAAAGTCCTTTCCTGGGCAGCAAACACATGACTTTCCTCAAAAAACCCTGGGCACTGTTTAGCTTATTAAAGGTGCTGGGAATTGTAGTTCTGTGAAGGGTAAACTACATTCCCAGGGTAAACTACATTCCCAGGCTTCTTTGTGGGGCATTCATGCACTCTCAAATACCTCATTTCACTGAAATGATTTCAGTAGCCTGAAAAGTCGTTTCTGCCATTAAAGAATTGTGAGTCACGCATTTACGGTATTTCATGCTATGAAAGGCATACTTACCCAGAAGTGTTAAAGGAGCTCCCTTGTTGCTGCCTGTAGTGCAAAGCTTCGCTTTCATCAGGCTTCTCATCACAAACGACCCACATTCGCTGTGTGTGACTCATGGAAACAAGTGTCCCTCTTGGCCTGAGCTTGTGGGGAATGACATGTAATCTTAGTTAGAAAATGAGCAGGGGAAAAATTCACAGGCAGCTTCTTCTGCCCTCAGGCTGCTATTCAACTTTAAACATTCCCTTCTTAAAGCACAGCCCACATATGCCTTCCTTATGCAGCATAAACTGGCCTGCAGGGGTGCTGACTTGAGCTTACTAAACATACTACTCATTTCCTAGTATGAAGGACAACATGGCAAGTGGAAGAGGGGAGAGATGTGAACACCTATCAAGGATGCGGGGAGCATTACTATGCTTTAAGTTGTACAGAATGCAACCTGCAGGTGCTGTTATAACACAGGCAGCGCCGAAAGTCAGGTTGTGTATCCACAGCAGTGACCAGAAGAGGAATGACTGCTGGGAGGAGCACAGACAGAAGAAACTCCATGGTGCATCTGCAGCAGCACAGCCGTTCATTTGCCCCAGCTGCAACAAAACATGTCTCTCCTGTATCAGTCTCTACAGCCACAGCAGGTGCTGTTTCCAAGCCAGATGGATGTCAACATGCCGAGAGCTGTGGGGACCGCCCTAGACTTTGCACATAGGAGTGTGCCAATCTGAACTTTGCTGGAAATTACTGTAGATCATGGCATGAGTAAAAAGATTGGCATAACTTAATATGACAGGTGGCGCTAAAGGGACGCGGGTGGTGCTGTGGTGTAAACCACTGAGCCTTGGGCTTGCCGATCGGAAGGTCGGCGGTTCGAATCCCCACGACGGGGTGAGCTCCCGTTGTTCGGTCCCAGCTCCTGCCAACCTAGCAGATTGAAAGCACGTCAAAGTGCAAGTAGATAAATAGGTACCGCTCCGGCGGGAAGGTAAACAGCATTGCCGTGCACTGCTCTGGTTTGCCAGAAGCAGCTTAGTCATGCTGGCCACATAACCCGGAAAAACTGTCTGCGGACAAACGTCAGCTCCCTCGGCCAGTAAAGCGACATGAGCACCGCAACCCCAGAGTTGTTCGTGACTGGACTTAACTGTCAGGGGTCCTTCACCTTTACCTTTACCTTTACTTTTACCTTTAATATGACAGGAGAGACCTTACATTATGAACTTCCTTGAACCCTGGTATCTGCTGTAAAACCAGGCCTTAGATCTGCTATCAGGGATTGTCTAGCATCTTCAACAAGCATTCATTTCCTAGGGTGGTGAAGGCCAGGGCAAGCTGATAGTGCTTTATTTATTTATTCAAAGCATTTGCTCCCGTTCTTCAGCCAAAAAGGTTCCCAGAGCAGCTTACATACAATCAAAACAAGACAGTCCCTACCCGCAGGCTCACAATCTAAAAAAAAAACACCAACATGACACACAAGGGGAAAAGGATAATAAAAATCAGAACTCAGGCACCAGTTTCTAAACAGTTATTCCCGTAATGACCAGCTGGCACAGTTCAGGAGCAGGAAGTGCCTGATCGAGCTGGGCCTCCAGCAAAGCTAATGAAATGTACCTTCTGCTTCCTATGTCTCCCACTGAGAAGATAGGCAGCCTGATGGAATGGCTGGCCCCAGATGTCAGTTCAGGGAAGAGCAGGCCTAATGGAGAGACGTACTTTCCCACTGGTGAAGTCAAAATCTCTGCATCGATACATATAGCTGCAAACAGGCTCTGCATATTTTCGTTGGGATAACATGAATATAATATACCTGTGTTTGGGGGGATATGGAGGTTCTCCACATGCAAGAACCAACCCAGGTTTAAGTAACGAATGGCTTAGAACTCATGACTGTTCTAATGTTGGATGATTTTCATCCTCTTGCATACGCCCCATGAAAAAGGCTGCTGTCGATAGTTAACGAAGTGATCTTTTTCTTACATGGTTTAAAGAGCAAAAGACATTTAAAATGCCAGTTAATTATAACTGGCATCTGGGTGAGCAGCCATAGAAATAGGATATTGCTACTCTTCTCGCCTTTTCCTGTATCTGCACTAAGAGATCTTATGCAAACAAGCTGCTTCAATTTGCCATCTTTCTTTTACGCTTTATGGTTGATTAGTCGGAGCCGTTTTGGCTGGTTTCCACTGTGCCATTCTTCATGCATCATGTTTTGACTGCGGCTTGTAGTTTTATCTTTCTGGCAATCCAATCTCGTCTCAGTCGCATCATAGTGCAGATGGACAGCATAACACGGCCTTACATTGATTCAGACTCTTGTCCATCTAGTCTTTTCTGTTTCTGATGCTTGAAATCCGTTTACTGGAGGTGCACTCTGGGTCGTGAGGAAAGTTTGAGCCTGGAACATTTCTGCATGAAATGCATGTACTCTACCTACTGCTTTATAACATCTCCTTTCTATCGCATCTTAAAACAAAGTTGGTTCCAGAGGAGCTGCAGTACTGCACAGAATGGAGGGGAAATCCCAAATTATACAAACACTTCACATTACATGGAGAGAACTTGCCTAAATTAGATTAAATATACACTTCTGCCCTTTCCTTTCCAAACTTTCCATTTAGTAATGATGGCTAGAAACTTCTTCTTTAAAGAATGGATATTTGTGATTTTACAGATTCAGCTGCTTGCCAGGTTCTGTATTATTCACAGCTGAGAAAGAGCTCTAGCTCAGGGGTCAGCAACCTTTTTCAGCAAGGGGCCAGTCCACCACCCCTCAGACCATGTGGGGGGCCGGACTATATTTTTTGGGGGGGAAATAAACGAACAAATTCCTATGCCCCACAAATAATCCAGAGATGCATTTTAAATAAAAGGACACATTCTACTCATGTAAAAACATGCTGATTCCCAGACCGTCCGTGTCCCAGATTGAGAAGGCATTTGGGCCGGATCCGGCCCCCGGGCCTTAGTTTGCCTACCCCTGCTCTAGCTCAATGCTAGAGAACATGTTGTCACACATGGAGGCTGCCATATTCAATCTGTGGCTTCTATGGTAGAGACTCGTCTTGGACACCATGGACAGCCCCTGCCAGGCAGTTTGAAAAATACTGAGCTAGGCAGACCCAGTACAATAGTTTCCTGTGTTTCTAAATTTCTACCCCACCATCCCCATGCACCTTGCTCTCTCCTTCTTTAGAGAAGAGCTGTAGCTCAGTGGTAGAGCATTTGCCTTGCATGCAGAAAGTCCCAAGTTTATATCCCCTGCATCTCCAGGTACCAGCCACCTAGCAGAGAATATGGATGATACAGATAATTCTAACTGCTAGTCAAATCTGTCTGCTTTGAGCGCCTCCCATCTGAGTAACAGCAGGGATCATCATTCCATATGGGTTACCTCTGTTAGTGTTAAGGGTCATCTAACCATGGTGGGGAATGGAGATGTTGCTTAGCAACTAGGCAGAGTGGCATGATGTTCCTGAAGGTAACATGCACTCTGACTGGCTGTGTAGTTCTGAAGGAATCTTCTCCTCTGTATGTTTGGTTGAATGTCTCCCTGATACGTACAAGGCCTTAAGTAAGAATGACAAAAAACCTTTCTCCTCAAATTACAGTTTTCATTCAGTTTCAGCAGAGTGTTTCAGGATTTTCTTTCCTCTCTGGATTCTGTCTACTTTATTTAAGATACTTTGCTAATTGAGGGGTGGGGATGAAGTTGCAGAACTTGAGGTAAAGCTATTCCCATCACTGTCCCAGGAATGGCTACTCCTGATCAATTGGTCTTCTATCAAAGGCATAGGAGCAGGCTCAGTAAAACAGGAAATCCTATTAATCACACCCAGGACTCCCTCTCAAAAATAAAATCTTATATATACCTAATACCCCATGTTAAAAATTGCAGGTGGAAATCTGATTGTACAGGTGTTTATTTCAGGGGAAATTGCACAAACAGTCACACACAGAGAGAAATTGGAAATATCTCCTTCCATGTACAATAGTCCATGGAATGATTGCTTTGGTTCTTGCAGTTCCTCTGCTAGACAAAGGTAATTGTATCTTTGTTCAATTACCTTAGTAATTTAATGTATGCTCTCTCTTGGGATATTAAGAGGATTAATTCGCTCTTATTTGCAAAGTGCTTAAGGATCCTGCCATGGAATGCACCATGAATGCAATTAAAAGGAAAGTGTGTCTTTATAAGCGGCAAGAGAAATACGAAATATGATTGATCCTCCCCCCCCCCCAAGTTCTGGTCAGGCTCTTGCCTTGCTGCTATTCAACATTTCAGGGGTTTTACTTGTTCACACTAAGGCTCACCTTGTAACAAGTTTTAATTCTAAACATTTGAATGCAGTATGCCCACAACTTACATGGGGATTATGTTCCAGGGATCACGCCTAAAGCCAAGTCTCAGCCCATTGGGTTCAATGGTGAGTGAGATTGCCATAAGTCATTTTTCGGGTGATGGTGGCTCCCCACCCCCTTTTTTTGCCACACACCTAAAAAAGAATGCACAAAAATTAAATGTGCATAAATTGTGGGCTTACTGTATGCACCTAAAATTGAAATCTTACACGTATTTACTCACTTATCCCATTATGTTCAACGGGTTTTACACCTCACGTAAGTTTGCTTAAAATGGTTTTTGGCCAAAATCCTAACGTCTAATCCGAAGTACAGTAAATCCTACTGAATCCAGTGGATCTTAAAGGTAAAGGTAAAGGGACCCCTGACCATTAGGTCCAGTCGTGACCGACTCTGGGGTTGCGGCGCTCATCTCGCTTTATTGGCCGAGGGAGCCAGTGTACAGCTTCCGGGTCATGTGGCCAGCATGACTGAGCCGCTTCTGGAGAACCAGAGCAGCACACGGAAACGCCGTTTACCTTCCCGCCGGAGCGGTACCTATTTATCTACTTGCACTTTGACGTGCTTTCGAACTGCTAGGTTGGCAGGAGCAGGGACCAAGCAACGGGAGCTCACCCCGTCATGGGGATTCGAACCGCCGACCTTCTGATCGGCAAGTCCTAGGCTCTGTGGTGGATCTTACTCTCGGGTAAATAAGTGGAGGCTAAGACTTGTTCGTATGAGCGAGTCCCACCGAACATAGAGTGATTTCCGAGCAAACACGCGAAGGAGTTCACTGTCAGGCTACTGAATTCAGGTTGCTCGTGAGTAAGCGCGCCCCGAACTGCTGGGCACGAGCAACCAGCGTGCCCGCCCTGCAGAGCAGAAGGCTGAGCACCAAGCAAGACTCCCGCTTGAAATGTAAAACATGAAATCGAAACCCTTCGGTCGCATTGCAAAAAGAAAGAAAGAAAGAAGCCTCCACTCAGGAGCGCTTCCATACGCGCAGCGGGAGACGCTCCAAACTGGAAAGCGTCGGAATAACAAGCTGTCGGTCAGAGACGCGCCGGAATTGCGCATGCGCGAGGAAGAGCACTAGCGAAGGATGCCTGGACGTTTCCTTCCTTTTCGCCCCACCTCCAGATCCGAGAAAAGCGCATGCGCGGCAGTTCCGGCGACGCCTGCGCGCCGGAATGTGAGGCCGTTGGCGCCTCCCTCCTTTTACGGTTATGAGCTGCCGTTGCTGCGGGTTTCCCTCCGCGAGCGATGACTGACGGGCTCGGGAAGGCGGAGTCGGGCGCCCAGGTGAGGCAGAGAATGACGCACGCGCACGCCCCCTCCCCCGGCCACTCTCTCGCCGTGAGGGGAGCGGGGGGGGGAGGGTCTCTCCCATTGCCTCTAGCGGGTGGGGAAGACTGACACGTTAACCCAGCACCCTGTTTCCAGCAGGGGTCAGCTGCAGACGCTGTCGGGAAGTCCTCAGGCTGGGCTTCTGCCTCTTCCCAGCCACACACACACACACACACACACACACAGTGGTACACAGTCTCTGAAGGTGAAATATAGAAAAGAAAACAGAAAAAGGCAGCCAACGATATATTTTTTAAACCTTCAGGAACCTTCTCCACAGGGTGGTTGATGGTAGGTTACCTTGTGGAGGTGTGCAGCCGGAATAGGCCTTGACACTTGGAAATTTTCTAACCCATCTTTCAGCTCTCACAAGGCGGCTTATATGAGACTCTGGCCCCTCACACGGTTTTTGTTTCTTACTTGTTTTTCCACCTGCATTTCAGTAACGCCTTCCTTTCCAAAACCAAAAGGTGGTATAAAAAGACTTTAAATAAACTGAGGATAAAGCAACAAACAAAAGTTCGTACATGTTCACCCAGCAGCTGCCTTTGGACTGCCATGTCTATGCTTCATAAACTGAGATGTGGGCCTGTTTCTCGCGGCCACACTTACGGTATATCCTCGCCTGCATGAGCCAGGAAGCAAGACTTCAGTTAAGTGTTGTTTGCCATTACAGTGGTACCTCGGATTACATACGCTTCAGGTTACATATGATTCAGGTTACAGACTCCGCTAACCCAGAAATAATACCTCGGGTTAAGAACTTTGCTTCAGGATGAGAACAGCCATTGTGCTCCGGTGGCAGCAGCAGGCATTAGCTAAAGTGGTGCTTCAGGTTAAGAACAGTTTCAGGTTAAGAACGGACCTCCGGAATGAATTAAGTACTTAACCCGAGGTACCACTGTATGTCTGAAAAGGAAAGCTCTGGTTAACGGCTTCCAAACAACCCTGGATATAAAGCCCTAGTTTAGTGTTCTTGCTTGGACGTCGTTAACTAGGAGTAATAGGAAACCATAGTTAACTGAAGACCTGTTTCCCTCTCTGTGGCTTGCAGCAGGGAGGAGCAGAGCAGCTGCCTTGCGGGCCCTGGAGTTCATATCTTGACGTATTGAGGTGATTGACAGCCATCCAAACACAGCCAGAATCTGCTACAGACTGTCTCCAACCAACCTCACAATCAGCAGCAAGCTGGCCCGGTGGACTTCTCTGGGAAGTGGTTCCATAAAAGAAGGTCCTGGATATAGTATTGCCACATGTTTTCCTCTCTTTGTGTCTTATGTCATAGCAACATGACAAACAGATTTTGAGGCCAGGAAAAGCTCCACCCGCCTAATTAAGTAGTCAGGGGAAAGCATCATAATGACAGGTGAATATGAAAAATGTGAAGCATTTGCCCTGTCAATGCCATAATGGGCAAATTTCTGCCAGTCATTTATCTTCTACAATCGCTTCCAAGGGGTGGGGAGGAAGATGGCAGGGCCAGGTTTACAAGATGCTATTGAGACAGTGACAGCACTATGCAAACCTAACTTGACACACACCCTGGTTTCAGGATGGCAGTTGTGAGCTCTGGTCCCTGGTGGCTGTACCAAAACTTGGGGAGGAGCCATGACTTAGTGATAGAACATTTGCTTTGTATGCAGATTCAATCCTTGGCATCTCCAGGCAGGACTTTCTGCAGTCCTGGATAGCTGCTGCCAGTCATCGTAGGCAGTACAGAGCTAGACCGACCAGTAGTCTGATCTAGTGTGAGGCAGTTCCCTGTGTTTACAAATGATAAAGAGATTTGACTCCTCTTCTTTTTTTACATATAGAACTCTACAATTCTATTGTTTGTAGATTCAATATATGTCTGAAGTGCATTTGCTCCATAAATGTGAAGCTGTTACTAATTTATTTAGGGTATTCCATATACTACTTGAAAGAGGTTCTCAGAGTGGCGGAGAAAAAGTTTGTACAGTACAACTGCATCCAAAAAGATTAGCACATATAATAAGAAATAACATGGTGCCGGGTTTATTCAGACTTTTTTGCCCTCATTCTTGGACTTCCCACTAAGGAACTCTAAGGCGAGTGGGTTGAGCCGCTAGACTTCACTGTCCACGATGAAGCCAAGTACTCCTTTGGCCATTGGCAGTTCCCAGACAACAGTTCCCAGCAAGGACCTCTGACCTCGCTCAGTCCAAGATGGAGCCAAGTCTTACTGATAGATGCCAGCTTCAGAATACAGTAAAACCAACCCCACTCTGAGCCTTGGGAACTGCTGTCTTCAGTACAGAGTGGCTCCTGGGGGGTACAGAAATTGGCAGTCTCCGTTTTCCAAAAGTTTATATAACCATCAAATGATTATTAAGAAGAGTACTTCATTTCCGTTACATCCGAGTTCCATTTTGACCATTTGTCCATGTCTCTAGTGTGCTGTAGAGGTTAGGCGTGTTGGACTACATAAGCCTTACTTTGGTCCAGTTGCTATCTTAGCCTAGGCTACCTCACAGAGCTGTTGTGAAAATATAATGATGGAGGGGAGAGAGAATGCTGTGAAGTCCTTTCAGCAACAATGGGATTAAATAAAAGCTGGGGGTGTTCTTGCAGTGGAATTTGTTAGGTTCGTAAAAATTTCAAACTCTCTTTGGAATGGATAAAAAATACAGTATTTAATAGTCCATTGTAGGGATTAATATTTAATATCCTAACAGTTTGGCTTAAGACGGTTAGCAGAGAAGCTGGCTTTTGTTGGGTTTTTCTTTCTGTAAAACCGTTAGCTGACTCCCCTGGGATGTTGCCCATCGTACACAGCATGATGCTAAATGGCTGCAGTTGTTTTGCTTTAAAACCTAGAAAGTAAACATACATCAGAAGCACAGGTGCATTAGTACTTAAATTATCATAATAATTTGCATACACTGTTCTCCAGATAAGCACCTGCTGTTATATGAGAAAAATATGTGAACCTTTATTATAATATAATCGTATTTAGCCTGTAACAAACAGTGAGTAGGATACTTCTTGAGAGTGGCTATCAAAGGGGAAGGAGGTAGAACAGCAGCCATGGAGTTGCATAGGAAGCTGCCTTGCACTAGATCAGACAAGCTAAGTATTATTTACTCTGACTGGTGGTGGCTCCCCAGGGCCTCTTCACATTACCTGCTTCCAGATCCTTTTCATTGGAGATTCCAGGGACTGATCCAGGGACCTTCTACATGCCAAGTGTCTGTGCTGTCACTAACTAAAGCCCCTCCTTCAGATAGTCTGTGCAGAATGTATTGGCTGTGAACTCAGATGTAATGGTTTCCATATAGGTATGTAGTTTACAGGTGCTCCTGGATCCATTACTGTCACTTGTGACCTTGGTGGCACAGATGGCCTTCTATCAGCTTCAGCTGGAGGCCTAGCTACACCCCATCTGGTCAGGGATAGCCTAACCTTTGTGGCCCATGCTCTGGTAACCTCTAGGTTGCATTACTGCAATACATTATACTTGGGGCTGCCTCTGAAGACCTTTCAGAAACTTCAGCTGGTGCAAAATTTGATGGCCAGGTTGCTCACCAGAACAAGATGGTTTGAGCATATAACCCCAGTCCTGGGCCAACTGCACTGGCTGCCAATTAGTTTTCAGGCTCAATTCAAAGTGCTTAGGACCTGAGGACCTTAAGGACTGCCTGTCCCCATACGAACCAAGTCAGACCCAGTGCTTGTCATCCAGAGCCTTTCTCTGTGCTCTCCCCCTGAAAACTTCAAAGGGTGACAACACGAGAATGGGCCTTTTCTATGGTGACTTCCCATCTGTGGACTGCTCTCCCCAGAGAGGCTTGCATGGTGCCATCATTAGATTCCTTTAGGCGCCAGGCAAAAACATTCCTCTTTACCCAGGCCTTTGACCATTAAATAATCTATAGCTTCTTAAATATTTTGGAGGGGACTGTTATCATGATTATTTTATTATTATGCTCTGTATTATGTTTTTCATGTTGTCCTGGGATCTTTGGATAAATAAAATAAATAATAATGAATAATAATGAAGTGACTGTAACCTTTGTCCCTTAAATCTCTTAGACACTGTGAGGATCACCTCACACATACTGTACATCTCCAAATATATAGAATACAGATAAAAAGAAGAATGAGTTGCTCTAGTCTCTTACACAGACCATACGAGTGTGCTGTTTTTTTAAAAAAATAAATTAATTCCTGTTAATTGTAATTAAAAGTACTAACACATCATAAAACCAGCAAAGTATCGGTCACAATTTAGGGGAAATTAATCCAGCCCCACCTCAAAGGTGTTTTGATATATTACAAAAATGAAGTCTTGAATTTTAAAAAAAACAAACTAATACACTAAATAAAATGTCATTCTCTACCTTTGTGCTGGCTAAGACACAAACAGATACAGCTTAGATTGAATGCATTTATCAGGAGGTTTGTCATATTCAGACACTGGCCCCTACACATCCTTCTCCAAAATCAAAGTGTCGTTTTTTCAGTTCTTGTGTAGCGTTCCGGTATGTGATGTTTCCACTTCCACTCTTGTCTTTGTGTCTCATATCAAGTATATTTGCTTGTGCATTTTAACTTTGGTTAAGTATTCTATATTCATTTTGTTAATCCTAGATTCTCTCTGTGTGTGGGAGATACACTGGAATATGTCATAATTATTTGCAATATTACTGCTTTAAAGTTCTTCAATACCCACCTTCTTGTGCAGAAGATGGCATGAGGAGCAGAACTTATATGATAAAATTGCAGATTGACTATCAAAATTAATGCAAATTAAAGAGTGAAATCACCTTGGATGCAAGACTATTAGGGCAGAATATTCCCCTGTATATAGTGCCTAGTCATGGTGACTATGTTTTGTGTATGTCTTTCTCCTTGTACCCCAGGACATTTGTGGTATTGATACAAAACACACCATTAAATTGAGAGACTTGTCCATCTAACACAAAAATCCATATTGCATTAGGCTCCCTGGCTGTGCTGTCCATGAATTTCTTGGTAAATGTCATGAAGCTTGCAGACCCAAATAAATGGCATGTTTGTATCTAGAAAGCTTCAGCAGAAGACAAATGGGCAAATAAAGAAGAAAGATAGTTTGACCTTTTCTTGACTGCCTACATGCATGTGTTTCGATCCAGCCTGCATTTGGAACCAAAGCTGCTTTAGTTGCCCCAGTTGGATTATCATTTCCCTTGACCGAAAAGGACTGGACAGTACAATTCTCTTAGTCTTTCTATATCACTCAAATTTAGGCACAGCCAACAACCAGATAAGGTGAGACCACAATCTTTTTTGTCGGGGAGTAGTAATGGAGGAAGATGTTTTATGGAAGTCGTCAGGTTAACAGTTCCTCTGCCTTGCTGTTAAGTTTATCTGTCTGAAGTTACAGAGAGATCATCTGGAGGTATTGGCACACTGAAGACCCTCAAATATATTTTTTCCCCAGGTGGTCCAGATGGAAGAGGACAAACAAGCAGCAACTCACTCTAGGCAGGATGGAATGGGATTGTTTAGAGATCCTGGGTGCTTAGGAAAGAAAGTTGTCCAGTATTTATCTGCATCTTCATCCTTGATGAATCCTGTTCAGTGCTTAGGAGCATTGCCTGATACTCTTTTTAGAAAATGTGTTGGTGGCAGTGGATTGAACCATTGTTTTGCCAGCTTTGTTTAATATGTAGACTAACATTTGCTGGACTGGGGGAATCTAGCAACCACCATGCATGCCTTTGTTACACTGAAGGTCCAATGTGTAATAATGCCTTTTATGCAGGACATTTGCTGTCAAAATGCCTGGAAGCTAACAGCTGGTGCAGAATGTGGCAGCCACTTTCTTGATGGGGGGGGGGCAAGCCATATACATACATGCTGCATACTGAACAAAATGCATTCCCTGAAAATCATTTGTTAAACAAGCATTCGTATAATGAGTCCACATTTCCATGGATTCCTATGGGAATATTTCTAATATGTAATTTTTACGATCTTTCCCCGCTCCCTACATGCATGGTTTTTGCCCAGAAATGACTACTGCTAACCAGCAAACCACAAACAAGGAAGTGGGCAAACTTGGATATCCAAACCTGCAGCATGTATAGCAAGGTTTGGACATCCTTCTTTTCATTTGGATAACTGATTTTTTGCATAATGAGCAGGCAGATAGCAGGCCCTGTGTGTACATGCTGGTCTGTGCTCTGTTGACTTTCAGATTCAATTCAAGGTGATGGCTTTGAACTATTTAGACTGACTGAGCCCAATCTGCATTTGACAGCTCCACTCCCTATATGAGGCTTTCCATCTTCTGTAATCAAGAGAATCCTGGCAATAGCCATCTTTAATCAGGAAGCTAAGATCAGTGGGGAAATGCAGTAGTGACCTCAACACTATGGCACTCACTGTTGCAACTCAAGAGACTTACCTCAGCACTAGCCTGCAAACTTTTAAAAATCACGGTGGTCATATTTAGGAGGAATTTGCGATTCTGTATTTATTTTATGTCTGGTTTAATATCTCTCTTACTCTAACACTTACAATTGATCCATTATATGCTATTACAATATAATAGAATGTTTCTTTTAGAGCATTAAGACTTTATTGCTGGATTTCAGATTGTAACAGAGTTTCTTTTATAAGCTGCTTTAAATAATTTTGGTGAAAATACATAGAAATCAACCAAAATAGCAAGCTTTATTGAACTGACTTCACTGAGGATACAGTGTATTCTGTTTATGCATGCGGTTTTTATTTGGATTCTATAGGTGGTGCCATGTCTAGAAATTTAGAAGTAATTGAGATATACTTTTAATTGCACATGCAGCAGTGCAGTTAAAACCAGCTGCTGGGAAGCCATTGAACTCACACTAAGTTTTGTGCACAATCAATACATTTAGCTTGTTGACTCATTAATTTCAGTAAAGTTGACTTTCTCTTTGTTTCAAAGCTGCTTGCACGACTTGAGGGCAGAAGTTCTCTGAAGACGCTGGAACCTTGTCTGTTTGCTGATGAAGGATATCCTATTCATGGTAAATAAATACACATCCTTTAAAATATTCACAGTAATAATTGTCTGGCATATTGGAAGATAAATGGTAAACAAACAAACAAATTAAAATTTATGCTCCCCATTTTCTTTTTATCTTAGCTTTGGAAGGGAAAGTTTTTTTTCTCTTGCTGCCTGAGAACAAATTGGTTGGCATGAGTGTGTGTTAGACACATCAAGAAAAGAAAATATATTCACTTGCTTCTCAGAAGTGTAGCTGTATTGGTTTGTTGTATTAAAATAAAATAATCAAACCCAGTGGGGCTTGCTTCTAAATAGACCTGCATAGGATTGGGAATTTGATTGTGCTGAAAAGTTGCACATGATTTCAGGTAGAGGTGTGTGTGTGTGTTACAGCTGAAAGGTGTCTTGAATAGCAAATGCCTTCCTAGCTTAAACATTTGCTTCTTCATTATTAAACAGGAGATATTGTTGAATTCCATGGTCCAGAAGGAACAGGAAAAACAGAAATGCTCTATCATCTTATTGCCCGCTGCATTCTTCCAAAATCTGGTGGTGGCTTGGATGTTGGTGTGCTTTTTATTGATACAGACTTCCATTTTGACCTGTTGCGTTTAGTGACTATTCTGGAGCACAGATTGCCCCAAGGCACAGAAGAGATGATAAAGCAGTGTCTGGGGAGGTTTTTCCTTGTTAATTGCAGCAGCAGCCCTCAGCTGCTTCTTACTCTTTTCTCTTTGGAAAACATGTTTTGCTCTCACCCTTCCCTGTGCCTCTTGATTATTGACAGTATATCAGCCTTTTATTGGATTGACAGAGTCAATGGAGGGGAGAACCTTAGCCAGCAGGAAGCAAACCTAAAGAGATGTGCGCAGTTCCTGGGGAAGCTTGTAAGAGAGCACCACTTAGTTTTGTTTGCAACAACTCAAACAATCATGCAGAAATCACTGAACACATCTGAAAGTTCAGGAAAACACCACAGTGAAGCAGATATGGACTACCGGCCTTACCTCTGTCAGTCGTGGCAACGGCTGATAACTCATCGAATCTTTTTCTCCAAACAGTGCCATTCAGGCAGCACAAAAGGATTTTCAATTACCGCTTGCCATGTAAGAAATAACAGTGTTGTAAAACGCCCATTTAGCATTACAGAATGTGGGATCCAGTTTTGACAGTGGACTGTTTTTTAAAAAGTAGACTACAATATGACACTACAGTCAAGTTAGTCTTTTAAAAAGTTGTGCCAATTTTTTATTAAAAAGGGTTTAATTTTTTATGCCAATATTTTCTAAAATGTAAATAATAAAGGTTCAGGATTGTCAGACTTTGGGTCATGCAGTATTGAAGCCTTTAAAAAGAGACCTGCCATTCCAAAAAAGATCATTTATCCATAGTGTGTTATTAGCTGCTTTTGGTGCTCATCCCGTAGAAATGGAAGCTGTTTTGAAGCTGAGCACTGAGCACACGGTTGAGCTTGATTCTTTGTTATATAAGTGCATTAGCTGCCACTCGGCACTGCACACATTTGAACTTAATAGGAAGAACATAAGACAAGCTTGTTGGATCAGGCCAGTGGCCCATCGAGTCCAGCATTCTGTTCTCACAGCAGCCAACCAGATGCCCATGGCAAGCTCAACAGAAGCACCACAGCACTCTGGCCACCTGTGATTCTCAGCAACTGGCGTTTAGAGGCATACTGCTGCCAACGGTGGAGGTAAAACAGCTATCAACTGATACACACTAAGGTCCCACCCCACTCACCAACTGCTTTTATCCACATTTACCCTTTCAGATGGGATAGTATTGTGGTTAAATTGGGTTGCTTCCTTTTGGCCTGTAACTTGAGTTGCAATTCTAAGGAGTACTGAAAAACTATGCATGCAATGGTAGAACAAATAAAGTCACTGTCCTGCATAAGATCCAAGTAGAACATTTCTGTTTGGAATGCAGCGTGCAACTCATCAAAATTCTGGCAGACCAGTTTCATCTAATGAGAAATGACCCGCAGCTCTGGCAAGAAGAAAACCATATTGAATCAGTAAAGCAAATGCTAATTGTATTGGCTTTGGAAAGCTTCAAATCCTTTGCGAAATAAACTGTCTTCTGCATTATTTACAAATCCAGTACATAAAACTGCTCCAAAAAGAGGAAGGTTCTCAACAAACATGGGCAGTAGTTCAGATGACCTTCCATTAATTGATGGTGGAAATGAATATTTTTGACTGCTCAGTGTGTATCGTGTATGTTAATATACTGCAACCCTTGATAGGTCGATTCTGTAATCTACATATTATGGATGGAGTGGATGAGGTCCCCTCTTGATAACTCTGGCTGAACAGGAAGGTGCTGTGGAGTGATTTTGAACAGGAATTCATAATTTCCCTATGAGATTTCTACTATGGACTAAAAAGAAAAGCCATCCACTAGATTTTCTTTTAATAATGATTCTTGATTCCATACTCAGATTTAGGGATAAAGTTAAGGAGCTATTAAACCCTAGATTTTCTCAATTAACTATTTAAATTAATGATCATAAAGTATTACTACCTTGGTCCTGTTGTAAGATGATTTATGAAGAGACTGTCAGAAGCTTGAATGAAAGGCACTCTTTCATTTCTTTTAAGATTACAGTGGTGCCTCGCTAGACGAAAAGAATCTGTTCTGTGATTCTCTTCGTCTAGCGGTTTTTTCGTCTTGCGAAGCAACCCCATTGACGGATTAGCGGATTAGCGCTATTAGCTGATCGGATCAGCTGATAAGCGGCTTAGCGGCTTAGAAAAAGGGGGGGAAGGGAAAAAACCAGCAGGAACTCGCAAGACATTGTCGTCTTGCGAAGCAAGCCCATAGGAGATTCGTTTTGCGAAGCACCTCCAAAACGGAAAACTCTTTCGTCTAGCGAGTTTTCCGTCTTGCGAGGCGTTCGTCTTGCGGGACACCACTGTAGATCTTACTTGACTCATGAGTTGAAAGTTCATCATATGGAGCATTCTGCTAGATCAGACCAAAGACCTAACCTGTCCAGCACCCTGTTCCCCAGATGCCTGCAGGAAGTCCACAAACAAGAAGTGGTCAAGGTGATTAGATGAGTCCAGCCACTCATGTGTATGCTTGACCCTTTGGGCAAAAAAACTGGAAGATAAAGAAGATTGAGTTTTCTTCCCTAGAACATCAAAATTAATCCCCCAGCTTTGCTAAATCAAAGACTGCCATGTTTCTCCTTGTTTCTGCTGTCTGTTTACCCCAGAAACCTGTGTGTTTCATTTAAGGGCCAGGACAGGTCAGGGCTATAAGTCAGTCTCCAGTTTCTTAGAGATGGGGAGCCCCTTGCCTGCTAAAGAGTTCTGGAAAATTAAAATGTCTGTCAGATTTTTACGAATCTCTGGTCCCTTTAAATTTCCCTTTTGCTAGTGGTCCAGAGAGCCATGCTGAAAGACCGTATCATCCTGTTTTACTAGTTTGTTTTTTTGGACCAAGCACCTTCCATCATTGGTTTTGGCCTTGGGAAAGTATTTGCATACATGGCTCCCGAGCCCTAGCAAAAAAAAATAATGTTATCTTTTTATTGTCTACCCTATAAATTATTTTCACTGTGTGTTTGGGAATTGTAAACATGATTTATTTTTTAAATGAAGAAGAAGGAACCAGAAATTTGGTTATATTCATTAAAATGGCAATTAGCAAGCCTGTTATGCTGGAGCTCTTGGACTGAAAGAGGCATTACCATGGCAGGGATTCTTCATAGTATGCCAGCTAAACAGGTTTGTGGCTTAGGCTGCTCTGTCTGTGTCAGCCCCCAAAAATATTTTCATAGCCTATATTGAAGGGTCTCTTTGTGTCTCTTTCTCTCTCCCTCTTCCACTGAGGGAAGTTTGCTTAAATATTTTATAGCTGTGACTTCTGCTGCTAAAAGAACAAGTTAATCTCAACTGCATTTTTGACCTGGAGGGGGTGCGGATACTAGTGCATATTTGGTGCAAACTAGAGGAGCGTTACTCTTTTCCCAGGTGGAAACACCATGCCAATTCATCTCGTGAGTTAAGTGGTGACTGAACTGCAACTATTTTAGGTCTCGAATGAGCCAGCAATGCTCATCTGGAAGCTCTAATGCACCTCTCCAGTGGATGCCATTCACATGTCATTATTTAATTAATTAACAGCTCTGCCAAGGGAAGCCAATAATGAGTCCATTAAAGCTTTTCTTTCCCCCTCTCCCTCCTTCCCTCCCCCCCCCCACTTTCCCCTAAAAGGTAACTAAATAACTTGTATGGTAGGAACATATGTTGCACTCTGTTTCCTCCTTCGAGAGCACTTAAAAGTGCAATCTGTTTATATTTTGAACTATTTTATTTTATTTTATATCCACCTAACTCAAGCTGCCTCTGCTCCCATTTGGAATGCGTTCTGCAGAAAGCTGGTGTGAGTCCTTGCTCTCTAGAAATAGCAAAGGAGCCTTTGCATGGTTCAAGTGCCAAGCCCCTTGAAAGAGCCTGGCAGTCTCAACACAGTTCCATCATGCCATATGCAAGACTGGTGCCTATTACTACACCGAGGAGGAAAGAAGAGAGCTCCTTGCAGTAAGTAAAATACTCGTGTGCAAATACCAGTATCTTGCCAACAGCTCGAGGGGGTTAGTTGGCCCAGACCACCAACACAAATGAGAGCTCAGATATATGGTGGGGAGAATCGAGGGACCTCAGTCTGACAGAAATGGTCTGAAAGAAGCACCTTTTGCTCACATAATGGCAGCACTGCATTGATCACAATCAAGCCCCCAACACCTTGTGGCATGCAGTCCTTCAGTATCTTAGGGTGGCTCCCCATGTGCTAGACTGCTTTTGCAGTTTCAGAGAGGCAACAACAAAGGTCCACCAGGCAAGGCTAGTGGGCTTCATTACACTTGGCAAGCCACAAGTTGAATCCCTGCTGTGATTCATCGCTGTCCTTTGTTGCCCCATATAAACTTTCTGTTAAGATACAGTATTTTCCTTTGTGCAACAGATATATGTGTGACTCTCAGACTCCGTTCCTCACTCTGCCTTTGCCTGCTATTGCTTTCCTTTCTGGCTGTGCAAGTTTTCCTGGTTCCTTGGCTCCACCACTCTTGTTACCTGCCTTCATGCATGCAAGCCTTTTGAATCTGAGCTCCACCTGCTCCCATTCTTTATTGCATTGGTTTCGTATTGTAAACATCTTCAGATATCTGAAGGGTTGTTGGCTGATGGAGCAAGCTTGTTTTCTGTGACTTCAAGGGGGTAGGATCCAAACCTACGGAGTCAAATTGCAAGTCAGGAGATTCCAACTAAACATTAGGAGGAACTTTCTGGTGGAAAGATCTGTTTGAAAGTGGAATATATGACTGTTTGCTTGTTTGCTTGCTTGTTTTGTATACTGCCCTTCATCCGAAGATCACAGGGTGGCTTACAGCATAAAAATACAAAATGAGAGCACCTCAGAAGATGGAGGTTTTATACAGAGGTCTGATTGCTATCTGTCAGCGATTTTTTAGTTGTGACTAAGTTCTGCATGCTTTTGAATTATGGTGCTGGAGGAGACTCTTGAGAGTCCCGTGACCTGCAAGAAGATCAAACCTATCCATTCTTAAGGAAATCAGCCTTGAGTGCTCACTGGAAGGACAGATCATGAAGCTGAGGCTCCAATACTTTGGCCACCTCATGAGAAGAGAAGACTCCCTGGCAAAGACCCTGATGTTGGAGAAGATGGAGGGCACAAGGAGAAGGGGACGACAGAGGACGAGATGGTTGGACAGTGTTCTCGAAGCTACCAGCATGAGTTTGACCCAACAGCAGGAGGCAGTGGAAGACAGGAGTGCCTGGCGTGCTCTGATCCATGGAGTCACAAAGAGTCAGACACGACTAAACGACTAAACAACAACAACAACAAAGTTCTGCATTGCAGGGGGTTGAACTAGATGACCCTCATGAACCCTTCAAACCCTACAGTTCTGTGGTTCTATGAACTGCCTCCCTAACTTACAATGAAGGGTGTTCTATAAACATTGTCATAAAATAATAATAAAAAGGTAAACTGGGACATTTGCCGTGTAACTGCCATGCCACACCACCACCCCTCCCCACCCACCCCCCGCCCTGCCAAATGAGCCTGGCAAAGAGAGAGCTAATCGCAGTGCCATCTGTGGTGGTTCCACAAACAACCAGCACCGCAGCCAGTATTTGCACACCACTAAGCGAAATTTCCTTTGCGGCCTGGTCTGCGTTCAGACTTCTGCCCCCAGAGACCAGCGAGGAGGCCCTCTTTGGTTTCTGACGGTTACTTCTAGGGATGAGAATCCAACTTGTTTATTAACTTGTCAAGTTAAAAATGTGCAGTTTGGTGCTTTCTTTCCTGGCTTGTTTTTCCCACTTAGGGTCCAAGCTGGGGCTGTGTAGCGACTTTGTGTTCCACGCTGCCCCCTCCTCACTCTCCCCCCCTTCACCTCCCCTCCCAGCATGGACCAAAAAAAAAAAAAAAAAGTACTGTGCTGTTTTTCTAAACGTCTCTCAGGCATTGCCAGGGCACTGGCAGCAAAGCAGGCTGGCAAGAGACAGGCCCTGTCTCTGTTCTGCATCGCGGAAGTCGAAGCATATCCCAAAGGCCTCAGGCCAGCGCCTCCCTTCGAGGGGAAGGCGACCAATCAGCTCCCCGATGATATCATTACATGGCAAAGGCGCTTCCCTCTTCTAGCACTTACTACGATGCCAACTCCAACCCTCAGTGTGTTTCGCCTCAACCCGGTCCATGCACTGTAATAATTAAGTCAACTGGAAAAAATATTGAAGAAAAGAACTGAGGGAAAACAGCATGTAGAGGCAGCTGGAGGCAGCAAAGAAGGCCCACAGAGAGCTATAAAGGGCCATTGTGTAGAAGCTACTCCTGACTTCAGGATATTTAGTTCCTTGCAGGAGCTGGAGAAGATGGGTAATAAGCTGCCCTTTATTTCCAGAGGTGTCCTTCGCAGTCACAGCTGCGTCAAGATCAGCCTTGGAGATATGTGGGAACAGTGCTAGCACTCTATCTCTTCCTCTCTTGGCGCTTCCCACTCGATTGAATGGCCTTGGTCCAGGAAAACAAAATAGCCTCTGTGCAGAAAACAGCCATTGAGCTAGGAAAGAGATGAAGTGGCAATGAAAACAGCTTGGGAGGAAATGATGACTCCCTGTGTGAAAATGCCTTTTGCCAAAACCACGAGCACCATTGAGAAGAAAAGCCCTCTTGGGTTCGCTGATAAGGAGCGATGGAGCAAGCATAGCGGGCTATCGCGTTCTTTTGCCAGTTCACACACTGCCCGCCATGCACAGCAATGGGACCTGTTGTCAGCAAAGCAGCCTGCAGACTGGGGTGTGGGCGGCAGTGGGTTGTTTCGCAAATGGAAAAGGAAGTGCTTTCCATGCCCTGATTCCAGGTGTGTGAGGGTCGGATGAAGTTGCTGGTTGTGCATGTTCAGTGGGACCATAGCTCAGGGCTAGAGCCCTTGCTATGCATGCAGAAGACCCCAAAGTTAATACTTAAGCTTTAAAAGGATTGTCCAGGGGGAGAATGCTGTTGGCCGAGATCCTGAAGAGCCACTATCAGGTCATAAGTAGAACAAGATGGACGATGAGAAGACATGGAAAATTTGGTTGATACTGAAAATTCTGAAAAACCAGTTTTGTGCATTCATATTTAGCTGCGATTCTTGCATTGCAAGGGGCTGAGCGAGATGAGCCTGGGGTCCCTTCCAGCTCTACTGTTCTATGAGTCTAAATATGACCTGTAATAAAAAAGCTTCCAATGTCTCTAGGAACTGTAGCCAGCCTCCATGTAGTCGGCACCAGTATGTGCAGGTTCTGCTATCTTGGGCAACAGATATTTCATATTATAATTTTTAAAACACCACACTTTTCAAGAAAAGAAGTTCACATACAGTGGTACCTCGGGTTAAGTACCTAATTTCTTCCGGAGGTCCGTTCTTAACCTGAAATTATTCTTAACCTGAAGCACCACTTTAGCTAATGGGGCCTCTCTCTGCTGCAGTGCCGCCGGAGCACGATTTCTGTTCTCATCCTGAAGCAAAATTCTTAACCCGAGGTACTATTTCTGGGTTAGCGGAGTCTGTAACCTGAAGTGTATGTAACCTGAAGCGTATGTAACCCGAGGTACCATTGTGCTCAGTTTAGAGTCATTGAATGGTGTATATGTGAATCATTCCTCCAGCTTTTGGCCTATTCAGGCTTGCTGTCAAATGGTGTCCTGCCCTGACTGCACTTCATTATCCTTCAAGTGATAATCTTGCAACCCCCAGCAGACCCTACAACGTTCGGGGGATCCAAATTGCGACGCTCGTTTTTGCTCAGCCACCCCGGCACAAGCCAACTGACTCCCACAAGAGCACCCAGCCGAAAAATGAGCCCCTTTTGGTCAGCTGCTCTGGTGTGAGTCAGAGCACCAGTCCAAAATGCAGGACATTTCAGGATCCAAACAGAAGCCAGGGTGGCTTCTGTCATTCCAGGATGTCTCACTTAAATTAGGGCAGTTGAGCGGTATGCCCTAGATGCAAAGGCAATATTCAGTCTGCAAGTAATGGATGAGATGTTGCCTTGCTGAAGGTAATGCATATACCCATAATCTATTGTTTCCAATCGGTGGTTTGCGGACCCCAGGTGGTCCACGTAACCCACCCAGGGGGTCTGCGGCACCATTCACATAACAAAAACACCATAGAAATACATTTTCTTTTTTCAAAAGTAGGGCGTCTATGGCTTGGCTTTTGAAAAATGGAATCCACCATACTTAGCTAATTGAGAACCATTGCCATAATCCATTATATGAGACTCATTTCCTTTGTTGGAGGGAAAGGGCATACATCTTTCAATTTTTTATTTTTTAAAACCAGGAGACGCAGAACAAACTAAAGTAGTTCTACAAACAAGCAGAGCATTGCAGTGGAAGGAGGAAAGGATAACCTTACTAATGTTCGTCCGCATTATTACTTTTTAAACGAGAGCAGCATGAATGTTGCAGCATCTAAGTGGTACAACAGGAAGGCATTCTACTGTTAAAGAATGAATCACCATCAAAATAATGTTAAAAGTTAAACATTTTGAAATGTCACATTATGAACAATTTGTGACCCAGGGAGCTGAGCATAGGCCACCAGTGTGCCTCAGACATCAAAAGCTGGAGATTTGTTAAGGAACAGCTGGGCCGAAAGCAACGTCTAGTGGGCTGGATGTAGCTTGTGCAGATTGTTCCAAATTATGCCAGCTTCTTTTATGGGCTCTAAATAGGAAAGTATGTGACTCGTTATAAGCCATGTGATCTGCACTAGTTCTGGTTGCTTCACCCTCAAAGGGGTATTGTGGAGTTAGAAAAAGGTTCAGAAAAGGGTAACCCAAATATCAAGGTGATGGTGTGGATCTCCTATGAGGAACTATTGCAGCATTTGGGACCTTTTTTTTTAAAGGATTGCAAGAGGTATCATGATAAAAGTTTTTACAAAATTGGATATGGCCATAGGCGTCAACTCTATGGGGCACCCCACCCGCAACATATGCAGGGACAAGGCAATGGAGGGCTCCGACGGGCCTCCCTGTGGTTGCAGAGAGCTCTCCAAACCTCCTAACATCACACATGTGGCATCACGCAATGAGCCCCCGCAATGTCATGCAGAACTTAGCACCTCTGGATATGGTTCAAAGTAGATTGAAGGGGGGGGGAATCACTCTCATAACACTAGAATTTGCGGACATCCAATGAAGCTGAATATTGGCAGATTCAGAACAGAAAAAAGAAAGTACAGTGGAACCTCGACTTACATATGGCTCTACTTAACGTACGATTCCAGTTACAACCTTCAGTAGGTGCTTTGACTTATGAACTTTCCTCTAGATACGAAGAGAGGCCTTGCCAGCAGCCTGGAGCTTGCCTGGCCGGCTGTGGGGCAGCACTGGGGCCTCTGCCGCCAGGGAGAGGCCTCCGGTTTGCTGGAGCTCACCCCACTGGCTGCAGAGCACTTGTTTTTGTAACTGTGCGGCACCCAGTTCAGCTACTGGTTGTTTGTGTGACTGAATAAATGGATAAAAGCCCCCCCCCCCCCATCCAAACAATGACTACTGTATCATCAGTGTATGTAAGAAAAAAAATTAATGTTAATTTTTTTCATCTACAATACTGTCTTATTTATTTTATAGTACAGTGCATTGATTATTGCCTTCATTTTATGGATCTATGGTCTCGTTAGACAGTAAAATTTGTGTTAAATTGCTGTTTTAGGGAGTGTTTTCCATCATCTAGAACGGATCAATTCTCTTTTCCATTCCTTTCTATGGAAAAGTGCGCCCCTACTTATATACATTTCTAGTTATGACCGGACCTCCGGAACGGATTATGGTTGTGAGTAGAGGTTCCACTGTACCTCTTCACACAGTGCATAGTTCAAACACAGAACTCGCTCCCAAAGCAGGCAGTGATGTCTACCAACTTGAATGGCTTTAAGAGAAGAACAGATTCATGGAGGAGGAGAACAAATTCATTGAGGCTATCAATGAATCATAGAATCACAGAACTGTGGAAGGGACCCAAGGGCCATGTAGTCCAACCCCCTGCAATGTAGGAATCTCAGCTCAAACATCCATGGCAGGTGGCCATCCAACCGCTGCTTAACAAACCTCCAAGGAAAGAGAGTTCACAACCAGTGGTGTAGCGTGGGGGGTGCAGGGGGGGCTGGGCGCACCGGGTGCAACATCTGGGGGTTAGGGTTAGGGGGCGTAAATCCACTGGTTAGGGGCCGCAAATCCACGGGTTAGGAGGCGCAAATTACTTGCCTTGCCCCGGGTGCTGACAACCCACGCTACGCCACTGTTCACAACCCCCCGAGGTTACACTGTAGGAATCTCCTTTCTTGTAACTTGAAGCCATTGGTTCGAGTCCTACCCTCCAGGGCAGGAGAAAACAAGCTTGCTCCATCTTCCATGTTCCTTGAGATATTTGAAGGTGGCTGTCCTATCTCCTCTCTGTGACTATTAGCCATGATGGCTATGCTGTGCTTCCACGGTCAGAGGATGTAATGCTTCTGAGTACCAGTTCCTGGAAGCCACATTGGCGCAGAGTCTTCTTGTGCTTGGGTCCTGTTTGTGAGAATAGGGTGAGCCCTTCCACCTCCCTTCCTTCCAATGGCAGTTCCCTGACATACATGCAGAATGCTGTCCCTGGATTGGGGTGAGAGCCCAGTATAATAAAATGGCCCTGTCCCATGTAAACTTCTGGAGCCCTGATCAAGCATACACTTCTTATGCTTTGGTTGGTTGGTTGGTTGATTATTGCATTTATACCCCACCTTTTACCCCAAAGAGCTCAAGACATCATAAATGGTTCTCCCACTTTTCATTTCATTCACACAACAACCCTGTGAGGTACCGTAGATTTAGCTGAGAGGCAGTGACTGGCTCCAGGTCAGCTAGTGAGCTTCATGGCTGAGTGGAGATTTGAACCCTGTTCTCCCAGATTGTAGTCCAGCACTCTAACCACTGTACTACATGCACAACTGTCATCCGCACCACACTTTCTGAAACCAATGTACTGTCTTTGGAGAAACAGTTGCCTAGGGTAGTATTTTGCAGGCTGCTGGCAAAACGCAACGTCGGCCCAGCAGAAGAAGCACTACTTTAAGGAAAGATTCCTTGCAACAAATGAGTAACAGCTGCACATTTCTTGCTCTACAAACCTAATCATCTGCGAAAGGGTCCTTTGAGACCCATGAAAATAAAATATACCGAGTTAGTGTCCTGTTCTTCTAACTGAACCTCACCAGTATAAACTAATGAATACTCCTGTAACAACCAGAATTCACTAGAAGAGCAACAAATTCCCATTACACCTCGTTGGCTTCTCCTGTTGAAGTTATTTCCAAGTCCATCAGTTTTGCTACAAATGTTCCTGGAATAGGAGCTACCTGGCCAGCCATTCCAAGGATTTGTCTGCCTGTGATAAATGCAATTCATCTAAATCCAGATTATCTCAGCCTTTGGACAAGGCCCAGTTGAACAGGTGGCTGGCCTCTGTCTCTTGAGATGCAGCCACATACTTTTCTGCAAGGATGAAATAGTTTTAGAGGCCATTAGGGGCTGCTATAGTTCAGATATTTGTTTCTTCCTTTTTCACCCCCAATAAATTATTATAAAATAGAACCAGAAAACTGTAGGAAAATAGAATATGTGACTACGTGTCACAGTTTTGTACCCAAACCATAACTTTGTTTAACATTTCATGTATCTGATGAAGTAGACGCCAACCAAAGCTTATGCCATAATGATTCTTTAAGGTGCCACAAGATTTTTGATGAGTTTATCTAGTTAGCTTATTGCCTGGTTTCCGGTAACACACATGATTTTATATGCATATATTAACTTCAATTTAAGTTAGCATGTTTTTGGTGATGCTGTCACCTCCACCAAATTCTGCATTATTTCTGCAATCTCTGGATAAGCATTGACACCAGAGAATGCTACATTTTCTGCCCGTCAGTGTACACAGCGTCAACCTAGATGAGGTATCCCCAAACTCAGCCCTCCAAATGTTTTGGGACTACAATTCCCATCATCCCTGACCACTGGTCCCGTTAGCTAGGGATGATGGGAACTGTAGTCCCAAAACATCTGGAGGGCCGAGTTTGGGGATGCCTGACCTAGATGGACCAATGGTCTGACTTGGTTTCCTGTCCCTGCCTAAGATTTCATCAATTGCCTTGGCATATTATGTACAAGAATTACTAATGAGATTAGGACTTCCGGGGTTGACGCGATCTGGGAATGGCGGATTCCCTCCGAGCTCCGGAGGGAATCGGCTCAGCAGGGGACGGGTCTTTGCCGTGCCGGCGACACGGGGACCCTTAAAACCGCAGGCGCGGAATGCCTGCGGACTGAAGACTCGGCGGGTGCCTTAAGCGCCCCCCCTGATTCGCGAAGAGCCTTTTTAAAGGCTGCGGAGGGGATACGGGGGGTGGCGCGGCACTGAGAGTCCATCGCTACCTCTGCTGAGCGAAGCCGCGAGCCATGACCGGAGAGCGCTGACTTCCTTCCTTGAAATTCGGCTGAAAAAACAACCCGTGAGTAATTTGGACTTGGCTTTTAAGAAATTTATCCACTGAATTTGAGACGATCGGGGGATGTGCTAAAAGGAAGTCCGCACCCCCCACCTTGCAGACGATCCAGAGCAACGAAAAAAGAACTAAGCTGGAGTGCCTACCCTGTAAAGGGTGAGTTTTAAAAAAGACAGTAACTTCCAAGATTTGGAAATTTTGAGCAGGAGAGAGGAGTGTTGGATGTTTTGTGTTCTGTTGTAAACAACCCCCCCTCCCGGGCCCGGGAGCGTCCTGCTTTGGAGCTGGTTTAAGAAGTGCAGAGTTTGACAGCTGTCAAAGCTGTCAAACGGACTGTTAATAGTGGAAAATTGCTACCTAAGTTACCTCTGGATTAAAAAGAGTTACAATTGATCTAAAATTGTTGGAAATAAAGAAACAATAACAAGACAGAGGACTGTTGGGGAAAAGAATACTAAGTAACCAGATTCCCTCTAGAGGGAATTCTGTGGAATTACAATGGCTGTGGATGGAAAGATACTGGGAGAAATCGAAAGGATGTTCTATTTGGTCGGAATCTTACAAGAGCAGACTACGGCTATGAGTGAACAATTGATGACCTTGACTTCTGAAACAAGTAGTTCTGCTGAATGTAACGAGGACCTCAATGAGAAAGAATCCACAGCTGAACCAGAAATGATAATAAAAGAAGAGGAGAAGACAAAACAAGAAAGAGAAGAAGTGATGTGGGAAAATACTGAGCAGAAGCTGACGCCTGTGGAATATAAACAAGGAGACTATTGGAGCAAATCTACTATAAATCCACGAAAGATGCAGAAGACGAAAGTGGAGGCCCTGGGAGTCTATGAAATTAAGGAATTTAAAATAAAGAAATATAATCGGGGCCTCCACATAGACTCTGACTTTGATTACCTTCAAGATTCATGCCTTGTGGAAACTCTTCAGCAGCTGTTTGCAAATATGGGAAGAGACTTTGGATTGATGGTGAAAGAACTCTTTCGAGATGTGACGACTGGCATAAAGGATTACCAACAAGACCGGCGGAGAGGGACTGAAAGAGACTGGAGGGCCTCGGACGTGAGGAACCCGGGCTAAGAACTGTTATTTTGGACATGCTTTGGGAAGGGACGCAAACCGGGGATGGGAGGGAGGGAAAAATCAAGTTCTAACAACACTCATGATTATGGGATTTGGTTAAAAAGATCATTATTCAAGACAAAATGGGAAATCGATGGAAGGGAATTGAGGTCCAACTTAGAAAAAATTAATTTTGTTTGCTTTTATAAAAGGACTAATATTAAGACAGGGAAATGCCAATTTGCTGATATAAATTTGGAAATGGGGATGCAAGGGAGAGGGTAGGGGGAAGTCAACGACCAGGGTTAGGAAATAACATTTTTGGGAAAGTATATATGTTTGTTGTTGTTGTTGGTTTTTTTTTCTTTGTTTATGTGTTTATTTGTCTTTTGTGTCTTTGTTTTTGTCTATATAAAATGTGAAAACCCAAAAAAAAATTATAAAAAAAAAAGAATTACTAATGAGATTATACAAATTCCCCAATGGTAGAGATGTAAGAAGGCAGCAATTTCCATTCCATCCTGACTTAATCACAATTGGCACTGTTTCTATTCCGCTGCAATTCGGTTTCCATCAAGTACTACATTATTCATCTCACTGTCTGTTATTCAATGTAATTAATATAATGTACATAAGTTATGAATGTCACCTAATTAATGATGTAATTACAGTAGTTGTGCACTATTAATTTCAATGCAAAGAAAACACCATTTAATTTTTTAAAAAATAAGATTTTATTGAGGTTTTACATAAGGTAATATAATTTTAAAAACCAAGCTAATCTAAATGAAAACAGAAAAAGGAAGAAGAAGAGGAGTTTGGATTTGATATCCCGCTTTATCACTACCCAAAGGAGTCTCAAAGCGGCTAACATTCTCCTTTCCCTTCTTCCCCCACAACAAACACTCTGTGAGGTGAGTGAGGCTGAGAGACTTCAGAGAAGTGTGACTGGCCCAAGGTCACCCAGCAGCTGCATGTGGAGGAGCGGGGAATCGAACCCGGTTCACCAGATTACGAGTCTACCACTCTTAACCACTACACCACACTGGCTGGGAAAAGGAAGAAAAATGCAAGGTCCTCTCTCAAAGGTAGATCTTAACCCTTGTCTCACACAGAAAGAGGTAGACCCTTCCAGCTTCCCTTTCTTCTCTCAGCCTTCCTAACTGGGAGATCTTCCCTTCCCTGCCTCTCACACAGGGTCCTTCACCAGCCCTCCATCACCTTCCTCTGCATATAAATGGGGCAGAAGGTAGAGATGTTTGCTGCTTCTGTTTCCATTTTTGTTGGAATTCTCTGACATCACCACCAATAGGAACTTGCCTATTTTCTGCGCCTCTCCCTCCTCTGATCTCACACAGTGGATTTAAGAATGGAAATCCAAACAGCATATACTTTTCTAAATGTACCACATTTTCAGTAGCACCCTCCAAACAAATGCCATGCACAGTGATTCTTGGTTTTGCTGTGTCTCTGTACACCGAAGCACTGCTGTCAGGTTGTCAAAACAACACCGAGATGGCTAAAGTCAAATTGCCAGAGGCTGCAAAATCAGCCAAGCCTAAATTGAATTAACTTGCTTGCTAGAAAGATGACGGCCTCTCCACCTTATTACCCATATCCCAGTCATCATTAGCATACAGGTAAAATACCCAAGCCAGGAAAGTAACAAAATAATTTGTAGAGATGGAAAAGGGATTGTCTTCATAACTATGCAACTGTCTGGGTGAAAAACAAATCATTGTTTCATAACCTCATCACTGGTAAGAAACTCCTTAATAAATGCTGGGGCATTTATTTTTAGGTAGGGGGAGAGAGAGACTCGATGGCCCTTGTGGTCTCTTCCAACTCTATGATTCTATGATTCTATGAATGTTTCCAATGTGACAAACGCCACCACCATCACCTGTAATATGCAGGCAATATGCACATACAGCATATTCAAAATCAAGAGTGTGCCTGGCCTAGTCTTAAGAATTCATAGTAGTCCAGCATCTCACCCGAGGGACCACAAGTTATCCACCTCTGGGCACTGCTTGATTAAGGATTATGTGAATACATATATTTGATTTTATTGTTTTATCTGGTTGTAAACCCCTTCGAATGTTTTTTTTAAACAAGCCGTGTATAAATCATTTGAAATAAATAACTAATAAATAATATTTAATGGATGGTCTGCAAGCAGCAAGTCTGGGTGTGCTGGCTTCCCTGGGCTTCACTCACCATTCTCCACTCCCACCTTGCCTTATTCTTCCAGAAAACTACCTCCTTAAAGCATTGAGTTCTGCTTTCAGCCTTAACCTAGTTCAAGTTATGAACTCTTATCGGACCCACCCAGCACACAACTCCAGATCACAGCCACTATCTGCCAGGTTCTTGCCTTTGAACATTTGGAAACCCCAAGCTTTGGGTGTTTTTTTGGGGGGGAAACCAAATCTTTAAAAAGGGTGCAGATGATCCACCTACCCAATGGGCCTAGTTTATCATCTGACTCACGGATGCAAATTGTAATTGGCAGGTACTTCCTAAATAGGCGGCTTGGTAGGTCTGGCTGTCTCTGTTTAGAGCTGGCCAGGGTTTCTTCAGTTCAAGGCTACACACACACACACACACTCTTCCTTTTACTAAACTTTGTACAAAAGCTTGTACGTAAAGGGAAGTTAAGTCGGATATGATAAAGACAGATGAAGTATTTAATCCTTTTGGAGTGACTGTGCCACAGTGAAAAGTGTAGTATCTGAATGTTTCCTTGCTGTGCGTAAGGGGATTAGCATGAAATATGAAGATTCCGGAACAAAAATGGTCATTATATCTCAGCGATTCAAGAGATTACAGCTATGAGTCTATTTGCACATCCTTGGGAAAACCCAATGCTCAAAAGGCTGTGTTGTGCTTGAGATGCCTGAAAAATGATTTGGGCTGTGGCAAGCTCCCAGCTTCTTTTCATTACACGTCTTACGGCTGTGAACTGGCCCTTCATCTTGCACCAGTCCTATAAAGACGACCAGGAGTGACTGTAAATGTGTCCCTTGTAGCATATTATGGAGGACATTACAGGAAGGCTGGTCTGGTGCCAGCTTTTTCCTAGCTTAATGAATTTCTTTCAGGAATTGTGAACACTGCACTGAGACCACCAGTGAATATCCTCCTAAACCTCCTTGGTTAATCTTTGTAAGGAGCCTCTCATGCAATTGAATTCTGATTCTTCCCCCTTCTTGAGGAGGCGAAGCAATTGAAAACACGGACACTCAGACATTTTTCGTGGTGAAAACAAATCCCAGCGCGGCACATGAAGAGCCGGGATATGGATGATTCTGCGAAAGCTGCACCGCATCATCATAACTATCAGCATAAAGGTAGAGAATTCTCTCTGCTGCTGCACCAGAGAGCAAGAAAACAGTCCCTGTAATTTATCACAGCCACAGAGAGCAGCTTTATGGGCTCAGAAGCCCAGCCTAACAATTCCGACAGAGCATGTTTCCGAGATATTTATTTACAAGTTTCACAACTGTAGACTCTGTCATAGACACAGGGTAGAAGTAGCACTGGATACTACAATTAGTTTTGACTTCTATCTATCTATCATTCATTCATTTAAAGGTTCCACCACTTCAGTTACAGCTGGACAAGTGATAAGACTGAAAACATCTCTGCTGACTTTAATAAGACCAGTTGGAGGTTTTATTTACAACTAAGTGGTATATAAATGTTATTAAATCAACCAAGCAAGCGACTTCAAACAAGTTTCCATGCAAAGTTCAACAAGCAAGAGCAAGCCCAGAATTCTCTCTTGAGCCCTGTCCTCATAGAGCCAGAGGGTAACATTGACCCTTGCCAGGACATTTTTGGAGGACTTATACAAATCCGTGTTATGGAAAGGAATTAGGCATGCTTTGCTCAGGCCGAACAGTTATTCCCTTTATGCATACACCCATTCTTGTAATCCCACAATCAACAAGGTATTAGTCATAAAGGAGATGCAAGCACTGAAAACTCTTTACGTATGTTGCTTTCTGTAGCATGGGTGGCATTCAGCTAAGTTTTACTCATTGAGTAAATCCACTGAAATTAAAGAACATGACTGAGTTAGGTCCACACGTTACAATGGGTCACCTCGGAGCAAAACTTAGTTGAATACCATCCCCATATGTTGTTAAACAGAGACTAGCTGGGAAGGTAAGAGAATGAGGGAATGGAATACAGAAGTTAAGAATACAGAAGAACTCAGATGGAAAGCATTTTTCCGCTTTTAAGCTTCTGAATTTCTTTGGTTGTAGTTGGTTTGAGTTGCCTTGGGCAAGATAAATCAGACTAACAAATTTAATTAATAATAGTATACAGGAGCCTCCATGCATACGCCCAAGCCTGCATACAGGGGTGCCAACTTGAATAAAATATGGGGGGACAGGTAAGCCCCATGAGAGACACTACAGCAGGGGTCAGCAAACTAAGGTATGCAGGCCGGATCAGGCCCAATTGCCATCAGGATCCGGCCCGCAGACTGTCTGTGAATCGGCGTGGGGATTCTGTTCATTCAGGCTGTGCCATTTCACCCCCTGCGCCATTCCATCCCCCCCCCCATTCACACACACTGTGGTGGCGCCTCCTCCCTCCTTCTGGCTTCTCCCTGCCCTGCCTAGAGGAGGAAGGGGGCTGGATTGAGCGCCATTTTAAGCAATCCCTCTCCAGAGTCAGCCCTTTTGCACTGCTCATCTTCCCTCTGCCACCGCCCTGGTGCTCCTGTGGGCCAGAGAGCAGAGCAGGCGAGCTCACTGTCTACCCACGAGAAGCAGCGGTGGTGGCGGCAGCCCCTGGGAAGGTAAGCACAGCGGTGGGGGGTGGGGAGGACTACTCGCCCCCCCTTGCCTCTTCTTCAAGCTCCCCCCACCCCGGTGCCACTGGGGGGTATAAATAATAAATTATTATTATTATTCTCCAGCCTGCCACAAGGTCTGAGGGACAGCGGACCAGCCGGCGGCTAAAAAAATTTGCCGACCCCTGCACTACAGTGTGCATGGGTGAACACTGGAGGAAGAAGTAATGTATATGCTTACAAAAGAGCAGAGACCCTGGTCCCCAGTATGCCATAGAAATGTCGCCTGGAAAAGTAGGGAAAGTCTGCTTTAGCCCCTAACAGTGCATGGCATTCTGGAGGAAGACATGGCTGACTGGCAAGCTAGTTAGAACCCAGAACGTGAGCACTTCTCTTAGGCTTAGGGAGTGATGATATGCCGCAACATTGTGTTGCAGATCTTATTTGTATGTGTAACATTCAAACTATTCACTTACTGTTTGCAGCATATTTCCCCTCTGTACTGTGCACACCAAACACGGGAACAGTTGCTTTAATATATAGCGTAAAAGAAATAAATATCAAATAATGCTCAGGAAAGTTGTGCCCATTTTCTTCACTGGGGATATTTGACACATTTGTATCCGGTGCCAAAATATATTTCCTCTTACACACGAAAACCATTTGTGGCTTAGCGATAGTTTGTGCAAATATACAATTAGGCTCTCCTATAAATAAATGTATAAGGATATAAGTGTCAGCAGCAGATTGGGTTCTTGCTTCAGCAGTGCACAAAACCACCCAACTAGATGACAAACAGCTGTCAAACACCATTATTTCCTTTCTCTTTTGGGGCTCAGTTGCAACTAATACACATGATGTCGCGGGCCAAAAGTGCATTTGCAAGAGAACAGAAAGGACGCCGTCACATCCTCCCCAGCCCCTGCCTTCTCTTATGGCAGAACGGGCTTATAAATATACACACGTGTACACAGAGGTTGCACAGTCATCGCACGGGAGGTTTCCCAACTCACGCTACAATATAAAAAAAAGAAAAGGAGTAACCCGCCTAGCTGCCTCCAACACGGCACGTAAATGGCAAACCGCATCACCTTCCTCGGAGTTAGTATCCTTCCGCAGAAAATAGTGCCTCTGCCATTCTTCAATTTCCCCTGCGAATAACAGATCGCAGTCGGGGGAGGGAATTTCTCGGAGCACTGAAAGTACGGGGGGCGGCAGGGGGGGCTAAAAGAGGCGGAAGTGAAGAAGGGAAGGGATTTTTCCTTTCCGCCACAGCTGGGATCCGAAAATTGCAATGGGAGGCACCACAGCCTTGCTCCCTTTAGCAGCCAGGATCCGGAGCAGTGCGGGAGGGGAAAGTAGCAACATGTCCCTGATTTGCATTTTATTTATTTTTTGCAAAAGCACATCTCTTATCTCCCAACGCCAACTTTGCGAGGCCAAACAAACCCAGCCGGGGGAGCCTTGGCAAGGCGTGACGCAGCAGCAGCAGCAGCAAGCAGAAACAACAAGCTCTCTTTTGCAAAACAGCCTCGGCGGCGGCAGGAAAACACCACGCCTTGAGAGCCGCCAGCCAGCCAGCCAGCCAGCGAGCTGGGCCCGCCTGGGCGAATTGGGAAAGTGGCAGCCTGGGCTGGCAGCTCCTCCCCGTTTGCAAGCCGGGAGGGGACCAGGCCTCTCCTCCTCCTCCTCCCCATTGGAGCTGCCTTGCCTTCCGCGATGCACATAGCAGGGGGGAGGGCGCCGGAGGCGAGGCTTGCAGGGGAGGCCAAGAAAAGGGAGGGAGCAGGGCGCCTTGCTTGCGCAGCGCTGCCTTTTCCAGATCCAGAGGAGGCGAGCAAAGATGCAAAGCCCGATCTTCCTCCTTTCTCTCTTTCTCTCTCTTCTGCCCGCTTCCCCTCCCAGCTCCCCGCCTGGCTGCGTGTCAGGGCTCTCTCTGCCTCCTCCTGGGCCTGCCCGGTGCCCCGCGGGGGAGGGGAACCCCTGGCTTGACCTACTTTGTCCTAAAGTGGATTTGACAGGTTGGTCGCTGGCCCAGCTCCCCCTGCCTGGTACCTCTCGCGAAGCAGCCAGCTTGCCAGCCAGCCACAGCTCTCTCGGCTTCACTCTCGGCCAACCCACGCCCTGCGTGCTTTCCCCGTTCCCAGGGAAAAGCCTCAAGCCCAGGCTCCAGAAAAACGCCTTGTGGTGCCATCAGGCTAAGCGATTATATATATACATACAGCATGCTTTCCTTTTTAGAAAAGGTGTGTCTGCACGCTCCCTTCCCACGCGCGTTTTCTCTCGAAGGGAGCCCTATTGATCCCGGTGGAGATGCTGGAAGGCCTGCTGAGGATCGCAGCCTTATTTTCATTGCCAGTCGACGGCCTTTTATTTTTTTCTTTATTTTTTTTAAAAAAACAATTGATACAGCAAGAAAAAAGAAAAAACACAAATACCAAATTACACACAGGAATAACCATAGACACATAATTTTCTTAACAAACAATAAAACATATATTGGTCTTAACACTAAAGACCCAACCTCCCGTCTATTCCATATTTCGATTTCATATTACTTATTGCTTATTGCCAATACACACTTTTATCATAATTAAACTTTTTCTTAATATATCAAATTTCTTATATCTAGGTAAAGGGACCCCTGACCATTAGGTCCAGTCGTGACCGACTCTGGGGTTGCAGCGCTCATCTCACTTTATTGGCCGAGGGAGCCAGCGTACAGCATGACTAAGCTACTTCTGGCGAACTAGAGCAGCACACGGAAACGCCGTTTACCTTCCCGCCGGAGCGGTACCTATTTATCTACTTGCACTTTGACGTGCTTTCAAACTGCTAGGTTGGCAGGAGCAGGGACCGAGCAACGGGAGCTCACCCCGTTGCGGGGATTCAAACTGCCAACCTTCTGATCGGCAAGCCCTAGGCTCTGTGGTTTAACCCACAGCGCCACCCGCGTCCCTTAATTTCTTATATCTACCTTGCAACTATTACTGAAGTTCCTCAAATGCTGCCTTTTAAAAGTATCCAGATGCTTGCATGCGCACCATACATTTAAAGTACATCTTCCTCCCCCACCATAAATCCTGGGAATTGTAGTTCCCTCCTCCTGCAGAGCTACACTTCCCAGCACCCTTAAGTGACAGTTACCAGGATTTTTTGGGGAGGAGGGGGGAAGCCATGTATGGTGGGTGCGTACGTATGCGCTGTTCTGAATAGGGACTATTAATGGGGTTTTGTTTTCATTTGCAGAAAGTAATCTCTATGAGTAGTGGGGTAGGAAATGAACTGCTGCTTTGGAGGCACTGTCACCCCACTCTGGCACCTTATTGCCACAGTTGTATATGACTGACCACAGGTAAAAACAAAGCCACAAAGAAGTCTGCTCCCCCCACCGAAAACACATTTACCTAAGTATTATAATAGTCACGTTCACTCCACTGTCATTAAAGCTGCTACCAGGTATGTAATCAGACACCTGATCTTAAGTCAGAAGGATAATGAGTAGAGCAAGGACATTCAGTGTGTTCGTGGTTGAGAGAGACTCCAAGGCTAAACCATCTCCCTCCCTGGGGCACAGCCAGATGGCAATAACTGGTGACTTGGGAGGGTGTTGAATCAGTGCATCAGAGTAGTGAGTGTCCATCTGCATTTGTCTTCCAGCGGCCTGAACGGCTGGGAGGCACCAGCTTAGGTTTGCAGTCCACAAATCTGGCCTCCTGTTCTAAGTCTGGAACTTGTCTGGAACTTGTGCAAGCCATTTTCAGGGGTATTTTCCACACTATTCAGTTGTCTCTCCCACCCACTCAAAGAAAACCCCCAGGTGTTATCCAAATTATTTTGTGCCACAGAAAAACACTGGGCCCATCTCTCTCTGCATACATCCAGCCTGATTTATATTTGTTGCTTGCACTAAATGCTGACAAGCAAATCAAGGAGGTTCTTTCCAAACAACCTATTAAGCAATCATCCCAATTTGTTTGCACCAAGTTTGCCAGGAGGTTGGATGAAGTCAATTTTTTATTGAGCGTTTGTTCTGCTTTATTTGTTTGCGAGGATGGTATGCAATGTTTCATCAGGCAAGTGTTATCCCACACTTTATGGTGCATTTTTCTGTCACTTTTCATATTGTGAGAAGTCTGGGTTTGGGGAAGAAGGGTGTTGGCTTTGTAGTGCAAGAGCATCAAGTCAGATTTAATTGTGCACCCTGGATCTACTTGTATATGATTGTATCCTTCCCCCAAACCATGACAGCCTGGAATAACCCTAACTTTGTTATAGATGATCATTGCTTGGAAGTAACTAACAGGGCATAAAGATCCAAATTGTGACTGAAACTTGGAAATAAGTGCCACGGTGCTTCAAAGGGAGCATCTTTATTATTATTTATTGTATTTGTATTTCACCCTTCATCTGAAGAGCTCAGGGCATTTCACAGCATAAAAATACAAACTAAAAACACAAAATACATAATAAGAACAAGGAAAAAACCTAACTCATAACCCACCCACCCCACTTATGAGAGTTTGTCATGCACATATCTTCCTCTCAGGCAATTACCGGTATTTGTGAAGCAGTGCTCCACTGAGGATTAAGTTTATATATCAGTAAGCTATATAATATAACTGAAAGGTTTAATAAAGTGGTGGTGGAGGAGCCTAAGTCCTGCAATATCAGGTGAAGCATTTGCAATAGACTTGACCTCATGCAACCCAAAACCTGCTGTAGCACTGCAAGTCCAGGCCTGCATCATACTCCAAAGAGGGCGGGCAGCAAAGCAACAACTCTGGAGCACTCTTCCTACTCTTGCTTGCGCTTATTGGTTACGATGGTCTGTCCTTCATTCTTTCCCAAGTGCTATTCCTCCTAGAGGTGCAATCAAACTAAGAGAGGTGTTCAACATTCTATAGACCACTTCTAAAAAAAGCTTTCATTGTACTCCAGCAATTTCACAACCAATAAGTATAAGTTCAAATTATGTGAACTTGCCTGGGGAAAGGATGGTACTGTATCTGGTGGCCCTAAAAGATTTCAATGCAAACTATATGCCCCTTGTGGATCCTAACAATGTTCATTTGGAAGTAAGTGAGATAGTCCCAAGTATGCAGCTCAACCCTATACAAATTTACTAAAAAGTTAAATCCCACAAGGTTTATTGAGGTTTAGTCTGAAGTAAATGTGCAACCTCAGTTGTCTCCCAACACCCAAGGCAAGCCTCCAGAGGGTGCCCATTATAGAAGCACTCATAGCCTGCAATAAATGATTGTGCAATTGTTACCCCATGGCTTCTCTGTGAAAACTCTCTACTGTTATCACACAATCACAGTGTATGCCATTGTGCAACATTTCATTGTGTGGAAGCCTCATAAAAGCTAGCACGACATACTCTGTGTGAAGGACTTTGTTGATTTGTCATAGACTTCTTATATTTTATATATAAGAAAATGCACCAGTTTAGAAGCAGCAGTGACAAAGATAGCCTTCCATATGTTGCTGGACTACAACTCCCATCATCCCAGCCAACTGGTCATGCTGCTTAGGGCTGATGAGAGTTGGAGTCCACATGTGCAGAGCCACAGGGTCCCCACTCCCGAGATATACAATACTTTGGAAAATGGACATGCATGTTGCATTTCTATCCATTTTTCCTTTTGTTTAATCTCTCTCCCTGTATGCTGCTAAAGCTATACCCAGCCATAAACTCACAAAACAGCCACACTCTCAGCCTCCGCAGCTCCATGCACAGTATGGATAAAATAATGCTGTCTATCTTTCAAGGTTATTGTAAAGCTTACTGAGATAATGCATATAAAATATGATATAATACACACTCAAAAAGCCATATACAAATGTTAAATACTATTATTATGCACAAACCAATAGCAAACAAAGCTCTACACTCACTTTGGATTAATGAAACTTTTATAATGACCACCAACTGTTTAAAAATATTGGCTAACATGAGATCACTGTTTTGTTTTTGTTTTTTAAAAAATCCAAATTCTGCAGCCAGGGTCATGCAAATTATGCAATCAGAGTCATCCAGCTGCAATTTTGATTATGGCTACGTAGAATTCCTACTGATTTCAATGGGGCTTATTCCCATTAAATGGGGTTAGGATTGCTGCCTTAATTTACACAGGAGTAAGTCTCACTGGCGTGGCGTGGGTTGTCAGCACCCGGGGCAAGGCAAGTAATTTGCGCCCCCTAACCCGTGGATTTGCGCCCCCTAACCCTAACCCCCAGATGTTGCGCCCGGTGCGGCTGGCCCCCCCTGCACCCCCCACACTACGCCACTGGTAAGTCTTGTTGAATTCAGTAGCTCTTAGTTCTGAACAGAGGTGGCTAAAATTGCACTGTTATTTTCTGCCTCTAAAATCCTATGGCTCATTCAAAAGGTTCGAGGGTTAATTCTTTTATGGCCCATAGCTCTGGTTGCATGACTCAGCAGTTGTGATGTGGTAACTCAAACAATAGCTAAACCCAAATCTAGTGTCAGGACAAGGGGAGAAAGATTCTAAAAGGCCATAAAAAAGCAAAAGAAGCTTACTTGGCGCTAGATCAGGTGAGAATGACATGCACCCCACCTCCGAGGCAGATTTTTGCCCATTTCAAACTCCACCTCACTCCCGCCCTACATTGTCGCCCCATGTCCTGCTATCAGGACAGAGGACACCACGGAGCGAGCGTCTCCTCCTCCGAGCCAGTCTCGGGCTGTACTCTGGGACAAGTTAAATCCCATGTAATGAGGCTTAACCCCCGAGCCGAGCCTCAGAGAATCTGGGCAGGTAGCCAGCCAGCCAGCTAGGCCCCTATCCCAGGGGGAGTGGGGAGCAGGATTAGCGCCATCGCCAGTCCCCTCCACCTCCGCCCCCCCCCCCCAGCAGCAGCCTCAGCAGCTGCTGCAACCAGAGATGCTGGAAAGCATCCCTCTCCCCAGGCGATCTCCCTTGCTGGTGCCGCGCTCTCCCCACGCGCAGCCCCTTGCCAATCGCGGCTCCCCACCCTCCAGGCTTCAGTCAGTGAAAGCTGACCTGGGCGGGTCTGTAATGTTGTTGGACCGGGGAATTACAACCGACGTGTGCGGGGTGTGTGTGTGTGTGTGTACAGCCGTCCAATCGACGGTGCCTTCTCTGCGCCCAGGTGAAATGTCACGCCCACGGCCTGCCAGCGCTTTCTCCGCGCACACCCTCCGCCGATCCCTCCCTCCCTGCCTTCCCCTACACGTCTGCAGAGCTATTCCCTGCTCAACCTCCGCTGACCTCGCAGGGGCTGGAACCATCGCGCGGCCGAAGCGCCTCCCACTTCGCGCCTGGGATCTTGTGCGAGAGGTCTGGGCAGGGGAGCGCAGCAGCGCAGCTGTTGTCAGGCGCTTCCACGTGTGCATATTTTGCAGAGCGCGCGGCGAGAGGCCCGCCCGCCCACCCCACCCCCAAAAAAGTCAATCGCGCGTAGACTGCGTGTGAAAACAGTCAGGGAAGCCTCAGTGGGTGTGGTCGTGCGAGGGTGGGGAAGGCGCAGCCAAGCCCGTGCCCAGCATTCTTATCCCCACTGGAAGAAGGTGGGGTTAGGTGTCCTTTTCACACCCAAACTGGGGACCATAGGAGCCAACACCTAGGGGCCGAGGTCCCTTCGACTTCCCCCCTCAAGCAAAAAATTTGAAGGGGTTAGCCCCTCTAAAGTTGGTTGGGCTTCAGAGGAGCCAACTTGAATAAAATATGGAGGGGGGCCAGGTATGTTCTGCCCTGCATAATCGATCACAATTTGAATGGCAATGCCCATAAACTTGGGAGTGGGGTGGGGGGGGCTCATATGTTTTCTTGGGGAGGACGAAGGGGCCTCAACCATCATTCAAATGGTGTGCTTGCATTCAGTCTTGTGATCGATTACGTGGGGCGGGGTTATTTGTTCTCTCCAGTCCCAATACAGTATTTTATTCAAAGTTGGCACCACTGCGCTGGATGAAAGGAGTTCACTCGCCGGTCCAGCGAGAGAGAGAGAGAGCGAGACACACACACAGTGCCAATTTGAATAAAATATGCGGGGGGCAGATAAGCCCCGCCCCACATAATCGAACACAAGACGTGCACACGCACTGGCCATCAACTTAGGGGTGGGCCCAGCCCCCTCCAATATTTTATTGGGGGCCCCTCGAAGGGATCTCGGCCCCTAGATGTTGGCTCCTATGCGCGTGCAAACAGAGAGGCGCAAAATTCGCTTGCGACACATATGCGAGGCAGCCGCACCGGGACAAGAAGTCCTCCTAGCTGCTTCCAATCAGTTGAGAGCGAGAGAGACTCATCCCGTCCATGGATTCCGCGCTCCACATTTTTGCCACAGCCGCCGCCACCACGACATTCGCCGCTGCCAACAGCAGCAGCAGCAGCGCCGCCCGTGAGGTCAGCGGCGGCGGCGGCGCGTCGAATGAGATGTCTGCGCTGAGAGGGAAAGGGCTGGCCGGTGGGCGGGCGACTTGGGCAGGCGCAGTGGGGGGCCCTGCCTAGAGCAGGGGGAGGGGGAGGGCGGGGAGTTCGAGAGAGGCCGAGCGATTGTCGCTGCCGCCGCCGGCGCCTTCCCCTTCCCTCCCTCTTCTCGGAAGGTGGCGGCGGTGGCTGCGCCTGTGAGGGCGGAAAACAACAACAGCGCGGCGTTTTGAGCGGGCGGCAGTCGCTGCTAATTGGGCTGTTGGCGCGCCTCAGCGGCTGTAGCGCGGCGACCACCGTCGCCACCTCAGGGAAGGAGGGTGTTGCGCCCGTCAGCCGCGCGACACCCTTCCTCATAAACTGTCTCCTTCGCCCCTCCCCCCCCGGTTTCTTCTCTCTCTCTCCTCAAGTAAAACTTCCTGGCTGGCGGCGTCGCGGTCGCGGGCCCGCCTGAGGGGAAAAGGAAAGAAAGGAGCGAGGGAAGGCGGAGGAGGAGAGGAGTCGCCCTGTAATAAGCCGGCGCACACCCTAGAGCGACCCACCTCCCTCCCCCGACACCCAACACACACACCACACACACACACACACACACACCACCACCACCACCACACAGGCGCTTTCCAGTTGTACGTTCCCTTCCCTCAGCAGCAGCTGGAGGAGCTGTCAAAACTTCCTCTCAGCTGCCCTCCGCCCGCCCGCCCAGCGTGGGCCTCCGCCTCCTCCCCTTCCCCCCGGGGGCGGGGGAAGGGCACAGGGCCAACGTCCGATGAAGCGGCGGCGGCGGCTGCCTCCTCCTCGGCAGCAGCAGCAGGAGAAGGAGTCGTTCGTTGCCTGCGGCCGCCACCCTCCCCGGGGCCTTGTGTGTGAGGAAGAGAGCGGGCGTCGTCGTCGCGTGAGGGAAGAGATTCCCCTCAGCTGAGGCGGCGGGAGAAGCCGGCCTGCCCTGCGCGCGCCGGCGGTTGGTGGCGTCGCCGCCGCGGGTCGCTCTCCCCTCCGCCCCGCGAGGAAAGGGGTCTGGTTGCGTGTGGGCTGAGGCGGGCCCTCCTCCCTTCGCCCTCCCCATGCCGCTACCTGCGCGCTGGTCCGCGGCGGCTGAGGCCAGCAATGCGAGGCGGAGGTAGGAGAGAGGAGGAGGAGGCGGAGAAGAAGAAGAAGCAGCAGCAGGAGAAGACGACGACGACGAAGGGGAACAGCGGCAGCGGCGGGAGCAGGAGGAGCGTCGGGATCGCCGCCCTCCTCCTCCTCCTCCTCCTCACCCCCGTCCCCCAAGCTCCCTCCTCGCCCTCCATGTGCCTCCTCTCCCGTCCTGCTGACTAGGATGTCAACGGAGGAGCAGAGCCCGGCGCCGGCGGCCGAGCAGCCGCCTCCTCCACCGCCGCCGCCACAACTCCCCGAGCCGGGAGCTCCCCCCACGGCGGCGGCGGCGGCCGCCACCACAGACAAAAGACCTAGGGGCCGGCCTCGCAAAGATGGCGCTTCCCCTTTCCAGAGAGTCAGGAAGAAGTAAGTTCAGTGCGTGAGGGGATGGTGGCGAGAGGGAGAGGGGGAGAGAGGAAAGGGAGGCAGGGCAGGAGCGCTGTCAGCTCCAGGAAGGGGCTTCCTCCCCCTCCTCCTCTTTCCTGACCCAGTTGTCACGTCGAGAAGGGCCACCTCTGGCCTCTTTTCCTCCTCCATCCTCTCCCCTTTGCACTTTGCCTCCCCTCCCCTTCCTCGCCTGCTTCTGCCTTTCCTTTTGTTTATACTTTTTTCACTCCTCCCTGCCCCAGTGCCATATTGAGAAAGGCCCTGGCTTACCTTCCTCTCCTACTTCCTTCTTTCTTTCTCTTCCCCACCCCCCTGTTTTGTCACCGTCCTGCCATTCCCATTATTTCCCTTACTTTTAACTTCTTTTTGTTGTTCTCCTGCTCCAGGTTTCATGCTTAGAATCGCTCTCCTCTTTTTCCTCTCTCTATCTCTCTCCTTTATTATCCTACTCTTTCTATTTTTAATTTTGTTCTTCCTCTCTTCTTTTGAGATTAGTTTCTCTCACCAGGTCTTTTCTCTCCTAGCTTACTCGACCTATGCTTCTCTTGGCCACACACACACACACACACTGCAATATAGTGGGGTTTGTTTTTCCTTTTGTTTTTTAAACCTGTTTTTAAAAGTCCGGTTTTGCCATAACAGGATTACTTTTGAAAACAAATTTCTTCTCTCTCTCGCTGCATACAGGCAGCACGTCTATCAATCTTAGGATGGTGATTGTGTAATGGGAAGCTCCTCCCTAGGAGCTGTCAAAAGCCACAGCCAGGGGTATGCACAACAACAGGAGAGTGGCTGGGTGAAGATTGTGGTGTTTTGGCTTTGTCTCTTGCTACTGCCATCTTTCTGTTTGTTAGCATCCTGACAGTTAATGTGAAGAAATTAAATTAGTGTCTCGTTTTATGGCTCTGAGTACTTGAGTATTAATGAAAACAAGGAGCATTATGTTCTTTGCTGAATCTGACACTGGAGATGCAGGTAGTTTTGGCTTTCTTTTACACAGAAAGCATCATACAAAAATTAACATACTTAATTTTGTACTGAGGTTTGGGAGTACTTTGATACTAAGCATTTATGCTCTGTGTAATAATTAATATGGACTCAGATAATGTACATGCTATAATTCTGTACTGGTCTTTGAAGCACACAGTTCTTCTGCCTCCAGTTAAATGGAAAAGAAAGGGGGTTATGGGTAGTAGCTAACTTTTAGAATATTACTTTCCACCTCAAAACAAAACAGACACTATGCTTTGCTTTCAACAGTTCAGATACTTGCTTTTTTAAAAAAACCAAAGGGATATGGAGAACCCCACTCATGTGGGCCTTGACTGGATAATGTATAGCTAAAGTTGACACTGCTGTTTTTATTGCATTTGCTTTATGCTGATACCAACTCATTCCTCCTTTTTATTTGATTGCTCAATAAAAGCAATCCTTTAAATTTTCAGGCAAAATTCAGAAATTTGATATTTTCATGTGCAGTTAAGGAAGTGAGGAGAAACAACTCACCAGCTTTTTCATCCATGGCAATGTATCCATGAGGCATAGTACCATCAGTTATTGAAGACACCTCTGTTACCTATTAGCTATACTTGGTGTAAAAACTAGCATGAAGGCCTCGCCATAAGATGGCTTTCAGAAGTATAGTGTGCAGCTACAGATATGTACTTGACCTGTTCTTAATGGTTTTTTTTTAAAAAAAATAAGGTTGTTTTTTAAGGTTGTTTTTTTAATTGACTAGGAAGTAAGGTTGTGATGCAAAAGTGATTTCTATATTTTTCTATGGTTGCAAAATAGTCTGCACATACACTGTGTATAGAAGAGAACTTGGGAAGGTGCTGTACTGGGGAATTCATTTGGCAGGTTTCTGTTTTTGGAGTGCTGCTTTACACTAAAATGTGTATGAAATACACACAAACAAATGGATAACAAGAGAAATCCCTGCGTATTTGTGGCTACCATACATTCGTCTGAATTGCCTTGCCTTGGGGGAAATTGTGAGCATGGAGACGGCAGTTTTCAAAGAGAAGTTGTACAGTTGTTCCCCAACCTTAGATATCTTTGTTTACTTTTGTTTATTGTACATCTCACACAGAACATACTATAGGGATTCTGCTTGTGGCAGACTGCAACACTGAGGGAAGGAGATGGTGTTTAAAGTATGTAGTATGTGCCGTATTGGTCAAAGCCAGTATCATGGATTGTTTCTGTAATGGTATGTACTGGTAAATACAACTCTTATGGTGGAGCACTGATGGAATGTGTTCCTCTCATTTTATAGACAGGCTTCCTTGCTGTGCACCAGCTGCAGCCACCAGACGCATAAATGACATGGTTCTTACACAATGGACTTAAAATTAAGTTTAAAATTATGGAACTCCAGTCTTGATATTTATGAATGACAGCAGACTAGTCTGATTCTGACAACAAGCCTAGCAGCCTTCTTTCCAAAAGAGGCTGGTGGAAAAAGCTCCTGGTCACTGCTACCAGTTCCAGATTCAGTGGTTGAAGAGAATCCCTAGGGCTATAGCGATGATGGGAGGATAAACCCCATCAATAGCTGGTAAGCATATCCCTCCAGGTTACAAGACTGAGGCAATGATGGTTGGCAGGTCTTGACTGGATTCAACTTCAAAGGCTTTGCCTGCATCCCATTATTGACCAACATGAGATATGAAAAAATAGAGAGTGTGTGTGTACATTATGCTTAGGTTATTGATGACACCTCAGCAGTCTCTACTTAGATGTGATTTCGGCCTATCTCCATTATGAATGGGAATCAAATGGAACATATATTGTAGGAGGATTTCTGAAACAACCATTCCAAAACCAGTCCCATGTGCTACCTGACAAGCTACTCCACAAATCAGGAACTTCTCAAGGAGCTATGCTATGGCAGTATGAATAAATGTTTAAAAAGGAAAAGTATTGGTAGATGCTTGTTCATGCAGCTTGCCGGATCCCCGCCCATGGCTTGTGAAAGCGACATGGGACAAGCAAGCTGCTTTGCTGATCTGTGATCATCAGAGCTTCTAACAGGGACCACACAACAGACCAAAATCCGCTATCTTTGGAACAAAGTTTAAACTTTATTACTGATTTGTAGAAAGTTATTGCCTCATTTCCAGCCTCTTTCTTTTTAAGAACAAATAATTAGGCCAATTTATAAAGCTATTTTGTTGTTTCTTTACCCATTCCAGTATGCTTCCCAACCTGCTTTGAGAAAATGCTTGTGATCTTTGCCCAAATTTTATAGGGGAAATTATATTCCATGAATCTATTTACATAGCTGTTGTCAGTCACGAGGCACAGGTGATGCAGATGCCAAGTGGGATGTTGGTGTACTTCAGTGTTTTTAAAAAATTGTGATACAGTTGCCTATGTATTGGTAAGCTAATGGTTAGAACACTGCAATGCAGTCAGTGTGGGGCTAACCTTGGGGTTGGTCTGGAAGCTGCAGCTGGTGCAGAGCATGATGGCTAGGTTGCTTGTGGGGGCAAACTAGCATGTAACACTCTGCTTACAGAATTTGCACAGGCTGCCAGGCTGCTACCAGGCCAAGTTCAAGGTGTTGGTGCTAATATATAGGGCTGTGTATAGCTCAGGACTAGCTTATTTGAGAGACTGCCTTTTCCTTTAAAGACCCAGTAGATGTCTGCAGTATGCAGGAAAGTTTTTCCTGCAAGTTACAAAGATCTCAGAACTAAGCAGAGCTTTCAGTGTGGATGCCCCTGTTTTGCATTCTTGTTGAGATATGGCAGGTGTCCACTATCTGCACTTTCCATAAACAATTGAATACTTTTTTGTTCAGACTGGCTTTCCCAGCTGGATAATTTTGTCTTCACTTGTGACTGCCTATTTTGTGTTTTTTATGTTTTTGTTATACATTGCCTTGAGACGATTGTGTCAAAGGCAATTTCTAAATTGATGGTTAAGGTAATATGCTCTCAGTAGAATTAGGATAGTTTTAGTTTCAATTGTAATAAAACATTTTTTTTAAATAAAAAAAGTCATAGACTTAACATCACCATATTTTTGAATGAAGGCTCTCAAAGTGAAGCTAACCAGCAAAGCTGAAATGTTAGTGTTATACCTGTTTATTTCGGCTGTTTGACAAAAATGCAGAATAAGTAACATAACCATTTTAATGATGTTTCTATTACCAAAGTTTTAATATTACTATACTGAAATGAATTCAGAAAAGTGATCCTTGCAAGCATGTTCTGGGTACTTCTGCAATTCCTACAAGACTTCATACTAATATTTTATAGTAACCCATATAAGCAATAATTATGATTATTAATTCAAAGTGTCATAGGTCACATGAAGGCAAGAAAATTAAAAATAATAAGTAGTGTAGCATGTTGCTTGGTGCTTAAAAAGTAATGGCAGATAGCTCTTCTTACTATAAATTCTGCATCATATTTGCATCATATTCAAGTTTCAGAAGGTGCAGGAAAAACTCACTGTAAGGACATTTCCCTTTCAAAACAGATTACTACATAAAGTATCATTTTCCTTTTTCTAGTGGGATTATGCTTAATTCAGATGTCTAGCATGTCAATAAGATTGCTTTGTGTGTTCTGTTATAGAGAGTAGCCAGTCATAGTGGTAATATAAACAAAACCATTATTGTACTGTAATAGCTGAACATATGTGTGTGCAACTAAGGTCTCAGGAAGCCTGCTTTTTGAATGTTGACTGGTATATTCGTTGTGAATGCATATGCAACACCTTTTTGGCCTGTTCCAAATATAGCTTTTCACATTACTCATATTGTGAAGTGAATGTAAAATTGGACCTCTTGTAGGATGAAAACAGTTGTATGAATTTATCCAGAGAGTCTAGAAGTACGGTAGTTGAAGTGCCTTGTGAATGAAATGTGGTGCCGTTAACTGGCATGGCATTGCCCTTTATAAGTAGAAGACATCCTATCAAAAGAAACTTAATAGCTGCAATCCAACCAAGAGTTAGGCATATAACTAAATAGCTTCTTTCAATAAACCAAAAATTGTATTCTCATTTGGATTAATTTTGTTTCGGGGTGGGGACAACATGCATTTTTCTATTAACTGCAAATCTTATACATGTTTGCCCAGAAATGTCACTGATTCAATTGGCCTTGCTCTATAGTAAGTGTGTTTAGGTATGTAACCTAAGAATCTCAACATGATTATTAGTAATAATGATGCTGTGATTGTTAATAATTATTTATGCATTCCCCATTCTTACTGAAACTTAACCTAAATGGGAGTACAATTTCCAATCAACTGAAAGAAAAACTCTGACACATGAGCCCTTATTATTATTAGTAGAAATATTTGCTATTAAAGAATGATGGGATAAACTATCTGCTATTACATAATAACAATTAGAAATTTCCGTATCAAGTCATGAAAATGCACCCTTTTATTAGAATAAGTTGAAATGCTGCTTGCATTCCCCCACTTGAATTTACAGAGGCAAAATCTCATAGACTTTATTTTATGAATATAGAATGTTGGCATATGTATAAAACCAATCCTCTACTTAAAAGTTTAACTTGATATCATTAAAAATTTTACTTGCTCATTCACCCCAAAGCCATAAACAAGTCTATCAGCTTGTATTTAGATACCCTACACTAGGATAGAACCCCCTTATGTTAACATCTGCATCTCACAATGGCAAGGTGTATTCTACCCAAAGAAGCTTCTAAGTTTAGAATGAAGGCAGCAGATGGTGATGAGATGGGTGTAGCAAAACTAACAATGAGACAGCTGTGAACAGTACAATGAGTTACTGGGCATAGCATGTCAGGTGCTTAAGCATTAGTTCTTTTGTAGGCATTGCATCTTGGATTCTTAACAAGACATTTCTTGAGTGGTGGTGTAGTTGAATAGTTGTGTAGATTTCCTCTCTCCTTCTAGAAATGTCTTCAATGCTTAGGAAAGGCTTGAGTCTAGAAATACGGTCCATGTAGCACAGCATCCATATGGAGAGAAACTAAAGGAATTAGTAGATGATGAGGTGAAAATGTTATCCTTTCTCCTAGGCTTTTAAGTATGTGCTCTTTCTGTTTTTGCAAATCACCCAGGAAGCACGGCTGAAAGGCAGCATGTAAATCTTTAAAATTAATAAGGCTTTAAAACTTTGTTTTTTCTTTAGTGCAATGCTCCTTTTGCCCATTTCTGGGCCACATTGAATGGACCACTATAAGAGCTAAACCAGTAGCAAAGCACAAAATTTTAATTATTTTTAAAATATTTATAGAGCGCCTTTCATTCTGTCCCTAAGACTTATTAATCTTTCTGATCTTAAAGTCAGGATCAAAAGCAGGACACACAATATCAGTTTCAAAACACAGGACATTCTTCAAATAACCAGACCTCAAACCATTTATGGCTTTAATGAGCATGCCCAGGTATTTAAACAGGGCCCAGAAATGCACCAGCAACCAGTAGAACTAGCACAGAACGTGTGATAGAGTCATATCACCTAACCCCAAAGAACACTCAAATGGCCATGTTTTATACCAGCTGAATTTTCTAAGGCAGCTCTATGGTAGAGCACATTGCATTCTAATCCAGTCCGGGAGCGGGTGGTGCTGTGGTCTAAACCACTGAGCCTGTTGGGCTTACTGATCAGAAGGTTGGCGGTTCGAATCTGCAAGACGGGGTGAGCTCCCGTTGCTATGTCCCAGCTTCTGCCAAACTAGCAGTTCAAAAGCAAACCAGCACAAGTAGATAAATAGGTATCGCTGCGGCTGGGAGGTAAATGGCATTTCCGTGCGCTCTTGTTTCTGTCTCGGTGTTCCATTGCGCCAGAAGCAGTTTAGTCATGACCTGGAAAGCTGTCTGTGGACAAATGCCAGCTGCCTTGGCCTGAAGCGAGATCAGCACTGCAACCCCATAGTTGCCTTTGACTGGACTTAACCATCCAGGGGTTCTTTACCTTTTTAAAAATTCTAGTCCAGATATAAATACATACATAACTCTACATTGACCCACTTTCTTTAGGTAAGCCAGATGCACAGTAGACTAACAGCCTGCTTTCACAAAAGGAAGGGCTGGCTACCACTAGCATGTAGAAAGTGCTGAGTCCAGAAGAACCCCCAAACTGTAAAATTGTTCCTTTGGCGGAAATGCAACTCAATTCAAAATTTGCTGTACCCCTCTACTGAGGTCATCTGATTTCTCTACCCATAGCATATCTGGATTATGCTTCAGCTTGTTCACCTTCATCTATCCCCAAATTGCCTCAGAAATTCAAGAATTCCACAACAACCCTGGGATTTATAGGTGAAAAACAAATAGCTATAGTTTATCAGCATACCGATGACATTGCAGCCCCAACATCTGGATGACTTCCCCAGCAGTTTAATGTAGATATTAAACTGTGTGGACAAGGTGGAACCCAGTAGCACCCTGTATGCCAAAGGCCCTGGGGCAGAAATCCCCCAGCACCACCTTCTGAGACCAACCCTTCCTGGAAAAACTGGAGTCACTGCAGTGCTATGCTTCCTTGGCAGGGTTGGTGGACAAATTAATTTGCTCCATATCTGGGAACAAATTGACTTGCTATGAACCTTTTAGACCATTGTGCACATTAGAAATCATTTAGTTTGTACCTCTTCAATCTGCTACTTACAGTTCAATAAACTAGTCTGAGGGCAACCCTTAAACCTTACCCCTTTCTTAATACCTTGTAACACATTGATATTAGAGTAGAAGGAAACAGACTTGGGGAGGGGAAAGAAAGCAAATGCCAAAAGGGAACGGAAGATAAATATTCATCCAACCATCCCAAGTCCTAATGTAGGTGATGGTACTGAAAGCAGTTGAAAAATCCAGGAAAACTAATAGGATTGCGCAACTCCATCCATTCTCTGATGTATGCCATCCATTAGAGCAATAAAGGCTGGTTCCATCCCAAAATTTTCATTCTAAAACGGGATTGGAATGAATTCAAATAATCAGTTTCCTTGAAGCTACAATGATTTTTTTAAAACAATCAGTCATAAATCTTAGACTTGTTTATGTATTGTAGCTTCTTTTAAGGTATTACCTTCTACAACCAATCATGTAAAATATTCATATAATATATACTTTTGATACAATGCTAAATGAATATTGAAAGAACAATGGAAGTTCTCCATAAAAGTGGAATTTCCCCTTCTCCTCTTGAACTGTTCCAGTACATCTTTGTGTACTCCTACTTTTTTATAGGTGTCCTTTGTTTGGTTTTCTGCAATCCACCCAACCACTTTTTATTTGATTTTTATATGTGTAATTTGGATTGCGACTTCTCAGTAAAATATAGTGTTTTCTCCACTAAAAAGCATGCAGTGACCAGATATAATCCAGATATTAGGTGATGAGAAAACACTAAGCCAGGTATAAATAACTTGGTGGTGGGGTTAATGCCTTTTCATAAGGAAAAGAGAAAGTGAAAGCAACACCGGTTGATGAGGATGCCACTAAAAGGTTTAATTACATGTAATCCAGAAGACTGGATCTAGAAGACATCTAGGAAGAAGAGGCAATATAATTATACATTACCTAATTGTGTGGGATCAAAACACAACATACATAAGCTTTGGATCCTGATTTGGGCATCTTAGGAAGCATCTTCACATGCTGTGAGAAAAGTTGGTTTGTGAGGTGGAAAAATTAAAAGTTCCATTGTATGTATATAAAACCTTATATACGCCTGAAGGGATTCATGAACCTGGTTGTGAATGTGGTGTTTTTCCAATGAGGTGTACAAACACGGAAGCCTGCTTCTATATGCATACTTCCTTTAGCTGGATCAAGAGATCTATGTGTTTCACTGTACTCTGAAAAGAGGTTGGTTAGGCATATCTTTAACATAGATTCTGACTTGTTTGCCTTTAGTTCAGATTCCTTATTTTTGCCTGTAACTTTGGAGGTTGGTATATTTCTGAGTATCTGCTATGATGGATTAATTATTTTTTGTGTTACTATAGAACTGGCTAACTTCCAAGTTGTGATTGTGGAAATAACATATTTTGTTACTTCTGAATATTATTAATTCGTTTTCTTGGGACTTTCATAGTAAAGGGAAGCACATTTTGGTCTCTGTCACTGACCAGAGGATCAGGGGGCACTGGAATGTTGCATCCCATGCCTCCTAGTAATCCCATGCCTCCTAGAGCTTCATGACAGGGGAAAGACCAGCCTGTCTCATTCATTAGCCAGAGAAGCAGCTGCTGCAGGTAACTTGTTAGAATCATAGAGTTGGAAGAGACCACAAGGGCCATCGAGTCCAACCCCCTGCCAAGCAGGAAACACCATCAGAGCACTCCTGACATATGGTTTTCAAGCCTCTGCTTAAAGACCTCCAAAGACTCCACCACAATCCTTGGCAGCAAATTCCACTGTCGAACAGCTCTTACTGTCAGGAAGTTCTTCCTAATGTTTAGGTGGAATCTTCTTTCTTGTACTTTGGATCCATTGCTCCTTGTCTGCTTCTCTGGAGCAGCAGAAAACAACCTTTCTCCCTCCTCTATGTGACATCCTTTTATATATTTGAACATGGCTATCATATCACCCCTTAACCTCCTCTTCTGCAGGCTAAACATGCCATGTCAGAAAGAACACTCTGCTTGAACAGTTGCCCTGGGGTCACAGAAGCATAGAGGGAGAACATTCTGGTCCCATCCTTTGGCCAAAGAGCAACAGCCACTAGTTCACATGAGAACAACAGCAAGGGAAGATCAACTTGGCCTGAACTGGATATAAATGCCGCTTATACCTCAATAGCATCATCCGACTGTAAACTGATCCCCCCTTTCCTTCCACTACCCTTCCTTTGCCCATCTTGTCGTCTTAGATCTTCCCATCATGCTTACAAACTGACTTTCACTTTTTAAAATTGATATGAGCGACTTTTGGGGATAATAATTGACTGAAAAACATGATAAAAAAATAGCTTGACACACACCCCGAGCTCCTTTTGAAGTGCAGAGTAGGCACAGTCATTTGTGCAGGTTGTGTCCAAAGTTATGGGACTGAGCAAGCAAGTGGGCACTCCTGTAAGTAGTTTGATTCTGCTCATATTGCCAGTACCCCCCAAGCCACTGGATCCTTCTCCAGGATTGGTTTCCAGACTCACATCACTTTCCTCTTCCCTCCTCTGCCAAGAAGTCTTTGTGGGGCTCATGACAATTGTTTCTTTATGAGAGTGAGCAAACTGCACCACCTTGAAAGTGAGCCTGTTCCGTATTAAAATCCTTGGACTCCAAGGAATGTTGATTAACTATCAGCTGATGGCAGAGATTTGCCTCATTTGACAGGATAGTTGAGTGGGTGAACCCTGTGCATTTAATCTTGGATAAAACTGATTATCTTGGCCCATTTTATTTTAGTTTCAGGCCTGATTTTGGCATGGAAATGGGTTTCATTGCTCTGATGGATTACCATGATGGATGGGAGATTTAGAATGAGATGTCAGTGTACTTTATGCTGATGTCATCCAGAGCTGCTGCTTTTCAATCCTAACCACTGCTTGGAATCATGAATGGATGAGGGCCAATACAATAATATTCAGTCCATAAAAGATGGAGCTTCTGTTGGTAGATGGCTCATCTACCAACTCATCTCCTCCTCGCTGCCAGGGACAGCCTACTCATTCAAAGCTGAAATCCTAAATCTGGCCTTTGCTTCTGGCTACTATCACCCTGGGACACGGGTGGCGCTGTGGGCTAAAGCCTCAGCGCCTAGGGCTTGCCGATTGAAAGGTCGGCGGTTTGAATCCCCGCGGCGGGGTGCGCTCCCGCTGCTCGGTCCCAGCGCCTGCCAACCTAGCAGTTCGAAAGCACCCCCCGGGGGCAAGTAGATAAATAGGTACCGCTTACCAGCGGGAAGGTAAACGGCGTTCCGTGTGCGGCTCTGGCTCGCCAGAGCAGCGTTGTCACGCTGGCCACGTGACCCGGAAGTGTCTCCGGACAGCGCTGGCCCCCGGCCAATAGATGTGAGATGGGCGCACAAACCCCAGAGTCTGTCAAGACTGGCCCGTTCGGGCAGGGGTACCTTTACCTTTACCTTTACTATCACCCTGCACAGAAGGGTCCCCACTCGCTCTTGCTTGGCAGTCTTGCCCTCTGATGGTTTCCTTGATGGGCCATCACTGGCCTTTGTTCTCTGCTAATGGCCCATCCAGCTGGCTCTGTGGAGCTCACTGGGCATATTAGTGTAACTAAATCCAGGGGGTTTGGCAAAGTTTAATCATACCTTGACTAATTTTAACTTTTACTAAATCTAGGAATTATGGGCAATCTGCCCCTCACCCAACATCTATTATGATATTTTTCCTTATGAGAAAGGTAGCATAACAGATTTCATTGTATAAATATTTTGTAATATAGAAGAAGCAATTTTAAACTACAATTTATTTTTTAAAGTCAACTGACGTGAAGTATCTCATTAAAAATCCTACAGTGTGCATAGTAATACTTCTGAAAAGATGACAGATACTCAACACATTTGTAGTTCTGGGGTAAGATATCCCAGCCTCTGTATCTCATAGCTATTGTGAGTTATATATGTGTTTAAACTCCAGCTGACCAGCAAGCTCTTTCCCTAAGGGATGCCATGATGTCATATTTTATGACATCATGACACATGTTAGAGGGAGCTTGGAAAAAATATTGTCCCGTTAATCAAGGACCTAGGTTTTTACACACAATGCATTTTTTTTATCCTTCACCCCAACATTCCTGATCTTCATACCTTTTTGTATGTGAATTTATGTCTAAATATTATCTTTTGGGAATTCTTTTTCTGGATATACACTCAGCTGAATGACACAAGTTGGAATGTTTTCCCATTGCCAATGTGTTGTGGGTGGATGTGGAGTGAAGCATGTATTTGTTTTCTTTATTAAGTTATATAACTTCATCTAACCTTTAAAATTTTAAATTAATATTTCTAACTATTTTACACAACACCAAGTGTCAAATCTAGTCTAGTTTCAACACTAGAATTTAAATCAGTCAAACAGACTGTGTTCTAGTCTATATGAGGCTTATTTAACCCCTTATGCATACTCAGTGTGTGATATTGTTATTAGTGAGAATCAAGTCTCTCTCATCTTTGACAAACATTCTGTGGCATAGATAGCATTGATAGCAGAGTGGCTGTTAACCCGATAGATTTTATTATATTTTCATTTCATCATATTTCACTATTCTGAGCCAACATAAAATGGTATGCTGATGGAGGGTGGTGGATTGGTCCTGCTTAATTAAGCAGTAGCCACTGTTTCCAGATTAAAAATTGTTGCATTGTACAGGACTGGACACGTGATGTAAATCTTGCCCTGACTGCACTGAAGTTGCATCTGATACACTTTGTGTCAGATGCAGCAAAACTGCACTGTATCTATAAGGTTGATGTATCAATTACACGTGCATTCTGATTCTATTTGTTTCTTTCAAAGTAAGGCCCACAGATTTTCGAGTTTTAAAATTACAATCATAAGAGTTCCAAGTCGATGAGCATAAGATTACAGCCTTGTCTTTTTAACCAAACAGAAAATTATTGGGGAAAGTCTGAAATAGCTTAAGTTAAATAAAAACTATTTTTGTTTTAAAAACCATATGAATTTTAGCCAAAAAATAGGTTTTCTAAAGAGTAGTATCAAGCTTATTTAATTTTGCACAAGTAAACATTGCTTGAAACATAGTGTCCTCCTTGGTTTAAGACTTTGTGATGGATAGGTTTACCGTAGTTTTGAAGGATAACTGGGTGAGTTTGTGATATTTTTAGAGGACAAGCTCAGGAATAAAAACTCAAGTAAAATAAAAGTTACATAACGCTTCCTTTGTTTCTGTTCACTTGAACTGTATTTTTGGCAGAAGCTAGTTGAGGGACTGGAAAGGGGACAGAGAAGGAAATGGTACCAGTGTGTTGAGAGTAAGTTGAATGAAAACTCTAGTTTAAAATCGTACTGTAAGGTTAACACACATATACTAGAGGTGGAGTAACTAAGTTCTTTAGCAAGAGAAAACAAGGCCTCTCTTTCCCTGCTTATGGCACTATTCACGGGAGGCAGACTGAAGCCCCTAACGGCCTGAGATGACAGGTTTCCTCCCTGCTTTGAGACTACGACAGGCTCTTGGACATGCAGCTCTTAACGCAAATATGAACGTGAGTTCCGTCAGACCATGAAACCCTCAACTTGATTTTGCCCAACATTTCTCCCCTGTTGTGCCGACAGAGAGCTTATTGGACAGTGAGGCTTATTGTGCTTGAGTAAATGTCAGTTTGTCAAACACAGTACATTGTTAGCTGGTCAGGAAAGAGTTAAGTCAGAGGCTGCTTTCCTAGCGAGTGTGGCCGGGGCTCGTCGTTCCGGATCCTTGGTGGGAGAAATCCAGTCCGCACATTTGTGGCGCTCGGAATAGTCGGATCTACTTTCTCCAGCCCTGCTTTTTCTTCTTCTTCTTCATTCCTCCCCTCCCCTTCTCCTCCTCCTCCTCTTCCTCCGGCGGCTGTAGTGTTGGATGGGGGACTCCTTAAGGGGTGAAGTTCCGCGGCGTTTTGGGGGGGCTCGGAAATAACATTTGTGAGCAGTGCCCGCGGTGGGGGTGAGGGCAGGACTCGCCTGGGGGGGGGGGGCGCCTGCCAGTTGTCTTCGCCGAGGCTGCAAGGGAAGCAGCTTGGGAAGTGAAGTGTTGTTTGATTTGGGAGAGTAATATGGCTGATCTAAGGGAGTGCTGAACAATTTGTCTCTCTCCACGCGACGCTGGGCTTGGATTCTAACATGTAAATAACTTCTTCCTTCGGGTAATCGGCTTGGGGCACCGATGCCTGCTCCTTCACCCTTCCTACGGGTTTTGTGAAAGGTTACGCGGTTGTGGATGACGTTGTGCAGAAAAAATTGAACGGTGGTAAGTACCCTGCCGTCAACTTCTTTGTATTAAAGGGCAAAATATGACAGGAGCCCCGGAGCTATATATGGCAGACAGGCTATTTTACAGTTCTGTGAAGATGGATGGTGGGTTGCAATAACGATGGATAATAGTAACCGAGGCACCGTGCAGGAAAGTTATACGAATGGCTTAAGTTGACACTTGAGATATTTCGGAACAGTTTGTTATCTTTGCTTGTCAGGAAAACGTTTATATCCATGTGTGTTGAATATTCATAATAACAAGCACAACACTCTGCAATCAAGTGAAAAATCCAGCTTTGGCGTAGCAACTAATTTATAGCTAAAATGCATTTGTTCAGATATCAGAAATATACTTATTTCAAATTACATATGTGACTTTTGTCTCTACTTGAATGCATTTTTCTTTGCTTGAATAGGATATACTAGAGAATACGATTTATAGGTTTAATAAAGTCACTAGAGAATCTCTTTATTTTTGCAAATAATTTAAGGAATCAATGTAAATGCAAAACTTCAATAGAATGTTTAATATAACAATCCCTGCCTCTAATGAAATATCTTTAAAGAGTGTTTTCTGGAACATTGTAAATTAAACATAGTATCCAAACATTTTCAAATTATGATTGGTTTTCTACAAGAAATAGGTCATAAGTGAAAGAATAGGTTATGTAACTAGTTTGTTTCAGTGAACTTGATACACAGTATAAGGAGTTCTCTACATATAAGGCTTATAGAGTTAATTCCTTAGTATCTCTGAATATCTATAAAGTTTTTTAAAAGTATCGAGTGCTAGATATACATTATGATACATTAGTCACCTATCCTATCATAAAATTGGAGTATTTAATTTTATTTGATTTCTGAATTTTTAACATAGCAGAATTGCATTATACTTCAAAATATCAGCACTTTATACACATTATTAGACTTGTGCCCGCTTGAAAATATAATGAGGCAGGTAGGTCTGTCTTGGTTTTACAAAGCTATTGCCACTACCATACAATTGTATGAAAAGTTCTATTGGAAAAAAATTATGCCTAAATAAAAATCCTAACTATAGCTATCCTAATAGTATACTGAGAGTATACAAGCACTACTGGTACTATTTTCATGCACAATAGGAGAATCCTTGTAGTACAATGGCTTGTAGTTGAAAATATTTTTAGCTGTGATACTTTCAAGACAAATACAGGGTAAGGACAAGATACTGTTCTGTCAGCAGTGCAATGCAGCTGCATTCATGCTAAGCCATTCATTAATGTCTCTTTAAAGAGCACTATACAATAGTTTCTTAATGTTATGAAAGCAGTTGCTCCATACCCCTTGAATACAGCTGCCTCAGACACTACTTGTGCTGATGGTATCACAGATCAGGGACTCTTTACTATACTGGGGTTTTTTATACATATGAATAATACTTAGCTTCAAATTACTTTTTTGTTTTAAACCTACTATGCTTACATGTGCTAGTTTCATCACTTCAGATTGTAGTGCTGACTAACCTTTTCGATTCTGCATCTGGACAATGTAATCTCAAATCCTAGAATAATGAAAAATGTAGTTTATGAGTAGTTTCTTCTTGTTTTGTTTCTTTGGCGTTTTATATTACACTAGTCTGATCATTTTTATTTTCATTTTTTGTCAGTTCAGCCTGGAAACAGGCATAGTTATTCTTGTTGTTCACCACATTTAGCACAAGCAACAATGTATTTAAAAGTAAAGTACATTATATAGAATATATTTCATTCTTTTCCCTGCCCTCCCCCTATGAGTAATGTTTCTAATCAGACTCTGTAGGGACTGAGTAAAACAGCTCTTTACCAGCACTGTTCTATTCATATTTATTTGGAAGTAAGTCCCACTGTGCTCAATGAGGCTTACTTCCTGGTAAGTTGGTAATGCTTCTGTTTAGTTCAATGGTACTTGCTTTTAAGTAGATATGGCTTGGATTGTGCTGTAAGATATCCTGTGATTGTGAAAGCTAGCCACCTCTAAAACAAATGAGCTTGAAGTGATATTTCTGCTCTCTCTTTTCCTTTCCCTTGTCAGTTTTTTGTTCTGTTAGAAGCAGTGCTTTTTTTCTTAAAAAATGTTTAGGGGTACTCTCATTTTCCTACTCATTGAAATACTACCCCTCAATGAGGCCAAACTTAGATTCACAAAATGTTTAGGGGTATGCGTACCCCTGCACACACACCCCCCCCAGAAAAAAGCGCTGGTTAGAACTATGATTTGTCTTGTTACTTTGAGGAATTCCCATATTCAGGTTGTAAGCATCACCCACTCACAGGCGAGCCTTTCAGGGCTACTTCCAGCCACTTCCACTTTTGAGGCCGCTAGCCATAATGAAACGAAAGATGCAGCACCCAAAACCAAAACAAGGCATGAAAAGTAGACTGAGACATAATTTGAATTTTGAAACTTATCTAACAAACACTTTCCTAGCCATTTCAAGCTGAAAGTGTGTGTCACATTTTAGTCCACTGTACGTGAAAACAAGTCACAAAACTTATACAATACTAAAACATCGACAAGTGTCTAAATTTGAGGCCGCCTTTGAGCTCGAGGTCTCAGGCCAAATGGTCCCCCTGGCCCCCCTCTGATTGGTTCTGCACACACGTGTGTTAATAAGATCATATGACGAGCCTTACTGGATCAAGCAAATGGCACAAAAACAATGCAACAGTAACAGATAGATAGACAGATAAGCAGGAATTCAGAAGTAGCAGGTTCTGACCTTATGGATCAGGGAAAGCCAGGGCAAAAATATGTATCTTCACAAGATGCCTGATGTAAATAGATGGTGCTTTACATATGGCAAGCAGAAGGGCATATTTTGTATTGCAGTGAAACCATCCAGTGATATTCCATAGGATATGGTACCACAAGTAAAATTTCCCCAAAGATCTAAGTGACTGTTCATAATGTAGCTTATCTGCAGCCTCATACTTGGCATTGCTTGGGATTTCTAAAACAAAAAAAATCAGTTCAGTCTCGAAAGGTTCAACTCGCCCTTTTGATTCAACATCATGTCCAGTTGTATCAAAATATAGTCTAAAGCCTCTTCTTTGATCTCAGGAGCCACCATGCAAAATTTGGTTACAATATCTTAAAAACTTTCCAAATGCATAACAAACAGACAAACAGTTTTCTAAAATAAAGAAAGAAATGCATTTGTAGCAGGCTGTATACAGCACAGCAGACAAGGCCTTTTTAATGTGAACTGAACTGGAGATGGGTGCAGGTTTACAGATGATTGTTGAGGCATCAAACAAGGAAGGGGGAAGGGAATGGAAAGACTTGCATCCAAAGGGCTGGGCAGGCTGCAGAGTTTTCCAGGTTGAAGAATGGCCTGAAAGCCCATTTCCCCTAGGTATCAGGATTGTGGCACCACAGTTGTGGAGGTGTGAGTAAAGAGATCACTCTTTCTCTGTGGAAAAAGGGTTTGCACCACATATGGGGTTGGGGAGTGCATTTAGCCATCATAAAGTGTAACTCTGTTGTAGTCCCTCTTTGCAATGAGTCTCAGAGGACGTTGATCCAGAAGTCCCTACCTGTCCTATTTCTTCTGAGTCTTCTCCAGTTCCAATATATGCAGTAGGGAAGAGGCACTGCCTGACTGCCCCAAGAGCCAAAACCTCAGGAGGCGGTAGCAATAGGATTTTTCTGTTTGAGGATTCCCATTCTACCACCAGCTGGATCTGCTGTTCTGTGTGCACTTCCACAGCTGTATAAAGTATGCATTGAACAAAATGCTTTAGTGGCGGAGGGCAATCAATCTGAGAGCTGTTGCCAAGCATGGAGTGGACTAAGGCTTTTAAAAACTGGCTCTTGCAGCCAAATGGTCAGTGAATGGCCTCAGTTCCTTTGCAAGTCTGCAGAGCAACTTAGAACCCACTGGTTCTCCACCTCTGTTTCTCAAGGGTGGCACTCTGCTTTCCTCCCTCCAATTCTCAATGGCAGCAGCGGAGGGCAGGGTGGAAGAAGCAGTAAAAAGAAGGATGACAGGGGACATTCTAGCAGCACATGGAGGTCTGAGCCTTGTGGATATATTGAGGTGGGGGGAAGTAGTCCTCTTGGATTGCTTCATAAGCCATTCACTGTAATGTTCTCTGAGAGCAGCCTAGCCTTGGAGACTTGGGGCACTAAGAATAATATTAAGGGAATGAACACTTTGTTCTGCCTTACCTTACCAGTGGTGCCCATGTATCAAACTACATCTGAGACAGCCTGAGAAAGGTAGATGACTATATCTGACAGTTAGACAGTTGGGAAATAGAGAAGATTGTGTTACTCCAATATGAACTTTAAGAAGAGGATAGGAGAAATAACAAGAAAAACCTTGGTAATGTTTTATATAAGATCCTACTAGTAAGGTTGAAAATTTCAGGTGTGTTGTAACTTAATTGTGAGGCAAAAGAGACTACCAGCCACACCACTTGTGATGGAGTGCAGGGAAACAAAGTAGCTGCCATTCAATTAATTATCTGTGTGGTCACGTTTCATTATTGACTATGGAAGTTAAAACAAAAAGTTCATACCCAAGAAGCCCTGCATTCATGCTTAGGAATTCTGAGGGTAATATAGTCTCTAAACCATGATAAGTTGTAGTGGGTTGGGTGTAGGTGGGTATCTTTTCTGTCATGTAAAAAGTGACACCTGAAGAAGTGCAAGCAAAGAATTGATTTAGACAAGTGTTGTCATGTTTTTAAAATACTGTGAGGAGATGTGCTTATTTAAATGTATGAGCCTTATCAGTCCAGTTCTATTCCGAAACATGAAATATTAGCTGCACTTTACCAAAAAAAATTCAAGTCACTAATGACTCACTTTACTGCATGCAGTGGCATTATTTCAGTATATACTGAAATACATAAATTAGCTTTTATAGTGTAAGATTTTTTACAATGTAAATAACTCCAAGAAATCTAAAAACATGATTGGAGTGTCATGGGGGAGGGGAATCATTAAGCACTGGGTGAGACGTTATGTACTGTCACTATCATGGTGCCTTGTATGGTATGAGAAATAAGATAGTATCTCTAGGGAACAGCTTCTTTTCTAACTTGAAAGGAATAACAGTATGTTAAATTAATTATTTCAGTCATTCTGAAAGAAGAATTGTTTAAAGTGGAACATTTACATCTTGCAGTATTTTAATGATCAAGTGCATCTGTTTCCCATGACACCAACAGGTATACTAAGGGCAAAAGGGGTGATTCCATATTGTCAACAATGTAAGACACCTGAATGCTGACTGACTTTTCTGCAGGGGACTATAGACTTGAATCTTTAGTGTTTTTCTGTCTAGTCATGCTAGCTTTTACTACTCCTGTAGTATGTAGTTCACTTGTGAAGATGAAGGCTGTCTGGAATACATTTGCAACCTGAACAGTAAAATCAGTCTGACATTAGTGATGCTGTTTACAACAGAAACAAAACTGAAATATGCTGGAGCCTACATTATATTTCTTTGCCCAAACTGCGGGAGGCAGTGGGAGACAGGAGTGCCTGGCATGCTCTGGTCCATGGGTTCACGAAGAGTTGGACACGACTAAATGACTAAACAACAACAACATTATGTTTCAATACAGGAGAAATGAATGGAAGAGCTAGATCTAGCACTCACACAGCTTAATAGAGGACAGGCCAGGGTATATCTTAAATTGCCTTGCACTCCCTGTTCTTTCTGGGAAATTCTAGATATTTTCTCATTAATTAAGATACAGTATGAAATAAAATAAAGACTCTTCTTTGGTACAGTTAGTATCTTACCTTAAGGGAATTGTTTGCACCATTGGATACTTTCATATTCCTCATCTGTATATAAGTTTGGGCCCACACTCTTGTAACAATTATATATGATCCATCACCTTTTAAACTTGCACGTATTCAAAGATCCTGCATATTAGGGTATTATGTTGGGGAAGGGCCATATCTGAACAGTAGTGCACATGCTTTGCAAGCAGAAAGTCCCAGGTTCCATCTACCTAGTGGGATCTAAAAAAGGCTGGGAAAGACTTCTGCCTGAAACTGTGGAGAAGTTTCAGAGTTATCAGTATTGAGCTAGATGGACCAGAGGTCTGACTTGGTATAAGACAGCTTCCCATGGGTTGTATCTCGCTAAGTTCTACTTGGAGTAGACTTATAAAAACCAACAGCCCTAAGTTAATAATGCCCATTAATTCCAGTGGGTCTATTCTGAATAGAACTGTTTCAAGGACTTGGATCTCCTCTTGTTTGGTGAAGTATTGTCCATCTGAGCAGATATATGAACTGACAGCTGGGAAAAGTTCTTTTCTCTAGTTTCAACTAAACCATAACAAATGGCACTTACCAAATAGGAGGGTTCTGGCTCTCATTGGTTTAGCTAGATCTGTAGAATAAATTTAACTTTTTCTTAAAAGCAATTAAATTTTGTTGAGAAGTACGGCCTTCTATGGATCAGCCTTTCTTTGCTCTATGATTATTAATGAATTGTTAAGGCTGCAGTCCTATAAACGTTAACCTGGGGATAAGTTATGTTAATGCGTCTTCTGATCCATTAAAAGAAAAAGTTTTTTAAAGAATACATTGCATATAAACTAAAGTGAAAGAAGTACCTATTTCAGTGCAAGGAATTTTTTTCTGTTCCTGAGAACCCTGCATAAAAACAACCATTATAAGTATGATAAAAAGTTGTATGTTGAATTAATCTCCTTCCTTTACATTGTTCCTTCCTCCTCCCTTTCCTCATATGACCAATATTTTAGATTGTAATCCTGAGAGGAGAGCTATGTTTTATATTTATTTTATGTACAACACATAGTTGTTTGAGGCACTTTAAAAGAATGATCAAAAGGCCTACCTAGCCTTTCCAGTGAGATCTGTTATTGGGTAAAGATAGCAAGGTAGAGTTTTCAAGGTAGCCATGTTTTGAGATTAGCAATCATAGTTTTGAGTTTTTGAGAGTCCCAAATTATATACAGCATACTTCTGCATTATTTTGTATAAAAGCACAGCATAAACACAGTCTTTGTCCCAAATAACTTGTAGTTTTGAGAAAAAGTGCAGCAGGTGGGTGGGACAGATGTATAGCATAAGAACATGAAACATTCTGGCCAACATGATTAGCATATGCTCTTGCCCACCAGCTGCTTTGTCTCATATCAAATTGTGCCATTCTTTTCTATTCACATCTGCATACTGCAGAAACACCTTCGTGTTAGTTTACAGTACTTTCTTGTTTTGAAATTGTTCTGTTAGGAGTGACACCAAATAATTTTCTGTGGCTGTTTGAAATTAACATTCTTCATGAAATTGTTTAAATATGAATGACACTTATGGATCTAAATGATATAATGACATTCCCTGCTAGTATCTTTTAGCAGCATAATATTCCATTTGGAATTGACAGTGACTTTAAAAAATGGGCATTAAAATTCAAAATTTAACTTTAAAAATACTGTTGCGGCAAAGGTTTCTTTTTTTTAAAAAAAAAAGCTTGATTTACAAAGAGAGTGAATTTATCGTGAATGTAACACTTCCCATTAAAAATTATAATCTACACTTACAGTGTCCTAAAACTGAATAATGGCATTCTATTAAAGACTTTCTGAGTTAATGGCTCCTTTTCAGTGTGTGGTAGGGGGAGAGAACCATAGGAGGGGGACAACTAAAACCCAGACTTAAGCTTTTTAAACAACACAATTACAAATGTGTCACTCCAGGATTCCAAAGGCTCAAGACTATATTGGATAGTTACTTGAAAATGCAATGATGACAGAGCGGTTAGCCTACTGTGTCATCAGCGAACGCGAGTGGCGCTGAGGTCTAAACTACTGAGCCTATTTGGGCTTGACGATCGGAAGGCCGGTGATTTGAATCTGCGCGACTGAGTGAGCTCCTGTTGCTTTGCCCCAGCTTCTGCCAGCCTAGCAATTTGAAAGTACACCAGTGCAAGTAAATAAATAGGTACTGCTGCGGTGGGAAGGTAAATGGCATTTCCGTGCACTCTGGCACTCATCACAGTGTCCTGTTATGCCAGAAGCAGTTTAGTCATGCTGCCCACATGACTCAGAAAGCTGTCTGTGGACAAATGGAGGCTTCCTCAGCCTGAAAAATGAGATGAGCACTGCACCTCATATTTGCCTTTGACTGGACTTAACCGCCCAGGTGTCCTTTACCTTATATTTACTTTGTCATCACTACCACCACATATTAGATCCCATATGTGTACTCACTTATGTTTTGCTGTATTCAGTATAAGATTTGCACCACCTAGCCCTCAGAGCATTCCTGTAAACAACAGGGCACCTGTAGCTTACTCTGATGGATTTAGAAATGACTATGTCTATGGCCCTTTTCCTGTTGCTGATCCACACTGAGACCAAGGTTTTGATGGGGGTGCCAGCCATATCATCTGGAAAATCTCACAGAGCATTTAGGAATTTATCAGCCTCCATGGGCAAATCATCTTAATGGGGGAAGTGTTGCTGTCAATCCAAACTTTACTGGGAAATGTTCTGTCCATGTCAGTACAGGGATTACCACTCTATCTCCTACTAAACAGTTGTGAAGCTGAGGGGAAAAAGGTATTGAGGGCATTCTTTACTTTGTACATCAGGGTAGAGATGTGCTGAAACAGCCACATGGTTATGGTGGCCGTGAGGTCTGGAGTTCTTTCAATCAAGGCAGCTTCCACATGGAGGTTGATAACTTCTCATATCAAATGTCTTGGGGTTTTCCAACATTACACTATACAGGAGACTTTCTTTTGTCAGTTTAGTTTGGGAGACTGATGGGCATCCGGGTACTAGCAGAATATCCATTCTGTCTATCTGACCCAACCTCCTAGTTCAGATCCTGTTCCTAGGCATCCTGGGAAGGGAAACAGAAGCTTTATGAATGACAGCACTCTGTGCCCTAGTCTGGTCTGGTGTTGCTCTGAATATTCAGGCAGTCAAAAATGACTAAGGTGTTTCTCTCAAAACGCCCCCCCCCCTTCTGTTCATGTTGCAGTGATGCAACCAGTTTAATATGAATGCAAGTTGAGGAAATACATGAATTTCAAAGTGGAAATTTTTATTTAAATCAATCTACTGTGCATAAAAAACATTAATTATTTGTAGCGATATTCTAACATGTCAGCCTGCTATCTCCATGCATTTATGGTAGGCATGACATGAAACTTCAGCTATACACAGTTTGGTGCAACCATTATGAATGCTTTGATCTGCAGGCTTAAAATATCATAGTGGTTTGACTCCTAATCTGGCAAGGAAAATGTATAGGTAATTTGCTGTTATCTCTCTGGGGTTCTGGGTGGCTCCCCTATCTTCTTTGAAGGACTTGGTCATCTGCCCTAATAAAGTATACAGTTCTATTAGCTTTTTGGAGGGAAAGAATAGAAAAAGGCATCTTAAACAATTATTTTAAAAAATAGAATCTTAAAATCTTAATTCTTATGCCTAGAATATAAATAACATAACGATCTCTAAGATACTGTAAGGAGAGTGTCTTGTATAAAGAACTTGTATAGTGTACATACAAAATACAGTACAGTCTGCATGTTGCAATATCTAAGCGTGTACCAGTTATAGACATTAATTATCTGGTTAAATTCTTTCTTGGAAAAAACAAGAAGTGTTTTTCTGAAGATCGTTAGTTGAATTTTGACTCAATGTTAAAAGTGCTAACTGCTGATGTGTATAAAACCATTGTTTCTGGTTTTTATTTTACAAATTGGCTTGTACCCAATTTTTTGATGGCAAGTGTTCATGCAACTAAATTTTGTTTCTGCTTTCATGGTCTAAGTTTTTACTGTGAGGCTGTGAGTATATAAAACCTATTCTGTGTCAGAAATCTGCCTTTCCATTTCCCATTGAAGGAGTAATGTCAAAGCAGCAGGGTATTTTCCTGTGGCCATCTGTACTGCACCTGATCGGTAGAGATGAAATAGTGAATACTTCTCACTCAACCTTTTTCAAGTTTTATATTGTCTAATTTTTAAAATCTAGTGTACAAGAAACAGAAGTATACAGTGCTGGTAATTTTAGAATTTTCTAAATAGGTCTGCTGAGTTCTTTCATTAAAGCTTCATAAACCAAAACAGAATGTTGTCAGTAGAATATATGGAAATTTTAAGTTTTGAGACCCCTTTACTTATAGCCTGTTCTTTGTTCTAGATACTTACCGTATTTTTCGCCCCATAGGACGCACCGCCCCATAAGACGGGGGGGGGGTTTGGGGGGGAATAAAGAAAAAAATTTTACCCCCCCCAGGCGTGGGGCTGGCGCGGGGGAAGCCCGAGCTTCCCCCGACCCCAGAACAGGCTGCTGCCTGCAAGCCTTGCGAGCCCGGCGGAACCTCCCGCCCGGTGCGCAAGGCTTGCCAACACCTTCCCGAAGCACGGGGTGTCCTCCGGAGGGCACCCCGTGCTTCGGGATGCAGGCTGCCGCCCCAAGCCTCGCGCGCCCGGCAGGACCTCCCGCTGGGCGTGGGAGGCTTGCGGACACCTTCCCGAAGCAAGGGGCGTCCTCTGGAGGGCACCTCGTGCTTCGGGCTGCAAGCTGCTGCCCACAAGCCTTGCGAGCCCGCGGGAACTCCCCCGGGCTCGCAAGGCTTGCAGATAGGTTCCTGAAGTCTGTAGAGCGAGAGGGGTCGGTGCGCACGGATGCCTCTCGCTCTCCAGGCTTCAGCGAAAGCTCCAATCCTCTGATCTCTTCCCACTCCTCCAGATCTCATGACCTCCTCCAGGACACCTCAGTGGGACTCACATGGTAGGACTTCTTGGTATATCTGCTACAATTTAACTGTAGTAAATCTGGACTTCATGGGCAATGCTGCACCTCAACCCTTGGGTATTAATCCTTCTTCTCCATGTATCTTGGATGATGATGGGAAGAAGGGAGATGAAGACTGGATTGCATGTACACAAAGATTTTCCTTTTTGAAGATGAATGGGTAATCAGCATGCCCCTCTTCTGGCCAGTGTCCCCAGTCTCTCCCTTTTAGAACAGATAGCCCAAAAAGGGAGATTGTGAGTGGGAAGGATCTCTGTCAGACTGGTAGATCTTGAGGCAAAACAAGCACCGAATGGTATTGACTGGTGGAAAGCAGCTTGGTTTTATTCTAAACAAGTTACTCAAACTAAGGAACCAGGTGAGAGGTCAGGAGATAATTTACAGCTCCCCTTTTTATCACCTGGCAATTGTAGAACTAGATTATGCAATACTGCTTTCTGGCCTGTTGCACTGGTGGCATTTAAGCCTTGTAGATTGCTCTTATACATAAAATATTTTATTTTTTTATTTACCGCAGTTCTTTCCTTGTCCCCTTAAGCTATCATTACATGCTGTGATCACTTTGGAAATAAAGAGACAGAAACTGGGAAAATAATTCTGAGCATGCATAATGTGGCTGCCAGTTTATTAAGTGGAGCAGTGAGGTAGGATCAACGAATATCACTTCTGCTAAGTTTAGCAGGTGGGCTCTGCTCCCATTCTCTGCTAGGATTCAGGGTGAGGGGAAATGTAGAAGCGGCTTCGCTTTGATGGGTGCCTGACTCTGGAATGATTACCCCTTAGAGTTACTTAGGGAAATAGTAAAATGAACTTAGTGAATGATTCTTTTGATGGCTTTAAAAAAAGGTGTAAAAGGCAATAATATGAAACTGTATTTCACTGGAGTTTTGAACATTTTTCAGTGGTTATAAAACAGCTTCAAACGTTAACACATTTTTGAAAATCTTGCAGGGAAGTTTTTAGACTTATTTATTAAAATGCATAAATTAAAAACCCAGTCTTTAATATATGTAGATCTACTACTGGATATTACAGGAGTGTGAAAAGAGAAGTAAATTGTGTGTCCATATTGTACCTATGTAAACAGAACTTTTAAATCAATTGAACATTCATTAAAATGCCATCAGAAAACTTAAAATGTGAAACTGTATCAGCATTAAAAGAGGTACAAATTATTTAATCAAATTTATTGAATTTTAAAATGAAAGTACAGTGGCAATGTATGCTTCTGTGGAAAGTTATTTAACATTAGGTGAAATCTCCACTTCAAAAAAGTAGTTCGCTGAACTGGCCTAAAAGAAATGTCAGCTACAAAGGAGTCAGACATTGACTAGCCACATTTGCCAGCTGTGTGTAAAAGCTACTTTGGACATAAAGGGATTTCACGTTTATTATGTGGGTGGGATGATGTCAGTTTGGTTGATTATGCCCCTTTCAAGCTGCTGTGATAATTACCTGCTTGTTACTAGAAGTGTCGAGCCCATTTTCAGTACTTGTTTGCTTTTGCTGTCATGCCCTAATTGCTATATAATTTTGTCCCTGCCAATTACTGCCTTGGAGTAAAATTTGGTGTAAAAAAGTTGCAAAAAACGATACCCATGTAGCCTTCATAATTTTGACAGATATTTTTTCAGTTCTATGCCTTTATTTGTAATCTTTGAAGTCCAAAACCTAATTTAAAGCCTACAGAAGCGCCCCACACTTTTATTTGGGTGCACACCAACAGTATACTTTCTTCTCCTTTTTTATTTTCATATGGCTGTGAATTAGGGTTAACTAAGTGTAAAATAACCCAGTTTATTGGTTGTTTCTAGTAACAAAGTACATTTTCTGAAATCATAAGCATACTAGAGCTTGGCAAACTAAACTTTATGCTCCTGGTCAATCATTCAATTACCAGTTCACCTTGACCAAGCCTCTACCTCTCAGTTGGTTTCTATTATTATTACCATTATTATTATTATTATTATTATTATTATTATTATTATTATTATTACTATTAAAGGAGATAACATTGTTATGTTTCATTTGGTGTGAGACTGAATGCATGAAGGATTACAAAGCACGTTGCATATTAAAGTTGCAGTGCTATGCATGCTTTCCTTGGAGTACGCCTAATTGAAGATGGTGCAGCTTCTAAGTAAACAGGTATTGGATTACATTGTAAAAGTGTTTTAAAGACATAAAGCCACACAATCTTCTTCTGTCCTAGAGGTGCAAAAGCCTGGGGGGACGGACCTTCTCTCCCTCCTAGACTTTCCCCTAGTTCTTTTAAATGGAAGATTTGGAAACTTGGAGGAACTTGGGGCTGGGAAACTATGAAATATTCTCTCTTGGAATGTCTAGTGTGAATATTTTTATGAAATACAGTCTACAGTAGTGAATAATTCCTTGAAGATAAAAATGAAGGCTTATATTCAGAACCAGAGATTATTTCAGAAAAGAATGTTGAAAATAGACTGTTTCATGTTAAGTTGTCTGGGTCTAGGTTTGGAGTACAGCGCTACTAAATGAACTGTTCTGGCTGTTGCCTTAGTTACATTTAGTTTTAAGTCATTCAGTCAAATAACTTTCAGCAAGTTTGATAATCCTTGCTTTAAAGTTGTAACTGCTACCACCTTTTCTGCACCTGCGATATGACCAGCCGCTGAATTGCTTAGATCTGTGAATATGTATAATAAAACTGGTAATTCTTTTAATTGCTAGTACTAATAGTGTACTTCAGGCAGTGATGATATGGTGTGCATGAAAACCACATAATCTGGATAGCTCAGTTGGTTAGATAGTGGTTCTGATAATGCCAAGGTTGCAGGTTTGATCTCCTTATGGGACAGCTACATATTCCTGCATTGCAGGGGGTTCGACTAGATGATCATCAGTCCCTTCCAGCTGTATGATTCTACCATTGCCTGAGGAAGGGTGTTTCATGTTAGCTCCATAGAGTACCATAGCTGAGCTAAACATTTGCACCTGCTTTCCACTGTTGCAAATGAAGGACAATTCAACAACCTCTTGCACACTGTCTCAAGATTTTCCTCAATACCTTTCAGAGAATTAAAAAGTTTTAGTTCCCCAGATAATTGCACTGTTGTAATAATTTTGTCTTCTACATATAAAGAATAGTAGATAGAGATGCCTGCAGGTACTACAGATTTTTTTTTCTTTTCTTTTCCCCAGTTATTACTGAAGAAAATTCATATACCTCAGGCATATGCTAGGGAACACTTTTAGAGCAGCTGGCTGTACTAAAGTTGATGATGGTCTGGAGCGGACAACCTTTGCTTTAATAAATGGAATAGGATTTCATTTGGTTCTGAAGTCATTTTTGGAGCAGTGTGATATGTGGATGGTTTAAATTTATGGATTGTTTCCCAAGCTCTGGGCAAGTATTAAAACTCAAAGAACTTGCATGTTTTGCATCTGTGTCTGCTGACCATTCCTGCATTGTGAGTGTATGGGGCATTAAGGGAGGGGCAGTGTCTCTGGTGGGGGACACATTGGGCTCCTTCTGGAGTAGTTTGTCTGCCTTTAGTCCCTACCCGGCTCTCACCTCTAACATGTGGCCCCTAGAAGCTAACAGGAGCTCCACCCTGGGAAACTGGGTTGGCGGGCTGACTAAACAAATTGAGGGTAGCCAATGGGTCTCAAACCCTCAGTGAGTCAGGTGAGTTAGGGACTTGTCTCTCCCCTGCATGTAAAGACAGGCTCTGGGGGACTGAGCAAACAAGACCAATAGCGAGTCCAACGATCAAGAAGGTGGTTTCTGCATGTGCTGTTGTGGGAAATGAGGGGCAGATGGGGCTTGTCAGCCTGGGAAGATACCGTATTTTTCGCTCTATAACACGCAGATTTTTTCCCCTAAAAAGGAAGGGGAAATGTCTGTGCGTGTTATGGAGCGAATGTGTGGTCCCTGGAGCCGAAAAATGAGGCAAAAATCAAACTGCGCTTCAGGGAGAAGGGAAGCCTGAAGAGAGGAAGTGGCAGCTTTCCTGCATTCTGCCTCAGGGTCTTACTGCCCGCCCTCTCTGTTTTGTTACTGTGTTTGCTCAAACGGAACAAAGAGCAGGGGAAGCCCCTCCCCTCCAGGCAAGTAGAGGGGAAAGCAGAGCGTCCGTCCTTCTATCCTCTCCCTGCTCCGGAGGAACAATGTTTGTGAAGGGAAGAGAGATTACAGGTTCGGCTTAAAATTCTGATTTGACTTCCTGCTTTTTGTTTTTGGAGACACACAGCATTCAAATATGCTTTCTTCCATTTAAAGAGGGAGAGAGAGAGAGAGAGAGCACACGCTGGCTGGCTTGGGTGGGTGGGTGGGGGGGAACTTTTGCCTTCCTTTCCTCACGTTATAGCCCTCTCCTGCATTCTTAGCCTTCTGTGTTTTTCCTTCCCTCCCCACTTAAAATGTGGTTACAAAGCATGGATCCACATGGATCCTCAGGATCTTTGCATTGGGTCACCCCAAATTCACCATCAGAGCACACAGCATGTCCATGGCTACAGCCTGCCCCCCCCCAAAAAAAATCACGCACCCACTGTTGCCTGGGGCTGCAATGGTGCAAAAACGTGGTTACAAAGCATGGATCCACATGGATCCTCAGGATCTTTGCATTGGGTCAGCCCAAATTCACCATCAGAGCACACAGCATGTCCATGGCTACAGCCTGCCCCCCCCCCAAAAAAAATCACGCACCCACTGTTGCCTGGGGCTGCAATGGTGCAAAAACATGGTCACAAAGCATGGATCCACATGGATCCTCAGGATCTTTGCATTGGGTCAGCCAAAATTCCCCATCAGAGCACATAGCATGTCCATGACTACAGCCTGTCCCCCCAAAAAAAATCACACACCCACTGTTGCCTGGGGCTGCAATGGTGCAAAAACGTGGTTAAAAAGTATGGGTCCACATGGATCCTCAGGATCTTTGCATTGGGTCAGCCAAAATTCACCATCAGAGCACATAGCATGTCCATGGCTACAGCCTGCCCCCCCCCAAAAAAATCACGCACCCACTGTTGCCTGGGGCTGCAATGGTGCAAAAACGTGGTTACAAAGCATGGATCCACAGGGATTCTCAGGATTTTTGCATTGGGTCACCCCAAATTCACCATCAGATCACATGTCTGTGGCCACAGCATGAAGCACAAAAATGATACGTCCACTGTTTCATTCAGAATATTTTTTCCCTTGTTTTCCTCCTCTAAAAACGATGTGCGTGTTATGGTCAGGTGCGTGTTATAGAGCGAAAAATACGGTAGCCCATCTAGGAGAAGGAAAACTCTGATCTAAACCTCTGCAGCCTTGTGGGGTATGTTCAGGAGAAGAAATGGCTAAGGAATAAACCCAGGGTTTGTGTTCCCTTCGGCATGAAGGACAGTGGAGGCCGTGGTATCTTTATGATATACAGTATAGTTTATTTACACATACATACAGTCTGAGCCTACAATTTAGGGGTTCCCAGTATTAACACCCCAAGAGAGCCTTCCTTCTCCCATAGCAACAGCCTTGAATTGAAGCAGAGATCAGGCATGGTTGTCTTGCAGGCTTTAGCCTGCACCTTGTATCTGGCACAGAGCCACTTTCCTTGTTACCTTTGTTTTTCTAACTGCTTAGAAAGACAAAGTACAGTGGTACCTCGGGTTACATACACTTCAGGTTACATACGTTTCAGGTTACAGACTCCGCTAACCCAGAAATATTACCTCAGGTTAAGAACTTTGCTTCAGGATGAGAACAGAAATCATGCAGCAGCAGGAGGCCCCATTAGCTAAAGTGGTGCTTCAGGTTAAGAACAGTTTCAGGTTAAGAACAGACCTCTAAAACGAATTAAGTATTTAACCCGAGGTACCACTGTATACTTAGAGGGTCATTACCACATCAGGAAGCCAGCCTGGCAATTCCAGGAATTGAATCCATGCTGGATCCAGGAATTAGAAGGGGGCTCAGACATACAGCCTATCCTCCCTTCCAATCTCATAACAATATGTTCATAGCAAATTTGTAGACATATACTGTGGTTGAGTGCCACAGGATCTCAAAAGCATCAAACTCCTTTGCCCACAAGGAGTTGCTTATGCACTTCAATGGAAAGGGCCACCTTACTTTACAATTTTAGCAGGACCATTTACCAAGCTAATTTTTTTTCTTGCTATGCCAGATTTGTTAATGAAAGAAAATAATGCAAGCTTGAAAACTCCAAAGAGCTGTTGGTCCTAGAAGGAAGCTTCAAGAGACTATAGTTTAATGTTATGAGCTACAAGCAGCTTCTGTGTGGTTTAATAAATATAATAGTTCAGAGGCAATTTAAGGAAATTAATGAAGATTGTCTTATTTGTCATGTGCTTTAGGAGCAAGCCCAGTAGATATACCTTTAACTCATTCTATCCCTGACAGAGGAAGCTTAGCAAGAGAATACAAAGGGTGTCATATTAATTGCCTTTTCCCTTCATTCAAGACGAAACTCAAATTTATTTACCGCTTTTAAAATCCAGTTCTAAAGAGCGCAGTGTTCGGTTCAGAAGTTTGTTAGAGTCATCCCAACAGCCCTGAGGGACAGATTAAGCTGACATGCCCAGGGCCATCCAACAGGTTTCATGGCTGATTGGGGAGATCTGAACCTTGGTCTCGCCAGTCCATCACTTTTATCAACTGCACTACTCTGTGTAAGCTTTTTATTTTTATTCCATTTTTCCCTCATGGTCAATAATATACAATCTTCGTAATCCTTGCAGTGATCCTGTAAGGCTGCCTAGTTCTGGCCTCCTTGTGTGGTTACTATGAAAGGGTTGCCTTGAACCATAGACTTTCCGGACAATAATTTAAGCTGATAACTATTATATTAAGCAGGCAGATTCATGTAACTAGAGAAGTAGTTCTTACCCTTTAATCCTCTACCCCCTACTAAGTATGCAACATCATAATCAAATGCCCAACAAGTCACAGGTTTAAAAAATGCATGTAAAAAGAACACGCCAGAGGAGGCAACATTTTTATATAGCTACAGGTAAATTTGCTATATGCATTGCTACATATTTTTCAGATGGAATAAGAGGTGAGAGAAATAAGTTCTCAAAAGTGCCAATTTTTGCTTGAGTCCGGTTAGCTTTTTTAAAAAAAGAACCTGTTTCTCCCTTTTCTTTGTTACTATGACAGTGCCCTGGCCCCCTTGGGAATGTTTTTCAGGATTTTGTATATCACCTCCTGGAGGGATGTATGGCTTGACTAAACTTTGTTGACCTAACACCTTCTGAACTATGTTTGCATTTTCAAATGAGCTAATGTTCTGTGTGTTTTCTTTCTTTCAGGTGCACTCTTGTTATTTTAGTAGCAGGGATAGTCCTGTCATTAGACAGTGTGAAGTAGATGCCTCAGGCAGCTGATTTTGGAATTTATGAAAGGGTAGCATATTGACAGATATGTAATGTAAATTTAGGCTGTCAGGGAGGGGTGGAGGTACTTGTAGTATTTGTGTGTGTGCCTCAGGTGCCAATGTAATTTGATCAGCCTTGGATCAGTGTATCTTCACGTCATCCAACAATCTCAAGGCCCAAGTAGATTGGTATCAGCAGAGGTGTCTTCTCAGGTACCTAGGTCCCAAGTTATATAGGGCTTTAGATGTCAACATATGCCAACCTTAAATTGGTCATGGTCACATATAAATGTATAGCAATACAAGAATTGGCATTAATTCTCTGAGCAACATAAAATGTTAAGTATATTCAAAAAGTAAATTTATATTAGCAATCCCCCTCCCCATAATATTTGGAGTTTAGGTGGAGCACAAACTCAGAAGTTGGTGTTAGGTGCAGAATTCAGCATTCTGAGTTTCAATGCCTTATGGCAATGGCAATAAGCTTAAAACCATGTGCAACACCTAGTGAAATAACAGATGACGGAGAAGGGTTTGTGTAGGCTATCTAGGGCTGGGGACAAGACACAACTCATTGCCTATTTCCATGATTCGCAGGAACAGAATGAATTGCAGCATGTGCTTAGTTTCTAATAATGTATGCAAGTTGTTAAATTCAGTTTTCTTGATGAATTTGGCCTATCGTTTATATTTGATTAATAGCGATATTATAAGCCCAGTTTAACTACGAGATTGTTGTGGTATGTTCCTTAACATTGTAATGAACAATCCTGTAAGGTGCTTGCTTTTTATATAACCCCTATTGAGGTCATTATAGGCTGGGGAAGATGTGGTGGTGGGTATGGATGTGTCATTTAAATGAGTGTTGGTCAAAAATTTAGTGGTTGTTCCTCTTTCTGGTTTCTCCCCCATCCTTTGTGACCATAGTTGCCATGTTAACAAGCCATCAGCCCATGTGGTACTGTTGCCGAATGAAAGGTTGGCTCATAATATTACACAAATCAGAAGGAGCCGCCTGGCCTGAATTGCTGAAAGTTGGGTGGATGGTTGGAAGGTGTCTATTTGCCTTGGTTGCGTCTGCCTGAATTCTTAACGCAACCCAACACTGCAATAATCTAAAGTCTCCTTTCCAGACTTCCTGCCCGGGAGCCAATTCTGAATGTTTCTACTTGGTGTTGGACAGTAAGACAGATTAGGGACTCTTGTTGATTTACCACTCACCACACTCTTCAGCAGTCTTCCTGCCTGGAGCTGACAGAGGTTATCTCTGGGCTAGTGTTGAGGACCCCCAGGATGTTGCCAAGGCTGCTTTGTGAGGATTTTATGGCCGCCATAACAAATGACAGCAATTTGCCCCAGCATATCCTTGGCCTAATTTGAAGAGTGAGGAACTTCATTCATGGAGGCCCTACAGGTTTCTGTGTCTGTCCTGGGGTGAGATAGGGCGGGACTTAGACTGGTAATAGGGCTATAAGAATGTAGAGCTCTGATGTTGCTTCAGCAAGAAACAAACAGGGTGAGCTATGTGTAGTAGCAGCATCTTAAGAACTGTCCAGAGAGGCTTTCCTGACAGTACCCTATCTCTCACTTAAGTGACAGGTAAAAACTGCTTTTATCTGCACAGGCCGTCAAAGCTTAAGAGATTCGGATTTTTAGCATGAAATCTTCTGCATCTCCTTTTTATACTAGTTTTAACTTCCTCCTGTTATTTGTTTTCCTGATTTTGGTATATTTTATGCTTTTATTTATAAACTTCTCTGAGAGCACAGCAGAACAGCCAAAGTGCGCTTATAATAAATAAACAATATTTCTACATGTTGAACATAATTCTGATTCCAGCTTTCAGAGCAACTTTTTAATGCCTCCCCCTTTCTAAAAAAACTAAAAAAAAACCCTTGTATTGCTTTATATTGTAGAACCGTATACTATTTATTCAGATTGCTTTTTGTACTAAAACCCAATTAAATTAAAGTATAAATATATTCTTCCAACTTCTATTTTGTAATTTCCCCCCAATGGAGCTATTTTAAACCTGTGCAGTAGTTGGAAGGTCTTTTGTAGTACAGTAAATGCAAAAGAAGAAAATTGCATGAAAACACCAGATGTGGGTATGTTCTCTATTGAAAAGAAGTAATTATATTCAATTAGTTCAAACCTGTGATTTTGCTAATGTTAAATGCATTGCTTGAAATGTGTTTGGGGGAGGGGGACACAGTTGAGAAATCATCAGTATGGCACATTTAAAAGGTCTGCGTGTGTATATGTGTGTGTGTGCCGTTCTTTGCATACTAATATATGCACTGTAGGATGTAAATACAAAAGTTTACATAACCTGTGAAATAAACAGAAGGGAAATATTTTAATCTAATTGCCTAAAGGTTTTCTATAGGAGGTGAAAATTTTGAAGTAATTTGGTATTAGATGTGCTTTAAAAGTACCATTTTGATAGTTATGCCTCCATACTCTAGTAAAACCAGTATGCATAGATGCAGATGCTGTGATTAGAAGCAATATGTAACCTCTCCTCTACATTACTTTTTGAAGATTTTAGCTATTAGACCACACTTGACTACCCTTCCCATACAATAAGAGCAAAACAGGCTTTCATAAATGTTGCTATTTCTAGGGTGTACTCCTTGTTCAAGTGGGATGAGCATGAAATAATTTTTCACCTGCTTACATTAATTTTCTTTTGTCTTTGTCCATGTAGAATTATACCCTCAGAAATAAAATATAACCCAAAAGTTTATTTGAGTAGAAACACAATATAATATTGATACTAAAAGAAGAGAAAGCAATCATGTATGCAAATGCGGGGACAGAAGCTTACATGTGCAAAGAAAAGAAACTCGTAGTGTATATCTAATATGGTATAATTAAATTCAGTTTCTTAAGTGTGCTACTTCCATGGGTTGATTGTGTACATTCTCTTGAGCATAATTATGGCAATCACAAAAATTTCATAGAGTTCAGTTTTATTCTTTTTATTACTGGTACTTTTACATAGCTGTGTAGTGTGTTGTAAATCTGAAAAGTTGTGAACCTGACCTGGCAGCATTTTAAACTTCAGCTCCTGTTAGTATATGACCCAATAAAATAAAACTGACATGTTTCCAACTCCTTTTCTTGTCTCTCACATCACCCTCCTTTCTTAATTCCGACAGCTACTTTACTACTCCTTTTAAAAATTCTTTTTCACTGTGGCTAGCACCACCCTTCTGCTGTTTTTTGTTTAGTGTGATTCTTTTGACAGCCAGATTATCATAATTTTGGAAATTCTGTCATCCTAGATTATATCTGAAATATCTGGGTAATTTGTGTGGAGATTTAACTGCACAGTTTTTAAATTCTCATGTAATGTTAATCCAGTTTCCTATTGTGTGCTGCAAAACCAGTATCTCATCAGATTCTTCTGTTGTGATGATATATTGGGTTACATTTTCAAAGATGATGGCATGCTTCGTCAGAACCCATTATTTGTGGTGTGGTGTTTGATTAAAATTATTTCCAAATATATATATATATATTTAAGAGTGTGGTATTGTTTTATGAAGAAATAGGATTATTGAATGTTACACTGAAATATTCTTTTGTGGCCAGTTAGTTGGGTAGGAGTTCTTTTAAGATTACTATCACCTCTGCCCACTTGCTGAGTAGTTTTTTTATTGACTATAAATTTTGAGTTTTAATATGCCTGAGGAAAGATGATCTGATGTGTATGTTGTATTATAACAGGCATAATTTTGCATCAGGCAACCCTCCTGTATATGAGAGAGAAGGGGGAATGGAATCATTTTTTAAATGATACTATATTATTAATTGCATTTAAAATATTTTTCAAAAAACTGCTGCTCAACTAATCTCAGCACATTTTTAGTCAATTCAAAAGTTGTGTGATCTATTTATTGATTTAAATTTTGCAGTTCTCTTGTAAACTTCCAAATAATATTATCTGAAGAAGTGCACTGCTAGTTAGTTGCTTGCAAGTGTGCTTTGGACGTAATGTTTCATGAGCAACTGCTTCCTTCTCTCTCAGATGGCAAACTACTGGTACTTTTGAAACAAAGGAGACATTCAAAAACAGTCTTTGATAAAAGGGATGTGACTATAGTTTAAACAAAGAGAGAGAGAAAGGATATTGACTCTATGAACCAAACACTTTCAGCATTCCTAAAGTACGGTAGTTCTTTGGACCCAGCCTATGTATTTTTGATCTGAAACTTTCAATTGTAATAGAAAATGCAATGACCAGGTATGAGCAGATGGACTGAGTGGTACAGCCTTTCTCCTCGTAGCATATTCTATCTATCAGTACTATTAGAAATAGATATTTGGCTTTTAACATTTATAAATATCTGCTAATTTAATATTTAACCATTCAGGTGATTTTCTTTGTAGTTTTGTATTATTTTTTATTCTATATTATAAACAATCGCTTATATTTCACAGGCCTCGAAGTAGAGGAAAACCTGCAGTGGAGGATGAAGACAGCATGGATGGTTTGGAGGCAGCAGAAACAGAAAACACTGTGGAAACTGGTAAAGGCACATGTAGTAGCAATGCTTTCATAAATTTTGGGAATATGGGCTGTTTTCCTAGCATATATCCATATGTAAGGGAAAACAGATATAGAAAATGCAAGTAGAAAATGTATCCTTTTTTTAAAAAAGGGGTTGTTTTTTTAAAGAAAAGTGTAGTTTGAGAAGCATGAATTTATTGAAGGGTTAAATTCAGTGGGCTAGCAGTTGCTGAAAGTAATAGTAAAAGCATATTCAGTACACTTATCTCTATGGTAAAAGAGCACAAAAGATTGAAGAAAACAGACATGGAATATTTTTAAATGGCTTAAAACCAAAGTGGAAAATTAGAAAATCAAAGAAAGGACAGGTTATTTGTACCTGACTACAGATGTAATTCAATTTTCAGTCTCCTCCACCTCCAGCATCCTGGGTACTGATTTAAAATAAAAATAAAAATGGTCCTTCAGTGCAATCCTACATTGGACAGTGTGCTTGTGCAGAACAGAATATAGGAAGATACTTCAATATAGGCAAAAGCCAAGGCCACTGTCTCTTTGCTTCTAAATGATGATGACCTTAGCAACAGCAGCTCCTCCATGTCTGTCTAATAAGTCTTAGAATGTTGCTTCCATGTTTCTTTATAGATGTCTGATTGACTTGCTTTTCTAAGTGAGGAGGCTTGTGGAACCTCCCAAGGCAATGACTTCCAGTTCCAGGCACTGCTGCAGAAAGATCCTGTTCCTCATCAGGCAGCATGTATAAGAGTAGCTCAGTAACAATCTTCAGAAGTAGGCTGAAAGTTTTCAAAATAAAGTTAGATTTTTTTCCCTAGGAAATATCAGTCTGGTGTAACACAGTAGTTAAAACTGATTGCTCATAAAGATCCTTCCAATTAAAAGCTTTTGAAGTTATTTAAAGGTTTGGTTCTCTTGAGACTACATTAAAATGCTTATGCTAGCTATTTGAAGCTGTTTACGAAACAGAGGCAAGAAAAAGTAAAGTAGTTTTTACTTTTAAAGTTTATCTGTGGATATTTTCAACAAAATTCTATTTGAAGAATTGGCTGTTGCAAATTCAATAGAAATTGAATTTTATAATTTAATCCTTTAATCCTTGCCTTTCTCTTCAAATCCTCATAAACCACTTAACTCTTCTTTATGGTCATTAATCCTTCCTGTTGGTCTCCTCTATATTTTTTGAGACTCTGTTATAACTAACAAGATCTGTAAACTGAGAACATCTTATGCATCAGATTAGTGTTGCCTTTGAATGTTATAGGAAAGCACCTTATGATAAATCCATCAAGATTAAAGTAATTCCATTTACAGCATCTATCTGTATTCTTCACTACAATGAATGGTCTATTTTGTCAACCCAAATCATTTAATCATCCCCCCACAGCATATAAATACCCTGTTTCAGTGTCTGAATACAGATAATATAAAATTAGTTGAAAGAGGTAAAACCATATATCTGATAAGTATATGACAATGGCCAATAGAGTATTGTCTTAACCAGTTGTATTCTTATTAGTCTCATACTCAACTATAAAATAAACCTGTTTTTTTCTGATATTGAGTAGTATTCCAGTGGTGACGTCAGCTGACAGAGGGAATTCACTGGTGGAATGGGGAGGGAGGTAATTTTTAGTGATCCCTGCTTCCTACATTGCCATGAAGACCCTTCTATATCTGCTCTTGAGGAGGGTAGGTCCTCTGGAGCAGTTTTAGCTGGTTGCAGAAAGTTAGGGTTTAGGTAGATGCAGAGTGGAGAAAAAGAAACAAAAATTTGCTTCCTCTCAATAGGTTTATGAGGTAGGAAATATTGTTGACTGGATGTGTTCAATACAACTATAGTGAAATCTTCAGAATGGTGATGATTTGCCTTCCATGAGCTGTCACCCGCCATTGGCTAACTTCCATTGCTTTGTATACCATAGCCTTCACGCTAATCAGATAAAAAATCAATCTTCTAAAAACTAAACTAAAGACTTGAACATCAAGTCAGTCGCTGTAACAGATGGACGTCTTGTGTGATCATTGAGCCATTCAAGGGGTTGTCAATTTTTTCCATGGAATATCTCAATGAAATTTCATTGAGTTTCCTGTGGTTGTCCTTCAACCATATTGTATGCTGCCTGACTGTAGTTTCTAGTATTGTGTTTATGTCTTAAGTGGAGCTCTTCAGCCTCATTTCTGGGATGACTTTGAATTGATTTCTCATGAGTCTCAGACGGCTTTCATCCTCCTAAGACACATAACATTCAGGTCAATCAACAAAGCCTTGCCACTGGACCAGAATTATTTAGATTGCATCATAGGAAGATGTTTTCTTACTATAGGATTTGCATATTTCCTTTGCTTACTTGAGGACTAGTAAATATATTACACTTTATTTTTGTTAACATGCTCCTCTGGTTTATTTATTTGGTTGTAGAAGACCTAATCTGAAACCTTTTCTGGAAAGGTGCTATTGTAATCACACAGGACATAAATTTATTTTAATTAACTGCCATCAAATAAATAGTTTAACACCAAAGGTTACATATACCTAGTAATGTTATGCCTTTCAGCAGTTTGAAACATGTTTTTGGATCAGTTTAAACTAACCGTTTTCCTCTATGCTTTACTGCAGTTGTTATCAGTAATATGGCAGTTGGTTTCCTTCTCCCTCCTCTGAAATGTCATATTATATCCTATGCTTTATAACATGTGTATGTTGAATTTTAAATTATATCATGTTATTAGCTGCAGTGCTTTATAGCAATCTGTAGTTTATCTGTGTACTGTATTCCAATTTGATTTTGCTTTTCACTAATTAGACTTAGTCCTGCAGTGTGCCTAGGCTTGCTGTTGTTGCAGACAGCAGTAATCCTACGGAGGAAAAGACCTGAATGCTGTGGTCTATTGCATGTTATTCAATCTGTTAATTATTTCCTCACTTCATTTGCATATACCCAATAGTGGGGGGGGGGAGATGATTTAATGAAAGATGGAACTATAATAGTCCCTATGCACTTATCACTACAATTCAAATAATTTGATATGTAAAATTTAAAATATCACAAAAATTGTGGTGTGAAACTTTAACATGAAGCCCTTCAACCTGTAAAAGTTCAGCAGCAAATTTGGGATATTGATGAAATAAGGATAATTAAATTAAAAGTTGATTTATCACTATTTGTGTTTCAGTACCAAAACTAACTTTAGAAGAACTTGTGGACATAGAAATGTTAAATCTGAATTTAGCTTTCTTTTGTAACACTTAAATTAAAGTTGCAGGCAAAATTATTTCGAAGTAGTTTTTTATGCTTTTGAAACAATATCTCTATGTGTCTAGTTTATTAATTTTGTGGCCCTTGTCAGTATTAGTCATAAGTAAATGGTGACATTTCGGTTTTTATAACTGTCATTATAAATGATTAAAAAAATTAAACATTGTTATAGGCCTAGTCAGAATTAAAGTACAGTGGTACCTCTACTTACGAATGTGATCCGTTTCGGGGTGCCATTTGCACCCCGAAAAGTCTGTAGGTAGAGTGCCGCTACTGTGTGTGTGCGAAGCGCGATAGAGCGCTTCTGCGTGTGTGCGCACAGCGTTCGTAACCTGAAAAGCCGCAACGTGAAGCAAACGTAACACAAGGTATGACTGTATCAATAAATACAGAGGTTAGCATATGTTTCCACTTGGATGTTGTAACTGCGATGTTTTTGAATACAAACAGAAAAACAGATTATGTGCATAGGACAATGCTGTGCCAGATTCTCCTAACACTTAAAAGTATGATCTTTAATCAGCTTACTCTCTTTTGTCAATCAGAAATCAAGGAACAATCTGCAGAGGAGGATGCCCAAACTGAAGTGCATGGTGACAAGAAGCTAACGCCAGTTCTTCAGCGCTCAGTGTCTGTGGAATCTGCAAGCTCCATTGCCTCTGTTGGTGTTGAAGCAAAAACCAGGTTAGAAAGAGAAACAGGCAGATGCTGAGTCAGTGGTGGGGGAAGGGCTGGGATCTGAACAAACAGCACAGAAAATGCTGGGACTTATTCTTTGGCGATCACGTGTAGCCAAGTAAGTTTGTCTTCCATGAACACAGTCTTAACACTGAGTCCGTAAGTGACTGTGGAGGCCAATTCCACATATACTTCCACAGTGGGGACATAGGTTTAAGGGCGGGAGTTGATCACAGTGATGGTTTCTCAAACGTGCCTTTCTCTTAGCACATTTCTCCCTTTCATCCTGAGTTTGAGCAATCTTCAAAGTCCATGACACCTTTGGTAAAGGCTGTTCTCCAATTGGAGCGCTTGCAGGCCAGTCTTTCCCAGTTGTTGGTGTTTATACTACTTTTTTTGGATTTGCCTTGAGAGAGTCTGGGACTACACTCTTTGCAGCATCATTCTATTTTGTAGCATTAGGCTGTGCTGTCAACTGCTGTATTTGAGATGGATGACATAGTATGTAGGTGGAGCAGGAGTGGAAAAGCATGTTTGCTAAATGTTGTCATGTATCAACCAACTTAAGTGGGTGTTATCAGTGTTGTAAGATATTGATGCAGCAGATTAAAATGCTCCTGGAAATTTGTGTGTGGATTTAATAAAACAAAATACAAATCCTATATTTTAATAACATTGGAAGCTGCCTTATATCAGAGCCAATTTTCTTTCCATCTAGCCCAGAATTGTCTACTCTAGCAGCATCATTTCCTTCTTGTTGCAAGCCTAAACCTGCTTCATTACAAACATATAAATTAATTCTGAGTATTAAAACGCACACACTCTATTTGCCATTTATCTGATTACACTTCGGTCGCAACTATACCAGTAATGGAGTGAGTTGTCCCGAAAAGTACATACACATCTTGACTCTCAATAGAAATTCAGCTATCCATCAGTCATTTGGAAAATTGCCATAGCAGTTAACCTGATGGCAGTGCTTCACAGTGTAGGAAATGTAAATATCTTGAAGGTGTTTGATGCATTTAAATACAATAACTGCACTTGGATAAAGATTAATTGGACATTTTTCAAGTGTGGACTTTTGTCCCTTTATTTTCCTGTGTGGCCACATGAGAATAGGAAATTTGAGAATTTGAGTTACGTTATGTGATAGAGTGGTGCAAGTAGGCAGATACTGATTATTCAGTGGGTTTTCAGTACTGTATTAAGAGGAACAAAGGTGTTTCTTATTTTTATTAAGTATTTTGTGGTTTTAATAATCTAATTTTATGTTGTGAACCACCATGAGATCTATGGATGAAAGGCAATATACAAATTTTAATAATAACAACAACAATAAATTACTGTACTGTGGTGCCTTTTGATCAAGCTCCATTTCCTGAGGCTACTAATGTTGGTTTTTATCTTATTTGAATACAGTCATACCTTGGTACTCGTACACCTTGGTACTTGTACATTTTGGCTCCCAAACGCCGCAAACCCGGAAGTGAGTGTTCCAGTTTGCAAACGTTTTTGGGAAGCCGAACTTCTGTGGCTTCCAACTGAATGCAGGAAGCTCCTGCAGCCAATTGAAAGCCATTGGAAAGCCAATTGAAAGAACATTAAAGGAACTACCGTATTTTTCGCTCTATAACACGCAGTTTTTTCCTCCTGGAAAGTAAGGGGAAATGTCTGTGCGTGTTATGGAGCGAATGCCTGCAGATGGCAGGGGAATCCGCTGCAGTTGTGAGCAGTCCATGGCTCTCTTTGAAACTGCAAAGCGGGTGTAAGCGGCTCCTGTCAGCAAGCCGAGCCGGGGAGGAGGGAGAGAAGCAGATCAGGGTTGGATCGGGGTTGGTTGCTTTAAAACAACCCCGTGCTCTATGTCCCTCTCTCTTCTCCAGTGAGCTGCTAAGTAGCAGCAAAGCTTTTCAGCCAGCCTAGCCGGGAGGAGGGAGAGAAGCAGATCGGGGTTGGATCGGGGTTGGTTGCTTTAAAACAACCCCGTGCTCTATGTCCCTGCCTGCAGTTTTTTGCTGTCCGATTTTGGATCAGCCACTGTAGGGGCTGTGTGTGTGTGTGTGTGTGTGTGTGTGTGTGTGTGTGCTTGAGCTATCGTTCTCCTCCTCCTCCTCCTTCCTGTTCACTCTCCCAGCGCCCCTGCGCTCTCCTGCGACTTTAGGATTGATACTGTGTGTGTGTGAGAGAGGGGGGGGATCGTTCTCCTTCTCTTGCTTCCCACTCCCAGTGCCCCTGCCTCTCCTGCGACTTTAGGATTGATACTGTGTGTGTGTGAGAGAGAGGGGGGGGGATCGTTCTCCTTCTCTTGCTTCCCACTCCCAGTGCCCCTGCCTCTCCTGCGACTTTAGGATTGATACTGTGTGTGTGTGAGAGAGAGAGGGGGGGGATCGTTCTCCTTCTCTTGCTTCCCACTCCCAGCCCCTTCGTTCTCCTGCGACTTTAGGATTGATACTGTGTGTGTGTGAGAGAGAGAGAGGGGGGGGGATCGTTCTCCTTCTCTTGCTTCCCACTCCCAGTGCCCCTGCCTCTCCTGCGACTTTAGGATTGATACTGTGTGTGTGTGTGAGAGAGAGAGAGGGGGGGGATCGTTCTCCTTCTCTTGCTTCCCACTCCCAGTGCCCCTGCCTCTCCTGCGACTTTAGGATTGATACTCTGTGTGTCTGTGTGTGAGAGAGGGATTGTTCTCCTCCTCCTGCTTCCTGTCCACTCCCCCAGCGCCCCTGCGACTTTAGGGCGACTTTAGCATGGATCCACATGGATCCTCAGGATTTTTGCATTGGGCTACGCCAAACTCACCGTCAGATCAGATGTCTGTGGCCACAGCATGAACCACAAAAATCATACATCCACTGTTTTGTTTAGAATATTTTTTCTTGTTTTCCTCCTCTAAAAACTACGTGCGTGTTATGGTCTGGTGCGTGTTATAGAGCGAAAAATACGGTATATAAGACAATCAGAATAATAGACTTCCAAAGTTTGTTTCACAAATTACTAAAGTTTATCCAGCAGTAGTGTATTTACTGGAGTTGTTACTTTCAGTTAAGGTAGGATTTAATTTTTAATATCTATTTATCACTGTCTAAAGCTTTAAAGACTACTAAAATGTAGTAATAATAGCCCCATCATTCTTATTTCAGTAAAATGCAAAATGATGAACAGATGACATGTTAACTATTGCTCAATGGCACTTTATAAAATATTACTCTGTTCTGAAAGCCTAAGGATTGCATAACTTCTGAAGGTGAAAACTGGGATATGGAAGAACTTATTAAATACATCAATCAATTAAATTCTTCCTTTGCCTGGTCACACTAGACTGGAAGACATTCTAAAGGTGTTTATGGTACTTAAAGGCTAAGGCTATGTTCTTTTACAAAATTACTAGGGAATAAGTATTATTGAAATCAGTAAGAGTAGCAACATGAGAATGGGACTTTTCAGTGGTGACTCCCCACTTGTGAAATGCTTTACTGAGGGAGACTGGCACCATCCTTATCTATTTTTAGGTGCCAGGTAAAAGCTTTCCAGTTTACCAGGACTTTTTGTCCTTAATTTCAAAACAGCTTTTGACATCTCTGTTTTTGCTTTCTGACTCTCTAGCAGTGAACAGCTCTGCGCCTTTTGTTATTGTGGGGAACGAAGCTCATTGGGACAAGGAGAACTTAAGCAGTTTAGTCCAACACCAGGGTTTATCACTCCATGGAGCAACCAGTCTTTAAATAAGAGTGAAACTGGTGACAGCAATGACGGCATTTGTGAGAGTACTCCAAGGCAGAATTCAGTCCTACGCAAATCAAGAGGACAAAAGAAGTAAGTTTTTTTATGCTTACCAAAATATATACTATTTCAGTTCATGTTCTAGTCATCTGACTTGTAAGTAAATGTGCAGTAAGACAACATGTAGTTAGGGTTGCCATACCTCCGTATTTTTTTTGCCTAAAGTTAGGGCTGCTCAACAAATTTGCGATTTTTCTATTAAAACAACCCAACAACTTTTGGGGTGTCCTGGCAACCCTAGCCTAAGTAGGTGCTGAAAATGAAAAAAACAAAACAAAAACATATTTCTGACATAAACTATAAGGGGCCTTTGTCAACAGAAAGTGTTTCAGGAAGCAGTAGCAGCAAAATACATGGACAATTCTATTTAAATAAGGTCAGTTAGATACTAAGGTGACAAAAGCCAGTGTGAAACAGTGGCTAACCCAGGACAGGCTACCATGTAACTCCAGATGTTACTATACTCTAACTCCCATTGGCTCCAGCCAGCATGGATCATGGTCAGGGATGATGGGGTCCACAGATTAGCCAACCCTGGCCTATGGTGTTAGATTTTGATGAAGGAATCCAGGTTCATTTCCTTGGTCAGTATTAAATTTCTGTACTGCCCCTCCTCCTGAGGATGCACAGGGCAGCTAACAGGGTTTCAAAAAGTACAATCACATTACAATCACAATTAAAATACTAACTATTATATATATCAAAATACAGACACGAAAACGTAATGCAGTTGATGGCAATAGGACCTAAGCAGATAATGTCCTCACTTCGTGCCAAAACTCAAGTGAACAGATATGTCTTTGATTGATGTTTTGAAGCAGTCTGAGATGGGGGACAACCAAATTTCTCCAGAGTGGAAACTTTGTATATAGGTGGCTCTGCTTCATGCCACAACCCAATGGGCAAATATTAGTAACTTGATCATGAGCAGGGCCTCCCCTTCAGATCTTAAAATAAGGGTCTGCAGATGCAGGAAGTACCGGTACTTGGGCCTCAAGCCATTTAGAACTTTGCATACTCGTACCAGCACCTTGAATTGGTAGCCCAACCCGTCTTTTCCACCTGCTCTCTGCCAACACTGCTAGTGCTGTAGTTCATAGCACTAGGGATCTGTCTTTGGTTTGTGATTGGGGTGTGTGTGTGTGAGGAAACTTGCCTGATGCCCTCGTCATCAATTTTTAGACCTTTTTATTCACTGAGGCCTTTGGTAGCTAGGCTGACCTCTGTGGTGGTGCCCATCTTTTTAGGATGGATAGGATTTGTCATTATTATTTTCCTGCTTGGGCATTTTAGGTATTTTGTATTTTATGTTGCTTTAAATATTCTTGTTTAAAATGTTATTTTATCTTGTTATGTTGCTTTGATACCTTTCGTATAAAGCAGCTCACAAATGTTATAGCCAATAATCATCATCATGCTGGGTCAGACCAGCAATTCTCCAGCATTTCAGACCAGAGATATGCTGGTCCAGCTCTACTGGAGATATTGAAGGTCAATCTAGGGTCCTTCTGTATTCAGAGCAGATGCTCTGTCACTGAGCTATGAGTCTTCTGTACTATATACTGATGAAATATAGTTTTTCATCAGTATGTAGTACTGCAGATTTCTAAAATATAGTTAGGAGTTCCAATTTATTTCACTTTTATCCACAGCAAGCTGCTCCTTAAGGGGCTGCTTTGCTGCTCTTTGGATTCTGTGGTGCTGGCTGATTAGTAGTTGCTTTTGTAGCCTATGGGAAAGTTCAAAATTAATTTAGCTTGGAACAACTAGCCAGCTCTGTCCCCTGAGGATGGTGATGTAATCATACCCAAGTGCCATGCTGGCTGCTATCCAAGTTTAGGTACTAAAGCGATTGTTGTGTTGGAGTTCTCTGATTGGTGGCTAACCCTGGACTGCTGCCAATAGAATGAAGCAGTAAAGTGGGAAATGAAACAATAACAAAATGAAGCAGCCTTTGAAAGGGACTTAAGGTGGACCATTTTAATGAGAATTTGGATGGTCAAAACTTACAAGTGTATTAACTTATTTTTATTTGCATGGCTATGCTTTCTTTTACTTTCACCTGTGGGTATCAGCTTTAGCTCTGCCAGTCTGAATGCTCGTTCTTCTGTAGAAATAAATTACTTAGTTGTCCGCACATTAATCATTTTCAGTTTGACATCAGTGAAACTCAAATGCACATTTAACATATATGAAGCTGGTATGCTGAGTTCAGACCACTGCTTCATCCTACCCAGCACTGTCTACTCTGGCAGTAGCTTTCTAAAGTCTTGTATAACTTATTCTCCCAACTCATGCCACCGCAGTAACAGTGTCTTTTAATTGCGCTTTAGATTCCGAATAACATAATATTTCATTAGATAGTAGAGACTATTTGCTCAAGATTCAATAAAAGTATAAACTGATCCAATAAAATATTGAAGCAGGATTTACTATGAGCTGTGAGTTAGCAACGTGAGCCCAATGCACAATAAAGAAGCAAGTTGATCTAGAGTATACTCATTTCCTAGGTTGAAACACTTGTGTCAGATACCTGAAAACCTGCCAATATGTATTTCTTTATTTTTCCTTATAGTTTAAATGTAATTTGTATCTAGTATGTAAACCCATGGTATGTTAATTGCAGTCATTTAACCAAATCTTGTATTCCACACAGAGAGAAGTCTCATCAGAGCATAACATCTTGTAGAAGTATAAGCACTCAAACTACTCCTGATGATCAGGTAGTCAAATTCTGGGATGAACTCAAAATGGTTGGCTTACCAGATGACATTGATGTCCAAGCCTTATTTGATCCAACAGGTAGTGTACTACTAGAATATAGCTCCATTCAATATATTGTATATTTTACTTATCATTCAAATTGAATGAAGTTGTTTCTTTGAAAATATCTCCTTCCCTCTCCTTTTAAAAGGAGAAAATATAGGGGAAATGTTATTACTACCACTGTAGAAATACAATCTTTCAGATTTACTGGTAAATGTAATTCTCATTCTATCATAACATCAATAGCGAATTAGCTGAACAAATACTAAATTATTTCAGTGGGTGTATATTTCATAGAATCATAGGATGTTAGAGTTGGAAGGGGACCCCAGGGTCATCTAGTCCAACCCCCTGCAATGCAGGAATCAATGTCTGTCTTTAAGTTCTAATGTTCTTTTTTAAAAAAAACATTCTTTCAGTCTAAGGATAAAATTATGTCCTTAGAGAGAGACAGAATACTTATTTCCCTACTTTGCTATAAGTGGTTGTGGATCAAACTTAAAGTTATTTGAAAGACCTGGAGTTCTTAACAAATTAAAAATGATAATTTTCTTCTCCAGTCATTATGTTGGTTTAGCATAGGGGTCAGCAAACTTTTTCAGCAGGGGCTGGTCCACGGTCCCTCAGACCTTGTGGGGGGGCGGACTATATTTTGAAAAGAAAAAAAAAAATTGAACAAATTCCTATGCCCCACAAATAACCCAGAGATGCATTTTAAATAAAAGGACACATTCTATTCATGTAAAAACACGCTGATTCCTAGACTGTCTGCAGGCCAGATTTAGAAGGTGATTGGGCCGGATCCAACCCCCGGGCCTTAGTTTGCCTACCCATGGTTTAGCAGATGCTATCTATACATTTTTCCTTTTGCTGTTCTGCAGCAAAAAGCTATAAAACTAATCCATTCATTTGCTGATCATCATATGTTAGGTTACTGCTGGGCTCATCACCGCTGTGCGGAATGGTCACTTGGGATTTGCCAGACTGAAGAGCATCTACCAGTGAGTGTGGACAAAGCTGTTGTCTCAGGGAGCACAAAAGTGAGTTCAAAGTAATTAAGATTCCATCTCTCTTAAATCATTTAAAAGAATCATTCTATTATAAAATGTTACAATTGCAGAAAAAGCATTCCTAATGGAGTATTGATTATTTGATTATTTGAAAATATGTTTTCCTATTTCTGAATTGTGTCACTTTCAAATATTAATTTGGGTGGTAGATCCAATGAAGAGAGAAAAGGAGTATTGTGTTTGTTCTACTAGCAAACCCAGCTGGCAAGTTCTTCTGTGGATTAAATATTCAAAAAAAAGCTGGAGTTAGCTGGTGCTTGATTTACTTCTACTGCTGATCTAAATGGCACTATTTCTGTTCCCAGTAAATGCGACTATATCACTCCGCTCATATATCAGTATCAAACATGGTTTATTGTCACAAGAATGAGCCTGTGCAAGCCTTGACATCAAATGCTTTCTCCTCACTTTTATTCTTCTGGCATGGTCACAGGGAAGAATTTGATGCTTTTGCTATGATTATTTTTATTAACCATCGTTCATTTTTATTTTTGAACTCTAAACTGTGGCTGATCTTAACTATTGTTTGTTGAAACAAGCCCATTTCATGACCCATGGCTTGAAGCTGGCATGCTTAAGATAAGCCAACATTTGTCAGGTTTGGATCACATGACAAGCTACACTTAATCTAAAATCAAAGCAAAATCTTTTGAACCTGTTACAATTATGCCAGCAGAATGAGTATGCAAGCCCAAGACCCTTGCAGGCTTTTACCCATGGTTTATGTTATCCTTCAGATGAAGCCTATGTGTCCCCAAGGTGAGACAACCATGTAGTAATTCCCCATATTTCTTCCTGTCAGAGCTTCAAAGAGGCACAACTTCAGGTTGAGTCCTCCAGGTGTTTTCTGCATTTTAAAGTACCCAGAGATTTTGATCCAGCAGATTCACTGGTTTGAAACATTGTATTTGTATTGTAAATTGTATTGAAACATTGTATTTGGTTTTCAGTAAGTGTGAATTGTGAAGTGTGAAGTGGTTTTACCAAAAAAAACCTTTTTTAAGTTGGAGCAAAGAAGGCTACAATGAGATCTGATGAATATTTTCTAGGGTAAATAAGGAAAAATATCTTTATGAACAAATTTTAAATTATTTGTGCATACCGTGTCTTCACAATTATACTGATACGAAGAGTATAATAAGGCTTGTTTGTGAATCATTTTTTGAGATGCAGTGGAACCTCGAGTTGCAGACGTAATCTGTCCCGGAGGCACGTCCGCAACTCAAAGCGTTCACACCCAGAAGTGCTTTTCTGCGTGATTTAGTGCTTTTGCGCATGCGCGAGCGGTGAAACCCGGAAGTAACCGTACTGGTATTTCCGGGTTGCCGCATGACGCAACTTGAAAAAACGGTAACTTGAAGCAGATGCAACACGAGGTATGACTGTATTTGAAACATTTTTTCACAAGTTGTTCTATTTTCTGACTCTAGACATTCCCCTTCCTCCAAAAACATCCCAATCGGTTGGAATTTTACTGTGGTTTGGAATCTTACTGTTCTGATGACAGTATTGTGGATTTTATATGTGCACAGATAACTGTACTTAAAGGTTTTCGATATGTAGTAAAAGTAGTGCATAGGTTGTTTGAACCTGGCTAATTTTTCATATATTATTTATTTATTTTTGTCTTGCACGGTAAGCCATGAAAGCCTAACCCTAAATATCATGTGGCAAGAACATTTCTGTTCTATTTGGAAGGTTTCCCCCATCATTCTCATTGGTTGGAATCCAAAGCGATAGCATTAATCAGGGTCTAATAGGAGATTTGGGTGCTCTTCTGTTTTTGGGACCACTGATCCTGATTGGTGAAGGAACCTCTATGCTCACAGCTGATGCAGTTCCTCTCAACAAATGTTACCGGAGTGGTGTAGGGCTTGGGGTAGGGCTTGACTATTTGTGGAAGAATGGAAGCCCTTTCGGGAATATGTGAAAAACATCCTAATCAGATGAAATTACAAGCAGGATTTGAAACATGAGTAGAGGAAGAAAAATGACAATATTTGAAATAAAAGTATATGTTTTAGGTGGAATGTCTATTAGAATGTGGTATGTAGATGGGATGGGATTCAGAACAGCGTGGAAGAAAAGGCGGGAAGTCAAAGTTTAAAGTGAAATGTAAAACAAACTTGAAAGCTGGAATTTAAAGTGTATAAAGTTTGATATTGAAAAAAGTTTAATAAAAATCAGGTTCCATGCTCTAGTAAAGTATGAGTTGAGGAATATAGTCCTACTTCAAAAAGACATATTGTTTAGTAGTTAACATGCCATCCTTTTTTTATCTAGTTTTTATCTAGAGAGCCAGTGTGGTGTAGTGGTTAAGAGCGGTAGTCACGTAATCTGGGTAACCGGGTTCGCGTCTCCACTCCTCCACATGCAGCTGCTGGGTGACCTTGGGCCAGTCACACTTCTGTGAAGTCTCTCAGCCCCACTCACCTCACAGAGTGTTTGTTGTGGGGGAGGAAGGGAAAGGAGAATGTTAGCCGCTTTGAGACTCCTGAAGGGGAGTGAAAGGCGGGATATCAAATCCAAACTCTTCTTCTTCTTCTTCTTCTAGTTGAATAGCCAGAGTAGTTCACTATAGTAATTTCCTTCAGAGTATTCCACTTTCCCAAGGGACATACTTTGCTTCTCTTGCTAATCAAAATGATTGGCCAACCCACAGTGCTCTGCTCCAGGAAAGTTTATGATAACTAAAGATATTGCTGTTTTCCATTTAGTGTTAAAATGTTAATGAATAGTGTGTGTTTTCCCTCTGAGCAAGTCTGTTAAACTACTTCTGAGACTGGTAAGGTCCTTTACTTCTATGCTTTTTACTAACTGATGCCAATAATTTAGCACATGGCCTGTTCTTTGAAAATGCTTGGTGAAACATCATGTGCATACAGTAAATGAGACTTAATAAGAAAAATGGCATTTCATTTAGTTTAATCAGTTTAGTTTTCAGAGAAAGTCTCAGACAGTCAATAAGGATTGCTTATCCTATTACTTACTCTGGAGTAGTTCCATTGAGAATGCATTGACAGCACTAGCCATCTGTTTAGTGCTGCATGTACAGACCCAATGCATCATTGGGAATTCAACACAGCATTATTCTGCACATAGAGGTTCCATTTCAATAGGTATCCTGGTAGCTCTATTGCTGAAAGATGTCTGTCATTGTCATCATCTTCATCATCCATTTTTTGTAACATACCTACTTTTCATTCTACAAATTCAGTTGAATATTAAAAACACAAATCTTGCACATTAACAACTGTTCATAGTTGCTACTGCTCATTCGGATATGCTTGAACAATGAAGTACCATTGTAGATTCATTGCCCTGACAGGCGTGCCATTGTAGTCTACAAAATATTTTTTGTTATTCCAGGTTGAATTCAAGCTATGTACTTGCTTGCTTGTTTTACAGGTGCTAGCAGTATGGGGTCATTTCATTCTAAGATATTTTGGCATTGTCCACCAATAAGAAAAAATAGCTTTATTTCCTCCACTGAAGTACTGCTTCTGATTTCTTAGTAAAGTGCCAAGAGAATGTCCTGTAGGAAATATTCTGTGTGAATGCATTCTTGGCAATGAAGTAGGAAAGCAGAGGCAGTCTTGTAAGAGTTTTCACTTGCTTTTCTTAACTTCAGTACTATGGAAAAGCGCCCTTTCTTGAACTCTACATTTTGTATGTCAGGGTACTAGAATGAAGGAAGAGAGGTTGTTGCTACAAAGAAATTTCAAAGAAAGTTTGATGCTGAATAAGATCAGAAGTACAATGAAAGCTTGGAAGTTTAAATGCTTTGGAAAAAGACAAAATAGACAAGGGCATCCAGAGAGAAACTGACAGAGAAACCACAAAAATACAAATAAAAAAGCTTGAAAGACCCCATCAGAGATGCATAAAAGGACTTATGTTCCTGAAGGAATTTCCACTGTACGCTTCCTTTATGCACTAGCACTTAGCAAAGCTGTTTTCTGTGTGTACCCTGAATTAACATATCATCATTGAGTTTTAAGCATTTTTATTTCTTCTTGCATAAATCGAGTAGAAGCACTTAAAAAAAATAATGGCCAAAATAAAGTACTACTTTTTCTTTTCTTTTCAGACACTTCCTTTAAAATTGCTAGAGGTCACGACCCTGAAATAGGGGATTGAGATTGCTCTTCCTCACCTGGCTTTGTGGTCTTTTAGTTTGTTTACTTTTCAGCACAGGTGTTGCATGTATCTACCAATTTCCTTTTAAGCAAGCCCGAGATATGCTTCTGAATACCAGTTGTTGAAAACTACAGGAGGGAGAGTATGCACTTGTGCTCATGTTCTGCTCTCTTGTTTCCCACAAGCATCTGATTGGCCACTGTGAGAACAGAATGCTGGGCAAGGTGGGTCATTGGTCAGATGCAGCTGGCTGCTATTCTGTTCTTACGATGCTATTTGGATGTGATTTTGTGATAAATTTTGGTGGTGAATTTGGACTGGAGTGCTGGTTCACTCAGGAGTTAACTGATTTGAGCATCTTTGGTGGATTTTTAGTTCATTTAAGGATTAGTATACTACTTTTCAATGTTGTAGTGATGACTTACGGGTACATTTCAACAGGAGTGTTAGGAGTTTTTGACACGATCTACTTAGGTTGTAAATATTTGGTGACCATATGTGACTTGAATATAGAAGACATGTAATATGGCTTCTAGAATATGTTCTTTTAATATTTACATTTATTATGTCTTCTGTGCTCACTGATATTGTTCAGTGATGCATTTAAGAAAATGTTCTTTTGTTATATTCCAAATGGGAATCAACAGCTGGGAAAACTGATTATAAATGATAAGCAATAAAACTAGCTGTGCATGAAGTTGTGCTGTATGCACAAATAAATACTGAGAAACTAATTTTATCTTAATTACTTATAGTTACAAACAGTTCTTAATGTTATAACAATAGGAGATTTGTAAGTATTTGGAAGTAGGCAGTGTGTCACTTCTCAATCAGTAGTGAACAGTTGAAGGAAATGGGTTCAAAGAATAATTCCAGCACCTTATAGGTTTATATAGGAGGAAAGGATATATAGGTGTGGTGTTGTAAAGTGATTTGAATATAATATGAGAGGTGAGTTTTTAAAAACCCACCTTGGCTGAACTGAGCAACCATAGATAAGCTTTATTATTCCACTTTGGTACTACCTCTTCTGTATAATATTGGTGCAATAAAGTTGCCTATATTACAGGGTTGTTTCAAGCATGGGACTGCTTTTGAATGCATAGGAAAAGCCCTATATAAATACTAACCCTTAACTATAATAATAATAATAAAGAAGAAGGTGTAGTATGGTCAGGGAATTGCACATAAACCTGCACTGTATATTTCTGATTGTTCATAAACTGCTTCCAATAGCTCCTGTGTGTTGATTTGCCTTTCAAAGGCATTGAGGCACAAATGGTATACAAATAGCATTGTTCTAGTATAGAGGTAACTGGCATGGTATCCATGTCAGTGTTTGTAAAAAGCAAAAAAAAAAAGGAGGAAAGGGTTCTGACCTCCCTTTGTCTCTTCAGCCTTGTCCACGGACCCTTGTCTGCATAAAAGAGTCCACGAGAATATCCTTGCAGAGTTTTATTCTTAAAAGTCTTTGTGCAAAACACGACTGAATAACTATACACACCAGCACTAACCAACCAACCCAAACACCAGCCTCAGCACAAACTAACATTTCTCAGTTTATATATACAACCTGCTGCAGGCCGCTGAGTCATGCTGACCCAGCTTTATTCGCATTAAAGAAACAGCGGCCATTTTAGCCGTGACAATCCACTGATGTTTTGCTCTACAGCTCCCATCATTCCTGACGATTCACATGAAGCTGGGGCTGATGAGATTTGTAGTCCAAAACATCTTGTGGGCACCATATTGGCTACTCTGTTTGAGTAAGATAAACCTGGGAATCTGCACCCCGCTGCGTCTCAGTGAATCTGCACCCATATTCATGTATATTGTTTTGTTTTTCTACATACATCCAATAGTGGCATCCAATAGAAGCCTACACAAAGAACACAGACCTTTGGTTCTGTTCTCTTTTTTTAGTTACAGCAGCATTCACTGGAGATTTGTGAGCACTGAACAGTTCTTCTATATGCTTGGAACTCATGTCATGTGAGCAAATCAGTTACTGAGTTGTTAGAATATTAAAAGGCACTTATTAGGTGGGTTGTGGTAAGAGATGCATTTTTATAATTTTAAGAAAAATAATTGGTTGGAGTGGATTCATGCATCTATTACATCAGACTGCCTTGGCATCTTGAAAATGTTTGCTCCCTGTCAGATCTGGACTCCTATGATGGATACGTTTTCTGGAAAAGGTCGGCCATGGCAGCAGTGTTCACTCATCTGAAAAACAAAAAGGTCAAAGTACTTGGGTGGCAGGTAAAGTAAAGCTAGAAGGCGGGCGTTGCATACTAGTATAAGGGCCTCATAATCAGAGTCTCTTAATTTTATTTGAACCTGTTCCGTGCATTAACATTGGCAGTTCATTTATTTTGTCCGCTGCAAAAATGTCAACCTTATTAAGCACTATGTGGTTATTTGGTATTCTATCCACTTCATTTCACTTTTTTAATTGGACAAAATCAAGGTTGTGGTATTACTACCTCCTTTCATCATGGGTCCTAGCATTAAATTGCTGACCACTGCTGAAGTATCTGGAATCTGACATATGCCTAAAATAATTAAGCAGCATAGCCTTTCGAAAATAGAAGGCAAGTGGTTTTGTTTTGCTCACATCATTGTTAACCACTAGAAATTAATTGAACCTACCTTATCTTGGTTATTTTATGTTAAACTGTATTAATTGCTAATTGCTACTACAAAGTGGCAATCATATTTAATACAATCATACAATATTTGTCATAGATTTAAAAAATACCAAATAACACGCATAACAAAAAATATCACACTTATTATCTATCTATCTATCTATATTTATTTATTTATTTATTTATTACTTATTTTCGTTATAGTTGGTTCTATTCTTTCAAGCAAAAAACCTGGTTAAATCAGCACAACAACATAATAAGCTTTCCATGTTTCTGATTCATAACATATTGCACAGCCAAAAGAAAGAAGGGGATGCCTTAAAAATTTGAGGGAAAGGATGTTGTGCTGTGCCCATGTTGTTGGTTTCACTGCTGACTACACCTCTCAGTAGTTTCTAGTATTAGTCGATATGAGATTCTTCTGAAATCACCAGTAAAGGGTAGGTCTTGGGGACACTGTGCTCCAGTGGTTCTTTTCTTCCTAGTGAGTTGATTCCAGAAGGTGTTGCAAGGGAACCTCTGCCTGGCCCATAGCATTTGTGCACTGGGGTTCTGCAAGATTCCATATCCCATGCTATCTAATGCTGAAATATGTGCTAGGAAGAAATGTAGACGATGCCCAGTTCTGCTTACCTAAACCAGGTAAGGTAGTGAAAGTTCTGAACAGGTGCCTTGACTCAGTAATGGGCTGGCCGAGAGCCAGTAACTTGAAGCTAGACCAGATGAGGACTATGTTGATGGGTTGCAAAAATTATTGTATTAATTAATATTCAGCCTGTTTCTATAGGATTTGACCCTTCCAGAAAGATCAGGTCTGCAGTTTGGGTGTGCTTTTTAGATCCAAATCTGCAGTGGCATGTTCAAGTGGCATCTGTAGCCTAAAAGCACCTTTCATTGGTTAGCTAGCAGGAGCTCTTCTGAATTAACTTGATCTTGCCATGATTACTCTGCTTTGATAACATCAAGATTTATTGATAATAATTTTTATTTTTCAATTACAATCCAGTAACAGCCTCATTATAACAATACCAATTTATAATACAATTATTAATACAAATCATTCAAATACTGAATTTTATAATTTCAATAAAGTGGGGCCCCCACATGCCAGATTTAATGAATTGATTATTTGGTTAATTTCTGCATTCCAAAATCTTAGTGATTTCCATTCCATTTCAGTCATAATAATAATCCCTTATACAACTACAATATTAATAACTTCTATTCGTGTTGACACATTAAATCATTTCTAAAGGTACAAGTGAGGAACTCAAACTATATCCTTGTTCTTCCTGTGTGTGGCAATTATTCTGTCCATGGTGTTTCTTCCTGTCCTTGTAAGATGTTATATCTCTCATTCCCTCAGTTGTTGCTGTTATCCATCATGCCTTGGGCGGAGCTGATATCCCATTGTTCCAGAAATTTCTCCATCATTCTGTCCCATGCTTAATTGTTTTGCAACTTTAACATTAGCTGCAAAAGTCACTCTGTCCCAATAAATAACTTGTTTTCACCATTTTTCCTCTCAGTCTGGGAAGAAGAGCGGTCTGTCGAACTGCAGATGACTCAATAAAGAACCTTATCAGTTCCTTGGCAGTTAACAGACTCCTTTCATCCTTCCTTCCAACTGAAGATATATGAGCAATTGTACTTCCAATTAAATTAAATTCCAAGTCCTCTTAGCGTTATTGAGTTCGCTCTATAAATAATTTAAGGATGGGGAAGAGTCAGCTCTAAGTTTCCATGGTAAACCTTTTGCAAAATAGAGCTTACCTCCCCTTTTCCTTTTTTTACACCCATGGTTCCAGTTGATGTTATATTCCATATTTATAATCCAATTTCTTCCATCCTCGCTTTTACAAATATAATTTGAACTAACATTCAGAGGAGGGTCGCCAAATCATAAATGTAAAGAAGAAATCTTTAAATAAAGAAATCATAGGGTGCCCTCCCCCCACGTCTTTTGCACTGAATAAAGTCTTATCTCAAGTTCAAACCTTAAAGTCCTTGCAGTTGGTTTTGTTCTGCGGTTTGTGATCTCATCTCTTCTAGCACATGCCTGTACCTTAGTCCAATTAAGAACCTCTGCTTCTTAATGGTGGTGTTGGAGGCTTTTCGGCAGGTGAAGTGCTTTTGCACTCAGTGCCTCCCTGCCCCCTGCATTCCATGCCAGAGCGAGAGCCAGGTACCAGGATGAACTGCAAGTGAAACCCATTCCCCATCCCACCCCAATCCCTGGGGGGAATTTGCAAGGATAATTACCTCCAATCATCCTTGTTTTTCCTTCGCCAACAATCTCCCACTATTGTGGGGGCTGTCTCTTTTAAGGCAAAGCAGAACCGGAAACCGATTACCGGAAGCCGAAGTTTAAAGTACTGCAGTCTTATGTCCAGGACTGCCTCCGAAGACTGTCCAGAAATTTTCCACTTGTATAGAACATAGCCACCAGGTTATTATGTAGGGCTCTTAGGTCTGAGTATCTCTCTCCAGTGCATAAGGACTTGCACTACCTGCCAGTTTGTCTCTAGGCACAATTCAAACAGCTGTTTTTAACCTTTAAAGCCAGCCACGAACTAGGGTATGTTAAGGACTGCCTGTTCCTATACAACTCTGCCTCTCTCTCTCTCTCTCTCTCTCTCTGTGTGTGTGTGTGTGTGTGTGTGTGTGCTCATGTTCCGTTCCATCTGCTTACACTCTTTGCTGCTAAGTTAGGTAGCCAGGCAGGCAGACCTTTTTCTGGGATTGTAACTAGACTGTGAAATCACCTCCCCAGTTTCATTTGGCAGCCACTCACTGTATTATTTAGGTGCCAGTTTAAAAAGAAAACCTTTTATTTACCAAGGTCTTTGGCAGCATTTGAAATTATCTCTTCCTCTGTGGATTTTGGTATTTTCTACAATTGTATAGTTTTGTTCATTCTGTTTCAGTTGCACTGTGGAGCTTTAGCACACACCCCACACCCCTTCAGGCACACTAGGTGCTTTATGTTTAGTCGGAAAAGTGAGATAAAGCTGTACTGGGACAATATGTGAGCTTGCAGATCTTGATGTATTTAATCAGTGTAACTTTCTTAAAAACACATCTTTGTGAATATGCTTCAAAAATTCCAATATTCCCCATACCTTTTAAATACAGTTGTCTCATACTGGGGGGGGGGGGGCAAAACTGGGAGAGAGTGCAAATGACCTTCTTGCTATAATGGGCAATGGTTCTTGCGGTAGCATAAACATGGGTCTTCCATATGGTAGCTTTAATAGCACTTAAATTAAGAGTAATGGAAACATTACAGATATAAGCCCTTAAAAATTACCAGCTATAATTTCTACCTATTGAACAATGTGTGTTATGAAATAAATGATTTTTAGTTTGGAATGCAAAGTTAACTGAATGCAAAATTAAGAAACAGATGGTGAAGAATTATTATGGTTTGTTTTACTCCTGGGTGAAGGCATCGTGTGTGGTTGTAAAAATGTCATTACACTTCAGAAACCAGGAAGCAAATAGAATTTGCAGTTGTGCACATCTGTTTTGGGACATAGTTAAAGGATTGAAGAATCAATGTTTTCAAATATTTATCAAAACTATACAATTTACTTAACAGTTAATTGCTTCGGCTAAGAATCATGCTTAATGTACTGTGGAATTCAGTACAGAAAGTTGGCAAATGTGATAGTCCCCCCAGGAAATGCTGAATAAGGCTAGTCTTAATACATGTTGAAAGCTCATGCAGCAATTAAGTTATTTAAATTTTTAAGTTGTAAAATAAAGAAATGGAAAATAATTGAAAAATAATAGAGAAAAGTGAAAAGTCGTCCCAGTGTGTCCTCTCCTTCTTTATCCATTTGTAGATCTAAAATACAACAAAATGCTTGAGAAAAATAATATACAGGCATACTGTATTTTTCGCTCCATAGGGTGCACCAGACCATAGGGCGCACCTAGGTTTTTTTTGGGGGGGAATAAAGGGGAAAAAATTATTTTCCCCCCCAGCCCCAAAGAGCAAAGATGCCAAGACAGCGAGTGGGATCCATCCCGCTGGCTGTCTTGGCTTCCTCTTTAGCCATGCACAACCTCTCCAACCGGGAGAGGCTGCGCGCGGCTTTGGCAGAAGCCAAGACAGAGCGGGATGGATCCCGCTCGCTGTCTTGGCTTCGTTTTTAGCCGCGGGGCTGTGGCGGGGGAAGCCTGAGCTTCCCCCGACCCCAGCCCCCAGAACGGGTCTGGGAGTGGCGGTGAGGTTTCGCGCAACCTCGCCTTCGCTCCCGGAGCTTGCCGGGCTGGGAGCGGGGGAAGCCCCACCGGGCTCCGAAGGCTTGCGGATAGCTGCCTGAAGCTCGGGGTGCGCAGCGGGAGTTGGTGCTGCGCTCCCCGGGCTTCAGGCTTCAGGCTGCTATCCGCAAGCCTTCGGAGCCTGCATTCGCTCCATAGGATGCATACATATTTCCCCTTCATTTTTGGAGGGGGAAAAGTGTGTCCTATAGAGCGAAAAATACGGTACTTTGTTTTATTCCACTTCACATTATTGTGCGTTGTGGATATTGCTCCTTATGAGGACGCTGGTGCAGCCTGGCCCCCCACTGCCCCTCTTCTAGCCACGGGAATGGAGCTGGCTAGGATTGGAGCTGGGAATTGCTCTCTTTTTGGTTCTCTTGACTGATCTATGGAAACTTATTTAATTAAGCAATGGCAGAATTGTATCTACTTATTCCTATGGGTTACCATGAGTCAACAGTCTGATGTTGCAGCAAAAAAGGTAATGCTATTCTAGACTCTGTCAACAAAGGTATAGTTCAAGGGAATTAATAGTCCCGCTCTATTCTGCTTTGATCAGACCACACCTGGAGTACTGTGTCCAGTTCTGTGCCACACAGTTTGGGAAGGATATTGACAAGCTGAAATGGCAACCAAGATGATAAAGGGTATGGAAACCAAGCCTTATGAGGAATGGTTGAGGGAGTTGGGTCTGTTTAACCTGGATAAGAGCAGAATGAGAGGAGATATGATAGCCATCATCAAATATCTAAAGGGCTGTCGCATGGAAGATGGAGCAAGCTTGTTTTCTCCTGCTCCGGAGGGGAAGACCTGAGCCAATGTATTCAAGTTACAAGGAAGGAGATTTCAATTAAACCTCAGGAAGAGCATTCTGACAATAAGAGCTGTTAGTAGAATGGACTCGCCTTCCTTAGGGGTTTTTTTAAAAAGCAGAGGCTGGATTGCCATCAGTCACATATGATCTAGTTGAGATTCCTGCACTGCAGGGGGCTGGACTAGATGACCCTTGGGGTCACCTCCAACTCTACAATTATATGATTCTAAGTAGAAGTAAAAATAGAATGCATGGTTGGAACAAAATGTGTGAAACAGACAGGAAACCAGGAAGAAACTGAAAAAAAAGATATGGGAGAAAATAGGCCATTGTTAGCTATATGGAAGATATGGGTGCTGGGTCTTAATTTTCTAGTTAGTTCAGTAGCACTAAGCAGAATATTTATCCAAGACAAATAACATGTCAAAACTGTTAGTTCTGTACTAACCATGGAAAAATGCTTGTTCTGAGAGCTTGCTTTCTTGATCATGCAAAACAAAGTTTTGTTCTGCAAAATAAAGGTGTCTGCTAAGAGGCATCTTTAGCTAATCTCAGATGCCCTACCTGCGGCTGCTTTAAATTCCATTCAGTCAGTTGTGCAGTGTGCTTTGACATTTCCTGATTTTTTTCCTTCAAAAAATGTCCTTATGAAATATTTCTGTGCTTCAGAATTGCAGTGGCAGCTTTTATGTAACACACCTTTAAAAACATTTTAATCATGTGCTGCTTGAACTCTTCTTTGTTAAAGGTCAGGCAGAGTTACAATAACAACATACTTGAGCTCCTTGGATCATAACTTCTAGTCTCGTTTGTAGCAAAACAGTGCTTCTGCTGCAGGGGAAAAAATAAGCCTTCCAGTCAGCAGCTGTTGTAAAACTTCCCTGTGGGGATTTACTACTTCTGAGTGCTTTATCACTTGTGTATGGTTTAAACAAATGCTGATTTCCTTAGGTTTTTTTTTCTTATTCAGATTTCATAAACCACATTGTTTATAAAAGTGGTTTTCTTGCTAAGTTTCCAAATGCTTCTAATTGCCGACATGGTTTTTTACCATGTGTTGTAAGGGTTCACTTCAATGCCTTTCATTTCCCACCCTCCTCTGTTTCTCTGCATAATATTGTAAATCAACATGTGTGAGGCATTTTTCACTGTTTCTCAAGTTTATCCAGATTGTTCTCATTTCTGAAAATCTAATTTTATGCAACCCCCTTGTGTTAAATTTGGCTGATAACTTGAGGAGGAAACAGTGTGAAGTTGAGGAGGTCAGTGCTGCTAACTTGATTGCCCAATGGAGTTAAAAGGCTGTCAAACAAATAAGTAAGTAGGTTAGAAAAGTTATATACATTTGTAATTATTGTACTTTTTAAAAACAGGAACTCCTTTTAAATTGGCTGTGTGCATTTTTTTTTAATAATGGAAACCATATACATTGGAAGTTTGGGGTAAAAAATTCCAATATCCACAGTGCAGTTGTATTTGAATATGATGCATATTGAATACAGCATTTTAAATGGAAATGTAACAGATAATATCCATAATATCAATTTTATTTTCACTGGAATATTTTCAGCGGCTGTCCCTAGACTTTGGAATTCCCTGCCCAGAGTAATCTGTCTTGCTCCTATCTTGTTGGTCTTCTATCACAGTGTGAAAACCTTCCTTTTAGGAAAATATTTGGCTATTGGTGAACTTTAGCTGAAGGGCTTTTGATACAATAGTTAAGATTTTTTTCCTTGCTTATGTTTCTCTTTTATAGTAATGGTTTTATGTGTTTTATTCTATCTTGAGAGTGTTTTGTTGTATTTTAATTTAATGGTATATTTTTTATTAGCCACTCTGAACCTTTTTTTTTAAAAAAGCTGTGATATAAACATTTTTAAAAATAAATATATTGCTACACAGTTTAACTGCACTCTAACATACTAGACAAATTGTTGCTATGTACAGGTTGGATGTCAGTGGCTGAACATAGTAAAGCTTGATACATTATAGTGATTATATGAAGAATTCAGCAAAATGGCAAGGTATTTTAATTGAGTTATGAAGTAGTGATTTCCAGACTGAAGTTGACCTTCCTAAGGAGACATACTCAGAGTATATGAGTAACTTAAAAAGTGGCACCATTTCAGTCTTCAATTGTGGAGAGAATTCTGCTTATGGGAGATTAGGGTATAAGCTTTTCAGAAGCCATTGGCACATTGAGAGACAATGGCCTGCCATTAAAGCAGGAAGCCTTGACCTGAGGTTAATAGAGAGGTACAGGGAATGGCAGCACCTCCCTGAAGGTTGCTTCCTGCTTTTGCCTTATGTGTGAATGCCACCAGGGTTGCAAGGAAATGTGCTTCCTTCTCTCCCAACTATCCCTATCCCTTGTGAGAGGAGTTGATGGCCCAGAGCTTCAGAATTGGCCAGGATCTAAGGCAAGGTCAGGACCCTGGACAAGGATCAAGGTGCTAATTCAGAGTTCAGTAGGTTCAGGACCACGGTTAGCACTCCTGTAGCTGAGGCAAATGGAGGAGGCTGTCTTGACACTGACCTAAGGAACTGCCAAAGCTTTTTAACATGTGTATGTTGAATTTTAAATTATACCATGTTGTTAGCTGCAGCACTTTATAGCAATCTGTAATGTGTGTTGCTCAGTTTATCTGTGTACTGTATTCCAATTTGCTTTTGCTTTTCACTAATCAGACTTGGTCCTGCAGTGCACCTAGGCATGCTGTTGTTGCAGACAGTAGAAATTCCATGGAGGAAAAGACCTGAATTCTGCAGTCTATTGCATATTATTCAATCTGTTATTTATTTCCTCACTTCATTTGCGTATGCCCAATAGTGAAAAAAAAGATGATTTAATGGAAGATGGAAATATAATAGTCCCTATGTGAAGCATCTCTTGAATTATCACTACAATTGAAATAATTTGATATGTAAAATTTAAAATGTCTGGTTTAGATTGTAAAGTTTAATGCCCCCACACTGAGTGCTGTATCTGGACAGTTAATAGGTCAGTGCTTTTTTATGCAGCTGTTGACTTCTGCTAGGCAACAAGGTTTAAAGCTATGGGGATTTATTTGGTCTTTACTAATACTCCAAGGAGTCGATGGTCCAGTCATTTGAAGCTACCTAACAAAGGGTACCTCCTTGGTGTATAGGGGATGAAGTGCTGATTTTAGAATCTGTATACAGTATGAGAATTTCTGGTCTGGGACCACAGCATCAGTTAATGGACTGCTTTTCTGATGAGAGCAGCTTTTGCATCTCATTTGGAAACCAAGGTCCCAGAGTCTGGAGGAAGAATGGGGAGGCACACAATGCCAGATGCTTGAAGTCCAGTGTGAAGTTTCTGCAGTCTGTGTTGATTTGAGGAGCCATGTCATCAGCTGGTGTTGGTCCACTGTGCTTCATTATGTCCAGGGTCAATGCAGCCGTCTACCAGGAGATTTTGGAGCACTTCTTGCTTCCTTCCGCAGACGAGCTTTATGGGGATGCTGACCTCATTTTCCAGCAGGACTTTGGCACCTGCCCACGCTGCCCAAAAGTACCAAAACCTGGTTCAATGCCCATGGGATTACTGTGCTTGATTGGCCAGCAAACTCGCCTGACCTGAACCCCATAGAGAATCTATGGAGCATTGCCAAGAGAAAGATGAGAGACATGAGACCGAGCAATGCAGAAGAGCTGAAGGCTGCTATCGAAGCATCCTGGTCTTCCATAACACCTCAGCAGTGCCACAGGCTGATAGCATCCATGCCAGGCTGCATTGAGGCAGTAATTGATGCAAAAGGGGCCCAAACCAAGTACTGAGTACATATGCATGCTTCTACTTCTCAGCGGTCCAATATTGCTTTATTTGCAATTTTTGTTTTGCTGATTTCATTTAATATTCTAATTTTCTGAGATTGTTAATTTGGGGTTTTCATCAGCTGTACGCCATGATCATCACAATTATAACAAATAAAGGCTTGACATATCTCGCTCTGCATGTCATGAGACTATCTCATATATTAGTTTCACCTTTTAAGTTGAATTACTGAAATAAATGAACTTTTCCACGATATTCTAATTTTTTGAGTTTCACCTGTATGTCTAAAACAATTAGTATAGATGAAGTGAATAATTTATTTAATGGTTTGCTGTAATAAATTAATTTATGAATCACCATACACTATTTTGTTTTGAATTCCATGCTGTGAATTTTTTCTTAAAAGTTATGGCTGGGATAATGAAAGGGACTGAAAAATATATTGTGTTGGATAAATTGTACTGGAATACCTTCAGTCTGAAAACTCCAGTGTTTGTGCATAGTCTGGCCCTCTGGGTGGATTGTTCATTGTGCAAAACCAAAACCACTAGAGGTGTGTATTTCAGTGTGCCTACAGTAAATGGATTATTGGTTTGTGAACAGGAAATACAAATCCCAATCTCCAGTAAGCTCTGAGGTCTTCTGGATGACTTGGACTAAGTCACTATGTTTTCCTAGCATAACTCACACGGAGATTGTGAGAATAAACCTAGGAAGTATTGAAAAACTCATAGCACACAGAAAAAATGCTATATTCCTGTGAACCTTCTGCCTAGTGGGATTGATTTGAACCACAATACTAAATAGGTGCATGCTTTGTTTTTCAGCGATGTGCATATTGCAAGCACCTTGGAGCCACTATCAAATGCTGTGAAGAGAAATGCACCCAGATGTACCATTATCCATGTGCTGCTGGAGCAGGCACTTTTCAGGACTTTAATCATTTTTCCCTTCTTTGCCCAGACCACATTGACCAGGCCCCACAAAGATGTAAGTAGCAGTAGTGAGCTAAAGCTTCAGTTCATACCTGTTGATGATCAGTACAAAATTCCTTTTTTTGTTACTGGATCCAGATCAATTCTTTATTGCTTACCTTTTATTCAACTATAATAAAAGGGAATTGGGGAAGAGAGTTGTGTCCCAGCCTTTCCCAACTTCCAGTCTTTAATTCTAGCTGCTCTGAGTAAGGTGAAGGGTTACAGTCAGGAAAGTGGCAGGAAATCCATTTCCCTCCTTTCCCAATCTGTAGCTCTTCAAACAAACTCATGAGAAACAAGGAAAGGAAGCCAGGCTGCCTACCATTGGCTTACTTGTGGCTGCTCACCCACCCACTCTGTAATCATCACTCTTAATATATTAGTAAATAATTGTTCCCACTATGCTGCTTGTCTTTTAAAAGTATTGGAGGACAAATTTTCCAATACTAGTTTCATTTTTAAAGGATGTAACCTGTGTGAAGAGTTTGCTATGCAAAGTGTCATTATGCATAGTCTGCTTTCATATGCACTTAAACGTCTGATTCTTCAATTGTATTTTGCCAGTTTATGTAATCCTTATGTAGCGTTGGAATAACAGGATAAAAATATTTATATAATGTGAAGCTTTATGACGACTCCTTCTAAAATGATGCAAAATTCATCTTTTAATTTACAGCAAAGGAAGAAGCAAATTGTGCAGTGTGTGATAGCCCTGGCGACCTCTTAGATCAGCTTTTTTGTACTACCTGTGGCCAGCATTACCATGGAATGTGCCTGGATATACAAGTGACACCTATAAAACGGGCAGGTTGGCAGTGTCCCGATTGCAAAGTGTGCCAGAACTGCAAGTAAGCAAAAGTAGACTGTGGTTTTATTGTGTTTAGAACTGCAGTGAGTTGTGAAACCCAATCATGTCCTGTGACAGTTCTGCAGTCACCAGAGCCTGATAATGGAGACAAGGTGCTTTGGTAGTTGGAAGAGGAAATTCCCATAAAATTGTATTATTTAAAATGGGAGAGGGTGCTCTCTGAGGCAGAAATTGAGAGGTGGGCAGGATTGGAAATCTGTTTTAATGTATTGACCATGATTATAATAGGTGTAAGAGAATTTAACTAAAGGCTGTGACCTCCTCCTTTTCTTCATCTGTGGAACTTGAAGATAAGCACTTGGACAGGTTTATGGGAATGGTCCCTGATTTCCATAACCAAACATGATTTACTTACCAAAATATTGGATATGTCTTCTTCACTCTTGAGTGAAGAAAACTTTACATTAGGAATATTTACTCTTGGTGCTGGAGGCCCACAATGGATTGTGGATTCTGTTTGTTTACTGGCCCAAAGCACAGCACAACAGAGCCCTAGTTGAGTTGGTTTCAAGGAGGGTATTGAGACTATTGCAAAGAAAAGGCCCCTCGCACCTACTCACTTCCCCTGTATCATTCACTTCTCACATTATCTGCATCAACTTTAGCATATATGGCAAGGCTTTGATTGGTATTTCATTACTTCCATAACAATTAAGAGTTGTTAGACTTTTTAATTCTCCCTTTCTAGTATTTGTTATTAATATTTGTGAGTGCATAATTATGATTTGAAATGTTGCACTGGTGGAGTAGCATGACATTCAATAGAGTCAAGTAATGAAACTGAAGTATTGGCTCTATATTATTAGATGTGACTTCAGGCTTCAGCATTGGATCATCTAACTTATTTTATAGTTGGTGCTTTACTGCTTGGTGCTTAGCTACCTTGCTGCAAAGTGCTATTTTGTTTTTTAAAGTATTTTCCTTCCTATCCAGCAAGCTTAACCTGCTAACCTCTTTCCTAGGCATTCTGGAGAAGACAACAAGATGCTTGTGTGTGATACATGTGACAAAGGGTATCATACTTTTTGTTTACAACCAGTTATGGACTCCGTACCAACAAATGGCTGGAAATGCAAAGTGAGTTTACATTTTGAAATTGGAAGTTGATTACATAAGAAGCCTGCTTTTATGTTCTTTTAGCCCACTCAACTCACTTCAGCTAATGAATAGCAACACAGAGAATCTCTGGTTAATCTCATGTTGATTTTCAAGTGACCTTTACTTCTGCCAACCACAATCTTTTAAAATAAGTGCAAAAAAAGAGGTATCTGAAGAAGTGTGCATGTACACGAAAGCTCATACCAATAACTAACTTAGTTGGTCTCTAAGGTTCTACTGGAAGGAATTTTTTGTTTTGTTTTGACTACGGCAGACCAACACGGCTACCTACCTGTGCAAAAAAGAGGGATAAGTATGCCAAATATATAACACAATATTCTTTCTTACCTCACATACTTAATTTACTAACTGTCTAGTACAGATTTAGAAATCATGAGATCAGTTTCTCGCCCCTTTGAAATTGACATTTATAAGGAAAAAGAAGTCCCAACTTACAATAGAGGAGCAGATATTTATTCAGACTATATTTACATTGTCAAGAGTTAGTATATAATTCAATTTTCAGGAGAAAGAAAGGATGCTTTTCATTTTATTTTCTGTCCATCAAAGGTTAATAATCCTTTTGATCGTGTCTGCATGGAGACTTAAATTTCTACTGGCAAGAGAACTATGTCCCATAAAAGACATCCTTGTCAAAGACTTTCTTGTCTAGTGGAAGTGCAGTATGAAAATTTACCCTTAGGCTGCGTTTTGAATAGATTATGGACTACTAGTTTTGTTCGTTAAACTTCCAAATAAATAAAATTAAAGTTCCTCTTTCTGTCAATGTAGAACATGTTTGCCAGTGGTTGTTTTTGATGCAATAGCATAATATCATAAACAGGAAATACTTCCTTTTCTCATATTTTCAGAACTGCAGGGTATGTGCAGAATGTGGCACACGGACCAGTAGTCAGTGGCATCACAACTGTCTTATGTGTGATAGTTGTTACCGTCAGCAAGACAATTTGCCTTGTCCTTTCTGTGAAAAATCCTCCAATCCAGACTTGCAAAAAGACAAGTTGCGTTGTCATGTGTGCAAAAGGTAGGAAACCTAACTATCATTTTAAACGATTGGATAACTCTGCTACTTCTTAATGGCCCTCAACCTTTTTGTTAAAGTGGCCCCATGTTGCATCCAGCTTTGATCTATTGAAGACGCTTCATTTTCTGCAATATTATATGCGTATCAACTACTGTTCATCCATCATGAGACTTGCCACAAGGTTCTCAGAATCTTCTGATAAATTCTGTCCCCATATAGGGTTAACTGTTCAGCTTCTTCAAGTTTTAAATAGATCTGGAACTAAGTCTTGTAGGGTTATTGTAGTTATGTATATGTACACAAAACAATTACTCATTATTGAATGTAGCGCATTGGAGAGCCAGTGTGGTGTAGTGGTTAAGAGTGGTAGTCACGTAATCTGGGAAACCGGGTTCGCATCTCCGCTCCTCCACATGCAGCTGCTGGGTGACCTTGGGCCAGTCACACTTCTCTGAAGTCTCTCAGCCCCACTCACCTCACAGAGTCTTTGTTGGGGGGGAGGAAGGGAAAGGAGAATGTTAGCTGCTTTGAGACTCCTGAAGGGGAGTGAAAGGCGGGATATCAAATCCAAACTCTTCTTCTTCTTCTTCTTCTGCAAGTAAAGTGGATTCAGATGCTTTTATGAATCCCTTTTAGGTATTGGTTTGATTTGAGGTGCCCCAAAATCCAGAAAATCCAGAATTTTAAAAATTAATTTTTTTTACAATGAAGATAGGATTTCAGTGGGACATTTTAAATAAATTCATTAATGTGAATTTTTGACTAATGATTCCCTTAGGTGGATTCACATAGAATGTGACAAATTTCCCGATAACGAACTGGATACTCACTTAAAAGAATACACCTGCAGTCTTTGCAAATACTTAGAAGCAGAAGAGGAACATGCACAGGCATGTGATGTGATGGATACTGCCCAACTTCTTCCTGAAACTGGTACAGGTAAAAGACACTCTTTCTCCTTTCATATTTCCCATGCCCACTGCTTGTCTTTCATTTGATATTTGGGGAGCACGTCCTATATAATATTATGGCTGCCAACATTGCAGCCAAAAAGCACTTTGGGGGGGGGGAGGATACAATCATCTTAAAAATCTTCACACTACTGTACGTCATTGAGATTCCAGCTCCAAAGGCTCTCAGGACAAAGCCAGAAAACCTTTAACACTAAAACATCTTCCAGAAATTGAATATCGAATTTTATAGCACCATTCTCAGCTTTTTTTAAAAAGGGGAACATGCTGCCAAGCAAAAGACTATTTTATTGAATAGGTTTTGCCATGGTTTGTACTTGAAGAAAAATTGTGGAATATATTCTTGTCTCACAGCAAGAGTGGCATTGCCATTTTAACAACAAAGAAAAATATGGAGCTATTATAGGAGATGGGTTGTTTCATTACATACTCCCAAGAGATTACTTTTGTACAATAATTTCAGATTTGAAGCCAATGTAAATGATCATTTCCTCATACTGAAGTTTTCACTTTAATGATGTCAGTCTCCAAGACGAACAGATTAGTTACTGAATTCAGCAGCACTCCAAATTGTTCTGCCATTTTGAACTTTGCTAAGCTTTTTCACATAAAAAGACATATTCATATGCCTTTTAACAGTAATATTCTCTGTGGATCTCCTTTTTCAGGAGCTAAGAGTTTAATATTCTTGTAGAGGTCGTCTCCATGCTCCTGCTTGCTTTTGTGCATTTTAATGAGTTTTACTAGTATGAAAGCATGTTACTGCTCTGGCTTTTTAAAAGTAGATTTCAGGTTAGGATATACTACAGAGAGTTTGTGACCAAAAAATAGGTTATTAATTTGAAATGTTGGGATTTCACAGCTTTTACAAGTTTTACAATCCAAGTTCAGCATTTCTTCTTTGTTTTCATTGAATCATGGACATAGAATAAAAGTTTCCTATTTTACACTTTGATAAAGTCTGTGGAAGTCACTGAGGTTGAAGCTATTTCCAGGATCAGTCTTAAATGGCTTGTGCTACAATTCTGCCAAATTTAAAGCAGTACAAGCTTTAGGACACTTTATCCTGACCGAAGTGCATATGGTATCCTAGTTGATTATGAAACTCATTCCCATAACTTATGAATAAGATATTCTCTAATACCCAAATTTTGTACTTATCATCTAACTCATTCAGATCATGCTGACAGCATTCAAGCATAACAGTAAACAATAGTTAACGGTTTACTGTGTGTGAATTTATCCCGCTTGCTTCACTCTTCCCATCTACTACTGGGATGAAACATACCACAAATTTTGGCATAGCATTATGCCTGAACCAAGGATTATGGCTTGTTTTGTCGAAACAAACCATGCTTAGTAAAAGAAAGCACAAATTTTGGCTACAGACCATGGTTTGATCGAAGCATGTACTGCTAAACCAGGGATTATGGCTTGTTTCTCCCCAGTGCTGGTGTTGAAGAGTAATGTGGGTGCATTAGCTTGTGCATAGTAAACCATTAACTGTGTGTGCTCACTGTTAAAATATCATTTTGTGGAAGCAAAAAGGCCAAGCTCCAAAATAAGTTAATGATGGTGAGTAATACAATAAATGCTGCATGGAGATTTTTAAAAGTGTTTGCTCCTTAAGTTTGTGCAGATGAAATGGAAACAGAAGAAGGAGGAGATGTAGCCAACAAGGACCAACTAGTAATGGATAGCAGCCTTGCTCAAGAATCAACGGTTAAGTGTGGCACAGATGGTAAGAGCATTTTTCTTTTGATGTGACACAATACACCCATATACACATAAATACTATGTGGAATCTATTTTCAAAAATCTACATACAAAAGCATTTGGAGAATTAAGATGTTCTTTTTTCTTTTTCTTTTTTGAGGATGTGCCATTGGAACAGTACAAAGTATTGTTAAGGTCTTCAAAACAAATGCACAATATAAAAGTACAAAATAATTTCTATAATAAGCAGTGGAGTTAATAGTTGATTACTGGACTTTTCTTGCCAAGGCTGGGATGCATCTATGCATCCTGCTCACTTGAGCAGTAGAATGAGGGAAGTCTATTATTCATTCCCAATGGTAGGGAAGAATTGAAAGATTTTTGTGAATGCCAATTTAGAAGGCAGTGGAAAAAAGCAGGAGAAGCTAGATAATTTTTTTTTAAATTATGCAAATGCCACTGGGGATGAAAGTCAGCATATGGAGAAAATGCCAGTTGGAAAAGTCATAGGGGGGAAACTAAGTTAGGGATCACAGAGGTTAAAAAAAATGAACATAAGGGTCTCATGTGCAGCTTTTGCCTAAAGCAAAAAATAAAAATAAATATTGCATCTTTCAATCTTAACCATAAGCTCCAGAGATCAGGGTATGGATTCAGTTTAATAGTTCTGTATGACATTCATATGATGATGATTGATTAGATTTATATAGCCATTAATCTATAAACGTTTCCCGGGTGGCCTACAACAAAATATTAAAAACAAAATATATAATAGTAATAAACCAGCAAGTCAGGAGAAAGCATCTATTGCCAATGGTTATGCCATAGATTTCCTTGCACCACCTCCATTTTAAAAGCCTGGGTGTGTAAAAGGGTCTTGTTTTTGTTTTAAAAAACTTGCTTTTGAAAAATAACATAAAGAAGGGGCCAAGTAATCTTCTCTGGAGAGCCTGTTCTGGAGCCAAGATGCCCCTATCAAAAAGGCTCTGTTTCTACCTCGCTTCACTTCACTGGGGCACCGAAGAACACCTCAAGTTCAAATAGGCATTATGAATCTGCATTGTTATGTGCTAAATTATGCTTTGTTTGGAATAATGATAAACTAAGCAGACCCAAAGGCATGTATTTATTTATTTCACATTTATATACTACTTTGTTTTAAACAAACCTTAAAGCAGTCTACAAAAAGAATAGAGCAATAAAATTAGCAGTGAATAAAACCAAGTATTCGAAACTTATAAAAAAATTAAAATCAATGATTAGCTAAAAACCAGATTAAAATACATGACGGTGTCTACATTTCTGGATAGGCTTGCCTAAACCAATTTTTTTTTAAGCAGGCACCCACCTCATATCCATAGATAGGGAGTTCCAACGTGCTGCCACACTAAAACATTGATTTCCTTCAAGTGAAGAATGAGTATTATGTGGCTTGTGCATATATAGTACCTCATTATGCAGGAGATATTCTGACGTTTAAGGTGAAGAAATTGATAGGGGATTATTTAGTGATGTTGAAATTAGTACTGGATAATAGATATTCTAGACTTCATTGCATTTTAGTGGTGGGTAGTTCAATGAAAACAAAAACTCAGTGTGTAGCTCTCTGGCTTAGCCATCTTGTCAATTGAAAACAAAGTAGCGAAAGGAATTGATTTTGATGATGTGATTTCAAAATTTGCAGAGAACAAAGTTAGGAAAAAAGTTTTTAAGTGCTTATGCTCACAATGCTAAGTAAATAAACCAGAAAATAACACTTGCAACTGTAAGTATCTTATTTTTCCTTCTTTTAGTAATTTCAATGGGGGGGATGGACAATAAATTTTCTGCTCCGGGTACCACCTGACCTTGCTACGTCACTGACACGGGGTAGAGTTTTGGTCACTGTACATAAAGAAGGAAATTGCAGAGCTGGGAAATGAACAGAAAAGGGCAGTCAGCATGACTGGGGGCTTTGTGCATCTTCCCTATAAGGGAAGGCTAAAGTGTTCTCAGGATTAAGTTTCAAACTATGGGCCACCTAATTGAATTGATTAACAGTTGAATCAGGTCAAACAAGCAGGAACTATTTTTTCATACTTTATTTGCTGAAGAGCGAGACAAACCATGGAAGCTGGTTCTGCCGATGGCTATTAGCTATGATTGCTAAATGGAATCCATATGGTTTGATCATATGATACAGAATGATAATAGAATATCTTCAGAATTTCAAGATGTGAGACTAGCAGTACAGGCCACACACGCTTGTAACTGTTCACATATTTTTCACATATTTCACAAATGTTCACATATTTTTTAAAATACACTTGTCAGCGCTGCCTCAGGTCCTAGCTCACAGAGGACCAACGCCAGTTGCTCTTTATAAACAAAAGTCTTTATTGTGGTTCATTGTTGGTTTGACATCCGTGGCGCGCAGCGCAACGTCTGAGTCCTTAGACCGGCAAAGCTCCGTCTGACTCCTCCCCACCCATACACCAGTTCAAGACCCGAGCCTTGCTCCACCTTTCCCTCTCCTCCTTCTGCTCCTTTCTCCTCCGGGTCCTCCTGCCCTCTGGGGTTACCTCCTTCCTACTTTCTTCGGAGGCGGATTCTTCTGACTCCTCCCCACCCTTCCGGCGGGCTTTAGGACCTGGCTCCCAATCCGGGTTTTCTGCTGGCCCGCGCGCCTCCACATTTGAACTTGGCGCGCGCGCCCAGCTGCCTACTTTCCTCCTAACGGCTACACTGCTCCCCCCACTGCTTTCTCCTTCAGGGAGGCTGGCCGGACCTGCTCTTCCCTCCGCCCCTCCACTCTCTGACGGAGGCGTGGTCAGTCCAGCCTCACTCTCTCCTCCTGCAGGAGGCTCTTGTTTTAACCCTTGGGATTCTCCCCCCCCCCCGCTACGCTCTGGTGGGGAAGCTACCCCTGATTTCCAGCTGCCGCTTGGAGACTCCCCACTGGCCCCCCTTGCCCTGCCTTTGGGGGCCCCCTTCTGGGAATCCTCTGATTCGCTGGAGAGACTCATGGAATCTCTCTGATCACTGGCATACCCTCCTGAACTCCCCTCAGATTGTTCCCCTTCGCTCTCCATCTCCTCCTTCCCCTGTGGCTCAGTCCCTGAGCCCATGACAACACTTTTACACTAGAGATACTCTAATTTCAGACTCAAATGAAATGTTCTAATTTATTTCAGGCTTCTCATTAAATGAAAATAATGGTGAACTGGAAACAGAGGCTCCTGACCATTTTGGTAAAAGTGAAATAGAAACATCTCTTAAAAAGACTCCTGCATCTGATCTTAATCATGCTGATAAAAAGATAGAAATGACAGAAAATATTTCAAATACAATGCAGCAAGTCTTAGACAAGCAAACTGAGGAAACAAAACAATCACAGGAAAGCACTGAGGTATTTGAAATGTCCACAGAGGAATCTCAGCTTCCACCAGAGATACCTGAGGATGTAGCAAAGATATCGGAAACCTTCAGTTTGGTCAATAGCGAGAGCAGCTCCTGTAAGAAGGAAGAGGAAGTAGAAACAACGATGGTGTCAGAAGCTGCAGAAGGAGATGACACTCCAGAAAATTATGAAACGTCATCTCTTCCTGCAAATGAAAGTTGTGCAACTGACAGTTCACCATTGGAAGATAAATCTTTAAAGTCACCAGCTGAAACACAGTCTTTATTTTCATCATCTGTTGAATTAAACAAGTCCAGTGTGTCTTCCTCACCAACAGCCTCACTAGAGTTAGGCTCTTCGCATGACACGATGCGTGGTCAGATGTCACCACTAGAATCCTCTATAACTCTTCCAACAACATACGTATCGCTCACTCCAAAAATTGGAATGGGAAAACCAGCTATCACCAAAAGAAAGTTTTCTCCTGGGAGACCAAGGTCAAGACAGGTGAGCATGTTTTACTGAAATCAGTTACAAAAAGCATTTTAGTTGTATTGTTTACCCAAATCATTACTTTGGCTATGACATCAAGAGAGGTATTTGTTTTGCCTTCCTGTCTTAAACTGAGACTACAGAGTCTGTTGTTAGCTTCTTAGTACACTTCTTTACCAACAATTTACTGTGGAGAACTGATTTCATGAGTAAATGTTTGTACAGATTTTGTCAGAAAGAAAGAAAAAGAAGTAATTATGTTTCCTGTGGTTTTTCTGAAAGGTTTGTATTCTGGAATTAATTCAGGGTAAAGCATATTTTCCAATATTACTAATTTAGCTAGAGATGTCCAGACCAAACATTTATTACTTGTAGGTGGTGAAAAACAATGCTGTTCAAAGATTTGCTGTGCAAGTCTCATTTAATCCTCTTTAGAACCCACGCGTTACTTAGATAATTTATTTCTTTGCTGATTTAATGAACTTCTTTATAGTTTCCCCCTCTATTCTTAGTCTACATATATATTCGAAATGAAATAATATTAATTGGTAAAAAGAGAATAAAATGTTCTGATAAAATGGCTGATTTAGATTTCTAATTATTATAAATTATTCCTAGGTGCAGGAACCTTAAAAAACAAATGGATTTTCCTATGAAAGTTGTTTTTCATTTAGACAGGTTCCACCCCCCCGAAGAGTAAAATAATTAATGTTTTTATTTTATCACAATTTATTTAATGTTCATGCTATGCTTAATACTGAATACATAATTAGCCACGTCTGCTTTAGCCCACACAATTTTCGGTACAGCAATGGGTTTCACTGACTTCTACTAAATTATAATCCATTTTATATTTTCTTTGCAACCTGTCTTTAACAATAATGCATATACAGTGGAACCTTGGAAGCTGAACGCCTTTGAACTCGAACCTTTCAGCTCCCAAGTGATCGAAACCCGGAAGTGATTTTTCCAGTTTTCGGAAGCCGAAAATCCAGCGTGGCTTCTGAATGGCTGCAGGACGCTCCTGCAACCAATCAGAAGCCACGCATTGGGAGTTGAACGCTTTGGTTCTACTTCCAAGGTGCAACTGTATAGTTATGGGTGCAATCCTATGTTCATTGGAAGATCTGCCCTCAGAAGTCTCTTCCTTAGCAAAGAAGGTGGGCTGCCATTGCACCTCTGGCTTTACTGATGCTCTAATGGTGGAAAAGGCAAAAGGAGGCATGTAAGGGACTGATTGGGAGAGGACTTCTAGTCCCCTGACACACAATGGCAGCACTAGAAAAAATGGGCAGGGGCACAGAAGAGAAATATATGTCTAGGTGGACAAGTTGTATTTTTAATCTTTTGTTATCGTTGCCCCTAAATCATGTGCTAGACATATATAGGATTTTGTGTATTTCATCTGGCAAAGGACAATTAGCTTTCATACTACTAATTAGGAATTAGTTTGTGGGGAAATGGGTCTCTTGCATTTGCGTTTTTAAATCTTGCCTGTTGGAAACATTGCCTGACTGCAAAAAGGTAAGTAATGGGAGTACTTACCCCCACTAATTTGGATGGCATTTGGATGGTATACTTGTGTAGGCCTTAATGCTTTTGTAGACAGGTAGCTGGCAGAATAAGAAATTCTCTTCAAGAAAGATGACAATGTTAGGAAATGAAGAGATTCAGGACCACTGGTCTGCTTTTCAAAGCCTATGTTAGCCATGCAACTTAGCTATTAAGAAGTTGGTAAAAGTGTATCAGTGACTGGCAGCACTTCCTGCTCTGCCTAAATAAATGTACTGTGAGAGTGCCTCTTCTTACCACCTATGTTCCAGGAATCCGAAACTTTCCATAAGCACATCTGGGATTTGAGAAGATGTTGTGGGCACCATCATAAAATGGCTGCCATGGACACATGATCCATTACAGAAAGGCTGCTGTTGAGTGGACACTGCCTGTTAAAAAATGTTGGGAGCCACAGAAGAAATTCAAGATGTATTCGCCTCCCCTGCAACCTTCCTGAATCTTTAAACACAATTTTGATTTGTCCCATGCATGCTTATTTCCAGAAAATATGGCATGCTGCCTAAGATATTTGAGGAATTACATGAATACTATTTCAGTTTACATAAATATCCTAACACAGACCATGGGAAGTTCTGATGATTTGCAACAGAAGTTCATGTAGGGACATAATTATATAAATTCTGACCACACTAGGTTTAACTTGTAGATTTCATTTAAGGGAATGTTGGGGGTTTAGATAGAGAGAAAGCAAACATGCTGCCATTTTGAAGGCAGTTGTGGCAAAGCAACATTATGCACATTTACCAGCCAGCATACCTTACGTCTCAAAAAAAATAATTACCACTACTGACACTGACCAATACAGTGGTGCCCCGCAAGACGAAATTAATTCGTTCCGCAATTTTTGCCGTCTAACGAATTTTTCTTCTTGCGAAGCACGGTTTAAACGGCTTAACAAAGTCGCAAGACGTTTTCGTCTTGCGAAGCAAGCGCATAGGGGAATTCGTCTTGCGAGGCAAATCGCGAATGAAAAAACCTTTCGTCTAGCGAGTTTTTTGTCTTGCGAGGCATTCGTCTTGCGGGGCACCACTGTATGTATGCAAAGGCTCACTGGATAGATGCAGCTTAGTTTTTTGTTTTAATGGTGCTGCTCAGGAGCCTTTTGAAAAAGGAAGCTGCACTACTATGAAGACACAGAATTTGATAGTTCTAGCAGGACCTTGGAGTTTCCAGTGGTGGATATCATTGGTGTGTCCTGCTTCTTCTTCATTCTGATTGGTTAGAGTTGTGCAGGAGTTGGTTTCCGTCAGGGTCACACTCCCTGATAGCACAGTTAATAATAGATAATCCACTTCTGCATGATCAACCAGAAAAAATAGAGGTAGGACACATCTGTAATATCAGACTGGAACTTGCTTGCTGTTGAACTGCTGCCTCTTCCTGCTACTTGCTGGCTGTGCCCTACCTTCGCTTTGTTCTTGTTCATTATAGGCAAGTAGGAATGGACTTTCCATTGGGCAGTGTAGTTGTTAACATTTTTCTTAAACTTTTGATCTGTGTTGTTGATGCTGTGTGTTTATTAATTAATATCAATTCTAAGGAAATGGCAGTTTGTTTCAGAGTGCACACCAATTACTACTTTTTGTTTTATTTTTGTTTTAAGTAAATGAGCTTTCTCCTGAGTTGTGTTTTCATGGACATTAATCAAACGCCTGAGTGCTCTTCCTGTTTTTGAGAATCTCTTTTGAAGATAATGGTCTTATTTAGACATGGCACCAGATTATGATTTGGGTAGTTAGCGAATTAATCTTCTGATGATGCACTCATTCACATGTGCTAATTGCTTTCATTATTTCCTGATTCTTGACAAACCATATTTTGCTATTTTGTCTGTATACATAACACTAGTGTGTCAGCTGACACCTTCAAGAAGCTAGCTGCACACACAAATGTAGAAATATTCTTATGTTTAGTATATTTAGGATGAAATTTCATAGAGTCATATTTTAGTACTTTTATTAAGTTATGAAAGTGGAGTTTTAGTGCTACAAGACTTCTTAGCACTAGAGTAGTCTAAAAGATTTTGTTGTACAACTGTCTGTTTGATAAAACAACTGTATTTCTGAGGGTACCTAAAGTTTAGAGACTTCTTCCAGTTATGAGAGGGAAGAGGAAGCTGTTAGCCTCCAGAGACATTGTGGGACTCCATCAGTACTAGCCAGCACGGGATGATAGAAGTTGCAGTTCAGTCACATTTGGAGGGCCACAGTATCTCCAGTCCTGAAATTTGAGGAACCCTATTCCTAAATATTTTTTTGTGTGGAAACTGAGAGCATTACTGATACTGTTCAAAGAAACAGCCACCTGTTACACTTACTGTAGATGCATAGCAAAAGTGAAATAAAGATTAGCAAGGATTGGGGGTGGAGAGTATTGCAAATGCAGTTCTGGGATCCTTACATATGACGTCTGATCCCGAGTCTCCATCTAGGGATTGTATTCCTATACATAAAGACTTATGTACAAGTATAGAAAACTCATATGTGCAATTCAGCTCATGGAAATTGCCTTGGTGAATTCAATCTTAGTCCATTTTTGGACTCTACAGAATACAATATAATATGCACTTATAGACCAGATTGCTTGCTAATTTTATTTGATATAAGAATTTCAGGGTTTTTTTTAAATAGTGCTTGGGTGGTATAGCTTCAGCTCATGGATATTTTAACTGTTCGTTTATTTTTCATTTTCATATTATACCTTTTATTTTAATCCATTTTTGTCTGCTATGCTTCTTAGCTTTTCTGGTTTGTAATTTTTTAAAATTTATTTTAACAGTCACACAACATAGCCCAAGTCAGTTGCCTTCTCCAAGATGCAGACTGAAATACAGAAATAATATTGCCATAAAAAAAGCCATGATCCCAAATAGGTGTATCTTGGTTTAGTATTGTAGTAATAAAAGTTATAACTGAGTCACAGCCACACTTCATCTGTTCCTCATGCCAAGCAATCTTTTGTTTTCCGGCAGTGCTTCTCTTTTATCTTTATTATTTAATCAACATTTTATTCACACTTGAAGTCTGATGCTCATCCTGTATAAATGTGAGTGCAAGGTTGAAATTTATCCCAGTAAATCCATGTGTTTGTTAAACCAAGTATTTGTGTGCCTGCATGTGCTTTGCTTTCAGAACTTTTTATTTGCGTTCTTTATTTTTATTTTATTTGGCTGAGTTTTATACATCTATTTTCTCACCTGACATATCCTAGGGGGCTTGGAGTAGCCATAATACAGTGAGCCCACCTTCCTGGTTCCCAGACATTTCAGAAGGTCGGGAAACTTTTAAGTCCAGACCGCTACCTGGCAGTGCCATATGGAGCATCAAAGTGGTAATTAATTTGTATTTATATTCTTGTTATCATTTGCTATCTCTCTGCTGTTCTCCATTATAAAAAGATACTAATGAAAACCCTTCTGAAGCATAGCTAAATTAATATGCTACTTAAACCCAGTTTTTAAACAGCTGTATAACTTGCTTTTTAAAAATCCCTACATTCTCTCTCAGTGCATGCAGAATGAACATTGAGTCAATTTCTAATTCAGCTGTATGCGGTGCTTAACGCCCACAGGGTGTATTCTGTACACTGTAACTGGGCCATGTTGTATGTTATAAGTTACTGCTATCATCTGGATGGAGTCTGAAATAAAACATAGATGGGAGACCAATGTATATGGTGTCTGAAACCTCCAGTGGCCAGTGCATACTTTAGAGGTTGCTGTAAAACTAATTTTCTCTGCTCCTCCTGCAGAAGGTCTCACACAAAGGGCTGCAGATTATTATTTCCATAGAAAGAGTTTTATGGCAGCTTGCTACTAACATAAAAAGTAAAGGTAGCTGTGTGGCTCCACAAAGTCAAAAATCCATATTAGGACAGTACCTTTATTAAGTCAACCGAAATATCACAAAATAGTATGCAAGGTTCTGAATTTTCCAGAATTCTTCACCAGAATCTAGCCTAACTAAGAATTTTTTAAATCTCAAAAGCTGAAATACTAAATGTGCCCTGAAAGATTATCAGCATAATATAGATACAGTACAGATAAAATCAATATTTTTATTTTTGCAGTATTTTTGTGAAGGTTATTGTATTACCTCTTGTTTACTAGGTGCTGCTGCTTTTTGTTGTGCTTCCTGTTTCAAAATAACCTTTAGTTGTATACATTATTAGAAGAGATGAACTCTGTATCTAGAGTAACCAGCCTAAGACCTGAGCAAGCTGAAAAGAATTTTCCTTCTCATGAGACTTAGAATTGTTCATTTGTATTCTCATGTTCAGCACACCCACATTTGATTGATATGTTTGTATCAGTAATTGTACTATTAATTTAATATTAAGTTTCATGAAAACGTGTCCTTTCTTTCTGTATCATTTACAAATTTTATTAGTAATGTAAGCTAATGGTGTGTTGGTACTTTCAGTTGATAACATCCTTCTAGGACTATCTGTGCAGCTAGAGTGAACATTGTTGTGAATTTTCTCTTAGCAAGCAATAGTTTTACTCCCCCTCCCCATTTTCTCAAGTCATCAATGTCTATTACATACCCTGTGAATAGTGTGTACAGTGTTAGGCATGCCTTTGATGAGATTGATGGGAAGCTACTCTTAAGCCAATGCAGGATATAAGCATAGAGTGGAATCTAGTTGGTGCTTCTTGCACTGCTGTATCAGCAGAGGTGCCTGCTAATTGGAGAGAAGGGAAACATTATTTGCCAGGTGACCTTTCAGGACAGATTATTGGGTAGCAAAAACTTCCTCTCCTCCTCTTCTGCTAGCAAATGACTCCCACTAAATCAAAAACCCCACCTGGATCAAAATTCATAATAAGATACTTGACAAAGGTTCATAGGCCACAACCCTCACTATATGCTGTGTATCAAGATCTGTTCATATCTGCAAGCCTTGCTATGGGACATGCTCATGTGAAAAATACTGTTGTGTTGCAAAATACAAAATCCTGTTGTATTCTTACAAAGTCTGCTTTATAAGGAACATTTCTGTGAAGCATTGCTTAGTTTCATCTAAATCTTTTAATTTGCTTTAAACAGGGTCGTGGCTCAGGGTTTCCTGGGAAGCGGAGACCACGTGGTGCAGGCCTTTCTGGAAGAGGTGGACGGGGGAGATCAAAACTTAAAAATGGAATTGGATCTTTTCTTTCTCCAGGGGTAAGAATCTCTAGCATATTATTTGAGCAGGCAGAAGTCTTGATTTGTGTCTCTGCTCACAATGATCTGCTTTTACTGCCAGAAAACTGTTAAGTTTTTGTTTTCTTTTATTTGTAGGTCACCGATATGGACATTTCATCTAACAAAGATGAGGAAGAAAACTCAATGCACAATACTGTTGTCCTGTTTTCCAGCAGTGACAAGTTTACTTTGCATCAGGTTGCAATATTAATTCATATTTTATTATTTTCTAGTGTCATTGGTTATTTCCCAATTTCTAAGCCTCAGATGAAAAGTGTAAGCAATATTTAATGGTATTGTTTATTCTAGCTGTCCACTTCTGGTGACATCCAACCTCTTCCTAGCAAGACATTTGACGATAGTTAATGTATCTATAGGTGTTTAATCTAGATAATTTATAACTTATTACTTGGTGGACCATAAAACAAGTAATAAGCCTGTTAGTGTTTTGTTAAATTTGGGATTAACTATTCTGTATATGGGCTACTATAGTAGCGAAAACAGAATACCATTTGTTGGGAGGCTGCAGTTATTGCATTGTGGGGCTACTGTCCTCTTAAGTTTTGAGGGCAGGTAATAGCATTGCTTCATCACTTGTTATTACACTGGCTGCTATGTAGCTTCTGGCTACAATTCTAGTGGTCTTTAAAGCTAGAGCTGAGTTAGATCTAAAGCTGAGCTGATATTTTTGGTCCATCTCTCTTTGGACATTTGCAGTGAGCTTCTAATATATTTTGGAAATTCTTGTAGATTTTTAAAATTGTTTTAAGACTTTAACTACCTGTCCTTACAAAAATGCTCAAGGTAGTTTTACTAGTATTACTGATTTTTGCTATATACATATTAATGATAATAATGAGGAGACTGTATACACCTGAAATTTTGAAAGAGAACAAAGTTTGCTAAAAATGGATTAAAGGTGTATATTTCTTCCATGTTTTAATTACCTAGTATTAGTTGTTTACCTGAAAATGTTTCTTTGATATTCTAGGATATGTGTGTAGTTTGTGGGAGTTTTGGCCAAGGTGCAGAAGGACGATTGCTTGCCTGCTCTCAGTGTGGTCAGTGTTACCATCCATACTGTGTCAGTATTAAGGTGAGCACTTTGAAATTATTGTCAGCATATTGCCCCTGCATACACCGCATTGATTCCAGTTTTTACATTATTAAGGAGTGTTTTAGCTTGTAAAATATTCCTCTGGAAATGTGACCATTATTTGTATGCAACTGACAAAGCACTTTAATTAAATGACATTTTATAAATGCAAGAGAAGTTAACCTTTGTGTAATTTTTCAGCTATAAATAGCACCGTTTATCTTGCAGATGATTAAAAGAAAGTATTGAGATAACAGCTCAGTATTGAGATAGTTATAACCTAAGTATTAAGATATGAAGCAGTATAGTGTGTTTTGTTTTGTTTAAGGCTGGTTTCCTAAAAAAACTATAGTTCATTTTCATTTATGACCGCAGTAAGATTTAGTTACCGTATTTTTTGCACCATAACACTCACTTTTTTCCTCCTATAAAGTAAGGGGAAATGTCTGTGCGTGTTATGGAGGAAATGCCTACGGGTGGCATGCCTACAGATTTTCCTCCTATAAAAACTACGTGCGTGTTATGGTCGGGTGCGTGTTATAGAGCGAAAAATACGGTAATTCACTTTGTCTGTTGGCTATCAGAATTTTCAGAAACTGGAGTAGTTCATTTCTTACATTCATTAAGCTAGGAGAGAATGTGCAAAAAGTTAAATTTGGATAGTTATGGGAAGACATGCACAGATAATAAGCTATTTGCTTCAGCATATAAATAATGAATCGTCTTTTAAGTGCAGTTATTTAAAAAGGGAATATTCTTTTAATGTATTAAATCACATGCACTTTTATGAAAGGGTTGTACTGAAGCTATAACACACTCTAGACAGCTTTTGTTCTCACAGAATGATTAGTGTAGTAGAGGGGGTAAACTTTTGAACACTCCATAAAAGTAGCCATTTTAATCCTCATGAATTGCTTTGAAGAAAATTTAGGTTGATTACTCCAACAGAAAATGTGACTTAAGCATGTTTTGAAGCAAAGTTTAAAATGCATTTCAAACCCCGATTATGAAGGGAATCGGATAACTATTTCGAAGCTTATCTCCTTTTATTTACATATGTCTTACACCACTGTGTTGTCTTACACTAGTGAATGAAAAAAGAAAACATTCAGGAGTGGTAGAGCTGGTTCACACATTACACTCTTAATGATCACAACAAAACCAACACTGATTTGATTGCTTAAAATCCTGAACCTACAAACACCTTTCCTTACCACTGCTTGCCTCCCCCTTGACTTTTCCTGTACTCTTGTGAAGGAGACAGTTCCAGCCCTCTCAGCATGTCAGGAGCAACTCTCTTTTTTTTCCTCCCCCCCCCCAAAAGAAAGATGGAAGATTCAACTGTCTAAGAAAGAACTACCGTAATTTTCGCTCTATGGGACACACTTTTTCCCCTCCCCAAATTAAGGGGAAATGTGTGTGCGTCCTATGGAGTGAATGCAGGCTCCTTGGCATCAGCGATAGCAACGCGAAGCCTCCGAAGCGCAAAGGGAGCGCTCCCTCCGCTCTCCCTTCATGCTCCGGAGACTTCGCATTGCTTTCACTGAAGCCTGGAGAGCGAGAGGGGTTGGCGTGGAACTTGTGCTGTGCTCCGAAGGCTTCGGGTTCCTTTTGCTGAAGCCGGGAGAGCAAGACTCTCCTGGCTTCAGCAGAGAGGGAGAGGGGCGCTGAGCAGAGAGGGGGAGAATTTTTTTTTCTTGTTCTCCCCCTCTAAAACAAGGTGCGTCCTATGGTCGGGTGCGTCCTATAGAGCGAAAAATACAGTGGTACCTCGGGTTACATACGCTTCAGGTTACATACGCATCAGGTTACACACTCCGCTAACCCAGAAATAGTGCTTCAGGTTAAGAACTTTGCTTCAGGATGAGAACAGAAATTTTGAAAGAGAATTTCAGCAGCATGAGGCCCCATTAGCTACAGTGGTCTTCAGGTTAAGAACAGTTTCAGGTTAAGAACGGACCTCCGGAACGAATTAAGTACTTAACCCGAGGTACCACTGTATATGACATAACTGGAGCACACTCGCTCTTTTCACAGAGCATGAACACTTCGTATTTCCCCAACCATCTCTGCTAGTGGAAGAGAATGTCTAGGGTTCTAAATAAGCAATGTGAGGTTGGTATTCACATGATCACTTTGCAACAGAGTGATATGTAAACTGGCTTTTGCACTGTGACATACGGTGGTAAAGACTGATTCAGAGGTTTGGAACATTGTGCTTTGCTTCTGTCAGGTACCATGATGAACCTTTTCGAAAAACTTCTTTTTTCAAGTTTCGATGTATGTTTCTAAACTATAGCCATATTTAAGATTAGGAAAGTAATATTTGGCACTATTGTACTTTTGTTTAAATGCCATAATGGGGAGGAGATGCCAAATAGATTTGTAAATCAAGAGCAAACTGTATTTCTCCAGATTTTGGAACTATGTTGTCTTTTAATTTCAGTAAATGTGAATCTTGATTTTGATATTTGCAATAACTGAGAGTACGCTGAATCCTTACACTTGGGCCATTTTATTTTTTAAAAAACCTAAAACAAATTTTCATCCATAATCTTGGAGAGCACAATGTACATTGCTATTGAATGCAAGGATATTTTTGACTTCTAAAAAAATTAAGACTTCCCTCTAAAACAAAAAGGAGAGCATAAACATTTTAAAAATACCATTTCCAAATGATAGAAGCAAGTTTATTGAGAATATAAGCCTGTAAATCAACTGAGGTTGTCTGGCTTCCATAAATAATTACCTGCTGTCTTCCACTATGCAGATAACAAAAGTGGTGCTCCACAAAGGTTGGAGATGTCTGGAATGCACTGTGTGTGAAGCCTGTGGGAAGGCTACAGATCCGGGAAGACTGCTCCTTTGCGATGATTGTGATATCAGCTATCACACTTACTGCCTAGATCCGCCACTGCAGACAGTTCCTAAAGGAGGGTGGAAATGCAAATGGTATGTGTAACTTTGTTCCCCCCCCCCCCGCTTTTAATGTTTTCTTTTAATCTGACTATATTTTCTTTTAATTAATATAATACGGCAAGGCTGATTTGGAAAATTACATTTTGCTGTAATTTAAAGATAATACAATTTTAAGGTGAAAATACCGTATTTTTCGCCCTATAGGACGCACTTTTTCCCCTCCAAAAATGAAGGGGAAATCTGTGTGCGTCCTATGGGGCGAATGCAGGCTTTAGCTGAAGCTTGGAGAGCGAGAGGGGTCAGTGCGCACCGACTCCTCTTGCTCTCCAGGCTTCAGGAAGCTATCAGCAAGCCTGGGGAGCCCGCGGGAGTTCCTAGGCTGTGGATAGCAGCCTGCTTCCGGGAGCGCGGAACGCGCTGAAGCAGAACGCCCCGCGCTTCAGGCAGACATCCGCAGCCTGGGGAACCCTGTGGGAGTTCCCGCAGGGCTCCCTAGGCTGCGGATAGCAGTCTGCTTCCCGGAGTGCACTGAAGCAGAGCGCCCCACGCTTCGGAAAGATACCCGCAGCTTCCTGCCTGGAGTGCGGGGCGCACTGAAGCAGAGCGCCCCGCGCTTCGGCCAGATATCCTTTTCTCCTCTAAAAACTACGGTAGGTGCTTTTTAAAAGCTCGGGCTTCCCCTGCGGCTGGGGTGTGTGTAATTTCCCCCCTTTATTTCTCCCCCCCCCAAAAAAAAAACTAGGTGCGTCCTATGGGCCGGTGCGTCCTATAGGGCGAAAAATACGGTAGGTATTTTAATAAAGTGAAGCAGTGAATCTTGCCATGAGCCCATGTTAAGAAAGATATTGTTTTGTGTTTTACAGGTGTGTTTGGTGCAGACATTGTGGTGCTACGTCTCCTGGTCTTAGATGTGAATGGCAAAATAATTACACACAGTGTGCTCCCTGTGCAAGTTTATCTACCTGCCCAGTCTGCTGTTGCAATTACAGAGAAGAAGAGCTTATTCTGCAATGCAGACAGTGTGACAGGTCAGAGTTTCTGCTACACAGTGAATTATATATTTTCATACGTCAATAATTTGCTCATAGTGTCATGTAGACTGAAGATTGTTTTAATTTATCATATGGAATTTACTTTCTCTTCCTTATCAGAGTCGCTTTCCAATAAGAGAGAGCCTCTTTCAAAGAAAAAGCTGTAGCTAATATCAGAAAGAAGAAAACCACCATGATGGTTGTTTTTTTTATAAAAAGAAAGTTATCTCTTCATCCTGAGTTGATAAATGGCACTCTGACTTGGTTCATACATCACGTTATACTATAGTTTAAAACCTAGTATATTTGAATGTGGACATGCAACTCGCTGGTGTCCAGTGATTAAACATTCTTGCTCTATTTCTCCCCTTTTACTGCTTGGAAACAAGCCATAGTCTGGTTCATCATAATGTCTGAACCCAGGCTCATGATTTGTTTTTGTCCAAACAAACCATGGATGGCAATCAAGGTTTGTTCTTGGCTTACTGCTCATGGTTTGTTTGAGGGAAACTACAAGCCTGGCTTGTTACATTGCAGCACGGCAGCAGTAGGAGCAGGAGTGGAGCAGAGAGTGAGAAATGTTGGGCAGCATGCACCAGCACGATGTTTGTTCATAGTTTGTTTTTAACTGTGATGTAATACGACATTCAAGCCAGGCCTCTGATGCAACATTTAGAGGTGCAAGTTGCTTCTGTATTGCAAAGAGCACTCCCAAAGTACAGCCTGTTGCTTGGGGAGAGTATAATCCCGTCTAGCAGAGAGTGAACACTGCTCCCCTGGGTGGACAAACCATCTATCCAACGTACTCCTGTCTTATCTGACCATTTTAACAACTATCTTCTGGGACTAAAGCAGACTTCCTCTGGGGTCTTCATATCATGCCTCTTTACAGGGAAACTTTTAAAGCAGTAGACGTGTTCTGTGCTTCTTTCAATCTAAAGAGAGTCTGAATGGTGTTTTGGCATAAAATGGTATACGTTTCATTTTCTCCTTTTTAACTTAACTTCCAGATGGATGCACACAATCTGTCAAAACTTAAACACAGACGAGGAAGTTGAAAGCACGGCTGACAGTGGCTTTGACTGTACCATGTGTCAGCCATACATACCACCAGCAAATGGTAAGGAATTTCTTAATTGGGTATCTAGCAGCGTAGCACTAGCTTTGGAAACAACTTCTTTTTGGTCTGTCTCCTGATTGGCAGATGCTGAATTGATTTCAGAGGCAGTACTTGAGGGAAATAATTTCTTTTGTCTTGCTTTTAGCACTGCAAGATTATTAATGAGGAAAAAAACAATTTAGAGTAGAAAGCTGGGTAAATCTCTTCCCAGAGGATTTGTAAGTCTGCTTAAAATTATAATAGCAGCAAGAGGGTGTGTGTGCCCACAAGTGAGAGAAAGACTGCACTCAGAGCACCGTGATTTTGAGCAGATGAAGTTCATTATTTAACAATAACATTATCTTGAATATTTTGCTCCCAGTGTCAGATAGACTTCTCTTAACTCAAGATTCTCAGGATTTATTTTTTTATAAGTTGCATTAATAGCAGCAGACATGTAAAAATATGTGTTGTTGTTTTACTCTAAGTCAGTGTTTCCCAATTAGTTAATTACTGAGGACCCCCTATTTTTCAAGAGCCAAGCCACGGACCCTCTACTTTTGAAAATTTTGATAGGTCTATGGTAGTTACCTCCACAAAGCAATTTTTAGAACAAAATGTGGGGTAGCCCCTATTTTAGGTATACTAAAAACACATTAGGGCTGAGCAATATCTGGTTTTCAACATTGTGATACATCAACAGCTAAACATCACAATATTCTGATATATCACAACGTCTGAAATTGGAAATCAGGCATGGGGATGAGGGAAGAAACAGTCATGGCGATCAAACAAGGCGTGACAATGAGGGAAGGCGCAGCTGTGGAGATTGTATGTGTGTGGGGAGTTCAGGAAGCGGAGTCACCTCCACCTCGTGGTTTGAGTGGGAGGGGATAGGGATGGGGGTGTGTGCATGAAGTCGCTGTCAGTGGAGCAGCCAGCGAAGATGCACATCTACTGTGGCTGCTTTCCTGCTGACTGAGAAAAGCTGCTCCGACTCAGTGCCTTGATGTGAGGGTAATCAGCTGCCCTGCTCTCCGTCAGCATGAGCAGAAGGCAGCACCTTGCAATCGGCTGCCCTGCATTCCTTCACATGAGGAGCGATATATGGCTGCGTATTGCCGGGTCAAAATCATTATTGAGGTGTGATTTCAAAACCAATTTTGGCCAATATATTGAAAAACTGCACAGTGCTAAAGCAGCCCATAAAAATTTGTGATTTTACCATGCAAAAATGACAACATTTTAGCTGGGGGGAAGCAAGAGATGGGGCCGTGGACTTCCTGGATGTGTTCCATGGACTGCCAGGGGTCCCTGGACCCCTAATTGGGAACCACTGCTCTAAGTAATGATGATGGCAGTCAGAGTTACTGTACCATCTCTCCCTGTCAAATCTCAACTCTTTTCCTAACTGGCAGCCACCTAGACCAATTAGAATAAATTTACGTGATCCAGGCCCTATATAATAAATTCTCAAGGTGATTGACTCTCTCCTACCTCTCACTAAGCTGCCAATGCCAGACAGGCTTTTGACATAATAACAATATAAGGCCATGACCTTTGACAGTCAAAGAGGACACAGAATATCCCCCCCCCAATAAAACACACAGAGAAAACCTTCTAGGCAAACAAACATATATACCGCATTTCTCTACATCATATCAAACACATGGATAGCTATTCCTATCAATAGTTTTTATTAACAATATCCTGTAATAACTTCCAGTTTTTCATTCTTTCTTAATACCAGAAACACATTTCCAAATTTTTCTCTTTTCTCACACTCATCCTTTTTTATATATATAAAGGCATTGTCACAAGATTTATCCTCAGTTCAATCATTATTGTTCCATATATTATGGAAGCTAAGGCGCTATCCACAAATGAAGCACAACTGCTACTCTGACTTCATTTCTCTTTCTTTCTTTTCTGTCATATCACGTTCAAAGGTGACCAGTTTCTTGTTGCTTCCCACCATTAAGGAATTCCAAATGGCAAAGTTAATCATATTTCAGAGCACTATTAAACCATGGTTTATATTAGATTGCATCCAATTTTTCTTACTATATTTGATAAAGGAAATGACATTCATCATAAATTTACCTTGTTATTGTCTCCCCCACTTTGGGTCTGATGTATCATATTAATTCAGCCATTGAAGCAAACTTCCATATTTTACCAATCCATTCTTCAATAGGTGGTGTCATTGATAATCTCCACTCTCACCTTCCTGCATATAAAATTCCAGCAGCTATAAAATTCTAGTGGTGGTTACTGTATTAGAAACCATGCAGTAAATTCTTTTTGATCTTACTTCACTGTGTCTTCCACATAATGCAGAAAAAGGGTAAAAACAACAACACTGGGTCTAAAAGAATTTCATATCCTGAAACCCTTCTTAGTGGGCTGCTAATGGTTTTCCAATAACCTTTTGATACATTGAAGGTTTTGGGAAATGACTGTGATAGCAGAATGGCAGACTTCCATCTATTTCAAAGGGTCTTGCACCAGAGTCCTTCATGGAGGTTGACCACTTGGCAGATTGTGTCATTGATCTTTAAACTAACTTATATTTCTTGTTTTCTTCATATGTTACTCTGCCAGCTGCCACATCCAAATCACTGTCTGTCCATACTATTTCTTGCTAGTTAATTCTGAAATTATCATGCTTTGTCTTAATTAGCTATTTCTAAGTCAAATGGGACTGCTGCCTCTTTGGCTTCCCAAATGTGCTTCTGCCTTTCCATCCCCCTGTCTCTCAAATTATCCAGGCTTTAACCTCTATGGAATGTTGTTTCCCACACCATTAAAAAATAAACTTGTTCAGGTTTACATCAAATTAGATTTTCATTTTATTTTAAAGGCATTATTTACATTTTTTAAAATTAATTGATACCTGCCTAGATTTTTCAAGATGGAGCAGGCTGTGCATACAAAGAAATAAAATAAATGAATGCTATTGTTGAAAGGGACAAATGGTACATTGCGCTTTCTCTCACAACCCAGAGAAAGGCTTGATTTAAGGGAGCAATCTTAAAGCCAGCCAAAGGCCAACTGAGGGTCCTTTGGAAGTTGAGTAAGTGCTACTCTACCAGCAGAGAGGAAGACCTACCAGAGAGTAAGCAGTTATGCTGCCAGAGATCATCTGGTATATCAGTAAGAAATTGTGTGCATAGGTGCCTTGGCAGAGTGTTCTGGTGCTGTGGGTAAAAACAGGTCATAAAAAAAATAACTTGCAGGTATGCATGAATGGAATTAGGCTGTAAGCTTTACTGCTTTCAGTGAGAGCTGTTATGGAATTAATGTTCTTTAGATTGTGCCTAGTGCTTCCAGAAATATAAGCATTTCTTCAACACACTATTAGCACATAGTTGTTTTTAATTTGTATATTCAGCCTTCCACTGTATTCCTGGTAACAGTGAATGTCAACTGAAATTTGTTAGCCTAAAAAAATTCAATTGTTCAAAAATTTAATAATGCTCTTCTGACATGCCTGAGCACAAGAGACTTGCAGAAGATTACAAATGATACCAACATCAAAAACTATAGTTATAGAAGATTATATATTTTAATACAAGCAACATCATCATCATTATTCATTTCATTTCTATACCGCTTTATATTTTTAAGGAAAAAAATCTTAAAGCGGTTTACAGTACATTAAAACATCAAATAAAGCAATCTATAATAAAATGTTACTGATGAAAGTCATTTATAGGGTACACAGCGAAAGCAATATTAATTACAGGAAACTACAGTATTATCTTAAAAGATTTCAAAATAAAACATTACTAAAGGAAGTCCAATATAAAATGCACATTTAAAGTAGCATAGTTTACAAGAGAATAAAATACTATTATAAACATAGAACATATTTAGTGTTGTTGTTGCCAGTCCTGCCAATAGTGGTTGATGGCGGGTAGTGGCAGCTGTGGAAGCTCAGACGTGATGACCTGGCTCTGCACTGAGACAGACCAGATGATATCCGGCTTCTTCAGCAGCCTCAGTTTTTGTAGCTGGAGTCAATAAGGGCACTGCCATGTGGAAAAGGCCTGCAAGGCAGGGAGCAGGTCTTCCAGGACTCACAGCCAATTTCAATTTTTATCTTTCAGTGCCTTCCTCTGAATGCTGTGAACCATCAGTTGCCACTCAAATTATAACAAAAGCAAAGGAATTTGGTAACTTTTAAAATTCTTTATTTCTCCCCCCTAACATGGTTACTGCTTAACCTAGAAATAAGTTATACAATGTATCAATACGTTTCTTAGCTCTTTTTATCTTTTGTCATCATATCGCCTCTTACTAAAAGTGTGTGCTTATAAGTTTTGTTTTTTTGAACACGCAACTGCTCTTCAAAATTTATGGAACAGGCAGATTTTTTGTTTAAGTAAATCCCTAAAGTGAGCCCAAAACAGGGCTGAAATGGGACGTTTTAGTGGGTGTTTTTTTTCTGGATTTCATTAATTTGTTACCTTTTCTCCCTTAACATGAGCACTGCTATAAATTGCTTATGGAACAGCCTTTTGGGGTTTTTCCTTGGACTCAGTTTGAGTAGAACCTTTGCAGGGTCAAAGTAGTTATGCTATGGTGATAGCATGAAGAAATATCTGCAGGAAGCAATCAAGAAAACTGTAAAGAAACAATGGTCTGGTTTGCATTTCATGCTAATCCAAATTTAGGCTTAGCAAGACCACATAGGCTTCCAGGGAGGAGCTCATTGCTGCTTCACCCCTGGTAATTCACTCACCACACTTTAGTGAAACCATAGTTTGGCTTAGTGTGCCATCTGAACCCAGCCTGTCCTGGAAAAAACCATAAACCACAGGACAAACTTTGGTTAGCGCCCATGGTTAGTCTGGAAAAAGCAAAACTTGAAGCCCAGATTCAGATGTCGCGGCTTAGTTCAGCATGGTGCAGCAGTAAAACAATCAGAGAGGATTGTTCCCAGACTCTGGGAACCCACACACTTTTGCTAAACCATGGTTGAGTTTAGCATGACATGTGAACCAGTCATTTGTTCTTTCTATCAGATTGGAATAAATAATATATCAATGGAAAAGCTTTGTGTTATTCTGAACCAATGTTGATTTACTTCAGAAATAGTTCTGCTCATTTTTACTTCTTTTGCTCTGATGTTACAATGGATAATTGTTAGTATGTTAATTGCAAGTTCCTTAAAGTTGGGGGGGTGGAATATAGTTACACAATGCTTTGTAAGCTAAGGTTATTAAAGTTGTGTATTCCTGTTATGGTTCATGCAAATTTCATAGACCCACCGAAGACATACACTCAGGATGGAGTCTGTCTGACAGAAACAGGGATGTCTCAGTTACAGAGCCTCAGTGCTGTTGTACCAAGAAAAAAACGGACAAAGCCAAAGCTCAAGTTGAAGATTATAAACCAGAATAGTGTGGCTGTACTCCAGACCCTGCCTGACATCCAATCAGAACACTCAAGGGATGGCGAGATGGATGACAGTAGAGGTAATTGTTGCTTTGTGCTGTATGTCGCTGTTAACAATAGAAGCAGTTTACAGAAGGACATGGGTTGTAGGAGGATATTGAGGCAGTTGGGATTTTCAGTAGTTCATGTCTTCCAGAAGAGAACCAGAAATTTTGCCCTTCAGTAGACAGAATGTTATAGATCTGCATGTAGCAGAGGTTTGGACTAGATTATCTCCAAGAAACCTTCCAACTATATATAACTCTTTGGTTGCCTGCTCTGCCTATCAGTGGCTTTAGCAACCTTTTGCATGCAAAACAGGTACTCCACCACTGCATCTGGAGCCCTTCCATGTTGGTGTAAGTGCTATGACATAAGCAATTAATTCCCAGTACCTTTATTAGCAAAGGGATGTTAGACTTTCACAATGGTGATGTTATATAAGGAGATACATAGGTCATGAATGGATTTTAACTTTAATGAGAAATACCTGACTAGTACAATACTTACTGACACATAGTAGAAAGACGACTTGCATAATAAAACCCATGTAATAAAATACCCAACAATATTGCTATTCATTAGTATGATAAGTGCCTGCTTATGAGTACAGGTGTATTAGGTTCTGTTTTATTATTATTATTATTATTATTATTGTTATTATCATCATTACTCCCGCCCATCTAGATGGTTTCCCCAGCCACTCTGGGCAGCTCCCAACAGAATATTAAAAACACGATAAAACATCAAACATTAAAAACTCCCCTAAACAGGATGCCCAGCTGTCTTCCATACCTTCAGTACCTTTTAGCAACTTTTACTGATTGCCAGCTGCTACTCAGGTTGAAGAAATGGGACCTGGGCACAAGTACACATGTCCTAATGACATTCAAGCCGGATGAACCTTAGATGACCCAGGACCAGCAGACTTAGAAGAACTACTTGAACTTGGAAGCTCTGCTCAGTGCACCCCCCATCCCACCATCAGAGGTGCATTGGGTGGCAAACAGGGCCTTTTCAGTTATGGCACCCTGCCTCTGAAATTCCGCACCTTTCTCTGCATGTCAGTCACCATCCCTAGTAGCATTTATACCTTCTGTCTTTTCCCGGCATTTGATTTTAGCAGAGTCCGTTTTTACTACTACTACCTCAGTGTGCTGTCATTTAAAATTGTGTGTGATTTTATTATGCTCATTATTTTATATATGCCATTACATACCTTAGGAAGCTTTTTCCTGAGAATTCTGTAAGAGAAAATGACAACTTCCTATGAATTTTACTTTATAATTGTTTTATGTGTTTGTGTGTGTTTAAATTCAGAAGGAGATCTCATGGACTGTGAGGGAAAATCTGATACAAGCCCTGAACGGGAGCCTGCAGATGATGATCCTAAAGGAGTAGAAGGAACTGAGGGGATTAAAAAGAGAAAGAGAAAACCATACAGACCTGGTAGAGTACATGCTCCAGATGTTTGCATATTCATTAGGTTTATATTTATTATCTATATGTAAATAATCTTTTAACTTACAAACTTGAGTGACTAAATAAGATTTTGCTGAGAATTATCACTTCCCTGTTTGTTGTATATTACAGCTTCCTCTAATTGAGTTACAATTCATTTCCTTTCTAATTCTAAAGAATGGTGTTCCAATGTTGCGAAACAGGAGAACTACCGTATCATTCTCTTAAGTACTAATTTTGTATTGAAACTTGCCATTGAATCATTAAACCTGATAGGTGGCCTGCTGTTCTGAGTGGTTTGCTTCCACTGTATAAGACAGGAAAATGTATATGTGAGCACACACTATCTCCCCATAACACTATCATGGCGGTGCTGTTAGAGCACCTTTCATTAAAGCAAATAACTACCATAGCAGTTAAAAGAAATTTCTTTTCTGCCCCAGTGCATGTGCAAAGTATAATAACTCTAGACAGTCTGTATCAGGAAGGGGGACACTAGCTTTGAAAGTGAAGTTGGAATATTGTTTTCCTTGTCACAACAACATAATCCAAACGTTTCAATTTAGACTCTTTTTCTATACATGTAGGATGAGGGAATTTTGCATGTTCCACAAGGATCAGTAGGTCTAAACATCAGTAGGTCTAATCAGTTTGTTCCTAACTCTCCCAACGTCTGTACTTCGTCTGTACTTCTACCTAATGTCTTACCCAGTAAATTATCCTCTCAGCAAGAATGAAAGGACATTCTATTTCACCCTTCCATATTCCATCTGGTTAAGTTTGCTAGATAGACATCATATTCTCCTGTGTCGCTCTATAGTCATTGGGGTTTTGGCAGATGCTTCTCCATTCTAATTCTTTTCTGATGGGAAACTCTGTAGCAGTTAGTTGATTCTTGAAAGCTTATTGTCACTGCTGATTGGCACTGACAGCAAGCCTCCCTTGCCAGAGAATACTGTAATTGGAAACACTTTAAGACTCTCACCTGATATTACATATGACATTAGGAGTGGGGCAGTTGGCCATGGCTTGCTGCCCACGGATCAAGGGTTCACTATCCCTGCTATAGTATGTGAGGCACTGGTGCATCATTTTCATTACATATACATCTCAGGACCATGCATCTGGATCACTCAAAGCTCCTGGACACATGTTCTGGTAGCATAAAATAAGTTGCATGACCACCTCTTGTATTTTGATGTAGAGCCAGGTGCTTACTAAATATGTACTGTGTATCCACTTCCAGTTTTATACTTAAAGTGGACTTTAGTGTTTGTGAATCTACAAAAAGGTGAAATCCAAGTATGTTTTCCTAATTCAAATAAATTCAAGGTGTATTATGTGTATGTGTTTTTACAGGCATTGGTGGATTTATGGTACGTCAGCGGAGTCGTACAGGACAGGGAAAAACAAAACGATCTCTTTCAAGGAAGGACTCCTCTGGCTCTGTATCTGAGCAGATACCCAGCAGAGATGAAAGTGGGTACTAATTATGTGAATCAACCACTTAAATGTGACACTGATAGTTATGTTAAATTATCTGTCACTATAGCAACATGTACTCCAATATAGGAGCATTATATTGTTAAGATTCATTATAATGCAATTTTAAAAAAAATTAACTACTGGTTTTCTCCACATCTGTATTTTCAGCACTTCCCATAGCACATACTTATTCCTGAAGCATCATTTTAAAAGTGCCTGTCCTGAGCAGTTCATATTAATTTTGCATGTTTTTATTCTTAAGCCTGTTCCATACCATTTGTGCATTAATCTGTGGATTTAAAAAAACTATGAAAATTGTTATTTATTTAAATATTTTTTTGCAGTATTTTACTGCAAAATACATATTGAAATAAACATTTTATTTCAATGTATGCATTTCTATAAATATTTTATCCTAAATGACATACTTCAGTATGTTTTAAAGCAAAAAAACTGTATTGTGAAATTCAGAGGAAGGATCACTGCATTCTGATCTGTGTGAATTAGGTCAGTTTACCTAAATTCTGGGCCAAATAAAACTCTTCTCCATCTCACCTGCAACTGCTTGCTCACCCACCCACCTCACCTTGTTTCTGCCATCTGTTCACACTGTCTCATGCTGCCCATTTATACTCAGAATTGCCTGTCAGGAGGTGGCTACAGGTAATGTAGTAGTGTTGAGGGAAAACTGACAAATGGGTTTCTTGCAGTACAGCCTTTTTAAAAATTGTAGTGATAGCATCTGCTCTTGATAAATTACTGGTACTTTAACCGGGTTAAATCCTTCCTTACTTAACATGTACACAAACTCCAATACTTTTAATGCTCTGTTTAGAACCAGGGATTTTACCATAATCAATAATTTGGGGTTTGGGTCTTGTTGTCTCAATAGATTGTATCATTATGAAGGCAATGTTAATGAAATGCTATGTTAGCATAGCTTTGTTTTAGGAATGGACAGTAACTGCAGAGTGGATGATACTTCAGTTGGATTCATTATATTGATTTACCCATAACTGACTTGTTCAGTTACCTAATAATGCTCATCAAAAGTAGGAATTCCCCTCAGTCTTTTAGAAATCTCTCCTGATGCTTTTCATAACGTAGGTGGTAATGTGTAGGTTCCATATCTTGACACACTGCAGACATTTCCTTAACACTTGAAAAGGTGCTAAATGTATTTAAGTGTCACTTCAGTAGCTGAATAACTGTGCACAGTATCATTTGGGTGACAAGAGAAAAATAACAATCCTGCTAATATAAAGAGAATTAATGAAAGCACCTAAATGAAACATCCTTTTAAGAGGTTTAATTCAGTAATAAGTTTTATTTGTTTAAAAATAGCATTTGTCACTTATGAGGCTTTGTTACTAAAATGTATACAAATACAGGTATGCAATCTACAGTATATAGCAGGGATATCCAACAGGTTGATTGGGATCAACTGGTCAATCCGTGGGAGGTTCGGGCCAATCACGGGATACTCCCCTCTAAAAAAAGCTGAACTCCCCACCCCCGAAAAGGGGTAGATCACTGCCAGTTTTTTATTCTTTGAGTAGATCACAGTCTCTTGGGAGTTGGACGTCCCTGGTATACAGTATTCAACAATCATTTTCTGTTGAAGAAAAACCATTCCCTATCTTCCTTGAATGCAATTATTTCACAGTTATCTCAATTCAGCCCAGAAATAATTTTGTTGATTTTGTTTCATTTCACTTTACATCTCTGAATACCTTAAGAAAACATTATGCATCATTTGCTAAATTGGTCCATCTCTGCAGTTCTGCATTATTGTAATTTTTATAATATTGCTGTTTTAAACTAAGATGTACAGATGCTAAACAGAGTGGGGCAATACCTCAAGAGTGGGCAAGAGTTATAAGTAAATTTGTTATTATGCATGATTGTCATTGTTAGGTTGGAGTGAACAGCTACTAGATACACCCGTTGATGAAACTACTCCTGTTTCAGAGAATACAGAAAAAATTAAAAAGCGTTACAGGAAGAAGAAAAACAAGCTTGAAGAAATCTTCCCAGCGTACTTGCAGGTATAGTCATTGCTATGCATAGCGTGCTGCTTAAGATTAGCATTTGCATATATTGAATAAACTGTTAATCGGTGTAAAACACAAACATTTGCTTTCCAGTTATGTAATTCATTATCACTCTAAGTTGATTTTGCATAAAGAGCGATCGTTTCAACAGCCTCCTTTTGCTATTAAGCATTAAAACATAAATTACACCCTTCCTTCTAATTTTCCTGTTTCGTTTGTTTTCCAACAAAATCAATAGAATGTTATTCAGACATAACCCAAATGTCTGTATTAATGTTGATATAGATGTTTCAGTTGAAAATAGTTTGCCCTTGCTAGGAGGATTTAATTTTGTATACTGATTCTTATAAACAGAGGCTATTTTTTCAGCAGCATGGAGCAATATGGAGAACTTAATTCTTTTCACCATATATTACCTAGTTTGTATGCTAAGATAGGTGAATTGAACCAAGTTCGTAGAAGAAAAGTTCCCCATCTACCCTTCTCTCTAGCAGCTGTCTATGTGCTCCAAAAAGCTTATCCAAGGGGCCAGGGGGCTTTCTGAACAACCTTGGATGGGCAAGGGGAGCTGTTGAGTGAGGGGAGAATTGCCCCAAATTGGAAATGTTTCTTCTTTTTACATAGGATACAAGTATATGAATAGGAAGTAAAGGGTGATGAATTAACTTCAAGAACTTTACATTAAAAAATAGTCATTTGTGTTGAGTTTAATTTTACTATGTTCTAGCCACAAAGTTAACATTAGAATGAACTAAATTGGGTGAACAATAGTTTTGTATGTAAAGAAATCAGTTTTTGGTTTTGTGTTCCAGTGCTCAAATGTGGGGAATGTGTTTGTTTTTCCTTGTAGGAAGCCTTCTTTGGAAAAGACCTCCTAGATACCAGTAGACAAAGAAAACCAAGTTTAGATAATTTATGTGAAGAGAGCCTTAACATTTCTTGCAAAGCAAATTTGAACACAAATTTCCTAGATCCATCTTCAGATCCACTTCTTAGCTCAACTTCCACTCCAGCTCCATCAAAATCTGGAATACAAGGTACACCGGCTTGTATGTTTTTGTTTCTTTTGGTAAGGGGTACTTGAAGAGCAGAGTTCTTAAAAGCAGGAATCTTGGGTGGATTGGTAGAAGGACAGTGGTTAGGGAAAGTATTTTGAATAATTTCCTTAGCTATCTTATTAATTAGTATTCTCAGTAAGTGTGTTCTCTACTGCTGAGTTATGGCCCTTCTGGCAGTTTACAGTTCCTATAGGTTTCCAACATTGTTGGAAAGGGTGGAATTGTACTCAAACCTGATAGCTATATTGTCTTGTCAGCAGATGGTAGCAATTGGACAGTGGCTCTTGAGTATACTCTCTCATTATAGTGACAAGAATCCCCCTGATTTACCAAAGAGCTCATGTTTCTGAAGCAGTTCAGAAAATTGCTGGAGTGCAGATGGTATAAAACCAAAGATTATGAAGCCTGGGCCAGAACAGCAGTGGCTGACATTACAGTCTATGTTTATTATATGGGGAAGGTGTTATATGGATCCAAGCTGTTTCGGCACGGGGGTGAGGAACATTTTTCAGCCGTAGGCCACTTTCTGGCACCTACATGCCAGTGGTGAGTAAGGCCCAAACGAAAGGGCATGGGCCTAAAGTACTGCAGGAGCTGGTGTGCCCACATAAATGTACTGCACACACCACATAATTCTGCTGCACACACATGCATATATGCAGGATCTCACTCTTTTTCACACATACACACAAATAGGCCTTATCAGTCTTAATTGCGAAAGAGGGTGATCCTCACAGAGACTGCATGGTTAACCCTTCCCTTCCTAGCTGCCCCCTTTGTGAAATCCATCCCCGCACCCATAGCAATTAGGCTTGAGTAAAGCCTTCCACTGGTACGGCTGTTTTCAAGCCTAATTACAGTGGAGGTTGTTTCCAGAAGAGGATCACAGCTGTGATTCCCTCCCCCCCCATGGCCCCCTGCACTGCAATTAAGCTTGGAAAAAGGATTCTATGGGCTCCAAATAGGAGGCTTTTTTTCAAGCCTAAAATCTGTAGGGATAGCTGGGGAGGAGGTGGGGTGCTGTGGGTGGGCTGTATCCTACCCATGGCCTGCCAGTTTCTTGCTCTGATTTAAGTCATTGTAGGCCAATTCCCAAAGTGTTAAATGGTGTTTCAACTGTTTACTTAGATTTGAGCTTTCTGTTTACAAAGAAACATTCAAGCCTCTTTTTCGTAAAGAGAAAATAAAAGAAAGGTATCTGATTGGAGAAACACATACTCAAAATAATACCTGTTTAAAAACCCTTGAGCTCAGAGCAAATGGATAAATAACATGGGGGGATCACAGTTGTTATGATTAAGGGCTTTTCCACACTGCCCTTTCTTCCACTCTTTCTAGGCAAGGACTGTGATATAAAGTGCTGTGTCCAAGTGCCCTCCATTTTTTATTGCTCCAGAGCTTTCCCCTGGGGTCAAAAACCCACTCTTTAAATTCCAATCAAAACAAATGTCAGTCCACTGAAAACCCAAATTGACATTTGCTCCAGTTTGGCTTTAAAGAAGGGTCATTGCGGAGAAAGCTCAGGGCAAAAAGACCAACCAAAACACACTCATATATGGAGCTTTAAAGCACAGACCTTTGCCTTGAAAGAGCAGAGTAAAAGGTAAATGTGGATAAATTCATTGTGTAAAGCACCTGTTTTCTGTAGGTACCTCGGATGACCCATTAGCTGCCCTTGTGCTGAGCACTGATGATGACATACTTGGAATTCTTTCTGATGATTTAGTGAAATCTGGGGATCATTCAGGTACATGTATATGTTTTTGTTGGTTTTGTGAAATTTGTCTTGATTTATAAAATCATCCTGTTCATGGTATTATGCAACTATTTATATATGTATTTGTTATACCATACGTATGCTTCAGCAAGCAAAGGACTCTTTCTTATTTCTTGCTTTGATCAATAAATCTGCACTTTATTTTACTTTGCACTTTATTGATGTGGGGATAACTTTTAAAAATCTTGTTGGTGTCTGGCATTCCCATGTACTATTTTAGCATGCAGCTGTATATACTTTTGGTTTATATTCTTTCTTGCTTTTTCAGCCTCTCCTTTTCTTTCTTTCTTGTTATAATCATCCATTTTATCTGGTTTGGATCTTGTAGGTCTTGATTTATGCACTTTCCAGGTTGAGAGCTCATCCTCCCCTTTTGGTAAGGAAATAAACAGTGGGTGATTCATGGTTAGAAGTAGTCATCTTTCCTAGTGGTTTCGGCTGATTTTTTATTTTTGCATGTGTATATATATTCCATGTCACTAAAAATGCTTTCATCTTTCACTATCTCTGTGTGCAGAGTCTTGTGCAATGTTAAATACCTGCCTGTGCAGTGCACCTAGTAGTGTTTCAGAATTTTGTTTTAAAATGTTGTGAATAACTGGATTTGTGTGTGTGCCTTTCACAGTACAAAGTAACACATTTCCTTCCTCCTGCACTATTTAAGTATGCTTTATAGAGCATCACAGTGATAGACTTCTTTTTAATTTAGTTTGTTGTATTATGAAAAGCATGAATAAAAAGTTAATATCAGTTTTTAATTTGGCCCTGGATAGACACTGCAACTTTGTCAAGCATAAAACACAAGGTTGGAGTCATTATTTTTAAAGATTATATAAGCTATTATGTCTTTAAGTATTATTTTTTGTAATGGCTTCAACACTGTATTTCCAAATATTTAAATTCATATACTGCTAAATATTGTAGTTACTAAGTGGTGAGTAAGTGCTATAAGTTAAGTGTGTTTATGATACTAACCCTTTTAAGTAACATTTGTATGTAGAATTCCAAGAATTCTATCATTCTTAGACTGGAAATTCTCAGCCACCTCATTCTAATCTCCTACACAACCACCACTCCCAATGCCTATATCACCCATTAGGAGAAACCCACAAGAAGACAGAGAGGTCATAAATAATCTAGATAACCTGGGCTTCAGATCCCCTTGAGACAAGTTGACTAAAACTCACTCAGTTGAGCCTCAGCAACCATGACCATGTGCTGCTTAGCAATATACTGGTGTTCACTAGCCAATCCAACATGAGGAAATACTTAGTTCCACCTCTCATTGGTGTGATGTGATAACAGGAACAAGTCTAGTATAATTATTAATCATTCAACAGAGCTTTTCCAAGTGGTTTAGGCCTTCTGCAGTTTGGCACAGTAGGACATGTGAACAAATCCTCAAAAGCATGCCTTGACATGTTTGCAAGGTTCTTCAAAGATAAGAGCCACTCACAACTGCCATGATTTGGATGCCACAGTTAATGCAGATCAGCCAAGGGAAGTGTCCAGGACACCTATTTCGTCCAGAGATAGCTTTGCTTTTTTCAGTGGGGAGGAAGGAGGTCCTGCGCAGGGGCAAATCATGTGGAAGGAGAAGAAGGTGGGAAACCCACCCTGTCCCACTCTATCTCCTCTCTCACACAACTTTGGGAGGCTCCAGTGGTCAGGGGTGTGTGGACTCTCTGGAACTCTTTGGGGTGTACTGAATAATATAAGCTGATCTCACAGTGCTTCATCCTGCTCACTGGCTCTTAGTCCTTTCCAGGCTCAATTCAAGATGACAATTTTGAACTTTAAGACCCTTTATAACTTAAAACAAGGGCTCCTGAATCTTTCTCCATCTAGACCTTACTCAAGGGCCCCTTACAAGTGAGATGGGCAAGTGGCCAAGGGAGAGAGAGGCCTTTACAATAGTAGCACCCCAGCTATGGATTGACCTCCCTAGGGACGGTCACCTACACCTGCCTTGGTGTCATTTTGGTGCCAGGCAAATATCTTTTTTTATTTTCCTATACTTTTTAATCTCTTTCAGCTTTCAGCTGTTTCTCTTCTCAGCAACTGGTTTTATGCTGTATTTGTACTTTCATAGTATCATTGTTACTGAATGTTAAATTGTTTTATTTCCTGTTGTGAGCTACCCTGAGAATATTATTACAAGGTGACCTATATAAATACTGTGAATAAATAATGTAAGTAAAAAAACACACACAAAACAGACAGAATCCAGATTTAGATCAGTTATGGAATAGATGAAGTACTACAGGTTCTAATATAGAGAAAGCAGTTCAGAGAGGAGATGGAGATATATTTTGAAGAGCCTGGAGGGAAGTCTCTCTTTTACTGTAATTGATGACAGACGCCTTTGCAGGAAGTTCAGAACCAGGAAGTGACTTGTGACAAAAAACTACTACTGTGTAATATATAGGAGAAAAGGCCAAGCAGAATGTTGTTTTTTGCTGAGCATCCCCAGCGCCACCCCCAGAGCCAAAGGTGGAAAGAGACACAATAATGTTTCTGGCAAACCACACCTATCATCTAAGGATAGCGCCTTGGGCAAAAGCCCCCAGTGTATTCTTGGCTCTCTTTGGCAAATGTTCTTTTTCACTAGAAAAGGTAGTCTTACAAAGAATCTTACAAAGAGGGTAGAGTCATCCATTTCTGCAGGCTATTTTTGTTTCACCAGATTTAGACACAATATTAAGTTCTCTGTAAATGTATCTATATCAGTTCTAAAGAAAATATTTCCTCCTTCAACTATTCCAGAGACAGTTTTGTAGTGTCCATAGGTTAACTCTTACCTGCTGATGAATATTTGCAAAGAAGCCTCTAATGTTAAATTAACCCAATCACTTGTTGGAATTGTTAAGTTCTTAATACCAGGAGAGGCTTATGATTCACGAAAATATTCAGTCAGGTTTGCAAAATCTTTGTTTCTTAGACCAAACGAGTTTTTTAGTTGGGTGTGTTATAGAAAAATATGCTTCAAATATATTTTCCAAGCAGTTGTTAAACTAGGCACCTCAGCTTATTGCTGGTCTTTTAGTTAAAACCATACTTTTCCTTCCATCAGCTGGACTAGATATTGGACCCATATCGGATGATCCATCCTCTATACCTCCACAAAGCGTCAGTCAGAGTTCACGGCCACTGAGTGAAGAACAGTTAGATAGAATCCTGAGCCCTGAACTGGACAAGATGGTCACAGATGGTAAATGTTTCTCTTATATCATTGGCTCATGAAGGATCTTCTTTTTAGATTTACTTCCTGCTTGGTTTTAATTAGTTGCAATTACCACAATTCACTGTACGTATATGTTTGCTAATGTTTCTGTTGATTTTACTTTGTTCAGGTGCAATTCTTGGCAAACTGTACAAGATTCCAGGTATGTTCTCTTGCTTTTTAGTATCATTTTATGAAGCTTACTAAATGCAACCGTACCTTATATACTCACATGCAGTGTTTTGCAGAGCTGGGAGGAAAGGATGTTGAAGACCTATTTACTGCTGTACTGAGCCCTTCAGCTACTCAGTCAACTCCTTTGCCACAACCCCCACCACCGCCACCTCCTCAACTCATGCATTTGCATAATCAAGGTTTGTTTATTATCTTTTTTTTTTTTGAAAAATATAAATGCAACTGCTAGCAATTCACACACAATTCAGTCATTGTCACCCAGTCTTGTGAAAACTAGAAGCTAGAGTATTGTTTTTGTAATTTTTTTATCAATAAAGTTATCCTATAAGGGTGGATATGTTTCTTTTGATACAGCCTGTCTCTTATCTACTAGGACAGTAGTGAACAACCTGTGGCCTGGCGGCTATATCCAGCCCTCTGGTTAGAGCAGGGCCACTCTATCTTTCTCTACGAAGTTGTATGTGTATGTGTGAGAGAGAGGTAGAAAGAGGAAGAAAAGGTGGCAGAAAACATTCTTCAGTGCTGCAAATTCCATCCACTTTTGTCTCTTCTCTTCCTTGCCCCACAGTCGCTCAGTTCCTGGTAAATTCTCCCTGAAGAAAGCCAGCCCTTGACAGATTCCCTGCCCCCGCTACTTCATTGGTTCCCACCCCTGTACTCAAGGATGCTTGGCCAACATCTTTTCAGCTCCTCCTGGCTCCAGCCAAGGAATAAGGAACATTATATGTTCCTGAAACCAAACATTGTCTCCTGTACAGCATCTCAGAACCCAGAAAACAATGCCAAAACAAGGCTTTAGTCTGCAAAATAGCATGATGTGAGAGGCAGAGTTATTTGAGCTTAGTCCCTGGATGTTATCTTCTTTCAAAGTCTTCAGAACAGAGTAAAATTTTTGAATGTTTAATATTTGGTGTATGCAGAAAATGTCCCTTCAAATGGTTTAGTTTAGTACTGTGAAATAGTGAAGCAGAGTTTTAGTTTGCTTTTCACATGCAAAGTACTACTATTACATTTTATTTTTCCTGACATAGAGTATTGGCTTTTGGATAGTAATCAGTTTTTTAATTATGATATTTTAGATTGTTGAAGTTATGGTGCTTTATGTTATTGTGAGCCACCTTGGGTGGGCTATGCCCTAAAAGCCCATATGTAAATAAATTGCTATAAATAAATATTATTTGTGTTTTCAACTTTTCTTTAAAGGAGAGAATGCATTTTCAAGAGTTCCACTTATAAATGGCCTAATTGGACCAAGCCCCCATCTCCCTCGTACAACTTTGGTTCCGGGAGGAGGTATAGGCTCATTTTCTACAATATCACAGCCACCATACACAGACACAAGGTGAGTAAAATGGAATAATTTGATATATCCTCTACTTCAGCATCGCTATAATGCTATTCATTGAACCTATAATGATGCTAACGAGTTGGGCTCTCTGATTTCTCTTCTTCCCGGGTTTTAGAGTAACCAAAATTATTAATAATTTTGAGGTGTTGCTATTTGTGTGTGTTTGTTGGAACAATGTATTTCCGTTTACTGAAATGAACAAATGCCTATTTTGCTTTGCTTTGCCAGGGATAAGAATACAGCATTTAATGCGGTGATGAATGATCCCACCAGTTCTTGGGTTCCTTCTGCTACACCACTGGATGGTGAAGGTGATACCATGTCTAACGCGCAGAGAAGCACTCTTAAGTGGGAAAAGGAAGAAGCACTTGGGGAAATGGCAACTGTAGCACCTGTTTTGTACACAAATATCAATTTTCCAAATCTAAAGGAGGAGTTCCCAGGTATGTTATAAATTGTAGAATCATAAATTGGAAGAAACCTTAAAAAATCTTATCTAATCCAACCTCTTGCCAGTACAGGAAGTCCACTGAGTTAAACCTTGCATTACAAATCTGTTAGGCACCAACCTTATTTCATAAAGTTCAACTTTTCTGAATTCTGAAAAAGGCAACAGTTTCATGTTTACTGTTTACTGATGCATTGATGATATTCCAAATCAATGCAAAATAACAAAATCTTACTCCCTTTTCTCCTCTGCATTCTCAGATTGGACTACAAGAGTGAAGCAAATTGCTAAATTGTGGAGGAAAGCAAGCTCACAAGAAAGAGCTCCATATGTGGTAATGAGTATTTGCCATTTTTGTTGAAACAGAAAAAAATGTTATGCCTCTGATTTCCATTAATTAGTCTAAAAGTATTTTAAGTTTTAAAACTGCTGTAAAGCACACTGCTTCTGCAAAGTGCATTTTACATACATGAATTTCAGTTAGTTTTCTTAATTTACTTTTTATGCATTTGGGGCCATACTTACTTTCTTCTGACTGCTGTTTTGCATCTCTAAAAACCTAGTGTTGAATTTGCACACTAAACTTTTAAAAAACTGACAGGATGATTTGATCCTCTGGAAAGTAAAGATCATGAACATCACCCGGAAATTAATTCCTATAGCTGTTTTTAAATGGTTAAATTGATTATATTATTAACTGAAATGATGTCTGTTGTTTTTTAATTTCCCATTTGCTCTGTTTACTGCTTACAGTGGTTAGCTTGATGTCTGATATTGTCCCAATTCTCTTCATATGTTTCATGAAATAGTGAAGCTGCTGTTGGTGCAAAACACATGGATAGGACTCTTTTTCTTGTACTGTTTTCTGTGTGTGTGTGTGTGTGTGTGTGTGTTTTGCTAACTGCACCTTTGATATGACATAGGTGTGTGTGTCTAGGAAGATTAGTAGTTCACAGGTACCATAAGACTCTTTGTTTTTGCTACAACAAACAAACATGGCTACCTTTCTGGAAATGTAACCGAGGGTGTCCTAGTTTCTTATTTCCTATGTGAAATTTATTCAAACCCTGTAAACCGTTTGTGGGTATTGTGTTGGTAATAAAGAATGGCATCACTTCCAATATCAGTCTAAACAAGTCTAAAAAATTACATGTGTGCTTGTTTTGCAGCAAAAAGCCCGAGATAATAGAGCTGCCTTGCGGATCAACAAAGTGCAGATGTCTAATGATTCCATGAAAAGGCAGCAGCAGCAGGATAGCATTGATCCAAGCTCTCGTATCGACACTGAACTCTTTAAGGACCCATTAAAGCAGAGGGAATCAGAGCATGAGCAGGAGTGGAAATTTAGACAGGTGTGTTGCATTTGGTCTTTGATTCCCCCTTTTGTCTAGTACAGCTGTAGAAAGAGCTGCCCTTAATTAACATCAGATGCTAGGAAAGGAAATAGTAGTTTATCATATACTTTGTATATGGGCTGTGTACAGCAAGTATAGGTAGCCTTTGAAGTGACATCTACATAATCCTAGCACCTTAACTGAGAATTCTCAATTTAAAGTAACAAAAAGTGGGGCTAAAATTAAACTTCCTCCATTTGCTACCGTTTTGTGACTGGCTCCATCCCTGTACCTCCTCTATGTAGACTGGTAGGCCTCAGTAAGTTTTAGGCCCCTCAAATTGGACCCGTGGTTAGAAAGTTTAAGAAGCCCCGCCATACTGCAAATGCCTGAAGAACTCAAAGCCATTTCATAGTTCAGCTTCTCGGTGAGGCACCACATGTGTAGAAGGTACTTCTCAAGTCATGAGCATTTGTAGAGGCTACTCGTAGCTATTACAAATGCATGGAGGATTATTTCCACATAGTGTTTCACAAGAAAGTTAGCAGGTTTCCCCCCACTAGTGAAATAAAATGTCATTTTGATAGTCAGTGCATTTAGCATATGTAGACCAATGTATTGTGAGCTGCATGCTATGTTAGCTCATGTGCCAAGCCACCATAGGGATAATTTTGTGTGATATAAGAAACTCAGAATAGGACCTTTAAAAATAAAGTTCACGAGCCTCTGGTACTTTCACCTTGGATGGAATGTCCAAGAAAGTTACCGTATTTTTCGCCCCATAAAACGCACCGGCCCATAGGACGCACCTAGTTTTTTTGGGGGGGGGGAATAAAGGAATTTTTTTTTATTTCCCCCCCCAGGTGCACTGCACTAATCCCGAAGTTTGGGGCATGCGGAGCTCAGCGCGCCCCAAGCTTCTGGATGCCGGCAAGCAGTCCGCTAGCCCTGGGAGAGCCGCGCGGCTCTCCCAGGGCTAGCGGACCGCTGCGCTAATCCCGAAGCTTGGGGCGTGCGGAGCTCAGCGCGCCCCAAGCTTCTGGTGCCGGCAAGCAGTCCGCTAGCCCTGGGAGAGCCGCGCGGCTCTCCCAGGGCTAGCGGAGCGCTGCGCTAATCCCGAAGCTTGGGCCGTGCGGAGTTCAGCGCGCCCCAAGCTTCTGGGTGCCAGCAAGCAGTTCGCTAGCCGTGGGAGAGCCGCGCGGCTCTCCCAGGGCTAGCGGACCGCTGCGCTAATCCCGAAGCTTGGGGCGTGCGGAGCTCAGCGCGCCCCAAGCTTCTGGTGCCGGCAAGCAGTCCGCTAGCCCTGGGAGAGCCGCGCGGCTCTCCCAGGCCTAGCAGAGCACTGCGCTAATCCTGAAGCTTGGGGCGTGCGGAGCTCAGCTCGCCCCAAGCTTCTGGGTGCAGGCAAGCTCTCCGCTAGCCCTGGGAGAGCTGGGTCTCTCACAGCTAGCGGATAGCTTCCTGAAGCCTGGAGAGCGAGAGGGGTCGGTGCACACCGATGCCTCTCACTCTCCAGGCTTCAGCGAAAGCCTGCATTCGCCCCATAAGACGCACACACATTTCCCCTTCATTTTTGGAGGGGAAAAAGTGTGTCTTATAGGGCGAAAAATACGGTATACAGTGTCCCTGTATCTTTTAACAGAGGTTGTCTTTCTTCTGCAAATTTAAGTATATATTCTCAGAGATCTGCACGTTTGATATTAGTCATCTGGAAGCCTGCATAAATAATATACATATTAGAAATAATTGCCTCCATATACTTAATTTGTTGGAACTTTTCAAATGACCTTAAAATGTCCTTATGAGTTCTTTACTATTGTTTGATTTCCTGATAGTTATAATGCAACCTGGTTTTTTCCTTTCCTGAAACAGCAAATGCGTCAGAAAAGTAAACAGCAAGCTAAAATTGAAGCAACTCAGAAACTTGAGCAAGTGAAAAATGAGCAGCAGCAACAGCAGCAACTGCAACAACAACTTGGGTCACAGCAGCTTTTGAACCAGTCAGGTTCAGACACACCTAGTAGTGGGATTCAAAGTCCTTTAACCCCTCAGACTGGCAATGGAAGTATGTCTCCTGCACAACAGACATTATATACAAAACAGGTTCCTGGTACCCCTACTTCTACACCTTCTGATGTTTTCTTAAAGCCACAGGCCCCACCTCCACCTGCGACACCAAATAGAATGCCTGTTCAAGATGCACATTGCCAGGCACCATCACAACAGATGTTTCCTCCTTGCTCCTCTACCAGACCACCTTCTCCTGTTGACCCTTATGCAAAAATGGTGGGAACTCCTAGGCCACCACCTGTTAACCAAAATCAAAACTTTGTCAGAATAAATTCTGTTACATCGGTAGATATCTGTCCACCCCCTTCACCCCTATCCAGGCCAGCTCCGGCATCTGAATCAACAGGGAGCAGGCCATCACCTGTCAGAGATTCATGTTCTTTGTCTCCAGTCAACAGTGACCCTTATGCAAAAGCTCCTGATACACCCAGGCCTACAATGGGAACGGAACCTTTCTCCAAACCTTTGGGAATATCAAGATCACCTTTAATTGCAGAACAACCAGGGAAAGGATCTTTATCAGTGGCAAACAGCGACCCCTTTGCTAAACCACCTCCAAGAACAGATGCGTTTCAAAGGCCCCGGATGTCTCCTGCTGACTCATATGCACGCCCACCATTGACTCCCATTCCTGCTGTTGAGGGAAGTCCTGGCCCATTTAAAACTCCAATGCGCCCAACTCAGTCCCCACAAGATCCGTACGCTTCAATGCCACCAACCCCACGGCGCATGTCTGTGGACCCCTACGATCGGCCTGTTTTGACACCAAGGCCAATAGATAGCTTTTCACACAATCCATCTAATGACCCATATAGTCAGCCTCCTCTGACTCCGCATCCAGCAATAAAAGAGACTTTTGCCCACCCACAAAGAGTAGTGCGAAACCAGGGTGATTCTTTTTCTCAGTCTGGAACTATTTCAAGGGCAGTTGCTCAGGACCCTTATGCCCAGCCTCCGGGTACTCCTCGGCCTGTTGCAGACCCCTACGCCCAGCCTCCGGGTACTCCTCGGCCTGTCTCAGACCCCTACGCCCAGTCTCCGGGTACCCCTCGGCCTGTCGCAGACCCCTACGCCCAGCCTCCGGGTACGCCTCGGCCTGTCGCGGACCCCTACGCCCAGCCTCCGGGTACTCCTCGGCCTGTCTCAGACCCCTACGCCCAGCCTCCGGGTACTCCTCGGCCAGTCACAGACCCCTACGCCCAGCCTCCGGGTACTCCTCGCCCCACTGCTGTTGACCCATACATGCATCAGCCACTCACACCAAGACCTGCACAGACTGGAGACTTATTTGCTCAGGTTTCAGCTAATCAAAGGCATTCTGATCCATATGCCCAACCGCCAGGTACACCAAGGCCGGTTAGTAGTGATCCATATTCTCAACCACCAGCAACACCAAGGCCTGGAATTCCAGAACCTTACAGTAGACCAGCCCTCATGTCAAATCGTGATCCTTATCTGCAGGCATCACAGAACAGGACCTTACCTGGGACATTTGTAAGGCCATCAGATCCGTGTTCTCAGCCTCCAAAGCTATTGGGACCTGCTGTGACAGATTCTTTTAGCCATGCTTCAACAGCACCACCTTGTGATCCTTATGATCAACCTCCAATGACTCCAAGACCTCAGCCAGAAACTTTTGGAACCGCTCAGCTTCCCCACGATGTTGCAGATCAGCCAAGATCTGGATCAGAGGGGAATTTGGGCTCATCTGCAAACTCTTCCATGAGCTTGCAGGGAAAACAGTTCCCCCAAGCTTCTCCTGGCCCAGTACCAACAGCTGGAGCAACAAATACACAGACCACAATGTCTCAGGCAGATGCAGAAAAAATAAGACAAGTGAGTTTACTCTTGAATAACGTGCTTGTGAAAACCATGAGATGCCAGAGTTGATAGAACTTATCAATTGTGGCTGTGTTGTATCAGTAAATCATTTCTTTTATACTATAAGATGCAGGTATTTTGTATTCTGTGGCAGTAGTCTTATCATCAGTATCAGGCCTTTAACACTGTCTGTATCCTAGTGAAACCACTTCAGGGTTTACTGGTGATTACAAAGCCCTGAACAACATAGAACCGAGATACCTGAAGGAACACGTATTCCTTTATTTTCCTTCCTCTGCTTTATTTTCCTTCCTCTGCCAGGGAGGCCCTTCTGTTTGTCCCATCTCTTGAGCGGTTCTCAGTTACACAAAATAGGATCTTCTCAATGGTGACACCCCAATTGTAGAATAATCTCCCCCTCGAGATAATGGCTGGTGCGGACATTGTTTAGTGTTTTTAGCACCAGCTAAAAGCTCATCTCTTCCTTCAGGCTTCTGATGCAGAGAGGGGAACTGATTTTGTGATATTAATACTGGAAGGAGATATGTGTTACTTATGTGCTTTTTCTATGTTCTTCTAATGTTTTATTTACTGTTTGTTCTGTTTTGATGTTTCATTATGTATATAACCTGTCCTGGGATTGCTTGCTGATAAAGGGTGGGATAAGAATGAAATAAATAAATGAGCTGAATTGTTTTTGTTCCCTGTCAGCGCCAGAAATTACGTGAGATTATTCTGCAGCAGCAGCAACAAAAGAAGAATGCCATCCGTCAAGAGAAAATGCCACAAGAGCCTACCATAGCACCTCATGGAGGATCTACTCAACCATGGCAGCAGCAAGAAAATCTGAACCAGATTTTTAACAGGCCGCCTCCTCCGTATCCTGGGAATATTAGGTCAGCCATTGTCCCTCCCAGCGGACTGAGGTTCACAGGTTTTCCCATCGATGGGCAGTTTAATAGACCCCAATTTCCAGGAGATATGGGTGGAATGGCAATGAGACCTCATGGAATTAGGTATACTTCTTGATTACTTCATCATAAAATATGTCATTGTTTAATAAATTTGCGGGTTCTTTATCTATATGTTTTAAGTGTTGGTTATTTTAAGTGACCCTTTAAAAATGTTCCGGTTTAAAATTATATCTCAATGTAATGCTGCAAACACATTAAAGGCTACACTCAATCACTTTATCAAACCTGCTGAACATTTGCTTTTCTGTGGAAAAACAACAAAGCAGGGGCAAAAATATATGACCTCTTCAAGTATCTTTAATTTCAAAATTGTTCTACAAGTAGGTTTAAATTCTTTAGTGCAAAATATATGACAGAACAAAGGTATGTTCCGGGCAGTAATGAGGCTCTATTGAGACTGTAGGTTTAAGAGCAGACTATAAATAATATATTGCAAACTTGTATTTCCTTATCGCAGTAAATGCTTGTTTAGCCCAGATAATACATGGATTAGCCTGAAACTTGATTTTTTTCACTTGTTTTTCTTGATTATTTCAGTAGTTATGTAAATTGCCTTAATTTAAACCAGTCCACTCTGTTTTGACACATACTCTGGATGTCATCAAAATATGAAGATAAGCATGTATTGCTACTTTAGATGTAATGAACATCTAGTCCAATAATTTGTTTCATTAACAGCCAGTCAGAATGTAAATTGGATGGCAAAGGTGTCACTTCAATTTATTCAAAAGATATAATATCCCACAAAATTGATTTGTTGTGTAAACTTTCTACAATGTACAATCCAAGTCAACCAAATATTTTTTCCCCCAGATTTGGTTTTTCTGGAGGTGGTCATGGTCCTCCACCATGTCAAGAAGGTTTCCTTGGGCCTCCCCAGCAAATGCAACGTGCTGGAGTTCCACCACAACTCAGAAGATCAATTGACATGCCTAGACTCCCTAACAAGCCACAAATGGGCAACCCTATTGGACTCTCACAGCATTTCCCACCACAAGGTATTCAGGTTCAACAGCACAACATCATGGGGCAGGCATTTATTGAGCTCTGTCACAGAGCACCCGAAGGCAGGCCAAGACTTCCTTTTAATTCCTCATCAGCTATTACGAACACAGTCCCCCAGCATCAACAACATACAGGATTTGTACCTAGACAGGACTGTCAAGGCCCAAGACACCTAGAGCCCACAAGACGTACTTCTCAAAGCCTAAACAATCCATTGCATGTGGCAACTGGTTTGGAGCATTTACCGCCAGGTCAGCAAGCTATAGTGAATCCCAACCACCCACCTGTATTAGTCATGTGTTCTTTAGGTCATCCACCAGTTAATGATGCTTTTTCAGGAGGTTCTTTGCCAACAGCAACACCTACTGAGGCAGCAAGTGACTTACAGATTCCCAACCAACCCACTGATGGATTAGAAGAAAAGCTTGATCCTGATGACTCCTCTGTAAAAGATTTAGATGTCAAGGACCTTGAGGGTGTTGAGGTTAAAGATTTAGTTGACGAGGACCTTGAAAATCTAAATCTAGACCCAGAAGATGGCAAAGGAGATGAACTGGACACATTAGATAATCTTGAAACAAATGATCGCCACCTTGATTACCTCCTAAGATCAGGCGAATTTGACATAATTGCCTACACTGATCCAGACCACGATTTGGGTGACAAAAAAGGTATGTTTAGTGAGGAGCTAGATCTTAATGTCCCCATAGATGAAATACAAGGCAAAGCAGAAGATACTCAGCAAAAGCAGCAGGATGAAAAACCTGCCACTCCTACAGCACTGTCTCCTCAGAAAAAAACGGCTGAAGTCAGTGAAATTAAAACAGAAGTTATGTCTCCAAACACATTAGAAGAAACTAAATCTGAAAGTGAAAAAAGAGATGTAAGTGTGGCATCCTCCGGCGCTCAGTTTATGACTGAAACAGAGTTACATGATGGAGAGGCAACAGCTGTGATGCCCCATAATGTGGAATTACCTGGCAAAACAAATATGAATGAGGAAATCACTGTTCCCAGCTCAGATACTGTTCCGGGCCCTGCTCCAACATCAGCTCAAGGTTCTTGCAATATCTCTGGATCCACTCCTGTTCTTACAAGTTTGTTAGCTAATGAGAATTCAGAAAACCCTGATGTCGGGCCTCTGGGCTCTCCGCCTAATCCACAGCCAGCAGCACAAATCAACCCTGTTTCAAGTATGCCGCAAACTTTAATGACATCTGCTGGTCAAACCATGGAAAATACTGTACCTAATGTGAACATGGTTCCACAAATAAGCCATAACTTCTCACAAGGGACGGCGGTAAATCCAGCCTTTATTCCTGGCCAGACAGCTAATAGCTTTGGGGCAGTGCAGCCTGGTAATCAAACTGTGCCTGCTGTAAATCGACCCGGCCCCAGTGGTATGCCTGGGCCACAGCCGATGATGATTCCACAAACATTAGCCCAGCAGCAAAATCGAGAGAGGCCTCTTCTGCTAGAAGAACAGCCTCTTCTGCTGCAAGATCTTTTGGATCAAGAAAGGCAAGAGCAGCAGCAGCAGCGACAGATGCAAGCCATGATTCGCCAACGTTCAGAGCCATTTTTCCCCAACATTGGTATGTTTTTGTTTTTTCTTTGATAATGCTAAGTGCGATAGAAACCAACAACCATAGACCGTATTTTTCCGTGTATAACAACAATTTGGGGTGACTCAAAATTAAGAAAATACACTCGGCACTATCCGTGTATAAGACGACCCCAATTTTAAACATTATTTTAACATAAAAAAGCCTAGTCTTACACATGGTAAAGTACGGTATTAATACTTGGAATGTCCACCATTTGATAAAATTTATTATCTCTATTGTGTTTTCTAATTTGTTTAATCTGTATGTAGAAAAAAAGAAAATAAAAATTGCAATAGGTCCGAGAGGTTTTCTGTTCCTACAGGGAAAGTGTGTATTCGGAATCCAATAGACATAGCTTGCTGAGCAGCTGAAAGCGTGGATTATAGAAGCTGAAATATTCATCTGGTGCCTAGCCTGAAACAATGCTGTCAACCTCAATTGAATTTTGGGGGTGGGGGGCTGCCAGTCCATTTTTACTGGCCCTCCTAGTATAGGAAGGAGGAATATGAGTGGGAATTTGAGTGAGAAGTAAAGGTGAAGGGAATAATTTGGGACAAGGTGCAGCATATTAGGTGTCTTCCACAAGGGGAAGAGCAAATATGCTTCTTCATTCTGCCAAACTCTGTTCATGTTCTCTATTTGCATATGCATTCAAGAGTGTGTGTGTTTCTGTTCAATTGGATTGGGCAAGCAGGTGCAGATCAGTTACACTGCCACTCCTTATAACCACATTCCCCACTGGTATATTCTGTTTCCAAACTCCAGTTAATATGTTAGTATTCTTATTGTCATTGTATATTCTTTGTTTTGGATTCAGAGCATGGTATAACATGCTCTGCAGGTGTGAGAATGGCAAAAACTTACTTTTGCTATTCTCATAAGGCCAAGAATGTCATGTTAGCAAGTCAGTTAGGGAGAGATCACTGCTCCAGCTCTCACTTCAATTTATTGAAATTTGTATACTCAGTTGAAGCAAGCCAGTAAGAGGAAATCCTTGAGGAAAGACTCTGTCATGAAGGCGACAGGTAGAGTAAAAACCTCAAAGCAAATACATGGGTAGGTGAAAGCAATCTACACAGTCCATTACCAGGCATCCTTCCCTCTCTCCCTCCAGCACTATGGTTACTTCTCTTGCAAACAAGGTATTATGCTGCTGGCACCAGCTCAGGGCTGGTATAAAGAGGGAAAATGGCACCTAAGAGAACTGCTTCTGTCTGAAACATTCCCTATGATGCCTATCAGCATTCTAGCATCAATCTATTAGAGTCACCCTGTCTTAATGTAGTTTGAACCAATTATTAAGTGTGAATTTCTAAAAGACCTATAGTAACCACATTAAATTGTCTTTAAAAATAATTGAAACGTCAGTGGGCCAAGTTTTTCTGTCATAATTATGAAACTTTTAAAAATGGGCTTCAACAGGTTAGCAGTGGTGAACAAATGATATGCTTCTCCACACTGGCTATTTTATATAATGAATACTTATTCTTCTTAAATTTTGGTTTCATAGATTTTGATGCAATCACTGATCCTATAATGAAAGCGAAAATGGTGGCTCTGAAAGGGATCAATAAAGTAATGGCACAGAACAATATGGGCATGCCACAAATGGTCATGAACAGGTAGGCAAAGATTGTGACTATTTTAGCTTCTCTTAGATATCAGCATGAGTTTCCGCTCACTGAAATTTCAGGTTATTCTGATAGCTGTTACCTTCCTTGGGAGATTAGCAAAGTAAATTTTAGCATTAATTTTACCATTAATCATTAATTTTGTGATTCATGTCATACACACAAACAGCTGTATTCCTCTGCACATAGCAATAACTCTGTGGTATGCAGAAAAGGGCAGGGGCTGGGAAGGTGAAGCAACAGACTGTGCATGCCCAGGAGCACACTGTTTCCCTTCTGAGATTAGTTTATATCAAAATCTCATATTATTAACACTTCATTAAGTTTAGCTGTAAAACAAATCCAAAATGTGATTTTATTTACCCATTACTAGATTTGCCTTTATGGGTCAAGCAGTGCCAGGAGTACCAAGTGGTGAAAGCCAGAATCTTGTCCAGCAAGCAATCACACAGGTAACGTGTCCTGAAATTTGAAGTAAAGCAGATTTTCGTAAGTGGAATTGTGGTCTAAAAGCTGCTGTGCTATAATGGATAGAGCATTCAGACAAACCTGCATCCATATCCACAGCCACTAATGTTTTCATGAGTTGAGTAAGTCTCTGGCCTGAAACCCTAGACATTTGAATTGTCCTTACCTGATATGAGCAGGTGAGTTGCACTGTTACACCTTATTGCAATGATCATCTCTTTGTCAGAGGAGCTCATCATCCCACAAGGGAAGCAGGATGTTTTCTGGACTGGGTCCATAACTATGCCACAACCTATAACCCAAACCCAGTAGCAGCAGCCTCTTGGCCACGTGTTGAATGTAGCCTGCGTGCAGAAATATGTTTCTTGTGCACAGATTCCCATTCCTCACAGCTTCAGAGCAACTGTAAAACAGAATTTTGTTTAACGCACTCTGTTTCTCCCCCACTTTCAAGGATGGAAACCTAACACCGCAGATGTCTAGGCCCAACCCTCCAAATTTTGGTCCTGGTTTTGTAAGTAAGTATAAAACTCTCATAAACTGATATTAGACTTTGAAGCCAACTCCATGGGCACATATTATATTTCAGAACACACACAGCTTATTTGCAAGCCTATTCAAAGACAATAATTGAATTATGACACAATTAACTGAAATATTCTGAGCCAGTGCATAATAAGCTTTTGAAATGTGACAACCTACCGAACTTATAAAATGTGGAAAAACCAGTTGCAGAAACATCTCAGTATAATTAGCCTTGCTTAGATGATAATAATATTTGGGTAATAATAACCAACCTGACATTCATTTTCATATATATTTTATATAAACCTATTTTTAAAAGGGGGAGAGAGATTTTGTAGCCCCATTGTCAGTTTCAAAGGAGTAGCACTTGATTCCTTGGTTAGGGTAAGAAAAGATTGGCCTTAAATTCTGCCTTGAAAGATGTTAATGCATACTTGCATGCTCCAGATTTTGTTGATGCTTTACATCCTCTTTTCTTATTTTATTCAAAATAATTTATTTTTTCTCTATTACAAAAAGAGAACGGTGTTAATACTTGGTGTGGGAGGCTGATACGAAAGAAAATCCCTTCTTTTTGAAATCAGTTTGAAAATGAGATTTGTGAAAGTTTGCAAAACCCATGGTAAGAAAATTGATTTGTTGTGTCTTATCCTTAGATGATTCACACAGAAAGCAATATGAAGAATGGCTACAAGAAACACAGCAGCTGCTTCAGATGCAGCAGAAATTCCTTGAAGAGCAAATTGGAGCACACAGAAAATCAAAAAAGGCACTATCTGCAAAACAGCGCACTGCAAAGAAAGCTGGTCGAGAATTCCCAGAGGAAGATGCAGAGCAGCTCAAGCATGTTACTGAACAGCAGAGTATGGTTCAAAAACAGCTTGAACAGGTGAGAGTTTATCAATAACTAAATTGCAAGTGTTGCAACAGCAACAATTTTAAAACTGGCAAAAGAGGTGGTAGCAATTTTTTATAAAGAAACAAAAGTATAAGATTCAGAGCCACATAAGTATTTTTAGATTTTCACAAACTCCTGAATTATTGTCACCTGTCAAAGCTATCATTTTTGAACAGGTTAGAGCAGGTTGCGGTATCCCCAAAATTTAAACCTGGTCTAGTCTAACCTTTGACTTGATTTTGGGACAAAAATGGTCTTGGCTGCCCACGTGCCTGGCCTGTGCCACAGAGCAGACAGAACAAATGCAACCATGTTGTTTCTCCTGGACCTCTCAGCAACATTTGATACCATCATCTATAGTACTCTTCTGGATAGCCTCTCTGGAATGAACTTGAAGATATGATGGACTGGGCCTTTTCTGGAGAGGCGGATCCAGCAGGTGCTGCTGAAAGACTTCTGTTTCCCTGTGCTTTTAACATTTACATGGAGTCAGTGAGAGAGATTATCCAGACGTTTGGGATGAGTGTAAATAGGTAAATATGAATACATGGTTATAGAGAAAAGCATAGCACACAGCTTTACCTTGCATTCCCATTTACTACCTGGGAGGTGGTAGAAATCCTGAACAGGTGTCTGCAGGCAGTTCTGGATTGGCAAATAAGCTGAAACATAATCCAGCTAAGATGGTACATTGATCCGGATGGTGGTTTTTAACTGGCTATGAATGGAGTTGTACTCTTTCTGAAGAGTCAGGTCTGCAGTTCAGGGGTTTTCTTGAACCCACTTTAGGTGTTCATAATGGGGCTTAAATAACCACACACAGTAGGGAGAGCATGAATAAGCACAATAACTCTGTCCCCCATCTCCATTGCCCTCCACATGTTCAAGGGTAACTATCTTTAGCAGTGACGCCTCCTTTACTTGTGGAGACTCCTACTCATTTTGGGACCCTGATTTTCTAGTTGCCCATGAGCTGGGGGCAGGGGGAGTGGCGCTACATTAATGTAATATAGTATAATACATACCAAATTAACAGATTTAAAGTCTATCAAATTTATTGTGGCATAAGGTTTCATGGACTAGAGTTCACTTTATCACAGGCATGAAGTGTTAGCCTCCATTGATAGTAGGCAAAGGTGAATAAATGGGTATAGAGAAAAGCATATTAATCTTTATTTCCTCTTGGCTAGCAGGGCTTGTATGTTGGGTGACGGCTCCAGCTAACATACCATCCCTGCTAAGCCACAGGAAATCTACCCTTCAGGTGGGTCAGTTGTTCTGTTTCCCTTCAGCTAGCAGGGATGGTATGTTAGGTAGAGCCATAACCCAACATACCAACCCTGCTAAGCTGAAAGAAATCTACCCTTCAGGTGCGCCAGTCGTTCTTTTCTTTGCAGCTCAAATGTAGACAATATAAGGAAAAAGAGTGAATTTATATATCACAGAAATGAATATCAGTTAACTAATTTTAAAAAAGAAAGAAAGTTTGTAAAATGTTGTGCCCGGTATTTTCTTAAATATTTTTTCATTGCTTATATGTATTAAGGTTTGTTTTTTCGCAGAAGTCTCCAGCTTAAGAAACAGAAAATGTACTTTTATGGGACATCACTTAATAACATGCTTACATTGTAGATACGAAAGCAACAGAAAGAGCATGCAGAACTCATTGAAGAATATCGGATTAAACAGCAACAATGTGGAATGGGACCCCATGCAATGATGCCAGGTATGCCTGCTCAGCCTGCAATGGTCACAGGAGGATCTCCACCAGCAGTGGGTCAGCAGAGTTTCCCAATGGTATCTCAACAGCTTCAGCATCAACAGCATGCTATAGTTGTTCCTGGACAACCCAATCCACCCAGAATGCCAAGTTTGCCTGGATGGCAACCGCCCAGTGCTGCTTCAGCACACATCCCACACAATGTACCAAGGATGCAACCGCCAATGGCACAGTTGCTGGTGAATCCTGTTACTCCCACTTCTGTGTCAGCTCCTAGCTCAAATGTGCAGTCAGGGCCACCACCACGTGTAGAGTTCGATGACAACAACCCATTTAGTGAAAGCTTTCAAGAGCGTGAGCGAAAGGAGCGTTTGCGAGAGCAGCAGGAAAGGCAACGAATTCAGCTTATGCAGGAGGTGGATCGGCAGAGAGCTCTGCAGCAGAAAATGGAAATGGAACAGCACAGTACAATGGGCTCAGAATTAAATGCCAGAACTTCTTTGCCTCAAATACCGTTCTTCAATTCAGACCTACCTTGTGATTTCATGCGGCCTCCACGGCCTCCTCAGCAATCTCCACAGCATCAACAGCAGCAGATGGGACCCATTATGCAGCAAGGACCTCTAAACTCCCCACCTCCTTCCAGCTTTCCGCAGTGTAGTGAGCGGCAGCCAGTGGGATCTTCCTCCTTTGTTCCCGATCCTCCCCCACTTCCAGACGGAAGTCCCCCTTTCCATTCTGTGAAGCAGCCACGTGGAAGCTTTTCACAGTACCAGGTTCGGCCTCAGTTTGCCACTGGTCTGCCTGGAGTTTCTCCTGGAACTGGCAGTGGTCCCCCCTGTGGTCAGGACGCCATGCCCCATGGAACAAACTTTCCTGGAACAAGTCAGTCTCTCATCCAGTTGTATTCTGATATCATTCCAGAGGAGAAGGGCAAAAAGAAAAGAACCCGAAAGAAGAAGAAAGAGGATGATGCTGAGTCAGTAAATACCCCATCAACCCCACATTCAGATATAACTGCACCCCCAACTCCAGTTGTTTCAGACGCTGTCTCCATCCCAACAGTTAGCACGCCTGGTGAACTTTCACGGCATCCAGGAGAATCGGAGGCAGAGGAGCTGCCAGGCTCATCACCTCCAAATGCTGCAGAGAGTCAGTCTTCCTTAGAATTGAAAAGTCAGCTCTCCGGTACTGATTTGCCACAAAACATATTGCCTGAGCAGCCAGGCATGAACCAGGAGACAGACAAGGACAAGACAGAGGCTTCTATGAGCATTCAGGAAATTAATCAGGAAAAGACAAGCGCTGATCAATGCCCTAGTGAGGCTGAGCCTAAGATGGAGAATGAAAATGGCATTAAAGTGGAAGAGGAGAAAGCTACGGTGCAGCCTTCCCCTTCCTTGCAGAATCAGGCACAACCTGACAGCATTCCAGCAGCAAAAGGGGAATCAGGGAACGAACTCCTCAAACACTTGCTTAAGAACAAAAAATCTGCCTCTCTTTTCAAGCAGAAAGCAGAAAGCAGCTTACAGTCAGAAGAGAGCGCTAAGGAGAGCAAATTCGTGGGGAAACGGGATCCGATGGAAGGCAGCATGGTAACCAATTTTTATTATTAACATCCAAACTTAGAGGGTATTGGAAATGATGCAGCATTGTGTATTTATTGTAAATTTATTGTAAATTTAAAACAGCCCAGCCGCTAAGGATATGCCCTTAAAAAAACAAAGGCATTACTGGTTGAACATGTTCCTCCTTCATAATCTTCTGTATATGGGCTTTCACCCCCTCTAGAGGTCATCAAGTAAAGCAGGCAATGGAGAAGCATGATTCAAAGGCAAACTCCACAGCCTTTGAATATATAGTTGCAGCATCCCAGCCTTTACGCGTGACAAATATACAGAGCTACTCGCAAGCAACTGTTTTAGTGAATATCCAGTTTAGATGTGAGGAGAAGCTTAAGATTGTATGGAAAATTATAAACCTCAGTTTTCCTTTGATGTGCTGGATTATGGTCCCTGAACAGATACTATCATAAAGCAGTCATTTGTTTATATTAGATAAGGAACGGCAAAAGTTCTTGTATTTTTGATTTTAAGGTTTTTTTTAGCACTTGAGTCACACACTTACTCAAAATAAGTTAGTTTGAGCACAGTAATAAACTAGTGATATTCATTGATGAAGATATTCTGCATCTTAGAAAGAATAACTATAGTCATGCTGAACACTGAATAATATATTTTGACAGCCAATTTAGTAATTCATAGCTAGCATATCTTCCAGGGAGTCACTCTTGTACATTCATAAACTCTTGCGCCTCCCAGAGAGAAACCTGCTGTTGTGAACTGATAATTGCACAATATTCTTGAAAACTGGATAAAACCAGTGCTTGGAAGGTTTTGCTGCCATTAGCACTCTGTTTGTATGTAAATAAATTATACTGATAATTTTAAAATGGCTTTTGTATTTGAACTTAAAGGCTATAATTTTTAATGACAGTGATTCTTGGTTTGACATTATTGGAATCTAAGATCAGAGAGCTTATTTGTGTCTGTGAAATATTACTGTAGAATGCTGGGGTTCTGATTTCATTAGGTGTGTATGCTTTGTCATTATTGCAGCCTGTCAAGAGCCTCTGGACATTGTTAAGCAAAACAACATGTTAACAAAAATACTAGGGCAGGAAGGAATCACATAGAAAGGGTGGCATTTCTCTAGCATGGGTGCAATTATATACTTCTAAACTTCACCCTCTGTTTCTCTTCACCCTCCTAAAAGCAATCATTAGGGAATCCATTGCAGGGTACATTTGGATGTGGTAACAGCCAGCTTCAGAGAGCAGATTTAGGACATGAAATGAAAAAACAACGAAATAAACGAACTCAGAGGGCGGGTGAGAAGGCAGCACCTCGATCTAAGAAGAGAAAAAAAGAGGAAGAGGAAAAGCATGCTATTTATCCTAACACCGAAACATTTATGCAGTTAAAACAGGTGAGCACTGAAGGGGTAAAGAGCTTAAAGACTGAAGATATATTATGTCACTGACTATACTGAGCACCGTAATGTTTAGGGGTTTTTTTAGTATGCTTGTTTATTCACAGTAGTTGATAACCTAGAAATACACGTATTTACATTTTTAAGTACACTTAATATTTGCCTACAATGCACATCTACATTTATTGTGATGCATGATGGTGCTGACATATTTGACTTGTTGCCCCCTGCAACATAATGTCAGTGTTTTAGGGATTGCTTATGCATAGGGTCTCCATGTATACTTTCATGTCATATTTCAGAATGATGACTAGAAGCCCCAGAAGCATAAAAGACACTGAGGGAATGTGACGGCATATATTTTTATTGTCTCTAAATGAGTGAGTCAGCACAGTTTTGATGCCACCATGCCCACTTAGATGTCTCTTCCAATGGTCCAGTTTTGTAATTCTCTCAAAAGGAACCCCCCAAGGGGGCTTCATGTATCAAAAACCAGGCAGCTCATGTTAGTTGATTTCAGATAACTCATCCAGCTGAGCAAAGTTAGGGTGAATTTTCACAGTTGTTGGGAGTGTTGATGAAAGAATACAGCCAGGATCATGGAGAAGAAAGCAAGGAGACTGAGAAATGGCAAAGTGAAAGACACTTGGTAAAGCCATAGGGCTAATGCATAAAAGACGAAGAAAGTGTCTGATGGAAGGTAGGTAAAAATAGTAAGGCTTGGAGGTGAGACAGAAGAGGCAGAACTATTGCAACTTTCCAAATCATCATGAAAACATCTTTTTTTTTAATTTTACGCAATAAGCTTTTAAAACAATGTGTGTGTTGTTCATTTATCATTAATAGAAGGTTGGGAAACAGTTGCTGTGCTTCACGGTTGGAGAGCCACTGTCCTGATGGTCAAAATAAAAAAATTCCTTCCAGTAGCACCTTAAAGACCAACTAAGTTAGTTCTTGGTATGAGCTTTCGTGTGCATGCACACTTCTTCAGATACGCTGATGGTGTCCTGATGGTGTCCTGATGGTGTTAGTTTATTTTATTTGAGAGCAAAATCTGCGAGTAAAAATGTGTTGGTAAAGCCTGCTTACCTCACAGGTAGAGTGCATGAAAGGATGTAATTCCATACCTTAACCTGAGTCGGCAGTGTGATGCAGCAGCAAAAAAGCTAAAGGAATTCAGAAGTATAGCGTCTAGATCAAGGGAGGTAGTAGCACCAATCTATTCTGCCTTGGTCAGCCCCCCAGTTCTGGGCGCCAAAATTTAAGAAGGATCTTGACAATCTGGAATGTGTGCAGAAGTGTGCAGGACAACCAAAATTATCAAGGGTCTGGGAACCAAGCCTTATGATGAACAGTTGAAGGAGTTGGGTATGTTTAGCTTGGAGGAGACTAAAAGGAGATATGATAGTCATCTTCAAATATCAGAAGGGCTGTCACAGGGAAGGTGGAGCAAGCTTGTTTTCTTCTCCTTTGAAGGGTAGGAGACAAATCAGTGCTTGGACTACTGCAATGCGCTCTACGTGGCGCTACCTTTGAAGGTGACTTGGAAACTGCAATTAATCCAGAATGCGGCAGCCATACTGGTGACTGGGAATGGCTGCCGAGACCATATAACACTGTTCCTGAGACCATATAACACTGCATTGGCTCCCAGTACGTTTCCGAGCACAATTCAAAGTGTTGGTGCTGACCTTTAAAGCCGTAAACGGCCTCAGCCCAGTATACCTGAAGGAGCATCTCCACCCCCATCATTCAACCTGGACACTGAGGTCCAGCTCCGAGGGCCTTCTGGCGGTTCCCTCACTGTGAGAAGTGAGGTTACAAGGAACCAGGCAGAGGGCCTTTTCGGTAGTGGCGCCTGCCCTGTGAAACACCCTCCCATCAGATGTCAAGGCAATAAGCAGCTATCTGACTTTAAGAAGACATCTGAAGGCAGCCGTGCTTAGGGAAGTCTTTAATGTTTAATGCTGTACTGTGTTTTTAATATTCAGTTGGGAGGCGCCCAGAGTAGCTGGGGAAACTCAGCCAGATGGGCGGAGTATAAATGTATTATTATTATTATTATTATTATTATTATTATTATTATTATTATTATTGTTATTGTTTCAAATTACAAGAAAAGAGATTCTGACTAAGCATTAGGAAGAACTCTGTTCAACCATGGAACGGACACTACCTTGTGTTTTTAAATAGAGGTTGGATGGCAGTCTATCAGGGATTCCTTTAGCTGTGATTCCTGTATTGCAGGAAGTTGGACTAGATGACCTTTGAGTTCCTTCCAACGCTACATTTCTGTGATTCTGTCTGAAGTCCTTTATGTAAAGTGCTTGAAAGACTATCCTCAAGGCTAGTGTTCAATAAATGAGTTTTAAAAAACCTTGGGCTTCTAATGGTTACAGTTATCTTAGTGTAATTGAGTGGAAATTTACAGTTCATTGTTGCATATTGCTAGTGAAAAATAATTACTACTCATCTTTTCCTACAGCAACTCTCTTTGCTGCCTCTAATGGAGCCGATAATTGGAGTGAGTTTTGCCCACTTTCTTCCTTATGGCAGTGGCCATCTGAATAGTGGAAATCGCCTTTTGGGAAGCTTTGGTAGTGCAACGCTTGACGGGGTATCAGATTACTATTCTCAGCTAATCTACAAGGTGTATTTTTTTTCTACATAGATTCTCCAAATGTTCTATACGAAACAAAACATTGGGATCCAGCAGTAGTTATACCATGGTGTTTCATGAGACATGCTGGATTTTAAAAGATTTCATTTTTCTTGTTCTCCCATTGCCAACTTTATTATTGTTCTTCTTCACTGGAAAGTGGTGAGGCATATTTAAAACAGAATTCTGCTTGTGCAACGGGACTTCCCCTCCCATACTGGCAGACACGGGGTGGGGGGGGCGCAGTTCTGATGCACAAGTGGAAGTCTAATGCCGTAGTGGAACCACAGCATTGGATGTGACCCATTACTCACACTGTAAATATTTTTTATTCTATAACTATCTTTTGAAACTGATGCAATTGTGAAGGTTGTAATCCTAACCTTTAAAGTTATTTTTTAAACAAAATTCCCAGCGCAATGCAAACACAAAATAATTTGAAGTCATAAAGGACTGCTTAATTTGAAGGATAGTGACTGTCCTTCCTTTCTCGTATGTATCACTCCATTTATTAGAGGCAGAAAACTGCTTTCTACTGAGTCAGACCATTGGTCCATCTATCTCAGCATTGTATACACTGAGTGGCAAAGGCGCTCCTGGGTTTCAGACAGGGGACTTTCCCAGAGAGGGGATGCCATAAATTGAAATGTAAAGCAGATGCTCTACCACAGGCTTCCTCAAACTCGGCCCTCCAGATGTTTTCGGCCTATAACTCCCATGATCCCTAGCTAGCAGGACCAGTGGTCAGGATGATGGGAATTGTAGTCTCAAAACATCTGGAGGGCCGAGTTTGAGGAAGCCTTTAGATAGGTGGTGACTGATGAGAGGATCTCCTTGGCTATGGTGCATCAGCTTAGCACAAACATATGAGCATGTGGGCTCCCATAGAGGGGATTGTGGTTGCTTTGCTCCCCACTGGTCCTTCTGTTGTTCTGCTGCCCTGCACTGAACTAAGGCCTGTGCCATCCAAACCCAGGCTTGTGGTTAAGTTCTCCTGAACAAACCGTGAGCCATAAACCATGGATCAAATCTTGCTTACTACTTGTAGTTAGTCTGGAGAGAGATAAACCACAAGCCCAGCTGCAGATGACAGGCTAAGGCCAATCCATGGCTTAGCTCACTGCAGTGCTGCAGCAGAATGAGGTGTTTTTTTTTGTTCCTTCCCAGCCAATCTTCTTGTCCAGAACCCACACACATGTGTTTATGCTAAGCCGTGGTTCGGCTTAGTGTGATGTGTGAACCAAGCCAGCCACCTCAGTTCAGGCATAACTCCAAACGTGACCTGCAAATTATGGTTTGCGTTTGCCATGCAAAATCGAAGTTGATCAAAGCTTGCAGTCCTGGTTTGCAGGTCAAATGCTTCAATATAATAGTAAGCTATAGTTTACCACCAAACCCAGCAACTGACTTCTTATTCTGAGTATATTATCCTTCCAGATTCATTCTCATAGCACCAAACCAGGTTTTGTGTTTCATCTGAACCAAGCCAGTGTGACTGGCAGATAAATAGTTGCATTATGTATGTGCAGTTGTAAGATAAAAATTATGTGCATTCTGTTGGACCTTTTGTATGTAAGATACATAACTTATCATGTACCAGATAAGCTTGCTGAAAGCTAACTTTAAATTCTTTCCTCTTATGCAGCAGAATAACTTGAGTAACCCTCCCACTCCTCCGGCCTCCCTCCCTCCTACACCTCCACCTGTGACTTGCCAAAAAATGGTAAATGGATTTGCAACCACTGAAGAACTTGCTACAAAGGCTGGAATGCTTGGAGGGCATGATGGTAAGTTTTCACATGTATGCCAGAGTATGCATTTTCAGTTTTCAGATTGTCTATAATGAAACACGGGGCTTACTTTTTTCAGATTTGAAATCCACTTTACAGCAGAATGTTTTGACTTTTTGTTATCATTTCTCACAAAATGTATAGGAACAACTTTGATGAACATTTTGTGCATATTCTGTGCTTACATAATGTATATATGGCCAGTATAGATAGCTATATTGTTGGTCCTGGAATGCTGTACATCTAAACATTTTTGAAGATTTTGGAAGTTGTTGCAGGATGCTTACACACCGTTTTTGTACAAGAAAGAACAGCTTTAAGTTATAGGGCTTGTTTGGGTGCTAGCTAACCTGCATGTTGCCTCACTGCCAGCATCTAGCCCCTCTGCCCCTGATGTCGCTTACCCTGTTGCTTCCATCCTACCCAGCTCCTCATAAAGTGGGCATGAGCTTCCCTCATCCTTTCATTTGTATGCGAATGCTGCAGATTTTCACAACTTCGGCTACTGACTGAAAGTCTAATTAAATGTAAAACAAAAGAAGTCTAAGTTGAAGTTAGGATCCATTTTTTTGACACACACCCCCTTTTATAGGTCACTGAATATTTGGGTCATTTGTTTTGTCTGTTCTTGCTGCATTTCAGTTACCAAAGCTCTGGGACCGAAGCAGTTTCAGCTGCCTTTCAGACCACAGGATGATCTGTTAGCCAGAGCCATGGCTCAGGGTCCTAAAAGTGTGGATGTTCCTGCTTCTCTTCCAACCCCACCTCATAACAATCATGAAGAGCTGAGGTAGATATTTTCTCTAATTATTTTTTGTTTTGTTTTGTGTTGGGTATCTGTTATCTTAGGTGCTCCATGATGCTGCTAAACTCTAAATAACCATGTTACTGAGAAGTAAGTCCTATTGAATTCAGGTAAATTGGATCATACATGGCAGATGGTCATCCAACCTCTGCTTAAAAACTTCAAACGATGGAGAGGTCTCCACCTTCCAAGGGAGTCCATTCCACTTGTCAAACAGCTCTTACTGTCAGAGCGTTCTTACTGAGGGTTAGTCGGAATATCCTTCCTTGTAACTTTTGGGTCCATTGGATGGGTGCAGAAGAAAACAAGAAGCTTGCTCCACCCTCCATGTGACAGTCCTTGAAATATTTGAAGATGGCTATCATATCTCCTCTCAGTCTCCTCTTTACCAGGCTAAACATACCCATTTCCACTTTACACATCTATATGTGAAAAACATTTCCAATTATTTTCCCTCTCAGGGTTCAGGATCCTTGTGATGACAGAGACACTCCTGACAGCTTCGTTCCTTCCTCCTCTCCCGAGAGTGTAATGGGCATGGAAATAAGTAGATACCCTGATCTGTCAGCAGTAAAGGAAGAGATGCCCGAACCTGTTCCATCCCCCATCATTCCAATTCTACCTGCCAGTACTGGAAAAGGTATTGCCAAAATATTTTCTAGATGTTTCTACTAATTTCCCCACTGGCATGTTCATGTGCTTCAGTTCCATGCATATTTAATTTTGTATCTCTCCCTTTAATTGAAGGTTCAGAAGAAAAAAGGAATTATATCAAAACAGAGCCTGGTTCTGGCTTCTTTGGCTCTCAGCTTGGTCCTTCTCAAAATGGTCCAAAATCTGGCCTTGTATCCATAGCAATTACTTTACATCCCACAGCTGCAGAGGTAAGGAAATTTCCAGTGAGCTACATGTATCTGTGACAATGTTGTGCCCCATGTCCTGCAGATGTCATGGCTATTTTATTTGTGTTGCAGTGCAACAGTTGTTGTAAACTCTGGTTATTAGTTTCAGTGCCGTTTCTTTAAATTGTACATCTGCACTGAAATACTTCCCACAAACAGTTTTTCGAAGAAAAAGACACTTACTTAGATTGCGGAGGGCTGGGTTCACAAATTCCCAATTTCCTTGTTTTATCACATGCTTTTTGAAGCAGCTGCTTTCCTTGATTTAATAATAATAATAATAATAAATAAATAAAAATAGTTTAGGTGCCTTCTTAAAAAAGAGAAAACAAGGGCATCTTACTAATGTAATCCTGGCCAATCAGGGATCATGTAGCTAGTGTGTTGATGTTGCATCATCAGGCAGGCAGTCAAATTTACTGTCATTAAGCTGAACAGAAGTGAGCCCAGGAAGCATTGCCCTCAGTCTGCCATTTGGAGTGTGTGCAAATGTGTGACCTGTTTTATATCCCTCCCACCCCAAAACTGGGCGAGAGCATTCAGGGGAGGGGGGAGGTTGTTCTGCGAAGCATCCATTTCAGTGCAGTCCTCTTTTAAGTATGTGATGAAGAAAAAAGGTGGTATGCACTTGTCCTTTTTCCTTTTCCCACTCTAGAATATTGGCAGTGTGGTGGCTGCATTTTCCAATCTTCTGCATGTCAGAATTCCAAACAGTTATGAAGTGAGCAGTGCACCAGATGTTCCATCCTCTCTGGGAATCATGAACTCTCACAGAGCAAATGTAGCCTTTGAGTACAGGCAGCACTTGTTACTTCACGGTCCTCAGGCAGGCACTGTAGGGCCTCCTGGACTAACAGGGCCTTACGGACTCAAACAACATAATATGCCATTTCCCCCAAGTGGTAACGGTGAGTAAGGATATATCTTTTTTTGGTTTTGTTAATTGTAGGGGGTTTTTTTTAGAAAAGGTGGCAATGAGTTTAATCCATGGTGAGAAAATGACACTGTGCTTCATTTTTCTGTCTCCTCAGTAATACGAATTGTGTTCTGGTGAGAGTGACTAGGCAAAACCCATACTTGTGGAAGATTATTCAGGGGCAGATATTTTGTCACATTAAACTGCAGTGTAAAAATGTGTAAACAGAAGCACTGTAAAAAGAATAGGGTGGTATGAAGGGAAAGGGCAAAGTAGGTCCGCAGTGGTGGAAGGTGTGTTGCTGTGCAACAGTTGTAGGGAAATTGTGCTTTAAAAATGAAAGCAATTATTTGGGGGAACATGCACGCCCATGTTAATACTTACACTGAAGTAATGCATATGCTCTATTCAAAATGGCACTTTGTAACTTGTTGGTGTTCTTGTTAAGTCTTGGCAGGCTATAAGGCACACAGTCCACATGTTGCAGATGGTTCAGGGTTGAGGTCACAGTGGTGCTCTCATTGTAAAGTCGTAGTTCTGGGCAGTGGAGTACGGAAATCCTTCAGTGATCTACCTTTCCTGAAACAGGTACTACTGTGATACCCATTTGTCTATTATTGTTTTTTGCTTTATAAGGTTAAACTACAAAAAGAGGGGGTCAGGTTGATTCCTACAGTTCATATACCTCACATTGTACAACTATTTAATTATTACTGTTCCTCATTTTGGAGGTTGGTAGAATTCAATAGAGATTTCTCTTTCATTAACAAGTGGTCTCTGGCAAGTTAGAAATAACTCAAAAAGCTATTGCAGAGTAATAAGGTTTTATCAGTTGCAGAAGAGAGTTCATAATTTTAAAAAATCTTGCTCTCATTTTATTTCTGCTGTTTCAACAGTTCTATAAAAATAAAGATCCCTAGGGATTCTCTAGCCTGCGAATAAATACCAGAGTGCTTCAAAGTGGAAATTTCAGAAGTCTCCATGCCTCCATACTAGCACCACCAGCCAATTTATCTTTCCTTGAAATTCTTTTCACTACCAAGTAGTTTCGTACAATCAAAATCATATGTAAAATAATGGTAGTTTTAGTATGCAACTACAAGCCAACACGCCAGCATTTCTTGCTACAAATAGTTCATAGTGAAAGGGCTGTGTGTCTTAAATTAACATTCTGAGGTGCAGTGTGAACTATTTTTTACATCAAGAAACAAATGTACCATATTTTTCTGTGCGTAAGACGATGTTTTTACCTGATTTTTCCCCCCAGTCAAAATTTGGGGGATGTCTTATAAACGGAATGTGAATTGGGGCAGGGGGGGAGCTTTGCTGCTGTCAAGTGACATGGCGCTTTGCTCATGCTCAAAGTCACTCTTTACCCCTCTGGCAGGAGTGAGCCTGATGCATGGAGCCTAAGCTTCATGAGGCATCCTGTAGAAGCTCCTCTAGTGCAATGCTGAAGAGGACGCCTCGTCACCCTGCGCGGAAGGCTCTGCTCTGCTGCCCCTCCCACCTTCCAAAACTTTCGCCCAACCTTTTCTGCCAAAGTTCCAAAGTTTGGTGATGTCAGCGGTACACTGAAGGTGTTATTTGGGAGGGAAGCAGGCGGCTACTCCAGTTCTGGCACCCGCCTGCTTCACCTTGCCTAGTCCACGGAGAGGTGATCGGCACGCAAGAGCCCCTGGATCCACTCCCAGCTCCAGCGGCTCTGATCCTGGAACCTGGGCATTGCTGCTGCTGCTGCTGCTGCTGCCACGGTCTCTAGGCAGAGCAGGATTGGGCAGGTTGTGGCTTAGGTTGCAAAGAGCTTGACCACAACAGACTGGCCCCCTCTCTTCTACGCGCCAGCTCATTTTGATCCTGCACAGTTTTTGCCTTTGCTTGAAGGTGATCTCCTCGCAAAAGCTCCCCCTGCCACTCTAACTGAAAGAAAGTATCTGAAGAGGTGTGCATGCACATGAAAGCTTATACCCAGAACAAACTTAGTTGGTCTCTATGGTGCTGCTGGACAATTTCCTTATTTATTTTATTTTATTTTGAAAGAAAGTTGTTTTGTTTGATGTTTCAAATACTGATTTTTTAAATTTTGGGTTAAAAAAATAGGGGTCGTCTTATTCATGGGGGGTCTCTTATACACAGAAAAATACGATATTTCATCAACTCACATTTATGTAATTAGCAAAGTCTTGAGTTATAAACACATTGACATTACTAGCAACATAAGGGAATGCTTTTCCTAGTTCATTCTGAATAAGATTTGTTCTCTAAGATTTTGTATTAACATAAGAAAAGGTTTCTACATGTAATGGGCAGCTTGGTTTTTCTAATTTACTATACAGTGGTGCCTCGCAAGACGAAATTAATCTGTTCTGCGAGTCTCTTCGTCTTGCGATTTTTTTCGTCTTGCGAAGCACGGCTGTTAGCGGCTTAGCGGCTATTAGCGGCTTTAAGAAAAAGGAAACAAACTCGCAAGAACTCGCAAGACGTTTCGTCTTGCGAAGCAAGCCCATAGGGAAATTCGTCTTGCAGAACAACTCAAAAAACGGAAAACTGTTTCGTCTTGCGCGTTTTTCGTCTTGCGAGGCATTCGTCTTGCGAGGTACCACTGTATGTATTAAAAATGAAATTTCCTGAAGTTCATGTTTACGCTCTTTGGCTTATTATTTCCAGGATTCTAGAGAGAAGTCTGAAAGAATGGAGAAAGACATTGTCTTCTGTAGCAACAACTGCTTTGTTCTTTATTCAGCATCCATGCAAGCAAAAAGCTCAGAAAGCAAGGTAATTCCCTGTGCTGCTGCATTAATAAAATACACAATAAATATTAATTGAAATATATAAAGTGATTCAGTTTCTTTCAAAATTCTGAAGCTAGATGAAATACTGTATTCTGATTTTTTAAAAAAAGTTTGCAAGATCCATCTCTAGTGTAAACAAAGAGTAGCTTTCATCTCAGTTAACTGCAGAAGATTAAATCAGTACCTGTCCCAAAAATTTCAGTTTTGTTGCAATAGAGGGTACAATATATTAAGCATGCAGCAGATATTCCCAGTGCATTCTAGCCATCATTCAGTGACATACATATGCATGATACATCCCATGATACATTCAGAATATTTGGTGCCATCAGAATCTTATCTTGGGTGGTGTTTTATGATATCATTTTCAGGTTGTCTCCCTGGAGTATCAATAACTCACTAACTTTGATTCAGGTATCCTAGGTAACTTTGTTCTGTTAAAACTTTCTGCTTAAAATTGCAATCTGACGTGCCTGCCCATGAATAAATTTGCTTGTAAGTGGAGAAGTATATCATTGCAAACATCAAGCCGGCATACTTACCTGCAAGTAAATCAGCCTTAAGTTTCTAAATTCCTAGCACATGTCTTCTAAGCATTTACTGTTATTATTAGTGTTACTGGTCTACCACACTGCCTGGGAAGACACAGTACCAGGAAGATAATAAGGTTTCCTCTGCAAGTAAAATAGGATGTTGCTGGTTCATGCATTCATAAATACCATAATACATCATAGGCATCTGACTTTGAAATAATATTGACCAAACATGTTTTCCTTGATTCCATATTTAATTGCTCTATTATTTCTCAGGAATCAATTCCTACCTTGCCACAGTTTCCATTGAAGGAGGCAGCCCCGAAAGTGTTCCATCAGTATAACAACAACATCTCTACGTTAGATGTGCACTGCCTCCCTCAGCTACAGGAAAAGATTTCTCCGCCTTCCTCGCCCCTTATCACCTTCCCTCCTGCTTTTGAAGCAGCCAGAGTCGAGCCAAAACCAGATGAGCTTAAGGTAACAGTGAAGCTAAAACCCCGCCTGAGAACTATACCGAATGGTCTGGATGACTGTCGACCAGTAAGTAAGAAATGGAAAGGAATGAAGTGGAAAAAGTGGAACATACAGATTGTGATTCCTAAAGGAACATTCAAACCGCCTTGTGATGAGGAGATAGATGAATTCCTCAAAAAGCTGGGCACAACCATTAAACCTGATCCAGTGCCGAAGGACTACCGAAAGTGTTGTTTCTGTCATGAGGAGGGCGACGGGCTAACAGATGGACCAGCAAGACTTCTAAACCTTGACTTAGATGTTTGGGTCCACTTGAACTGTGCTCTTTGGTCTACTGAGGTCTATGAGACACAAGCTGGTGCCTTAATCAACGTGGAGCTCGCCCTGCGAAGGGGCTTGCAGATGAAATGCATGTTCTGTCACAAAATGGGCGCCACCAGCGGCTGTCACAGGTTAAGGTGCACCAATATTTATCACTTTACCTGTGCCATTAAAGCACAATGCATGTTTTTTAAAGACAAAACTATGCTTTGCCCTATGCACAAACCAAAGGGCACTCACGAGCAAGAACTCAGCTATTTTGCAGTCTTCAGGCGGGTATACGTCCAGCGGGATGAAGTCCGACAAATTGCCAGCATAGTCCAACGGGGGGATCGCGAGCACACCTTCCGGGTGGGGAGCCTCATCTTCCACACGATTGGCCAGCTGCTGCCACACCAGATGCAGGCCTTCCATTCTTCAAAGGTGCTCTACCCTGTGGGTTACGAGGCCAGCCGGTTGTATTGGAGCACACGCTATGCCAACCGCAGGTGTCGCTACCTGTGTTCCATTGAAGAGAAGGATGGTCTTCCCCTCTTTGTGATCAGGATCATTGAGCAAGGCCATGAAGACCTGGTTCTTACTGACTCAACCCCTAAAGGTAATACGGAATCTTGTGAAAGTCTTTGGCCTAACTGCTAGATGTGCATTTCATTGTTTACGTTCATTTGCTATTTCTAACTGGTTACTGGAAGCCATTAGGCCTATTGCATGTAAGTCCACTTCACACGAGCTAACTCGTCAATGCACAAATGACTTTTTTGTAGCAAATGGTGAGTACCCATGTCAGTATTGTATGTGATGATCTCCATGCTATTTTGCCATGTGTGCGCGCTGTGTTCATCATATAGGACAGTCAATACACAGTGTATACATGGTTTCCCATGCAGAAGTGATATTGATGTAAAGAATTCATCTTGGGAGCAAGATGTATTCTTAGTATTTTAGAGCAATCCTAGTGTTGCATCCAAAGTAGATATGACTTTAAACAAGTTTATTGTGGTGATTTGTTTTTTCTCTTGCATTTATTTTGTGATTCACTGTAATTTTTATCCTATGCAGGTGTTTGGGATAAAATCCTAGAGCCTGTTGCTTCAGTAAGGAGGAGTTCTGAAATGCTGCAGCTATTCCCCGCATATCTAAAGGGTGAAGACCTTTTTGGTTTGACTGTCTCTGCAGTGGCTAGGATTGCTGAATCGGTAAGGGGTCATGTGGCTGTACTAGGCCAGTTCTGGGCTTGTTACTCTTTAGTAGTAAATCATTGTCTGTCTTAGACACAACAGTTTTTTATGCAATGCATGTAACATGTGTCCAGGCTCTTACCTATTGAAAACTTGTCATAGAGTCTGAAGGAAGAAATGGTTCTGGTATATAATTCTGTGCCATAACTAGCATAAAAATGTAGTCAGTGAAAAGCCCTGAAGCAGGCCTTTTGGCCAGGGTTATAGGCTCACTTTCAGAGGTTTAGAAACAGGAAACAATGGTTTGGTGTGGGGTTGCCTACCTGCCTGCCCACCCCACCTCTTTCTCTTTTCAACACTTATGGCAGCAGGTTTTGCAGGTAGAAGTGTGCATGAGTAGATACTATGTGAGTGGGCAAAGCACCAAAGGACTTATTGAGCATTGCAGACTAGGAGAGAAAAGGCAGGGTTGGGTTTGTACAATCGGTTTGAGGAACTGTGCTCTTAAAGAAAAGCAAGAAGGAAAAAGAAGGCAGTTTTGTAAAGCACTTCACTGAGTGCTCTCTCTCTTTGTGTGTGCTATTCTAATTCCTAAACCTATTCCTGAATCAGAGAACATTTATTTGGCTATTCTGCAACTGCATTGACATGTGACTCCTTGGTGTGTTTACAGCTTCCTGGGGTTGAGGCTTGTGAACATTACACCTTCCGGTATGGCCGAAACCCTCTCATGGAACTTCCTCTTGCCATCAACCCCACAGGCTGCGCCCGCTCTGAGCCAAAAATGAGCAGCCATGTCAAGAGGTTTGTGTTAAGGTATTTTCTTTTAAATTCACATAGTACAGCCCAGGGTTTATAGGCTGCGTAGGATACCTGTGCTTCTGTGTGCTGCTTACAAACCCTGTTGTTGTTGGCTGTGTATGTGCATGTCTGAGCCAGGGGAGCTGCTTTGTTGTCTCTGCTAGCTGGCTTTGAATGTCTGTCTGTCTTTTGAGTTTGTTTTTAAAAAAACAACAACCTCTAAATGTCATAAAATTCAGAGAGATCTTCAGTTTTCCTTCTTTGTCTCTTCTGTTATATGACCCACTACTGCAGGCCTCATACCTTAAATAGCACCAGCACTTCAAAGTCATTTCAGAGCACAGTTACAGGAGAACTGAATGCACCTTACAGTAAACAGTTTGTTCATTCAAAGTCCTCTCAGTACCGAAAAATGAAGACCGAATGGAAATCCAACGTCTATTTGGCACGCTCACGTATTCAGGTCAGTTGCAACAACTTTGCTGTGCAATGCATTCATTCTTTTAAAATTTTGCCACTGTCTCTTCCAATCAACCATGAAAACAATATGAAGCCATGGTCCAGCTCAGATTAAAATCAGGCTCAATGTAAGTTGTATAGCATACTTTGTTCTGTACTGGGCTAGGGGGAAATTCTCTGTGGGAGGAGGAGCTAGTAATAGCTTCATTGTTATGAACTGATCATTACTTGATTAAATTTGACCTTCAGGCTTCTTGTAACCTTCACAGTGGTGGAGGGTCAACACTAATGGTCTGCTTCCAGAGGATGATGAATCCAGACGGTTTTCTAATATCTTCGGGGGAAATGTGTGCTGCTTGGAATATAGTTTCTCCAAGTCAGCCATCTTGGTCTCAAGGCAACAAACATCTGTTCAATATGCAGATAAGCTGTACATGTGACAGTCTATAAAATATACTATCACCACCACTACTGGCCTTCTATCTGCATATTTGCTGTTGATGTGTTAGTTAATTTGGGAGTTTGGGGTTTGTTAGGTCACAAAGGGGGTAGACAGAGTAGTCTGCCTTGCTCATCTCGGGCTGCTGCTAAACTTGCTTGGCCGGTAGATGATTGGCTCCACAAGAGAGGAGCCCCAATTATGTAGACAGAGTGGACCTGACTTCTGTTATTCATGAACTAGTGACATCCCAACTTTGCTATTGCATATAGGGCTGCCTTTGAAGATTGCTAGAACATTTCCATTAGTGGAAAATATCTATCAATGTGGGCCAGATGGCTGGTAAAATATACTGTATTTTTTGCTCTATAAGACTCACTTTTTCCTTCCTAAAAAGTAAGGGGAAATGCGTGTGCGTCTTATGGAGCGAATGCAGGCCGCGCAGCTATCCCAGAAGCCACAACAGCAAGAGGGATTGCTGCTTTCACTGCGCAGCGATCCCTCTTGCTGTTCTGGCTTCTGAGATTCAGAATTTTTTTTCTTCTTGTTTTCCTCCTCCAAAAACTAGGTGCGCCTTGTGGTCTGGTGCGTCTTATAGAGCGAAAAATACGGTATAACATCAATAAATTTCATATACAGTGGTACCTCGCAAGATGAATGCCTCGCAAGACAAAAAACTCGCTAGACGAAAGAGTTTTTTGAGCTGCTTCGCAAGACGATTTTCCCTATGGGCTTGCTTCGCAAGACGGAAACGTCTTGCAAGTTTGTTTCCTTTTTCTTAACACCGTTAATACAGTTGCGACTTGACTTCGAGGAGCAACACATAGAACGTGGTGTGGTAGCCTTTTTTGAGGTTTTTAAAGACTTTGGTGATTTTTGAAGCTTTTCCAAAACTTTCCCGACACCGTGCTTCGCAAGACGAAAAAAATCGCAAGACGACAAAACTTGCGGAACGAATTAATTTCGTCTTGCAAGGCACCACTGTACTGGTGTTGATCTTTAAAGGAGAAAGGAGCCCTTCATACTTGCCTGGGCCCAGAGATCAACTGTGGAGACCCTGCTGTTAAGGCCTGCCTGTAAGATCAATCAGATTGGTGGGCATAAAGAATAGTGCCTTTAGTGAGAGCCAGTGTGGTGTAGTGGTTAAGAGCGGTAGTCTCGTAATCTGGGAAACCGGGTTCGCGTCTCCGCTCCTCCACATGCAGCTGCTGGGTGACCTTGGGCCAGTCACACTTCTTTGAAGTCTCTCAGCCCCACTCACCTCACAGAGTGTTTGTTGTGGGGGAGGAAGGGAAAGGAGATTGTTAGCCGCTCTGAGACTCCTGAAGGGGAGTGAAAGGCGGGATATCAAATCCAAACTCTTCTTCTTCTTCTTTATGGTGCTAGCCCTGCACTCATGGAACTTCATCTCAATAGCTCCTTCCCAACTGCAGGCCTTCAAAGTGGCTTTATAAGCCTATTATTTTCAAGCCACTTACTCTTAAAGATGTTATGATCTCACTGATTTGAAATTGTTTAAATGTTTTAGCTGATATTAATCATACGATGCTTGCCTGTTGCTGGACATGCAGCTGTTTTTCGGGGCTGTTTCATATATGTGATGTATTTGTGATCCTGTATTTTATTAATATGTTGTATTGTGGCTTATGTAAGCCACTTGTGAGGTTTCTTGCCTAAAAGACTACATGCAATTTACATTATGAATAGCACTTGTGTACTGGTGGGCTATGTTAGTGTTATTTTTCCCCTTGCTGATTTGAGCTGCACTCTAAACACCCTTAAACGGGAGTAAACTCCATTGAACATAGAGGGACATACTTCTGAGTAAACATGTCTAGGATTGACTGTAAGTTTGCTAAAAAGCATCAGTTCTGTCGTGTAAGTTCTTGTACCCTAATGCTAAACCATACCAACATAGTGTTCAGGTTGTGCACTCTGTTACTGAGATATTCCTAAAGCATCTACTATTCTTTGTAGGGCCTGGGCTTATATGCTGCTAGAGACATTGAAAAGCACACCATGGTCATTGAATATATTGGAACCATCATCCGCAATGAGGTAGCCAACAGGAAAGAGAAGCTTTATGAATCTCAGGTATTACATAAGGCAACTTAACCTGTTTCTAGAACTCATGTAAGATAGTCAAAAATGTGTGAGCTCTTCTCCAGAGCAAACAGCTATAGCTTTGTGAATGCTGACATATATTACAGCTTGGATCTGAAGCACTCAGAACTGTGTCTTCCAATAGCAGGAGCACCTGGTGTTTCTGGAGAATTTCAAAAAATGGCTCAAAGTATTAACAGATGTTCATTGTGCTTCATAAACATTGTGTGTGAAAAATGTGTGTTCGTGTCCATATGAACTGAGATCTGGGCCCATATATGTAGAGAGATCTGTGCAACACAGAGACTACGTACACACCAGTCATTCAGAGCAACATCCATGTCCCCACTACCATCCTGTGACTATAGGTACAGATTGTGCGAGACTGTGAATTCATTTAGAACAGGAATGTCCAATAGGTCAATCACGATCTACTGGCCGATCGCTGGGCATCCCTGGTCGATCTTCTCCCCCCCCCCCCACAAAAAAAACACCTCAACAACTTTTGCTTTCCAAAAACAGCTCATCTACTTTGGTCAATCCAATGGGTAAATCACTGCCTGTTTTTTAATAGTGGGAGTAGATCTCAGTCTCTTGGAAGTTGGACATGCCTGATTTAGAGGGACTGAGACTATTAGTTTGTGGCCATGTCTGAGCCTGTCTCTAAAGGATCTTCTAGGTTGCCTTTTCTTTTCAATACATCTAGTCACAAAATACTAGTAAGCATGCTCTGCTTTCTATGTTGGGTATAAATATGCCCGAGTCTCCCATAGTATGCTAATGGGTTGTCTCATTATGAATCTGAAAATCACTTTGAACTGTGTGTCACTCCTTTTGTTTGAATGATTGACTCTTCTTGTACAGATCTGACAGCATTTTCTCTCTGCTTCCCTCCTCACAGAATCGCGGAGTGTACATGTTCCGCATTGACAATGACCATGTCATTGATGCCACATTGACAGGAGGTCCTGCAAGGTGGGTGGCTCTTGAGAGGAATGGTGATCTCATTTTTGGATGCCATCCATGTTCTCTTTGCCGGCTCTTTCCTGAGGAGTTCTACTGGAAGTGTTCTTCCACAATTGCCTTTATTCTCTAAGTTGGCGCATTCAACTGTCATACTCCCAGTAAACTCTAAAGCTGCCTTATTAATTTACTGTAGCCTTGATTTGTGCTCTCAAAGCAGATGTCCAGCAATAGAGTACTTTTTGAACTTTTGTTTTTTCCTGGGCAAAGGTCAGAGGTTGTACATATATTTTACAGTACTATCAGTTTGCTTCCTCAACACTTTAAAACATGTGCCTGGATTTCTCCTGTTTTTCCCACCCCCCACCCCTTGTAGGTATATTAACCATTCCTGTGCACCAAACTGTGTGGCTGAGGTGGTAACCTTTGAAAGAGGACATAAGATCATCATTAGCTCTAGCAGGAGAATCCAGAAGGGAGAAGAGGTAGGATTTGCATAGCTTCTAGTAGCTTAAACCTTTATTTGTAGAATATGCTCAATTTCTTCTTTCTAAAATTCCTAGTTACAAAAATGTTTCAGCACTTGCTTCTTTTTTAAGTACCATGATTTATTTATTTTCTGTTGACTCGTCAACTGGACAGTCTCACCCCCTTGTATTTTTTCCCATGCACTGCTTAGCATTTTAGGCAATCTGTTAGAAGCCATTCTGAAGAATGCCTTGTTAAAGTTTGTTTATACTGTAAAGCTGTTTAACATTTACCACTTTCCTCTACCCACATACCTGGGAGTAACTTTCATTGAACTCAACAGGGCTTACTTCTGCAAGTACACATATAGAAGTGTGCAGAATGTAAAACATTGCTTTGTATGCTGAAACGTCACACTAAATAGGATATTGGAAAACTACTACTTAAAAAAATATTTCATTCTGGTGTAACTGTTTTGGAGCCCATTCAAATGCACACAGCAGTGTTGTAGAGTTCTTGGGCAGCATGCAGACTGTTTCATGTGGAGATGTATTTGCCCCCAATGTGGAAAGTTATTTTGATAGCAACAGATAAAGGCTTTTCAGGTGTATGCTTCCAAACACCTCGGGGAACATTCTTGCACATTTGATTCTGCACTATATTTTCAGTAGCGAGTACTCTGGCAAATAAAAACAGCCACAATGAGCTGGTTAGACTGGTTACCGAAATGGGGTATCTCCTAAACCAACCCTTAATCTGCAACACCGTTTCAGGATATTAATAATATAAGAAGAATAATTTATTATTTATACCCCACCCATCTGAAATGGTTGCCCCAGCCATTCTGGGCGGCTACTTAGCCCATTATCACATTACAGATGAATATGGCATTTACCACTATATTGATTCAACAAGGGTGAGCTTTAGCACCCTAGGCATAGTTCACCTTGCAAGAAGCTGCTTCTTCCATCCATAATCAATGTTAGCAACTTAAAATCCAACAACATATGATGAAATTGAGAAAGCGTCCATATATATATATATGAGGTGAGTAGTTGCTCATGATTTTGCAAACACCAAACCTAACTGGCAGTCCCTTTCTTTCAGCTCTGTTATGACTATAAGTTTGATTTTGAAGATGACCAGCACAAGATTCCATGTCACTGTGGAGCTGTAAACTGCCGAAAATGGATGAACTAGATGCATTCCTTGCTGTCTCCAGGGGTTGCTTGTCCCAAGGAAGAAGTGATTTTGATTTTTTTGATTTTTATGGGGTGGGTGTGGGTGGGTGTGAAAGCAATCACTTCTGAAAGTTGTATTCTACACCAGTGTGAAGCAAGCTGGCAGAATATGGAGTTGTTGCCTGATGTCCGAGGCACACAGAGGTGAAACTGATCTCCAAACCAGTCCAGCACTTTTGATTTTATGAACTCATAAGGAGAAATTGTTGAACTTGGGCAGAGAAGCTATGGCTGAACTGCAAAAGGGCAGTGGGGCATCAATGAATGTAGACTGAAATCACCAGCGAAAGGGAGACGTCCAAAGTGCTGGCCACAGCCTTACTTATTAAAGGGGCAGGCCCTCTAAATACAGAAAAATAAATAAATAAAAGTAGACACCACTGAACAAGGAATGTACTGAAATGACTTCCTTAGGGATAGAGCTAAGGGAAATAACTTGCACTAAAATACATTTAAAATACTTGATTCCATGAGTCAGTTTATTGTAGTTTTTGATTTCTGTAAAATAAGAGAAACTTTTTGTATTTATTATTGAAATAAGTGAATGAAGCTATTTTTAAAAGGAAAAGTTAGAAGCCAAGCTGCTGCTGTTACCTGCAGAACTAACAAACCCTGTTACTTTGTACAAAAGTGTAAATATTTTGAGGAATAAAGTACAGTATAAAAAAATAGTAATTGACCAAATGCTACCAGACTTTGCAGCAGTTCGGGTGCTTATTATAAAACTTTGATAGGGATGTTACAATATGATCTCATGTATTAAAAATGCCATTACAATTGTTATGGAATAACCAAAATCTCAATTTAAAGAGAGGTTTTACTTTATTTTTTTAATCTTTAAAGCAGGCTCAACTGTGCTCTATTAATAACTTTTTTAAGTAACCGTTAAGACTGGTTGAGAGCATGTATATTACAACTATGACTTTTGTAGATGTCTGAGGAAATTTAGACCGATTTATTTTATTTGTATTATATTGTTACATCCCTATTTCTTAAATCAGGTTTTTTGTGCTTAGAATTTGTGATAACTGTGAATAACTGCTAAAACCACCCAAAATAGAAGTTGAACATTGATTTTCTTTTCCAGAAAAAGGTAGTGGGGATTACATGAACTGTTCAGCTTACACTAAATCATGTAATGAAAATAGAAATGTGTAGTGAGAGCGTAAGTCTAATACAATAGCTGCCTTCTTTCAAAGTAAAAACAAAGAAAAAATTATGTGTAATTGTGCTTTCAGCTGCAGGACTCTGGCAATAGGGTTTTGGAAAATGTAATTTAAAAAATGTGTTTGTATGGATTGTTTTGTTTACATTTCTTTAAAAAAAATAAAACACTGTTTGTGTTTGCTTGTAGAAACCTAATCAACATTTTGAAGCAGCTTAGTTTTTTTATTTTGTACTTTAAATTCTGGTACTGACACTTCACAGTCTAAATATTAAAAAAATGAAGTTTTTTGTGTGCACAGCGAAAGTGGACTGTAAAACTGTTGATATATTCAGTGCTACAGTTCTGAACTTGTAATGTATATGGCATGATGTATTTTTATCTTACAGAATAAATCAATTGTATATATTTTTCTCTTGATAAATAGCTGTATGAAATTTGTTTCTCGAATATTTTTCTTCTCTTGTACAATATTCCAACATCCTACCAGTATTTGTCCTACAGGTTTTTTCTGTTCTGTATAATAGTTATCTAATGTTGGCAAAAAATGAATTTTTGAAGTATACAGAGTGTTATGGGCTTTGAAATTTGTGGAAACAGATTTAGAAGATCAGCATTTACAAATAAAATATTTTACATCTATAAATATTACCTCTATATTTTCATTTGGAAATGTTTCTTATTTTAGCAGAATGTTCCTAGATGGTTTTCTTAGGAGCCTCAAGATTTGGTACAGCACTGCACTGCCATTCAAAGAGAGAAGCAGCCATAATAATATAAAAATAAATCCATCACCTTTACTCCAAACTAAAATACCAAAAGCAATGATTTAATTGCTGAGAGGCACATAGCCTCGAACAGATAAAGTTGGAAAAAAGCCACAGTGCAATTCATATAATCTGAATGCTTCCCAGACTATAGTATATGGCTTTTGAATGATCTGCAGAGTAAAATCACTGCCCACAAGAACTCCACTCGATTTTCTATTCTGGATACCATAGCCTTCCACATCTGGATATAATCTGCTCAATTCTTTGAAAATAAGGTACAGTAAATATTAGGACAGATTCAAATTCCTTGAATTGGCGTTGTAACGTCCACCCACAGCTTTCTTTCTGTATGAACACAGTGCAGCTGATAGCCATTGTTTTGTTGGACTATATACTTCATGAGGGCTGTTTCCTAACAAGGGCTTTCTTCCCATACTTACAGAGCTGCTAGCTTCACTGAAATGAAAATGCAGTCTATGTTCAGAAGTGTTCATAGTGTGCTGTGTTATGTGCTGGGGATGCAGGCCTAACTAGATGACTTGTTAAAATAAGACAGGTGGCACACACTAGCTGGTATTCCATTTGTATGTTGAGCAGCATACAGTCCACAAATCAGTAAAAATTAACTCTGTGGCAAATTAAAATTTTTAATTCTTAAATTCATAAATTCTTATAAGGTACAGATCTCCCCCACCCCCTTTGGACAAGGTCTTAAGCATACTGCTCGATTTCAGAGAAAGACAGAAAATGTTTCAAACATTGTTAACCCTGAAGTATTTTCACAAGTTTATTATGCAACTGCATTTTAAACCAGTGCTGAATGAACCAATAAAGGAAAAATCAGCAATTAATGCTTTCAATCCAGAGGAAGAAATTAAAAAGTCCACACAAGTGTATTGAGATACATACATCTTGCACCATAATCGTTTCTGTTGACCTCTTCACTCAGAAACTGATAATAACAGAAAAAGTACCATACTTGCTCTTAAAATGCCAATTTCATATGGTGGCACCTGAAGATTTGCAAGCAGAAAGGCACTTCTGCTATTGCAAGTCAGCCCCTACTTGAATTCCAGTAATTGTTCCCAACTGCTGCAGCCCCCATTCCCATACCTCCCTAAGGATTCCCAGATCGTCAGGGGAGGCTTTTGGGATACAGGAGGGCAGCAGGCAGAAGGCATGAGACCCACTGCATAAACATATTTCCACTTCATGATTCTGGATGCTGCCCAGAGTCATCAAAATCTGTAGTGACTTATTTTAAATGCTGTGACATAAAATGTTAACAATGTAGCATGTTAAAATTAATGAATTAAAATTAAATACTGAGATTTGTTTAAAAATGAATATTCTTTTTCCAGATCAGTTAAAATAATTCATCATCCAAACAAAGAAAATAATAGTACAGTAACACTTGTGCATGAAGTACTGGCAAGACAAGGTAGTCAGCTGACTATTGGAAATATTCAATATTAATTTTCTTTCCTAATTAAATACAATGGTCTAACTATTTAGAGTATCTACATTTGCCAGGGAAGTGCAAAAAACTTACATGAATTGCACTTCTATGTGTGTAGAGATTGAAACGTGGCTGCCACAGCTCCTATTCCGCTTGCTTCTAAAAGCTTCCCAAACTGTTCCGTTTCAGAAATAGCAGCAGGGACTGCAGGCTCTATAAGGTCAACTATGGGCTACTGTGGAAATGGGCCTTCACTGTCACTCAGCTTTCAAAGCGCCACTGCTGAGGGAGGGAGCCGTCACAAATTGCCATGGTCACATATCCTTTGAGGCTAAGCAGATCAGCTACCTTCATGCATTGCCCGACGGACACCTGATAGAGTCGATTATGTTTCTGGAGACAGAAAAATAAAACGCAACAGTTGAGGCAAAGCAGCTCAAAACCTGCTTCTGAATGAGAATAGTGTCTTTGCTGGGGTGAGAAGAGCTGACCTTACTAGGGTAGTTAAATGTTGCCCTGATTCAGTCACCACTCATCTAGAGGACAGGAACTCTGAATAACTATTCAGGCACTAATGTTTGAAGCTTGATGCTGCAGTGATCTGTTTGGATCACTTTTCTTAGCCAAATCTATGTACAGTGGTACCTCGGGTTACATACGCTTCAGGTTACAGACTCCGCTAACCCAGAAATAGACCTCGGGTTAAGAACTTTGCTTCAGGATGTGAACAGAAATCGTGCTCCAGCAGCGTGGCAGCAGCGGGAGGCCCCATTAGCTAAAGTGGTGCTTCAATTTAAGAACAGTTTCAGGTTAAGAACAGACCTCCGTAGCAAATTAAGTACTTAACCCGAGGTACCACTGTATTGCAAAGCTGGGGAACTCTTCAAACATTACAATACATTACCACTGTAGACAAAAACAGTGAGATTATTGTTTCCATGAAGCTAATCCCGGAGAGCTCATCTCATGGGATATTGCTATAGGTCAGCCTTCTCCAGTCTAGTGCCCTCTAGATGATGTGGACTGCAGAACAGACTTTCATTTCAAAATAACCAGACATGGTAGTAAAGAGGCACATTTTCAAAATGCAATGCACTACCCTGGCGTCATTTCTTATTGGTTAGGAGGGAGGAGGGAGAGAGCAAGCAAAGCTGGAGACACCATGCCTGCAATGCAAAGTGTCCTTCAGCTGAGCTACCCCCTGGGAAGCTGTTAAGTCTCCATTTTTGGCTTAGCGGCATATTGCCTTGTGGAAACACTTATCACAATGTTATTTCAATACAGTACCGATATTCAACAATATGGCAATTTATTGCACAGCTCTCCTGCAGACATGCCCTCCAGTATGTGGAGAGTATTGAGGGGCTGGAGTTGAGAGTGCATGGCTCCATTCTCCCTCTTGCAACAATCTTTGTGTAGTTCTGAATACCCAATTAGATCTACAGTCAACACATATATGGCCAGGTTTTTGCAAATCGGACTCTGGATTAAATGTTTCCAGCATGGCTACTCCCCAGTAGATAAATGTCTTCCATTGTTAAGCTTGTCAGGTTATTCCATGTAACCTCAAAAGGAGGTATTTGGATTTTTATTCCAACAATGGCCCATTTACATGATAGTTCACTCCTCCACCGATCTCCACATAATTTAGATGAGCACATACATCATTTAATAGTAAACCTGTACTGAAAAACATTACTGTGGAATTGTTAACCCATATGTGATTTTCAGAATTAGAAAATCACATACTTACCCACAAAAAGACACACACAGAAAGAGATCTGAAATCATCCACTCGTGTCCGCAACTCACCCCAAGCACCCATTGCTGAGATCCTCCTGATCCATGGCATTTCATAAGGCGTGGTGGATCAGAAGTGCGAGATTCAGACACATCCAAGCATAGGAGATTGTTTAGGATCAGCTCATGATCTTCATTGTAAAGCCATACCTAGTAGTGGAATAATGTAAAAGCATTTCTAAATCTCTCAGTATTGTACAAAAATACAAGCAGTAAAATAGTAACATAAAAACAACCACAAATCACTTTACAAATCACAGTGTAAAATCTCAGCTTTCTAAAGTATTTTAAAGCAGATTAATTTCCTATTAATTGCATTTAAGTAAAATTCCTGTCAGAGAACTGCCATCGGCTCAGGGGGGAGAGGGGAAAAGCCGGATGGATTACAGAGAGCCCCCAAAGATCGTGGGGAGCAGCTCCTCCTCAGCGGAGGAGGGTACGCTTCCAGTGGAGAGGAGCTTCAGGGCTCGGAGGAGGTGAGACGGTGCCAGGACACCTTGCCTGGGCAAAGCGGGGAGGAGAGAGGTCCTCCGTTACCCACGCCCTCCTTGCGCAGTAAGCTTCCACGACGAGAGGGGAGGCACAGACTGGGCGTCAAGAAACTACTCTGCTGGGGAAGGCTTAAAGACTGCCCACTCACAGATTCTGGCTTGTGTGACAGAGACCTGGTTGAATGAGACAGATGGGCCTGTCCTTGCTGCCACCTGCCCACCAGGTTTCTCTTACGCACAGCAACCCAGGTCATGTGGGCGGGGAGGGGGGGTTGCAGTGATTTTTAGAAAGTCATTAGTCTGCACCAGGCGTCCTACTGGGAAGACCCAGTTTTCTGAGTGCATGTTCTGGAAGTTGGGCAATAGGGGCAGTACAGGATTCCTTTTGGTGTACCGACCTCCCCGCTGCACCAAGGATTCCCTGTCCGAGCTGCTTCAGGTCGTGGCGGATGTTCTCCTGGAGACACCTAGTTTGGTTGTCCTGGGGGATTTTAACATCCACGCCGACACGACCTTACAAGGGGCCGCTCGGGACTTCGTGGAAAGCATGGCCTCCATGGGGCTGTCCCTGAATAAGTTGGGCCCAACTCATAGTCATGGACATGCCTTAGACCTGGTATTCACCTCTAGCAACGTGGGTGATCTGACACTAAGTAAAAATGAAACCAAAGAAGTGCCATGGTCAGATCACTTCCTGGTGCAACTGGACTTCTCCGCGACCCTTCCCCTCTGCAGGGAGGTGGGACCAATTCGGATGGTCCGCCCCCGCCACTTAATGGATCCAAATGGTTTCCAGAGAGTGGTAGGGGATGCTTTATCCCATGTTGATGGCCTTTCAGCTGACTCCCTGGTGGCCCGCTGGAATGCGGAGTTAACCAGGGCTATCGACTGTCTGGCTCCGAAGCGCCCTCTCCGATTGCATGGAGCCCGGACAGCCCCGTGGTTTTCTTCGGAGCTGAGGGCGATGAAACAATCGCTGAGACGGCTAGAGCGTCGGTGGCAGAAAACTCACTCCGAATCTGACCGGACACAGGTTAGAGCTCAACGTCGAGCCTACCAAGTGGCGATAGCGACGGCGAAGAAGACTTTCTTCACCGCCTCTATTGCATCTGCAGAAAATAGTAGCAGGAGACTCTTTCAGGTGGTCCGCAACTTAACGGAACCACCTTTACCATCGGGGCCTTGTAAAGACCCCAAGATCTCCTGCAACGATTTTGCAACGTTTTTTGCAGATAAAATCACTCATATTCGGAAGGAGCTAGACACCACCGTGGGAGCAGGGCTGGGGCGGGAGAGTGCTAGAGCCCTGTCTGGTCAAGTTGCATGGAATCAATTTCAATCCGTTACCCCCGAGGATGTGGACAGGCTGCTTGGACGAGTGAAACCAACCACCTGTCTCCTTGATCCTTGCCCATCCTGGCTTATAAAAGCTAGCCGGGAAGGGCTGGGCGATGGGCTCTGCGGGGTGGTGAATGCTTCCCTCTGTGAGGGAACATTCCCAGATCCGCTGAAAGAGGCGGTCATTAAACCGCTTCTTAAAAAACCATCTTTAGACCCGGCCAGTATGGCCAACTATCGCCCAGTCTCAAATCTTCCATTCTTGGGCAAGGTGATTGAGCGTGTGGTTGCTGAACAACTCCAGGCACGCCTGGAGGATGCGGACCATTTGGATCCCTTCCAATCAGGGTTCAGGCCTCATCATGGGACTGAAACTGCCTTGGTCGCACTGGTTGATGATCTCCGGCGAGCTAGGGACAAAGGTGAGAGTTGTTTCCTAGTTCTGCTGGATCTCTCAGCGGCCTTTGATACAATCGACCATAACATCCTTCTGGACCGTCTAGAGGGGTTGGGAGCTGGGGGCACTGTTATACAGTGGTTTCGCTCCTTTCTCCTGGGCCGTGTTCAGAAAGTGGTGGTGGGGGATGAGTGTTCAGACCCTTGGGCCCTCACTTGTGGGGTGCCTCAGGGTTCCGTCCTCTCCCCCATGCTTTTTAACATCTATATGAAGCCGCTGGGAGAGATCATCAGGGGGTTTGGACTGGGTGTCCATCAATATGCAGATGATACCCAGCTCTACCTTTCTTTCAAATCAGAACCAGTGAAGGCGGTGAAGGTCCTGTGTGAGTGCCTGGAGGCGGTTGGAGGATGGATGGCAGCTAATGGATTGAAGTTGAATCCTGACAAGACAGAAGTACTGTTTTTGGGGGACAGGGGGCGGGCTGGTGTGGAGGACTCCCTGGTCCTGAATGGGGTAACTGTGCCCCTGAAGGACCAGGTGCGTAGCCTGGGAGTCATTTTGGACTCACAGCTGTCCATGGAGGCACAGGTCAATTCTGTATCCAGGGCAGCTGTCTACCAACTCCACCTGGTACGCAGGCTGAGACCCTACCTGCCCGCTGACTGTCTGGCCAGAGTGGTGCATGCTCTAGTTATCTCCCGCTTGGACTACTGCAATGCGCTCTACGTGGGGCTACCTTTGAAGGTGACTCGGAAACTACAACTAATCCAGAATGCGGCAGCTAGACTGGTGACTGGGGGCGGCCGCCGAGACCACATAACACCGGTCTTGAAAGACCTACATTGGCTCCCAGTACGTTTCCGAGCACAATTCAAAGTGTTGGTGTTGACCTTTAAAGCCCTAAACGGCTTCGGCCCAGTATACCTGAAGGAGCGTCTCCACCCCCATCGTTCTGCCCGGACACTGAGGTCCAGCGCCGAGGGCCTTCTGGCGGTTCCCTCATTGCGAGAAGCGAAGCTACAGGGAACCAGGCAGAGGGCCTTTTCGGTGGTGGCGCCCGCCCTGTGGAATGCCCTCCCATCGGATGTCAAGGTGATGGAAAACTACCTGACATTCAGAAAACATCTTAAGGCGGCCCTATTCAGGGAAGCTTTTAATGTATGATATTTTAATGTTTTTTTGGTTTCTGTGGAAGCCGCCCAGAGTGGCTGGGGAAACCCAGCCAGATGGGCGGGGTACAAATAATAAATTATTATTATTATTATTATTATTATTATTCTGCCAGTGAATGAGCCAGCCATGGGAGAGTGGCGCTCTGGACAGGTAAAAGTTTATTTTGGCATAAAAAGCAAGGCTTCACAGCCGAGCAGGGACGCATTTGCCCGCTTGCTCTTGAGCAACCCCTTGGAACCATAACAATTCCCTTTTCAAATTAGGCATTGAGTGAAAAACAATCTGTTTACCTTAAGCAGAAAAAACTACCACAGATACTTATTTTCTGTGAACAAGTATGAGCTGAGCTTTAAAAAGGAAATATATTAGACCAATCTGAACATGTGGAGAGGTGCTAGCAATGGAAAACTCCCAGTTTTCTCTCCCCGCCCTTTTTTTTTTTTTTTTTTTGCTTCTCTAAAATTACCTAAAAGTAGGGAGGATGCCAAATGTTTGCTTTAATTCTGAAACCCTCTAACGGCTGTGCATTTTTGGATCAGATATAATTTCTCTGGCTATTTTAAATCCACATTCATATGGGCCTGTAACTCTATTGAACTTATTTCCAGGGCATGGGGCCCCTCCTTAAGGCACATTTTGAAGCAGATCTGTTCTTGGTGCCCTGGAAAGTCCCTGGAATGGACCTCAAACGCTGAGCAGAATTCTGAATGTATCACCTAGTGTAGTGAGGTACTTAAGGAATCCACAAAGCCTCCTTTTAGTAAGTGATTTTGAAGCAGACAATAGTGGCAAAAATTTGTAAAAGTAGCTAATAGATACTGATGTATTTATCTGCGTGATCAGTCCTGAAATAATGGAAAGGGAATTGATACAAACAGAAAGCTTTGTGTGACGTAAGTGTCAAAAGATATAGATGACCAGAGCATACAGTGAGAGGATATCAAGTGAGAGACCCTTTTCGTGTCTCTAGAGGAAGGAATTTGGGTGTGTGTGTTTTTTTAATGTTATGCAGGAGTGATCAAAATAAAGCAACACTGTGGAGACTATAAAAATGAACAATGCTAGGGAAAGAAACGCAAGTAAGTTCTGTCTTCGGGCACTTACCTGATTTTGATCATTGTAATCACACTCTCTGACTACAACAAGTCCTCCTTTCTGACTTGGGTGGCCTTGGGCAACAAGACATTTATTTGTCTGAAGATGAAGCAGCTGCAAAAGAAACACACACATAAGACAACTGGAAAACGTCTGCAATCACAATACTATTCATTCTTGCCATATTATATAAGGGAGAGGATGGGGGAGAGCATTATGGAAAAAATGGGAGACGTTTGGAGGAAAGAGGCAGAAGGTTATTTTATGTGCTCTATAGAATTTCCCCTAACAACATAGGCGCAGCCAAGGGGGGGGGGCAGGGGGCAGCTCCCCCCATCAAGTGAAACAATAGAAATACTTAACTGACCAATCACATCCGTTCTGCCCCCCTAACAAAAGTCCTGGCTCCACCCATGCCTATTTCTAGAATAATTTTCATAGATCAAGGTATTGTTGCAATCACAGAAGCAACACTGTTGACAGATTTCTAGGAGATATGCATGGTAGAGACTAGTAAGGACACAAAACTTTTCAGCACACACACAGTAAACTATAAGCTCTTCAGCCTATCTTTTTTTCAAAACAAAACAAAACACCACTTTGGGTGCTGATAAGGTAACCTCAGACAGCGACTTTGCCCAAAGCTACCTGATGCAGTCTCAAGGCTAAGCAGAGATAAAAGAGAAAGTTGCATGCACCTATGCAAATTTTAATGTTGCAAAACAGGCTAACTTAGGAGTAATTACATCATTCACAATTCTTTGGAAAGGTAAGGTTGTTTATCTCCTTCCACTGTAAAGTCATTTCCAATGTATGTGTTCCTAAAGAAGGGTTGTTCAACATGCGGCACACAAGCCACTTGTGGTCCTCAAGCCCTTTCTTGGTGGCCCTTGCTATGTATTGACGCTGCAGGGAACTGGAAGCGACAACATGAAAGCCTTGCCCTAGTCTGTGACCAGCACAAGCCACTCGTCCCAGCTGTGGCCGAGAATCCACCTTGGGAGCAGGATGAGTAGAGAGCAAGAAGGATGTGGGAGAAAAAAAGGAAAGGAGGGGAGTGAAAGGCAGTTTCTTCAGCCAAGCAAGCAATGTCTTCCTTGCAGAAGATTCTCTCATCCGGAGAGAATCCCTAACTTGAACTAGGGATAGTGAGTGTGCACACACGTGTGTGCATGTGTTGAATATTTTGGTCGTGGTGGCAGGGTTGGAAGTGGGAGTGGCAAAGGAGGAGAGATGGGGGAAAGGGGCAAGAAAGCAATAAAAGCAAAATGGCAGAGCTGCAGTGAGTTGCTCATTTTCACACTCTTTTCCTCTCTCTGCCTTGCCCCACCAAGAGCTGGTAATAACTCCCTTGGCTCCTCCCTCTCCCTTCCTCTTTCCTGTCTGGAGTCCTGCCTGCATCCAGCAATTTCCCTCACACCAGGCAGCCTCCATGATTTTTGGTCACTTTTTAGGTAGGTAGATAAATGTGTGTATAATAAATATTAAATATATTGCAAACACTTTCTGATATGGAAATTTAATTCATTGTGTGGCCCCCCAGGTTCTGTGTCGAAGTACTTTTGTGGCCTACTTTGAGAGCTTGGACCACCCTGTCCTAAAGCAAGAGTGCTTCTGATCAGACAAGAGATTATAGTGGCCTACAAATGTGAAAGGCATTCATCCATAAAGAAGGTTGTTAACCTGCACAGGAAGCAAGGCAAGTAAGACTGATATGATACCTTTAGCATATTTGACCTAAAAACTACAGTGCATAGTTACAGATTTTCAAAGCTACTCTTATTGCGAAGCTGCACTATTTTACAGCTAGAAAGTAACAATATCGTTTCTTTTAATTCAGATGCCAGCTTTTGTGATCTTTATAACTACATTTTTCAGAGTATGATTTTAAAAACCTGAAGAGTTAGAACAGCATCTTACCCGTCCACGTTGCAATGTTTTTGGTCGTTTTTGCCCTTTGTTGAAAAAGAGTGGCGGCGGTACTTTGGCATTAGAACCAGAAATTTGCATCTCTGGGTATATATTGTCTAAATACCACTTAAACGATTTGCAGTTCAACTTTCTTCTCAACTCCACACGATCAGTAATATTCCCATAGTTCCTTGTCCGTAATTCTGGTCGCAGAGCAAAATACTGTTCCTATGTCATAGAGAGGAAAGTGCGGTAGGAAGAATTACAGTTCAGAACAATGATTCTATTTTGAAGTGAGGATGAATACACAGGACTGAAAACAAAACAAGCAAAAAGCCAATTTCTCTGAACTGTAAACCAATGCGGTTTGTACATGCTATAAAGCTACACTTTGAAACTACTGTGCCTATCCAGCCAATAATGACCAAGGGCAGAACCACACATTATGGGACCTATGGGACCACTGCAAAAAACAACATTCCCCATCTGCTTTGTCTCTCATTCCTGGATTCATGACAATCACACTGTGAATGTCCCACTCCCTCAACCAACCAACGAAGTGGTGCAGGAGTGGGAAACCAATGAGATACAACATCATCACATCATCACACCCTCATTTCCATAGGTTGACAAGGGGTTAACTGGGTTGGGACAGGTCTCAATCACATGACAAAGGCAGGAGCAATGATTTGTGGGGGGTCAGCTCGCTCTATTCAGTTTTTCATAGCAGCTGCAAACTCTGTCCATTTAAAAAAAATCTGAACATAATTGCCTATCTCCTACCCTGGCTCAAAATGTGCATGTAAGTAAGAATGCGAAGATAAATAATGAACATATAACCTAAGTTAGAAAACATAACTGCAGACCCCAAAGGGTTGGGCCCCAGTTTAGCCCCTCGTACCAATTTTGTTCTGATTTACTGTTTTACTACATGTCACCAAGGAAAGAATAGCAGAAGATGTGGGACTGCTGGTTTCTGCAGAGATCATCCAACAGCATTTGGTGAAATCAGGATGGAATTCCACCAGTTTCCTTTCAGTAAAATTGAGAATGTTTAGTGTTTTATATTTCATTTCTATCACTTATGCCTCTGGACTGCATTTCTTTAATCTTCCCTACTGCAATTATCAATGCAAATTTCTAAATTTTTGTTACAACTCAGAACCTATATTGAAAGGTTTTGATACCACACAAAAAGTAGAAGATGAAAAAGCTACCACTTTTCAGGAACGGGACCAGAGTTTCTGAATATCCATCCCTGCTGTGACCACCAAGGCACCCAGATACATCCACCTTTTGCTATGGCTTGTAATTCTACAGTAGTGGCCATCTTGCCTTATATTCATCCATCCACACATGAGCTAGCCGTAGAGAGTTGTGCGCCATGGTGTCCTGCCCGCCTGGGGAGCCATAAGGTCGCCTTTTACGAAAGATGTGTCCGACTCTGGAGCATGGGATGATGAGAAGTTTGCCCCCACACATCCAGATCTGCTCAGAAACAGAAGTAATTAATAAAACAAAGGATTATTACTTAAGGTCATATTAAGCATAGGTGTGGTTTCTGAAGATGTTGGTCTATTTAACATAGTTAGAAAGGATTACAGCTGATAGAAGCTATAACTTCTAGATTAGGGTTCCCCAAACTTTGGTCTTCAGCTCTTTTGGGACTACAATTCCCATCATGCCTGACCACTAGTCCTGCTAGCTGGAGGTGATGGAAGTTGTGATACGAAAAAGGAAATTTATTTTTATGAAAAATCAACTATCTGGTCTGACCAGAAAAGATTCCCGACACCTAGTTTAGAAGAACTTTCAACATTCACAGAACTGCTCTGCAAAATTAAAGAAAATTACTGCGCAACCATAGTGTGTAAAGAAATGCGATTCAATCGGGGTCCTCATCCAAGAAAAAGGTTATAGTCTACAAAAATAACATACATACCCGAAATGATATTTCCAGGTTTTCCCCTCCCCAAATGTCCATGCCGCTATCATATTGTCCAAGTTCATTAAAATATTCTCTGTCCATTGCAAACAAGCCTCCTGCCATTGTAGGTGACCTAAAAGAAAATGAGTGTTTTCCAAAACCATACCTACCAATGATGGGAGGAGAGGATGGGGGGGGGCTGAAGTCACACAAAATTTACAGAGGATTGATGTGAGGTATGTATGGTTATGCATCAAATGTGGAAGTCCAGCAATGGTGGGGGGGATTGGAATACTGTCCAATCAGTAAGATATTTAAGACTAACCAAGTGGGAATAGAAACTCACATATGATCCAAACTCCTAATTAAAAAAAATAAAAATGGTGACAATTTGGTGTCGAGCATGATTTCTACTCAAGGAAACTTTGAAAACCTGCAGAAAGACAGTGCATACCACTCATTAGGTAGGTAATGGTTTTTAGGAAGTTTTTACGAAGTTTTTCTGGATCCCGAATTCTGATATTTTAGTGATTTTTTTTAATTTTAAGTTTACTGATTGTTTTATTGTTGTGCGCCATCCTGAGAGACCTTTATGGCTATAGGGAAGAGCATAGATGTAATGAAGTAATTTTTCTATTGTATGATGAACATTGTTTTTCCCTTACCTTCCTTATTTGTGACACATCTCTTAGGCTTTTGTACAAGGTCTTAATGACCTTTACTTACCAACTGTTCCCATGACAGGTTACAAATTAAAGCAGGAGTCACCAACTTGGTGCAGAAGGTTGCTCACTGTGACAATACAGTTCGAACATATGCCAATCCTTGCCCGACTGGACTGGCTGCCCATTAGCTTCTTAGCTCAATTCAAAGTGCTGGTTTTGACCTCTAATTTTGTGTTGTGGCACACTTCCTGTGTCAGCCACCATAATTCTCTCAAAATTCTAAATGTACCCACTAATCCAAAACATTTGGCAACCCTTGAATTAAAGGCTTGCCAAACTTGGAATGAACAGCATTTATGGATAAGTTATTTACTATATGTTGATATCAACTCATTAACACCTTTGCTGAAATTCTGGTTTCAACTTTCCTGTTAAAAATGGATGTTGAAGGAGATTTCTCCAGAGAAAATTATTGACATTTGCTAGTACAGCTCACTACATCTATTGGCTATCCCTTTTCTTCATTCTTCTTTTCAATTTAAGTGTTCAGTCCTAAAGATGAGTACTGAAGCAGTTGTACCTCCCTGTTTTATCTTCCCCTTCCTTGAAGGAGCACATGGCTGCATACCCGGTACTCCCTTCATAATATGCTATGTTCTTTAGCATATGGTACTTAGAGAAGGTATCTTACTACATAAGCATATTATGTAGCAGCTTTGCTGATAGCTTATTGTCTTTGTTTACATCAAGTTGTCTTTAAATGAAATATTGTTTTATTGTATTTTAATGTTTCTCACTCTGTGTGAACAATGCAGTGTGGGTTATAATATAAATAAATAAATCGTACTTGATTGGAGATGTGGCTCCCTCAGGGCCTTCCAGTTCTGACAAAGGAACAAGATCCCATTTAAAGTGCAGACCCCAGTTGAACCCTCCACGGACAACTGGGGAAGAGCTGTAGGTAAGCGTGTCAGCGCTAATTATATCGATGACAGGACAAACCACTGTTTTCCGTGATTCTTGGATGGGTGTCAGCAAAGGTTGCAACCACAGCTCATTCACCTCACAGTGACTGTCCAGAAACACAAGTACCTTCCCTGAGAAAAGAGAAGCACAATAAGAACAGAGAACAAAAAGCAAGGCAATCAGAGTCAGAGTTACATATTTTCATTATTCTAGACATGTTCCACTCTAGCAGAGAGAGGGGAACAATATGAAACACAGCAGCCTGATGGGGAAATCTCAAGTACTTGCTACATCCAGGTAATTCCACTTTTCTTTCTTTAAAAAAGGCAGAACTCTATCACACTACAGTTGGGATGGATTATCTCATGATTACATTTTGAGAGATTCCCCCATCTATGTGGCTATATACAAGAATTGGACCTTTCAAACTTCAGTGGGAAGGGGTGTGTGTGATTCTTTACTTATTCTATTAACAAACCACAACTTCCACTCCAATGGTTTTCCTAAACTCGCACTGCAACCACCATATAATATCACTTATCCCGTTTGAACCCTTAACTTATCAACAGCCCTGGTAACTGGGATATAGACATGGTGCAAAGCCTGACAGATATAACTACAATATTTAACAAAAATATTAATGTTTATTTACTACAAGAGTATGTAGTGCACAAGCTTATGTGGTTGCTTTAGCACAGTACTCTCTCTTTAAATAAGTATGCATTTGCTAAGTTGTTACTGCCACTTTAAATATCAACTGCTTATTTTACACTACCGTTATTAAACCATGGCAGCTCTGAGGAAGCAGTTAGGTTACCCTGTTAAAACCCTTTTGCCACACTGCCCTTGTATCTACACCATCCTGCTTAACCCTCACAAATACTCCAAGTGAGGACTGAAGTGCAGGTCTATTTTTGCTGTCCTGTCCTGGAATCTTCACCCGGACTCTCCACCCGGAGTCCACCTGGACTCTCCACCCGGAAACCAGAGCCTACCATTCCAAACTGCTTCTCACTTCTTCTGCCTCAGTGCTGTAGACAGATCCCACCCCTCTCACTCATTCAGCTAAGCCAAGTGACTCACCTACCCCAGCAATAATAATAATAATAATAATAAATTTTATTTATATCCCGCCCTCCCCAGCCGAAGCCGGGCTCAGGGCGGCTAACAACACTAAAATAGTGCAACATTATAAAAACATCATAGGAATTAATTAAAATCAGAATTGATGGCAACCATAAACTAAAGTATTGTAAGGATTGCCAAAGGAGGGAGTCAGGCTGTGCCCTAACCAAAGGCCTGGTGGAACAGCTCTGTCTTGCAGGCCCTGCGGAAAGATGTCAAGTCCTGCAGGGCCCTTGTCTCTTGTGACAGAGCGTTCCACCAGGTTGGAGCCGCAGCCGAAAAAGCCCTGGCTCTAGTTGAGGCCAGCCTAACCTCTCTGAGGCCTGGGACCTTCAAGATGTTTTTATTTGAGGACCGTAAGTTCCTCTGTGGGGCATACCAGGAGAGGCGGTCCCGTAGATACGAGGGTCCTAGGCCGTATAGGGCTTTGAAGGTTAAAACCAGCACCTTAAACCTGATCCTGTACTCCACCGGGAGCCAGTGCAGCTGGTATAGCACCGGATGAATGTGATCTCGCAGCGAGGACCCCGTAAGGAGTCTCGCTGCGGCATTCTGCACCCGCTGGAGTTTCTGGGTCAGTCTCAAGGGCAGCCCCACGTAGAGCGAGTTACAATAATCCAGTCTGGAGGTGACCGTCGCATGGATCACAGTGGCTAGGTCAGGGCGAGAGAGGTAAGGGGCCAACTGCTTAGCTTGGCGGAGATGAAAAAATGCCGCCTTTGTTATAGCTGTAATCTGCGCCTCCATAGAGAGGGAGGTATCGAAGATTACACCCAAACTCTTGACGGACGGTGCTGGCACTAATTGCACCCCCGCAAGAGATGGGAGTTGCCCCCTCAATCCCATATCATCCCATCCCAGCCAGAGGACCTCTGTCTTCGAAGGATTTAACTTCAACCGGCTCCCACGTAACCATCCAGCCACAGCCTCCAAGCATCTGATCAGTGTGTCTGGGGCCGAGTCAGGATGGCCATCCATCAACAGATAGAGTTGGGTGTCATCAGCATACTGATGGCAGCCCAGCCCAAAACTCCGGACAAGCTGGGCGAGGGGGCGCATAAAGATGTTAAAAAGCATCGGGGAGAGAATCGCACCCTGAGGCACTCCACACACCAAGGAGTGGCGGGATGACAGTTCCCCCCCAAGCGCCACCCTCTGTCCCCGACCAGAGAGAAACGAGCGCAGCCATTGAAGGACTGTGCCCTGGATCCCCACGTCGGCGAGGCGGTGGTCCAGAAGTTCGTGATCGACCATGTCGAAAGCTGCTGACAGATCTAGAAGAATCAGCAGCCCCGACCCGCCTCGATCCAGCTGTCTACGAAGATCATCTGTTAGGGCGACCAGAGCCGTCTCGGTCCCATGACCAGCGCGGAAGCCGGACTGGAATGGATCCAGAGCCGATGTTTCATCCAGAAACCTACCAAGCTGTTCAGCAACCGCTCTCTCAATCACCTTACCCAGGAATGGAAGATTCGAAACTGGGCGGTAATTGGATAGATCTATGGGATCTAATGATGTTTTCTTTAAGAGCGGACGCACCACTGCCTCCTTCAGTTCCCCTGGGAATGTCCCGGTGCCAAGGGACAAATTGATGATATCCCCCAGGGGGGCCCGCACCTCGTCTGGACATGCTCTAATCAGCCAAGACGGGCACGGGTCGAGAGGACAAGTGGTGGGCTTTCCAGCTCGGAGGAGTCTGTCCACATCGGCTGGGGATATCCGGTCAAAGTGGTCCAGTACTGGACCCGAGGACAGTCGAGGGGCCTCCAGTTCCTTTATTGTATCCAAATTGGCAGGGAGGTCATGGCGGAGCGACAGGACCTTCTCCGCAAAAAAGCTCGCAAATGCCTCACAGCTGTGTGTCGAATTGTTATTTAAATTTGGCTGTCCTTCGAGGGACGTTAAAGACCGAATTATACTAAATAATTGTGCCGGGCGAGAGCTAGCGGATGCAATGGAGGCCGAGAAGTAGGACTTCTTAGCGGCCTTCACTGCCATCTCGTAGGTTTTCATAAAAACCCTATAAGATGTTCTTGAGGCTCCGTCACGGGCACCCCGCCATACTCGCTCTAGCCGTCTGAGGTCCCGCTTCATTTTCCGGAGCTCCTCAGTAAACCAGGGAGCCCGGTTTCTGCGGGGTCGCAGAGGGCGCTTAGGTGCGATCTCATTGATGGCTGCCAGGAGCTGGGTATTCCAGCCCTCAACAAGCTCAATCAATGAGTCGCCAGGGGGAGAAAGGTCCCGCAAGGCTTGGCGGAATCTATCAGGGTCCATCAGCCTCCGCGGGCGAGCCCAAATCGGCTCACCACCTAAGCAGGGTGGGGGTGGAACATCAATCCTGGCTTTCATAGCATAGTGATCAGACCATGGCACCTTCATCGAAGGAAACATGATCACATCTATACCAGCGCCAAAGATCAGATCCAGCGTGTGGCCTGCTTGATGTGTGGGGCCCGAAACAAACTGGGAGAGCCCTAGTGTCGCCATGGAAGACACCAGGTCCAGAGCCTGTGAGGAGGGAGTGGCATCAGCATGGATGTTGAAGTCCCCCAATACCAATAGGTTAGGGAACTCCAAGGCTTTGGCCACCAAACTATGCTGCCTTCCTCTCAGCTCCTCCTCTATTGTCTTCTTCTATGGGCTGTTCCCTATGACCATCAAGCGCCAACCAACATGGGCTGACTCCTGCCCCACCCCAGGTCTGGCCTTAGCCAATCACATGTCTAACTAGGAATTCTACACCTGCAGCCAGCAGTTAGATAATGCATATATTTTACCCTTCTATGCATAATGAGCGTTTTATCTCCACCCCCTCTTCAGGTGTCAGTTAAGGTCCCCCATGACATTTAAATCAATTTTCACCTGATCAGACAGAAGACACCCCCAAACACATTATAATACAAATGTCAGAACACATAATACTCAATAAAACTTGCCTCAAACAGGATTTCTTCCTGTTCAAGAAATCAATTTCAGAATAACTACAAACACACAACTCAAATAGCCAGAGACCTTGTCTTGTTGGAAAACACATGGAGTGAGAGGGTGGTGACCTAAATTGTAGCAATTATCTGGATACTAATAATGTAATAATAAGTGGGCTAATAGTTTCATTTCTTATATCAAGTACTTTTTCTAGGGAAATTAAGTTACAGCATCCTTCAGATTTTGGGGGCAGGGCGGGTGTGGAATCGCCAAGAGTATTATTTATATAACTTGTATCCCACAGCCTTCATCATGAATGCTCTCAGGAGGCTAAAATGATAAAAACTATACTAATGATCATAAGAGTCATCCATTACAATTATGAGTCATAAAGCCAGTAAAAAAGATGCAATTATGAGTTTTAAAAAGCCCAATAAAAACTTAGAAGTTATTCCTAAATGAAAGCCAAGGTTGGAAACCAGAAACTCAGGAAATTCCATTCTAAAAAGGCAGTTAGGTGTTCCAGTTATAGCTATAAAATTTTCCTACTTCACTGGGTATAGCTTAGGGAAGCTATTCACAAGCTGCAGCACTGAGCTCAAATAGTAAAGCTGAACAAGTACTGCTGCATGTTCGGAACTTCAATGTAATTATACTGCATTAATGTAGATGATTAACACGCATTAATTAGGAGGAGCTTAGATCATCATTACAAATTATAACACAAGCTTTCCTGATTCAACACTGATTATTGTTCATGCACAATGCAGGCTGATTATAAAGATTATCAAAAAGATACTTTAACCTAATTAAATGTTATAGCCACAACAAATCTCTCTGGGGAGATGACTGTGAATCAGTATGAATGGGGTATTTGTAAACAGCTTTAATAAGATGCCTTGTCATAATGGAAACAATTTAACTGTCAACCTACATGTAGTGAGCTAGGGCCAGATAAGTTAGTCCCTTTTGGGGAAAGAAAGACAAGCCACAGTTGTTTTACTGCATTTCACAAACCCTGGTTTTCACAACTGGTACATATTATGGTGAAATAAAAACCTTTTATAACAAGGGGATTGTTATAACATTACTTCCCAGGCTTAATACACTCAAGATTAGAAGCCAACCTCGGATTTGCCCCTTCCCTGCTTTCCTCACCATGAGCAGAAGTGGAATGATCCTGGACAGCAAGAGAGATTCCATATTTAAGTAAGTTAAAATAGAGAAGAGATAGCCAACTACACTATTCTTGAGTGTCCACCCTATTTTCCAAATGGTGGTTCACTATAGTCTGACACCTTCACAAGTATTCAGGTTCTATACTGATGCTGACAAATACCTACAGAATATTTAACCATCAGGAAATAACAGGAAGAAGCATACATATTAAAATTTGAGACAGTGAGAGAATTATATTTCTTATATACTAACTGTGGCTAACAGTGGTCTTCTCAGCAACAGACGTTTATTTGCTTTTGAATCCAGGGATGTTCTATGTATTTTGCTGACTTATTTTTTGTTCATTTTAATGATGTATTTTTAAAAGGCATCTGAAGGCAGCCCTGTTTAGGGAAGTTTTTAATGTTTAATGCTGCACTGTGTTTTTAATACAGTGGTACCTAGAACTTAATTCATTCTGGAGGTCCGTTCTTAAACTGAAACTGTTCTTAACGTAAAACACCACTTTAGCTAATGGGGCCTCCTGCTGCCGCTGCGCCGCCGGAGCACGATTTCTGTTCTCATCCTGAAGCAAAGTTCTTAACCCGAGGTACTATTTCTGGGTTAGCGGAGTCTGTAACCTGAAGCGTATGTAACCCGAGGTACCACTGTGTTCAGTTGGAAGCTGCCCAGAGTGGCTGGGGAAACCCAGCCAGATGGGCGGGGTATAAATTATAAAGTAATAGTAGTAGCAGTAGTAGCAGTAGTAGTAGTAGTATTGTTTTGCTTGAAAGCTGATCAAGGAGCATTTACTATGAGAAGTTTAATATTTTTCTTTATTCTTCATTAAATGTATTAAAGTCACAAGCAATTTGGACAAACCATGATTTAGAAGTACTGAACAAACAAAGGGACTACTTGAATTCATGGATATAAAGGACATTACCTGTAGCATGGGAAGCTCCAATCATTCTCCCACGAATTAGCCCTTCTCGCTTCTCATTTCTGACTAGCTTTATATTGTTCGGAAGATTTTTTGTTAGATAAGCATCCAATTCTTCTTTCAGATCAGCTAGAGTAAGAAAAGGCAAGGGGAGTAAGACAGCATTTAGTAATCTGTCAGTAGTCCAAGTATCCTTAGACTACACTGCACAAAATTAGCATATAATGCAAGAGTCTTTCACCTAATTCACTACTGTCATCCACCAAGATAATTTCATGGAGAAGATTAGATGGGGTGCGGTCCAAAACGCTATGCACTGTCCGAAGCAAGGCAGAGAATGCTTCATTATAGAAACAAATTATAATGCTAGCATAGGGCAGATCACGAGGATAACTTTTTTCTTTACACCTGCAAGAAAGAAAAAGCACATATTATAACACATGGTTTTCAAAGAATGTTGCTAATATTTCACGAACACCCCAAATAATACCAAAATAGAAGCTGCACCCTCCCTTTTATAATAACCATGCAATATGCGTGTAGCTGTTTCCCCCACAGAATCTCTTTCACTCATGAGTTTAAGAAACCATATGCCCTGTGAATCATTGGCACCTAAAAAAGGAGTCTGGCAATTGAGTTGCTGAGGAATACAGGATTTTGTTTTTTGTAGAGGATGCAGATTTATCCTTCTACTGTGCATGCTTGTTGTTTGAAGAAACTGAACTCTGCATATTTTACATTTCTTCCTCTGCATTACATTTGTCCACTTTTTTTTAAGATAATGAAAACAGGGAATTTAGAGAACACAGTCATCCTATCTCTAAAGCATCCACAGATAAGTTATTCAAAATCCAGTCCTTTCCCCACCCCACCCCACTCATTTTCTTCCTCTGCTCCTTCCATTCATAGCCCTTTCTTCACCTTACACTTCGTTCATCCTCCTCCTTTCCCCATTTAATTTTTCTTTCAGCACTGCGATACCTTTCTAATCCTGATATCCTTCTAACAAACACATGAAGCTGCTATATACAGAGTCAGACCACTGATCCATCTCATTCAATATACTCCACACCAACTACAGCAGCATCTCAGACAGGGGTGTTCCCCAGTGCTACCTAGAGGTGGCAGTACTTGATTCAGATATTTTCGGCATGCAAAGAATATATGCTCTTTCCCCTTTTAATTCCCTACTTCCCTACTTTACAGTTCCTTAAAACTTTAAACACTATTCTTTAAATTTCTCCACAACTTTTTCCCCTGTCCATTTGCATGTCTTTTTAAGACCCAAATATCTTTCCCCTTCTATTCCATTCTTTTCCCCTTCTTCAAGCTATTCCTCATATTCAGCAATTTCCACGGCTCATTTTTACTTTTACTGACCCCTGTACGTACAAGTAGGGCTTCCTATATTACAGAACCTCTTACAATTCTATAGCGTAGAGAAAAGATGTAACAGTACAGTGGTGCCCTGCAAGACGAATGCCTCGCAAGACGAAAGGGTTTTGCATTTTTTGAGCTGCTTTGCAAGACGAATTTCCCTATGGGCTTGCTTCGCAAGATGAAAACGTCTTGCAAGTTTGTTTCCTTTTTCTTAACGCCGTTAATACAGTTGCGACTTGACTTCGAGGAGCAACTCATAGAATGCGGTGTGGTAGCCTTTTTTGAGGTTTTTTAAGACTTTGGTGATTTTTGAAGCTTTTCCAAAACTTTCCCGACACCATGCTTCGCAAGACGAAAAATTCGCTAGACGAAAAAACTCATGGAACGAATTCATTTCGTCTTGCGAGGCACACTGTAATGATGAAAAAAAATGATTGTATATCTAATTTCCAGTTAAGCTTGAGTCCTAGGAATTCTCAATTAAACACTGAATCAAAGGAAAGCAGGGTAGGGAGCTGTATTTTTCCTTCCTTCTCTCCAATATTGCTTCTAGAAAATTATACAGGTTACTAAGTTTTGCAAAGTATCTTGCAGCCCTGTTCATAACCATACTTAAAACACAGAATGATGTCAAGAATGAACTCAATGTTCACTCTATCCTAATAAGGAGATAAAGGCCTTTTAAGTGAGATCTTTGAACCTACACATTACAACAGGATCATGACAAAGCCAAAATCAAAGCTCAAATAACAAAATATTCAGTGATATGCAGCTATTAGGGCTGTTTTACAAATCTGGATAATTAATTTGAAATTAAAAGATTGGTTTCTCAAGGTACACAATATATAGCTGCATTGCAAGAGAAAGGAATACAGCCTTTTGTGCATGCATATGTTAAAAGTTGGTTCTGAAATTTTAAATTCTATATGGATAGCAATGCCATAGTGATTACTAGATTTTACATTGCAAAGAACTTCACACACAAAGGGCACAATCCAGCCAAAGTTAAGCACTTTAAGCAACAGAAAAATACATATTTGTCTTGCATACTGCACAGCAAGAACCGTCAAGCAATTCTACAGGTTATGCATATTTTGCCAATGTAAATATAAAAAGGAACTTATTTTCAAAACCATGTTATTTCTGAATCGCTCCCTTTCTTAATATAATTTCTGGTATGGTCTGAATTTCTTACTTCTCATCCTCTCTCATTTCCATCAGCTCTCTATTTGGGGGGAAATATGCTCATTCGACAACTCTGAGGAGACCTTAAATCTGTAGAGGACTGGAAGAAAAATGTTTACTTGATGAAAAAACTACGTCACATGTGATATCCTTTTTCTTTCTTTAGCATGGCTAAGAAATAGAACCCAGGACAGGACTATGAAATAGACAATTTTCAAAGAGTCAAGTTCTATTGGGTGGAGGGAATAAATCAGCTGCCAGATTTTGGGGGAAGGGCCAAAGCTGCTCTCCCCCCAATGAAGAAAATATGGGGGGGGGGGGGATCCAATGGGAGAAAGTAAAGTAATACACTTAAGACTGTTGATGTTCCAGGTGTATAGCATGTACTCCACTCACAATATGAAGTGCCCTGGACTCCATCTCAGAGGAGCCATACAGGAATGCAAAAAGTGCCTCCCCTGTGGTTGTTCTGATTAAAATTTAAATCAACCATGTCTACAAACACTGTAAAATGCTTGATGCTCCCATGCTTGATCTTCTGACTCTTCCCTTCTGCAGGACTAAGCCATTTTTGCAAAGCACAGAGCCCTTTCTTTAGGTGCTATTTCCTTCCCTGTTCACCTTCTCAAAGCAGCTAGACAGCTCCCTAATGGAATCTCCCCCCCTCCCAAGTATATGTAGGAATATATATAGGCACATTGCCAAAGGCATCGCTGCAACATACAAGCCCCATCCTTCCCACTGCCCATCATTCTGTTGGCCTTTTTTGCTAGATCTTCACCACTGGGCTCTTGAAACAAAGCATTCACTTTATCGAGAACATGCAGAAACATACTTTGCATCTCTTGTGTCTGGCACATCTCTGTGATATCCCAACCGGTTACTGATGAGCATATTGAAAGCATGCTTTTGATAGCCCAAGTCTCTCACTTCCTGGTCTTGTTCATTAAAAATCATACCTGCAACGGAGAATGTGCCAAAATCAATTTACTGTCTAATGTATGTATTGCCAATGATCAACTTCTTAAACTTATGTGTTCAGCTAATGATATATTCCAATTCAAATTACTGCCCCATACTCATTTCCTGGCCCAGAGAAAGACTAATGAGGAGGTTTCACTGCTAAACAGGATGGCCTATCTAAGCTCAAGGCATTTATAGCAATATTTGTGCAGTATTTACCATACTACTATGGTACTAATGAAGCTCTCTTTTCAAGTCTTAAGAGAGCCAGAAGAGGTAGCTGGAATACAGTAGTACTTTGGGTTACATACGCTTCAGGTTACATATGCTTCAGGTTACAAACTCCGCTAACCCAGAAATAATACCTTGGGTTAAGAACTTTGCTTCAGGATGAGAACAGAAATCATGCTCCGGCGGCGCGGAGGCAGCAGGAGGCCCCATTAGCTAAACTGGTCTTCAAGTTAAGAACAGTTTCAGGTTAAGAACGGACCTCCGGAATGAATTAAGTACTTAACCCGAGGTACCACTGTATTGCTCTTTGGGGCAGGAGGGAGTGGGGGAGAAGGACGGCAAGAATGTAGGAGGCAGAAGGCTAAAATACACACACAATTTGCAAAGCTGGTCTCAATAATTTTAAGTACTCCCCAGTGATATAGCTGCATGGGATTTCAGAGGAGGAGACATGGCTGTGTTTGCATGTTGATTCAATACACCTAGTCCACGCTAACCGCTCGTTAACCTCACTTGCCCATATGACAGGCAGGAGCATAGTAGGCAAAGAACAGATTGCACAGTGCAAAGAGGACAAAATGGCATCAAGGGGCATAGAATACTCCACATCACTTTTCTTTTCTTTTCTAAACTTGCTCCTTCAGGATCTTCCAGTTGTGCAGAAAACACATCTACATGTACATCCTTAACAACACTTGTCCATAATATATAGCCATACTGCGGTTAAAATTTTCAGGCCAGAAGACTACAGCTAGTTTGTTTTATTTTTCACTAAACATATTGAAACCAGTGGATCATGCAGCACAAAAAAGAAAAATCAAATCAAACCAGTGGGAGGCATGGTACAAAGGTTTAGAAAGCAGCATGCAATGAGTTCAAATTCTTTATTATTTTTGTGACCTCTTACCTATTCTTGCACATCTGAGGACTAGAAACAAACACCTTTAGTTTGAAAACTCTGGAGAATGAACCTGGGCCCTGCCTATTTTTTTCTAGAATAGCCAGGGCCCAGGTTCATTCTCCACTCTTTTTAAAGGAGGGAATGCATCTTGGAAATGATTCTAAGCTTTCCTCCCTATTTTACAAAGCATATTCTCTCCTTGCTGCAACTAAAATTGCATACAGCTTATGGGTCATGTAACCTAATCTTCTTAACAGTCAAAGCCAATAGGCATCTTCAGTTCATTCACTATGAAGCAAGCATTCAGGGAAAGCGTGATCAAAAAAGTAAATAAGAATTTTTAGCTTCTCCAATTTCATGAAGAAAAACCTACTGGACAAAAATATGTTTCTGAGAGCTACATGCAGTAATAGCATTCTACATGCATTGGTTAATGATGAATAGGTTCCTCACCCTGAGGAAATAAGAAGGAAATTGAGGCTGGGACCTGGGTGCAGAGTACAACTGGCTCTGTGAAGAAAAGGTGCTATTGTACAAGACACCAGACAGAGGCTGCACAATTCTGTAGTCGTGACTGCTAAGCCTCTTCCTCATTCTCAGTTGGGTCTTATTCCAGGGACTACACTCATTTCCCCTTATCATAGGTGGAACTACAGTAAAGAGACCATAAGTGGCTACATGAGCCGCTGTAGGGGTTCCCTGTTGCCAGTTCTGGGCTTCCAGATTGGTCCACCACCACCTTCAATTATGAGAGAAAGAGGGGGGCAGAGAATGTGGGGGCACTTAGTTCCTTCGCTGGGATGTTTTTTTGAGGCTGGCAGATTCTGCAAGCCCTCAAAGATTGTGGGTTCCTCAAGGTTCCTGTTCCCCTATAATACCAAGACTCCTACAGAATCTTGCTCTTCCAAAGGTCTCCTCAGAGTCCAGACATTTCAGACCAAGCTGTACCCCTAATACTGTAGAATGTGATTCATAATGAACACTATGCTGAATGTCTGGCTTTCATATCATAAATAAAGCAAGTCTGATTACCTTATCAGATGATAAATTTCTTTGCAGATGGCAAAACATCCCTAGCATATTTTGGCACTAAACTAGACAAAGATCTATTTGTATTTTAATGGTTTATTAAAATAGCAGATCTAATTGAATTGCCTCTGCATTTTTCATTAGTAATATATATGTCTGGCAATTACTAATCTGGGTAAACCACTGTGCTTCAAGAGCAAGCACTTTTCTAATTTAGGGCTCCCATTCATTTCCTGTCTGAAACTACATAGGAAGACAGAAGCACTTCACATCTGGTTTTCACAATATGAGTTTCAATGCAGTCAATTACTATTCACTTACCCATTTCAGGAGACATCTCAGTATCCCCCTTGATGGGATCCTGTGCAGCATTTCCCAATGGATTCCTGTTCTTACTGTATCTGTGGTAAGCTTCAGGTATGTGTACTGGCCCATGGACAAAACGGGGATAGATCTTTTTAGGAAATGGCTTCTGAGGTTCAAGCCCCTTGATGGGCACATTCTTGAAAGACTGGGTCTCTTCGCTGAAGTTGAAATAAATAAAGAGTAGAAGTGTCCAGGTCACAGATGTGAAGAGGCAGCCATAGCAGAAATAGCGAAGTGTAACACTTCCCATTGTAATCCTAGCATTGTTGTTAGCACATTCTCAATCCCCTAAAAAAATATAAAAGGGAAAAGGGTAAGATTTCCAATTACAAGCCTCTTCCTGAAAGCTGGCCTTTCAGAAAATGATCTATTTTAAATTAACCGTAGACTGTAATAATGTCTTGGGAATGATAATTTTTCATCCTATACAAAAACATCAAATCATACATCAACTTATCAGTATGCCAAGTTACCATAAAACCAAGGAACAGCAATGAATACAGAAATTTTAATTGAAGCATTAACAGCATTTTTACACAACTGATCACTGCAAATATTCTACAAAGAAAGCACCACATAATAAGATTACATTCTCAAATGCCTTGTGGGCATCTCAATAAAATGTCTATCTTGGATAAACTGCTGGCTTCCTGTTTCTAAATCAAGCATCACTCTCAGAAACAAATACTCCCTCCCCTCTCCTTTAAAAATCCTACTGCCCTTGACTTAACAAGCACTTTGTGTTGTATTTGCTTCAGCACTAACAGTGGTTAATGATAACTAAATTCCCTCTCAGGACTTGCAAAATCTGTTTCAGAACCTGATTAAAATAGGTATTCAGTCAGTGAGTCCTTACTTTTTTAAAACTAACAAGCTACTTGCAAATTCAACTGTTAGAAACAGACTGATCTTCACCTCCAATCCTGGCCCTCAGCATTTGGAGCAAAGAGTGTGAGACGCAAAGAAAGAATGGAACAAATACCATGTTAAGCAAGTAAAGTTCATTTATTACTGGAAATGTCAGGTTGAGACACATTAACAGCAAATATAATCTGAACTTTAAACATTTACAGCCTAACTGCTTAAAATAATTGCAGGACAACTAATTTTTAACAGGGACCATGTTTTGAACTGAGCAAAGGCTGAAAAGTCAGCAACTTTAGCTCTATTTCAACTCATCCTACAGGAGAAAAGACATGAATTCTCAAGCTTTGTTCTCTTAAATACACAGAAACTCTGGTTCTTCACTTGAGTGCTGCACCACTTCACTCTTGTTTACCCATGTCAGAAAGAACTACTGCAACACCATGTCAATGGAACAAGGGATTGCTGCAGGTGAGGTGGAAAGACCCTGGATCAGGGGTCAGCAACCTGCGGCTCCGGAGCCGCATGTGGCTCTTTTACACCTTTGCTGCGGCTCCGGGGCGGATACTAGCGAGGGGAGGAGGCGCATTGTTTGCCCCGACACTCCCCACTGTTTTAAATGTCGCAATGGTTTTGCGGCTCCCAGGTTTTTTTTCTTCGGTCCAAGTGGCTCTTTTTGTCTTAAAGGTTGCAGACCCCTGCCCTGGATCATACCAAGCTCTGGGTCACCAGTCTCTGTTACTAACTTATTGTGTAGTTGCAACTACAGAAAATATTTTTCTAGACCCAGGACACAATTGGTAATCAGCTTCTTCTTTCCCCTCCCCTTCAATGACACAAGGAATTACCGGTACATACACCTGGCTCTGTTTTTCTCCCTCTGCAATCCACAACACTTGCACATCAAACTCAAGATTTGGAACCGGATTAAGAGTTTCTGCAACTAGCCATAGAGTATTTACTTACCAAGGCCAAGAAATCCATGACTGAAAATACTTAAGCACAAACATGATGGCCTCTCTATGTTGGCCACTCAGTAGAATTCTCAAACAAGGAACAGTATATTTCCTATGAGAATGTCATAACCAGTTAAGAAACATGTTCAGTTCCTGCCCCTTCCTACTTAATTTTGAAATTTATTCTTAATTTTGCTTATAGGCCTTGCTGCAAAGAGCAGTGGCAATGATGCTTCAGCCTCCCACAAATTTTAATTTGCCCACAAACCTGCACTGGCATATATACATATACATGCTGCAATATTACTAATAATATATGCTATGACCTCTGAATTTAGGTCCTCTGAACAGAAGAGAACTAATGCTGCAATCCTATACCCATCAATTTAGGACTAAGCCCCTTTAAACTAAATTCAATGAACAGACATGCACAGGAGTACACACTAAGTTTCCAATATTAGCTGCTGGTCATTAACAGTGAGACACTTTGTCCTCACCAGTACTGTAGTACAAGAAGGGACTGGAAGGTCAATTTCCTAGATACAAGTAATCCAGTGTACCTATAAAAATTAAGTCATCTTCACAGAGTTTCTTCAAACTGTATCCATAGCACTTGGTTAAATGAGCTGTAAAGGAATGCTGCAGATACACACATCTCAGCTGGACAGTTTTAAGATTCGCTTTCTGAATAATAGAGTGAAAAAAACAAGTACTGACCATTCTCTATTAAAGTGCACGCTAGCAGAGGACAATGTTATGTAGTAAAAGCATGTGCCCTGTAGTTACAGCATAATCTAGTTGGTGTTTTCATACCAATAATTACAATAAAAAGCACAGCAGCCCTTTAATTAAAACCAGTCCATTCCCAAAAGGATTCAAATCCCCACTCAATCCAATGGGTGACCTTGGGACAGTCACTATCTTAGGAATGACCTACCTGACAAGGGTGTTGGCAAGGATAAAATGGAGAGAGAAAGAAGCGTGGAAACCACCTTGAGTTCCTTGGAGTAATGGTGGAATATAAATATAATAAAAATGGTTTAAAAGGAGGGGGCAATTTGTGTGCCACTCTGGAAAAATACAGCTACTCTTAAAATTTGATTGTATATATAATTCTACAAATCACAATGACATATCACAATTGACACAGGAGACAGTTATAAGCAAGCTAGTCAAAACATGAAGTCCAAGAAGTAATGCTGATATCTTCAAAACAGATGCATTTCTTTCAACCTGCCTATTTTATTTCAGCTTCAATGTTCCCTTTCCAAAGGTAGTATCCTTCTTGTTTGCCATATTACTTTAAATCTACTTGATGCTGTTTCTCCTGGGAGACGCAGAGGTCCGAAATATCTCTTTCTTCCTTTATGTTGCTCAAGAAAAACAGATACAAGAAAATAGGGTTTGCAGCATCCAAACCAAATTGCTCAGACCATCTCAGTTAAACAGTACTATTTAAAGAACAAAATAACATCAGGCATCTCTACACAAGACACCACTTGTATGGCAGAAGACACAATAACAGAAGATACCTCTTACACGACAGTCTCTAAACTGAAAAGTCCCAAATGCTGTAGCCTTTCCACATACAGGACTTGCTGCCCCATCATTGTGGCTGCCCTTTTCCAAACCTGTTCTCTTCAATACCCTTTTTAAAGTGAGAAGATCAGAACTATACTCCAATTGTAGTCATTCCCACAGGAAGTAGTGATGGTCCCCAGCCTGGATGGTCTTAAAAAGGATTAGAAAAATTCAGGAGGATAAGCCTATCAGTGCTCTGCCATCATGGGTGTGTTCTGCCATCATGGTGGTATGCTTCTGATTACCAGATGCTGGAAACTGCGGGACAGAGGAGTGCTCTTATCCTCATATCCTGCTTGCAAGTTTCCAACAGGCATCTGGATGGCCACTGACAGAACAGGATGCTGGACTAGATGAGCCTTTTGTCTGATCCAGCATGCTCTTCTTCTGTTCTTATGAAAATCAAGCAAGTCTACCATCACATTCTTAAAGGGGTCTAATAATAATATTTATTTATTTATTTATTTATTTATTTATACATACATACATACATACATACATACATACCCTATTCATCTGGCTGAGTTTCCCCAGTCACTCTTGGCAGCTCCCAATCAAATATTAAAAACACAATACAGTGGTGCCTCGCAAGACGAAATTAATCCGTTCTGTGAGTCTCTTCGTCTAGCGGTTTTTTCGTCTTGTGAAGCAACCCTATTAGCGGCTTAGCGCTATTAAAGGCTTAGCGGCTATTAAAGGCTTAGCGGATTAGCGGCTAAAAGACTATTAGCGGCTTAGAAAAAGGGGGGGAAAGCGGAAAAAAATCGGAACACTCGCAAGACGTTTTCGTCTTGCAAAGCAAGCCCATAGGGAAAATCGTCTTGCGAAACAGCTCAAAAACGGAAAACCCTTTCGTCTAGCGGGTTTTCCGTCTTGCGAGGCATTCGTCTTGTGGGGCACCACTGTACCACATTCAACATTAAAAGTTTCCCTAAACAGGGCTGTCTTCAGATGTCTTTTAAAAGTAGGATAGTTGCTTATTTCCTTGACATCTGATGGGAGGGCATTCCACAGGGCAGGCACCACTACCAAGTGAAGACTGAGATGCTTAGGAATCCAGGTCCCATGTCCAGCACTGACTTCCACACTTGTATGGTACAAATAGATTTATACCATGTTGCATATAGTCTTTGCTCCATGCCACAAGCCATGCTTTATTTGCCCTATACAACTCAAGTAAAAAATATTACCAACGTGAAATACAAATTTCACAACCCATAATTAATTCCCTGAGTGCAAAAATTGAGTTTGGCATCAGAATGTTGCCATGTTTTCTTTCTTTTTTAGCTGAAAGATACTGCCAATTCTGACTATGGTGAAATGGCTATATTCCATCATTGCTTCCACAGAGTTTTAACTAGTTCTAGCTTTTCTAAAACTTTCACTGATTTTGCAGACATGAGGATAAATTGAGGAAAACATTCTGTCAAAATTTCCCCCCAAATATGAGACAAACGGAAAGGCGGTTCATTATTAATCCTGACTAATAAAAATCTGAACAGTTCTATATTCCAAAGAGCCATAATATGTTATAGTCTGGTTACAAAGTAACTGCAAGTTCCCAAATAGCTGAAAGCTGTAGGTACCTAGATTGGGGCAAATAGCATCGGTTTACATTAGCACTTTGATTAGCCTTAAAAGAATAACAGCTTAAGGTTTGTAGAAAACAAAGGTGCTCATGGCTTAAATGATGATAACAAGGATGTCTGTTATCCTACCCAAAATATCAAACTTAAATCTAAACACTTTTATGCAATCCATGCATGCTTTTAGGAAATGTAACGTTCTCAAGAGAGTTAAGAAGAAACAGAAAATTAAAGCTGTCTATAGACATGTGAAACAGATATTCAGGCAACCTTATAATATATTAAGATAGAAAATTTTAGCAGTAGCTATAGTAGGCTAAGTATCTATAGTATTTTTTCCACAACAATAGCTAAGAATACTTGGCTACCATCACAGATCAGACTGAATAAGCTACTAAAAGTTTCATGACCAAGCTGCTGGATTGAAATATAATAGATTGGTTAAATGTCATCTAACAGGATCACATGTCTCAATGAGAGGCAGATAGACCTTTTTCTTGGCACACATAAAAGATTTCACGGTTGATAGACCAGGCCTAGAGGACCATGAACTGATCAAGGTGAGGGAAAGTGGAACCACTTCCAAGAGGTGCATCAAGACAGGTTTGTCTCTTAAAACACCACTAAAACCATTCACAGCAGAAGAAACACCTAGCCAGAACCAAAAGCTGAAGTGAAAGCTTCTAAACCCTTCCAAGCAGAGTTACCAACTGGGAGATACAGAAGGTACAGGTGCACTGAGCACCATGCCAGCAGAGGTAATAGAATTTTAGCTTTCTTTGTATTTAAAAAAAGGGCAGCAGTCAATCAGATATATCAAAAGAAAGTTAGAAAACAAAACACAAAAACAATGTTAAACCAAAGAGGTTTTCCTCCACAAAGTGGAGGGAGCATGTGCGAGCTTAATCCAGCCCTCAATATTTTATTCAAGTTGGTGCCCCTGATTTAGAGGTTTTGAACTCAACAAAGGAACTGACTAGGTATGATACCACTACTGCAAAAGGCAGGTCATGTTCATTTTCCATCTAGCACCATAGAAGAGGAATCTGAGCAATACTCCAATCTAGTTGAAACGCATCAATAGAGTTGTGAAATATAGACTAGCTTACTGTGACATCATCCTCACTGAGTGAAAGACAGGAAAACAAAGGCTTTCTGCTTCTTCTGCATTCTGAAAGCTGAAAAACTGGAACGGTCATAAAAAATGCAATCAATAAATCAAGTTCTAAGATTGTTACCTAAGGTGAGCTTAAATCTATGCATATACCAGCCTTCAAATAACTTAGGAACTGCACTCTTTTTTTACCCCTCTCAGATTGGAATTGTTTCAGCAACAGCATCTTTGGAGAGAATGCACTTCCCAATTCTATAACTTTGGCAAGCTGATGGAAATGAAGAAACTGTAGAGGCAATACTATCACTTCCTTCACTTTTTTTAATTCTCCTTTTTTAAAAAAGAAATGGTTGCATACCACTTTTGTCTTGCTAAAATTGTTTCATCTTAAGCCTCTTTAAAACTGTACTATTGGTTTCCAACATCCAATTGAAATAACAAATGGGTTATTGAGGAAGGCAGAAGCCTAAACATTTAACAAATTCAGCTATTTATTTGTGTATCTACTGTAACTATACACATGCACACACATTAAAAAAGACTGGCAATCACATCCACCGCTAAACCCAATATGTTTTGACTATACACAATTTTGGCTTTAGGCACAATCTCTAGAACGTAGCCCCCACATAAGTTTTCCTACGTCAGTTCTGTAATTTTCCCTATATTATCCCCTGCTTCAATAACTAGTACTTAATCAACATGGTACTAAACCCATCTCTGCCAGAAGATTAGACTTTGTAGGGTTTAGCTGGATTACTGCAGCAATCAGAGGCTGAAGAATGGTTCTCCTTTCCATATCCTACTTTATCCTTCTATACACTCTCCACAACAATTGTTCAGTCATGAACAATACTTCAGTTATGAGAATACCACCCAAAAATAATAAAAGGGCACTACCTATGCAACACATCACTAGTAGTGACAGTGAAGATAAAAATAATAATACATTGTTCTCACCTACATGCACGCTGGGACTGTAAAATCCACATTTTACAAATGTCTGCAATACAATAACAGGATGCAATTGCAACATATTAAGGAAACAAATGAAAGTTTTTTTCTGATTCACTGTTGATATCCTAATCATCTGCCAATTCTCAACACTGTAACTGTGATAAATAATAGTAAGGATCGTTGTTGCTTAACCTAGTCAACAGCAGTAGTAATTAAATTCCTGAGCAAAATAAAACAACTCCCTGTCCTGCACTAACTTGTGCCAAGGAAAACGCAAGGATTATTGAAGCACAGAAATCCAGGTCATGTGATATGTTAAGAATGGAGCTATTCTGTCTCCTACCTCACACTGTTGCTATTTTCCAGCCAACAAGGTTCAGGAGTTAGGGCATTCCATAGCAGATACAATGGGAGTTTTTAAAACATTATTTCCAATGTTATTTTAACTTGAACTTTCCACAAGAGAAAGATGCCTAAGGTGACAATCCTATATACATTTATCTGAGAGTAAGTGTCACTAAAGTCAATGGGATTCAGTTTTCAGTAGACATGCATAAGGCTACAGTGAATAGGAATATTTTGATCAATAAACTGAATATTTTTCTGTAGCTACTAAAAGTAAGCATGCAATAACCCATAGCTATACAAAACTTCTAACCAGGGCTTAGAGAAACTCTTACCAATTAAAAAAAAGTGTGAAAACTTACTTCAGATACTTCTACTCAGTGCTATTTTTCTAGAAAAAGAGATGCCAGAACTCACCATAAACGCCTCCCTTGTTCTCTTCTAACAGCAATGGTGCCCTGCCACCTCAGAGGTGCTGGAACTGAATTCCGGTGAGTTCTGGCTGAAAAAAGCCCTGCTTATACTAAAAAAAAAACACTACCACATATCATTCCTATATAAGCAGGGATGAAATTCTAAACATCAAAACCTGTACAAATATGAAGAGAGCTTCCACCATGACATTCGCCTCTGCCTTACAATGGTAGAGAATCTATGATGTGGTCATCATAATAGAATGCTATACATTTCAGTACTGTATACAGAAAATTCTGGCTCACACCAGTTTCTCCTTTTCTACAACTCATGTTAGAAATGCCTGTTCCACTTTCTCCACTACATTACGATCAGCAAACAAATAAAATTCTAATGGTTGCTCAGTGGCAAGTCTGACTGAATTAATTGGGTCTTACTCCCGGAAAACGTGTGTTTTGGACTGAGGCTTTCTCTCAGCTGCCGATTTATTGACTGCCACATTCTGACCGGGGCTGAAAGCATTCATTAGGTAGCACAAAAGAGCATCTCAAAGGAGCAAAACCATCTTGCTCATTGGTTGCAAGAACTTGTAAGCAGCTGGTTGTATAAACAAAAAAAAAACACCAACAAAAAACACCCACAAATCTTTCAACTCCAGTTTCCCAATATCCTACAAAGATGGGAGGGAAAGGAACACAACCATGACAACAACCCCACACTTCTGCATACTGTACATACTGATCTTCCACCTCCCCGATCGCACAGTGCGTACAAAAGAGGGACCTACCTAACCTGCATGTGGAGATCTCGAAAAGGTACCTCCTGGCACTGCGGCAAACAGGAGAGGAAAAGGAAGGCAACAACTGGCATGCGAAAACTGCTCATATTTTTACTCACCTGATGCACTGTTGCCTCAGGTGCACGTCCCCGATTGATTGATTGATTGATTGACTGGTTGATTTGTCCTCTCCAAAACGGGAGGAAAGAACCGATTCCCTCCCTCCTTCGTCTATCCCCACTTTCGGAATTTAGATTATCAGGCTCCCGAGCCAGCGTCTGTCTCTCCCCGGCCCCTCCCTGCCAAGTTTCTCCTCGCTCACCGAGATTCAGCGCAATTCCTTGCACGTCTTACACACGCGTAGGTCCCACCGGCGCTGACTCCCAGGTTAGCAGGACACAAGAGCGCGCGCGCGCGCGCACCCCAAACCCGTCCTTCGTTTGCTAAGTTAGGTATGTTCCGTAAAAGAACGTTGGAGGATGCCGTTAACATTTAAACACTGACAACGGCGGGGGCGGGGCGGGGAGAAGCAGGACGTTAATTCACGGGCTGACTGACTTTGCAGCGAGCGTGGCACGGAAGAGGAGACTCCGGACGAAAGCTGCTGGCGGGGGTAGGAGAAAGGCGAGAGGGGCCGACGCGGCTCCCCCATTCAATCGGCGCCCCGGGAGCAGGCCTGGCGTCCGCCCCAAAACCGCAGCCGGGCGCCTCAGGGCGCTTTCCTGAGGCGGGGAGGAGGTCTCTGCTGCCGCAGCCGGTACCTCAGAACTCACCCGCGTTGTGGCCACCGTGCGACGCGGCTGCTGGAGGGCGGCGGGGCTCAGGAGCGCGACTCGTCGGAACCGCCACCATCCTCTTCACCTGAGGGACAGAGAGAGAGGCGCTGGCGGCAACGGCTCTCTGAGGGGAGCGCGCGAGGGGGGTGGGCAGCGGCGCGAGGCACCAACCGTCAGCGGGAAGGTGGGAGGGAGCCGGAGGAGCGGGGAAGCGGGGGAAAGGGGGGGGGAGAGAGACAAACCGCTCCTCCGCGAGCCGCCTCGCCGCGGCCGCTTAGTGGACACGGTCGGCCACGTGACATCCCGCTCGCTTGTTCGCAGGCGCGAGCGTGCGTGCAGTTGCGCGTCGCCATGACACGAGAGGCAGGGCTGTTTGCTGCTTGCCTCTCCCGCTGCTCTCTCTAGCTCTCTTTCTCGAGCGGCGGGACAGGCAAGTTTTAAGGCAGGCAGGCGGGAGATCCGGCCCAGCCCACGCCCTTTGAAAATGTGGCTGGTGCACAGCACGTGAAGTAATAACGCAAAAGAAACTCTCCCAGAGGTCTTGCATGAATTGGAAATAGAGAAAGAAAGAAATATCCACTCTTGTTTATTTTGCTACATTTTAAAGAGGTCAAGTACTCTACTAATAGTTTATAATGCTGTTTTAGATATCGTCTTTTTGGCTGTTTGTACCTTTATGCCTCCGGCCCTGAGGTGAGAAATGGCTTTCCTCCTTGGGGGCCAGATTCCCTCATAATGACAGCTTTGGGGGCCGGATTCTGACAAGGCTTGAGGAGACTATTGTGGTTGCTGGGTGTGGCATTCATCTTCCTTTGCAGCAACCCCTAATCTGCAGTTCTGTGCTCTCTTCCCTGGTGTGATAGATGTGGTTTCTTTCTTGTGGTGAGACTTCCTGTATCAGGTTGATGGTGATGCCAATTTCCCACATGCACTGTGTCAGGAAGATTTTGGGCATCACATGGCAGGAGAGAATCTCAAATATGTGCTCTCCCAACCACATTCCCAGCGTGTTCACACTCCTGTCTCAGAATGGCAGGATCCCCAAGGATCCACTGTATTCTGTATTCTGTGCCACTGTATTCTGCTCTGGTCAGACCTCACCTGGAGTACTGTGTCCAGTTCTGGGCACCACAATTCAAGAAGGACACTGACAAACTGGAACGTGTCCAGAGGAGGGCAACCAAAATGGTCAAAGGCCTGGAAACGATGCCTTATGAGGAACGGCTAAGGGAGCTGGGCATGTTTAGCCTGGAGAAGAGGAGGTTAAGGGGTGATATGATAGCCATGTTCAAATATATAAAAGGATGTTGTATAGAGGAGAGAGAAAGGTTGTTTTCTGCTGCTCCAGAGAAGCAGACACGGAGCAATGGATCCAAACAACAAGAAAGAAGATTCCACCTAAACATTAGGAAGAACTTCCTGACAGTAAGAGCTGTTCGACAGTGGAATTTGCTGCCAAGGAGTGTGGTGGAGTCTCCTACTTTGGAGGTCTTTAAGGAGAGGCTTGACAACCATATGTCAGGAGTGCTCTGATGGTGTTTCCTGCTTGGCAGGGGGTTGGACTCGATGGCCCTTGTGGTCTCTTCCAACTCTATGATTCTATGATTCTATACTTTATAGAAAGCTGGCTTCAGTCATCAGGCCCATTGGCAGACCAACTCTGCATTACAAAGATGTATGCAAATGTGACATGAAGGCTGGCAACATCCCCCACCCTGTGGGAATCCCTTGCAGGATGATCACAGCGCCTGGAGACAATTGGTCAGGTCATGTATCCACAGCAATGACCAGAGGAGGAGCACAGAAAGAAGAAATGCCTGGGCATACTGTATCTGCACCAGCACCTTCATCTGCCCCACCTGCAACAAAACATGTCTCTTCCATATCAGTCTCTATAGCCACAGCAGGTGCTGTAACTCTCGAACTTCACCCCTGAAGGCACACTTTTCCACTGTCTCCCAAGATAGACAGATCCCAACCATGTTGGTCTCATCTAAGAAGACTGGTCAATGTAAGTTTTTCATTCGTAAGGATGAAAAATAAAATTTAAGGGTCTGCGAATGGGATCAGCTATTGATCTACATCATGTGGAGGCAGAGTTTTAATCAACAAAAAGTACTCCATTCTCACAACTTTAGAAAACACTCGCCTTAAATGTTGTGAATGTTTTTGGGGGGTGGATGCCTTTGTGGCATAGGTTATTTGAAAGACCATAATTATTTTTTCATAATGATAATTAGTAAACCTAAGAAGTGAATCTGTTGTTGTGAAAAAAGTACTAAATGTAAAGCAGTTTAAACATTTCATAAGATTCCATAGCAGAGAGGCTGTTCTCCACATGGCTTAATCTAGCTTGGCTTGACAGCACCCACATTAATTGGGTGTTGCAGGGACCCTAATCTTGTTCAGAAGGCAGTGTTTGCTCAAAGGAATGCATGCTTTTAATGCTCTTATGCTCAGGCAGCTTAGGAACACATGCAATTCAAGAAACTGTATTAATTAGTGGGAATAAAGAGCCACTCCCCCCACTAATCTCTTACACTTAACCTCCTGCACAGTTTCTAGAGGGCAGAACATTTCAGTGTTTCCATCTGTTAACTGTTCAGCACCTCGAGGGCAATGTGTGTTAGAAAAGTTGCTAAGGCACAAACAGCTTCTAATATGCTCAGAGCCTTTTAGAAAGAAAGCAATAATATAAAGCATGTACAATTTGTCCTTAATAACCACAACATTCTCTCTGTTGGAAGCCACCTTTTGCTTTGCTGGACTGTTTTCCTGGTACAAAAGCAAGAAAACAGCATTTTTGAAGGAGTTGCGTCATGGGTACGGTATTCTTAATCCATCTTTCCTGGTTCAGAGGCTTGGGGCCTGGTATTGCATATCTGAGGACCATAGGAAGCTGCCACGTGCTGAGTTGGACCACTGGTCGGTCTATCTCAGGACCATCAATGCTGCCTAGCAGCAGCTCTCAAGGCTTTCAGATAGGGATATTTTCATCCTGGTTAGATATGACAGAGATTAGACCCAGGACCTTCTGCATGCAAGGCAGAATGCTGTCCCAATGAACTAAGAAAGGGTGAGTGGGACCATGTCCCCCCCCCCAGCCCTTACCCTTGGTAGGGTCTGAAGTCCCACCTGTTTCTTCCTAACCCCATCCCCTATGCAGAATCAAGCATAAATAAGAATAAAATGATTTGAACCATCTAACATTGGCTTAACTCAGAAAGCTGAGATCTGTTCCATCCAGATTTAGCCCTCTGGTGGATTTGTGTACATGTATTACTCTATTTTATAGCCTGCCTTTTAGTATTTTGACTCCCAGAGCAGCTTGCAAACAATCAAAGCGACTGAAGACTTTAACAACACACAATATAGATACTGTATTACAATTGACAACACCCAAAGGCTCAACAGAGGCAGGACCAGATGGTATCAAAAGTTTCAAAAAGTAAGTATGGCACCAAGAAGGCCTCCCTGGGAAGTGTATTCGAAAGGCAGGATGCCATTCAGTCAGTAGAGCATGAGGCTCTTAATCTCAGGGTTGTGGGTTCGAGCCCCATGTTGGGTGAAAGATTCCCTCATTGTAGGGAGTTGGACTAGATGCCCCCTGTGGTCCCTTCCACCTCTACAATTCTATGTTTACAGAAAATGACTTCTCTCCAGTCTGCAGCTAGCTGGCTTCAGGAGACTGGGGAACCCAGAGAAGGGCCTTTGAAGATTTATTTGTTATTTTATTTTTTCACAAAATTTGTATACCACTTGATTGTAAGAAAAACCCTTCAAAGCAGTTTACAAAGATGGAATTTATGTACAGGAAGGAAGGCAGTCCTTAAGAGACTTGGATCCCAAGCCATGTAATGAAAACGCAGGCAATTAAGGGAACTATATAAGGGCTGCCCAATTAAGAGGACTACATAAAGGCAGGATTTCTTTGCCATCATTGCTTCCTCAGTGAACTGCCCTGCAGAGCTGTTTTGGATGGTGCGTGGACTAGTTAGATTCAGTCTAGAAATTGGAACAATGTGCCCCTCTAATAAATGCAACTCATTTGTGAGTTATTTTTAGGATAAACCTGCTTGCATCAATGCTGCCTTTGATGCCACAGTTGCAATGGATACAGTGAAGGTGTTCAGAGTTCACCTGGGCTGTGGGGCCACTTTCAATTGGTGCAACCTGAAGATGTGGACAGGATTCTTGCAGGAATGAGGTGGTCCCAATGTCCTCTTGCTCCTTACCCCTCTTGGATTGTGATGAAGACGATTTTAAGGGAGCGTGCCCAGTTTGGGCACTGGGCACCGCGCTGCAGGAGGTGCCACAACAATGGTGTAGAATTTGAGAGCCCAAAGTTTGCCACTGCTTGTGAGAGTAAACAAAGACCAGCTAACATGACCAGCAGTCAAGGATGATGAGTTGTAATGCATGAACATCCAAAGGGCCCCACATTGACTATCCCTGTGTCACAAAGCTGCAGTATTACTTTCCTGTTGTTATGAGGCTTTGCACTTCAAAAATTTGTCACTGCTCCGCCAATCTCGCATGCAATAAATACTTTTCCATCTTTGGTAAGATGCCACCCCTGATATATCCACTAGGTGGACCTCCAAAGCAACACAGCACAGAAGGAGGCTGATCATGAACTAAGAGAAAGTTCTGCGCTGATAGCTCTTATTGTCCCATTCATGTCTGGAGTTCCTCTGCAACTACATAATCACAGCTTTAAAAATGATTCTGGAAACTTTGTGGTTTCCTCCTATGATTGCATTTTGGTGTGTGTTTTTTCCATACTATCTGCAGCACTCCTGCTTTATTCAGGGCCGGAGCTAGGGGGTGGTGAGGGGCCCCCCTGCCAGGGGCGCAGGTGGGGGGGGGGCAAAATTGGCTACAAAATATGTCCATAAATATGTTTATAAATAAAAATATTGATTATTGCCTCATAAGAAAAGGTTTTAAATAGAGGGTGAATTGAATGGGGGGGGGGGTTGGAGGAGAGGCAGAAGGAAGAGCTAATTTGTCTGTGGCTAGGGGGTGCAATCTGGACGGTTCTACCAGGGGCACAATATCAGCTAGCAATGGCTCTGGTCTTACTAGGTGCATGTTAAGTGAGATCCACTCAAGCTGAAGTACTAATGGGTTTCTCTTCCACAGAGCAGCTCTGATGAATCATCCTTTTTTCCCTTCACCATTGCAAAGTACACAAAATAACACTTTCAAAATTCTGCGACCCATTTCTTATGGGTCAAACCATAAAAGCAATTGCCTGTCTGCTGTTCAGCCCCTGAAATGTGCTGAAAGCAGTGGCAGCTGGTACCTCTTGGCACTGGTAGAGTGGGGGACTGGGACCCCGGCAGCAGGTGGATCTGAAGCCAGATGTCAAAGAGAACAACAACTACCGGACTTTTAGAAGACATCTGAAGGCAGCCCTGTTTAGGGAAGCTTTTAATGTTTGATGTATCACAGTATTTTAATATTCTTTTGGAAGCCGCCCAGAGTGGCTGGGGAAATCCAGCCAGATGGGTGGGGTATAAATAATAAATTATTATTATTATTATTATTATTATTATTATTATTATTATTATGACAAGCTGGAGCCAACTAATTCTACTTTTGTTGCCGCTCTCCTCCCTGGTGAGTTCTACAAGGAAAATGCTGGGATGAAGGAGGAGGAAGCTGGCATTCAATGCTGCCACCCTTGGGCTGAGAGTAAGTAAGTAAGAAGGCAGGCTGGTTGGTGGGGCAGTATCCCATTTGCCCTAAAAAACCAGTCCCACTGGGGGGGGGGTGTCATGCAAAAACAGTGTGCCTTGGATCCTCTGCACACATGACTCATGCAAGCTTCTTTCTTCTCTTCTTCTTTGGCAATCACACATAGCCGAGTAAGTGTGTCTTCCATGAACACGGTCTTAACAGTGAGTCCATAAGCGACTGTGGAGGCCAATTCTGGATCCACATATCCTTCCACTGTGGGGACACAAATTTCCAGGTGGGAGTTGATCACGCTGAGGGTTTGCCAAATGTGGCTTCCTCTTGGCTTGTTTCTCCTTTTCACCCTGAGTTCAGGCTTCTTCAAAGTCCACAACACCTTTGGTAAAGGCTGTTCTCCAAACTGGAGCACTCAGAGGCCAGTGTTTCCCAGTTATCAGTACAGTAGTACCTCGGGTTAAGAACTTAATTTGTTCTGGAGGTCCATTCTTAACCTGAAACTATTCTTAACCTGAGGTACCACTTTAGCTAATGGGGCCTCCCGCTGCCGTCACGCGATTTCTGTTCTCATCATGAAGCAAAGTTCTTAACTTGAGGTACTATTTCTGGGTTAGTGGGGTCTGTAACCTGAAGCATCTGTAACCTGAAGTGTCTGTAAGTACCACTGTACTGAGGTACCACTGTACTTATGTTACTTTTTTTAGATTTGCCTTGAGAGTATCTTTAAACCTCTTTTGTTGTCCATCAGTATTTCACTTTCCATTATTGAGTTGGGAATAGAGTAGTTGTTTTGGAAGACAATAATCAGGCATCCGAACAACATAACCAATCCAACGAAGTTGATGTTGAAGAATCATTACGTTGACACTGGTGATCTTTGCTTCTTCTAGTACACTGGCATTAGTTCACCTTCCCAAGCGATGTGTAAATTTTTTTGGAGACACCGTTAATGGAATCTTTCGAGAAGTTGGAGGTGGTGTTTATAAGTGATCCATGCTTCACAAGCATACAGTAAGGTTGGTAGTACAATAGCTTTGTAAACAAGCATTTTGGTTCCCCTGCGAATGTCCCAGTCCTCAAACACTCTGCACTTCAATCCAGAGAAAGTTGCACTCACAGAGCTCAGGTGATGCTGGATTTTGGCATCAGTGTTGGCTCTTATGGAAAGATAACTGCCCAGGTAGGAAATGTGATTGACACTTCCCAACGTTACACCATTAAGTTGGATGTGTGGTGCTGCAGAGGGGTTGTTTTGTGCTTGTTGGTGCAGCAAACATCCCCAGGCATGCACCAAACTCTGCTTTCTAAAACTCCACATTCAAGGTGTCTGCAGGGTATCTCAAGTACAACCAGGCACAATGTCACTCCCCAATCTCTTGGGTTGTGTGCTAGGGCTGCAGTCTCTTGAGACAGATGAATGCCAGCGACTATCCCCTTCAAGCATGTAATCTGGAATATTTTGTGGCAGGTCCCTCTTGAGCCTATTAATTCTGCTTGCAACACAAAAACAAGGGGGTGGGCTGGAACACATCCTTTGCATGCAGAAGTTCCCATGTTTGATTCCTGATTTTAAGTAGCCCCACCCCCCAGTCTTGGAGTAGACCAAAACATCTGGAGGGCACCAGGTTGGGGAAGGCTGGTGTAAAAGGATCCGATAGGGACTAGGAAGACATCTTTTCTGAGACCTTTGAATGTTGCGGCTAGTCAGCACAGACATTACTAGGCTAGATGTACCAATGGCCTGAGTCAGATTCTGTCTAATGCAGCTTCATGTGTATGGTCAACATTATGGCTGAAATTGATATTTTGGAAAGCAGAATCCATTGCCTAATCCTTCCAGCTGCTCACCCATGCAGCTACACGACCTAAAGATTTGCTCTCTGTTCTGCCAGCCTGGGGCTACTCCTGCCTACCCCATATCCTGTGTCACTTGGTGAAAACACACACACACACACACACTGAGATCACAGAGAGCTGCGGTTTGGTATGGCTGCCAGCAGCATTTTATTCATAGTCTTTGGTTTCCTCCTGTTGGTTTTGCTAGTTGGCCTTCTCTGGGGTATAATCCAAGAGGAGGGTTATTGTTGGCTCCACAATAATGATGCCGGAAAGAGCAGCGGCTGTGCCATTCCAGCTTTTTGCTGTTTCAGAACCTGCCTAGACTGAAAGATTTCAGTGCTACTATCAGCAGATCTGCTTTGTCTCTCCCAAGCCCTGCAGGTAACTCCTGCTGTTGGCAGAGGTTCTTGCTGACATGGGTTCCGGTGCCAAGTGTTAAGACATCTGTGTTGGAGCAAACTTGATAATTTTCTGGAACGTAGATCAGAGGCAAGCGCATAGCCTCCCTGGTCTTTAAGGATAAACATGAAGGTAGTAGTAGGTTCAACAGAAAAAACTTAGTCTGTTGGGGTGGTGTTTGTTTTTTTTTTAACTATGGTCTGGTGCGTGTTATAGAGCGAAAAATACGGTACTTTGTTTTTTAGTGCAGAATTAAAGCAGCCAAGCTGGCCATGGATGGCACAGAAAAATATATATATGTAATGTTGCATTTATATTTATTTTTGTTTTTATTTTTAAAGAATCTATTAATTTTCACCATAAAATTACAACTCCATAGAAACGAAACATCAACAGAAATGTGCTTTTTAAATATTTGAATTGTTCCAACTTTACGCCTTAACTCTGCACTGAATACACTAAAAAAAAAATACTTAATTACATATTAACATGTGTCCTTGTAAGGCAGAGCCCAAGTTGGAATTACACGAAAGCTAATTATTGACCAGCTTATGGTATCATAATATTTGATCTAAACTCTCTCATTCCCCCCCCTTTTTTTCTTGTGCTCTTTGAGCAAGAAAACTCCCAGGGCACTCCCTTTATAATCGCTACAAAATAAACCCTCGCAGCAGTTCTCAACCTGTGGGTCCCCAGATGTTGTTGGACTACAACTCCCATCATCCCTGAGCTCTGGCCTTGCTAGCTAGGGGTGATGGGAGTTGTAGTTCAACAACATCTGGGGACCCACAGGTTGAGAAAGGCCGCTAGAGTCTAGACGTTTGATCAAGGCATCTAATAAGTACTGAGCCATTGCCAACAGCTCAGTGTGTGTGTGTGTGTGTGTGTGTGTGTGTGTGTGTGTGTGTGTTTGTGTAATTTTTTCATAACAAAGATGCAGGGAAAAAGGTGTATAGGCCCATGAGATTACAGAGCTGTGTGAAGATCTGATATGTAAAGGAACTCAAAAACAAGGCTGCCTGTAAATTTCAAAGAGGAAAAACACGGTGTTTAATTTGGTAAGATCAAAAGTGGAGGAGATTGCTCAACACTTCTGTGACAGAGAAACCATGTGGAAAAAAATAGGTTGAGTGCTGGCATTTGGCTCTTGTTAAAAGAAATATATATGCTCCCAAATGCTAAGGATTTTTTTTTTAAAGAAATGATAAGGACACAATTATAGCTTGTGCCAGCAATATGCCGAGATAATATGCCTTTTGGATAATGTTGTGTGAACACAGGTTATAAATCCAGCATTGGAAAAGCAGGGAGTGAATACTAAATTGGAAGGGAAGCACAACCACAATCTGCTGCCCAAATACTAAGTGAGGGTGGCCAATTTTAAGGCCCCTTCTCTCCCTTCTTGCAGGTTTTAAACCTTAAAATCAGTCCTAGATAGAAACTGCTATTAATGAGGGTGCAGAAGGAGAGTGTCTTCTCTGCAGTAGCAAAGTAATTAAGCTACTTTATTGAAAACAGCTCACCAAGATATGAACATAAATACATATTGTGGGGTTGCTCCTGCTAACACAGCTAAGGAGGATGGGGACAATCAACATGGAGTTGTTCATGGCACCTGGAATATTGGATGGATGGATGCAAGCACAAAAGTTTTCTGACCTCAACTTAGTACTATTGCCCCCTGACCCTACCCACAGCAAAAGATAGTTTGCCAATCCTACTGAGAAGAAAGGTTTTGTAGCATGTCTCCTAATTTGCATTTAGGGTATTAGGGGACATAGCAGGGTTGCTATATATGTCTGCACATTAGGGTTTTTTTAGGCTTGGTCTAGAGATGTATCTTCCTGTTATGGACATCACCTTATGCATTATTTTACTATCCGTATACAGGGTCCTATGTGTCCATATCATCATATGCTAGCCGGAACTAGTTACTCCTGTTGTGAATATATCCTTCCTAACCCCCATTGAAGCTCAATATTAACGTGATCAGGAGAAATCAAAACTAGTTTTAAGGACGTTTCACAAATAAACATATAATCTTTTCATATGCTCTACCGACTGAGCTATCTCAGATTATATTTTATTACACAACTTGTTTTTAATGTTTGATTTTTTTAGTAGTATTTTAAATGAATATTTTCGCTTGTCTCTTGTAAATTGCTTAGAGGTATTTTGTTCTAGTAAGCAAAATATTCATTTTGTTAAATGAATGAGTGAATGAAACCCTAGGGAAAGTAGTTATCTGTGAAGCACTAAGGGTCTCCTACAAATAATTCTAAACATCCATTCCAAATTATGATTCTCAAGTTTCTTTAAGAGAAGCCATGGCTGTCAAGGTGGTATGAAACTGACATAAGCATTACACCCAGGGCTATAGGTAGATTTGGATATAACTGTTCCTTATGGGGGGGATCTGTGAAAGGAAAGAAAGAAAAGAAAGAAAGAAAGAAAGAATCATGCCTCAATGCTGCCTGTTGCTAAGGGCCTCATTTTCAGTGATGTGTGTGTGTTTTGTGGGTGGAAAGACTTGGTATGATTAAGCTTTGTTCTGGTAGATTGAATTTTCACTATACCATATTGAAGTGGTGACGGATTTTTTTGGTAAGAAGATGGAATGTTTAAAAAAAAAAGCTGTCTGATCTTGTTTTAATTAGAATTCTGCAAGTGAGTTAAATGAAGCAGAACTTCACCCGAGGAAGATGAACAGTGTTTTGTTGTCTTTTTCTGAATGCTAGAAAAGAAGCTGGTATATGCTGATTGAATTTCAAGTAGCAATAGAACAAATATGCAAAGGATAATTGTCTCTCAATCCAAGGCTGATTTCCTCTTCAGTTTCCCCTCATATGGGTAAATCAAGGGTCAGCTATCGCAGGGACAACTGAAATCAATTCATTTTTCTATCTGAGGTGAGGTGAAGCACAATATGGCATTCTGTGCATAGGAAACTGACCATCGTGGTAATTGAATTTTACTTCACCACATGTCCTCCATTGCACCTGAGGACATATAGCTAGCTTAGAGGACTGACTGACCCTACTCTAAGCCTCTGCTGTCTGAGGCAGCCGCTCATTCTACCTAATGGTAGAGCTGGCCATGAGACTGTCCACCTTTTTTTCCTCCCACATACAGTACTTGTAATATAATTTATGTGGTTGCCACCTGGTGGCGAAAACACTAAAGTGTTTATTGAGAAAAGTTGGAACTGAGCATGTTCAAAGCAGCCTGTTTTCTTTTAGGAGTGGTTCCAAACTGAAAAACCATGTAGCAAAAGCTAATAAATAAAACCAGTTACTGTTTCATCGTACTGGTGTAGCCTACATACAGAAGTCAGGTGATTCAAGACTTTCACTAGCTGTCTTATTTGTTGCAAAATCCCCAATGTATTACAGTATTTGTAAGCTTGAAAACCTGCTCTGGAGGAGTGGAGATGTTGTCATGATTGTCACAAGTGCCCGCCAATCAGCACTGCACCTAGCCACCCCTCAACTGCAAACAGTAAGAATGGGTTTCTGCCTATCTCAGTGCTTAAGAGAAGGGCTGTACATCAGATTTAAGTTGAGAAGGCGCAACGTTGCAGTGGGCGCCACTGCTCAAATTATCGATATCTGGACACATCACTTTGGCTGCAAAACTGATCCCATAATTCATCAACATAAACTTTATTGCACTAGCCAAAGGCATAATCCAAAAACATCAGAAGTCACTACTTATACAGTAAAACCACGTCAAATCTAAAATTCTTTGCTACATAGGATAATAGGTAATTCTCATATAAAATATACATATTAAATCTCTGAGTCCGCTTTGCAGTTATCTAATTCTTTTGCCCTAATCTTCCTAGCTGCCAAGGCATAATTAGTATTTTTTAAAACTTATGAATCATAATTCATTTTCTTTCATTATTTCTTGTTTCCACCAACAGTAATTGACAGAAGCTGCTACATTTAAAAATTCCCAATCCTTTATGTAATGAAACTACCAATAATCATGGTTGTCATTTTATTACTACTCACTGTTTATACTGAACTCTATATTTGACTGGTCAAAAATGTGTTGTAGGTAAATGCATATGCCATAAATGCATACATTATCAATAACACCTAAGGTGATAATGCAGCTAGAGTCATAACATATGGAATGGTGCAAAATTGTTATGTGGAATGCTTGGTCTTTCTGGGCTGACCCACCATCCCATTTGGTTTCTTAACAACTAAGACTTTTTCTCGCATTAACTTCGGGATTTCTCTCTCTCTCTCTCTCTCTCTCTCTCTAGTAGTAGATAGGTAGCCGTGTTGGTCTGCCATAGTCAAAATAAAAAAATTCTTTCCAGTAGCACCTTAAAGACCAACTAAGTTAGTTCTTGGTATGAGCTTTCGTGTGCATGCACACTTCTTCAGATACCTCTCTCTCTCTAGATCAGCCTTTCTCAACCTTGGGACCCCAGATGTTGTTTGACTACAACTCCCATCATCCCTGAATACTGGTTCTGGTAGATCGGGATGATCTTATGGGGACTCAAGGCTGAGAAAAGTTGCTCTAGATAATGCTCTGTATCATGGGGAAGCTGTGGACCAGAAGATGTTGTTAGACTCCAACCCCCATCAACTTGGGAGGATGGAATCCAACAACATTCAGAGATTCTCCACCCCTGATGTAAAATATGCATATATGAACACTGTGTCTCTGAAGAAAGAAAGAAAGAAAGAAAGAAAGAAAGAAAGAAAGAAAGAAAGAAAGAAAGTTACACTTCTGTTCATGGCAAAAGTGAATAGCAGATGAAGCCACTTTTCGTTAGTGTTCTAAAAGTGTCATGATGAGAAAGGATGTCATGTTCCATTGCTCTGGGTGGGTGGGGAGTAACATAAATCAATTTAAAAATAAACCCAGGGTGAATGTACAAATGGGCCCTTATTCCAGGCTATGCTCATTCTTCTGCTTTTTATTTACCATATTTTTTGCTCTATAAGACGCACCAGACCACAAGACGCACCTAGTTTTTGGAGGCGGAAATCAAGAAAAAAATATTCTGAATCTCAGAAGCCAGAACAGCAAAAGGAATCGCTACAAGTGAAAGCAGCAATCCCTCTTGCTGTTCTGGCTTCTGGGATAGCTGCACAGCCTACATTCACTCCATAAGACGCACACACATTTCCCCTTACTTTTTAGGAGGAAAAAAGTGAGTCTTATAGAGCAAAAAATACGGTATTTCTGCACAGTATTTCTGCCCCGGAGCATTTTTACACAACAGACCTAGACCAGTTTTATACCTGTTTAAGTGCCACGGCACAAAGAATTCTGGGAATTATTTGATGAGAGTTCTAACAACTACATCGAAGTTCTCTCATAGAACTACAATTCCCAGGGATCCCTAGCAAAAGTATGGTCTGTCCATTTACTTTTTGCATTTACTTATTTACTTATTTCTGCCAAGGCACTTTACAGTCTTAAGGGACTAAAGCAAATGACATAATAACCAAGGTTGGCTGTGGGGGGAGAGTTCAACTGCAGCAGGCCCTGTTGCTCTCTGTGCCTGCCTCTTTGCTCTATATATTTTGGCTGTGTCACATATTTGTTTTTCTTTTTTTTTTATAATAATTTTTATTACATTTTTTCCAGATTACAGATAAGACAGAAAAAAGAAAGAACATAAAAGATAGAAAGAAAGCAAGAAAACAGAAAATCACAACCATTTCAACGACTTGTTTCAGATTTCTATCGGACTTCCCCGCATCTCCCACACAGTGCATTTTTAACAATAAAGTTATCAGCAAATTATAACCTTATTTTGTGTGTTTCTTTGTATTTTCAATTGCAGTTTAAGTTTAAATTCTTATTTTCCATTTACTCTAAAAATATAACATATTGTCGTTTTTACCCATTTAAACTTTGATTCTTTCATAAATATTATCCAATTTCATATATAATCAACTTTCGTTGCTGGGGCTAGCCTTCCAAGTCATACGGCATCTTAAGATTCATATAACTTATAATATTTTTGCAAATAGTCTTTGAATTTTTTCCAGTCCTCCTCCATTGCCTCTTCTCCCAAATCTCGGATCCTTGCAGTCATCTCGGCTAATTCCATGTAGTTCATCAGTTGCGTCTGCCATTCCTCCAGTGTGGGTAAATCTTGGGTCTTCCAGTGCTTGGCGATAAGGATTCTTGCTGCTGTTGTAGCATACATAAAAAAGGTTCTATCCTTTTTTAACACCTTCTGGCCGACAATGCCCAGAAGAAAGGCCTCCGGTTTCTTGGGAAAGGTGTATTTAAACACCTTTTTTAACTCATTATAGATCATTTCCCAGAAAGCCTTCACTCTTGGGCAGGTCCACCAAAGATGAAAAAATGTCCCTTCAGCCTCCTTACATTTCCAACATTTATTGTCGGACAAATGGTAAATCTTAGCAAGCTTGACTGGGGTCATGTACCACCTGTATACCATTTTCATAATATTTTCTTTCAAGGCATTACATGCCGTAAACTTCATACCGGTGGTCCATAACCTTTCCCAGTCCTCAGACATAATGTTATAACCAATGTCCTGAGCCCATTTTATCATGGCTGATTTAACTGTCTCATCCTGAGTATTCCATTTAAGCAGCAAGTTATACATTCTCGATAATAACTTAGTCTTTGGTTCTAACAACTCTGACATATTTGTTTTTCTTTATTGCACTCCTTTCTTTCAAGAAGCTTAAGGAATGCCTTACCCTGTGTGTCCCAAGCTGGTCACTGAGATCATCTAAGGGAGTAAAGGACTTGACTTATGGGGAAAGAGTTGCTAGATACTTTAAGGGAACCATAAACTGTAAACTTAAACTACCAGCTGACAGCAATCCTAAACTGGGTTTCCCAGATGCTGGCAGGGCCAGAAAAAAACAAAGGATTTCAGATAAGCAGATGGAGTTTTTTTCATGTTTGGAATGGTCCTGTTTCCTGGGCCAGTTATAAACAAGGATCTGTAGCTTTTTCTTCCGCAGGGTCACAGTGCACAGCTGTGCAACAGAGGCATGCAGAGAACTGGTGTGCATTGACCAACTAGCTATGGACTTTGGGTTCTGTGGGCAGAAAGCTGTTCGATTGATGGACAACAACCAAAGGTGACTGACATACTCTCAAAGTGATAAGTTTCATGTAAGAACCAAACACATTAGGGTGAAATACCACCATGTGTGTGAGGTGATACAAGAAGGACTTGTTGAATTGACATAGAAATGACAGCCAACATTCTGACCAAGCTACTACCAAGAGACAGTCTGGAGAACCTTCAAGTCAATATGAGACTGGGTGGTTCATTAATTGTGCATGCAATTGTTATATTTGCCTGAGAAGTGCAACCAGCCTTATATAACCAACATGCTTAAGTCTAATTAATGCATGAAGGGGTTAATGCCATAGAGTAAGCTGTATGGCCAGGCTTAGCTATGTCCACTTCCCTCAACAATAAGACTATTTTTCCTCCTCACCTGAGAAGGAAAAATAGTCTTATTGTTGAGGGAAGTGGACATAGCTAAGCCTGGCCATACAGCTTACTCTATGGCATTAACCCCTTCATGCATTAATTAGACGGGGTCAATATGTAAAGAGGTTTGAGCTAGTTGTTCTAGCTCAAATTGCATGGCTCTCATCAGCCATTACTGAGTTCCTATACCAATAATTTAAGAACTTTCACGACTTGGAACTAAACTAAGTTTTACTACAGTGTAACCTTTCTGACTGATGTATGGAAAAGCATATAAACCCGACCTTTGGATACTTTGTAAGTAAACCACTTTTAACTTACTTTATGTGCAGTCTGTTCCCATGCCGGGGGAAGAGGGGACTTTTTTTTGAACTCATTTTAAAGGGTACATTTTAAAGGTCTCACAGCCTATACTTCAATGCTTTGCTTTGCTACACATTTTGTGATTTTAAATCTCTCCTGGGGTTCTCTCACCAAAGAGGACTTGCCCCAAACCTGGACCTTGGCATCCAGTAATTTTTCTTGTGTTTATTTATGATCAAGGCTAGTTTTTGGACTCTGCCAAAATCCCAGCTGCATGTACTTTGGTGTTATCAGTTCCACTGTGTGCCTCAAAAGGACGGCAGTTTTATCTGGCCTGCAGCCAGGGAACTTTCAACAATCAGGAAATCCAGAAGTGGGAAATTTGCAAACCTTAGCAGGAGGCAGGTAGCTGACTGAATAGAAATTTGCTCTTTGATCCTTCAGCAGCACCATTAAAGGCTTATCAAGCTGGGCATCCATCTTACAAATGAATGGGGCCTGCCACTTTAATAGCCGTTGGGTGAGCCAACACCACACCAAGCTAAATTGTGCCAAAGAGTGGTCTAATATGTTGCTAATCTGATGGCCTGCAGTTTGTTGATTTTTTAAATGTCACCATGTTTTCAATAATCATAAACATCAGCCCAATACCATTTCTGCTAGAGTTAGTTAATTTTCTGCATGAGTTTCCTCCCTGCAAAAAGTGGAATATGATACATGATGGCAGGCCTCACAAGGCTGGTGTGGATGATGCACAAAGGACTGCAGGAAACCTTGCATGCTAAGGATACAGGTATGTCAGCATGGAGTTTTCAAGTGCTTCCAATGTAGTTTTTAAATAAACCTTACCCCACCTCAGTGGTCTTCTTCCATACCCTCCTTTCCCAACCCAAGTCAACATTTACATCGGGGACATACTGTGTTTGTTTACAAATGTGCAAGCTGAGCGGGTGTTGCAGGATGCAGAAGCAAGCACACAGGTTGGAAGTGTCAGTCCCAAAGCCACTTCAGTCCTCCTGGCGTCCTAAATCCAAATCAGTTTTCCATCAGCTGTATTGAAATTGCTGCTATTAATCTCTTCTAGCACATACTGGTTTGAGCTTCTACCCTGTGATTCCAGAGGCCCATTCATGCAGAGGGAGACAAAGCTGCCTATCTCAGATTTGCTCAGCTTGGCGCATGACCCAATCCACAGTGATGTGGCATAAGGTTTTCCACATGTTTGTCAAGCAAGCTGTATGTTTGTCAGGATCTTTATGTAGGCAGTTCTCAGAGACAAGTTTGAATCTGGTAGGTAAGGCTGTTATGAAGTCTCATGTTCACACAGCTTTCAGAAATGCAATCAAAATAAGTGTGGAAAATGTTTATCAAGAGGCAAATGTGTGGGGGCGTTTTGAGAGAGCTGCAAAGAAAATACATAAAGTACAATCAGTTGCAAATTATGCCTGGTATTGGCAGCTCTCTTTATAATAGAAGGTAATGAAAAAAGAGGATTTTACTTGTAAAAAGAGTGTTTTTGCAGAATACCATCCTCCTATGTACTATACATCAAAATGTAAAAGCTGAGCTAGTCATTATGTTTGCTCATGGCATGAAGAGTATAAAACAGTGTGACCAAAGCTCAGAGCAAACATACTGTAAACATTTTAAGAAGTCTGGGAATGTTCTGCAGGTCTTTATAAGGGAACATTTGACTTCCATAACCCAGATGTAAAGGGTAGCTGGGGTGGGGGCAAATTGTGTGATGAAATGCAAACAAAAAACTGTTGCGTGCCAACTTTCTCTGCCTTTTCCCCTCCCTCCTTTGACATATCAATACAAGTTTCTGCATTGCAAAGACCCAGACTCAGCCTAACTCTTTCCGAATGACTTTGTGGTTGTATTTTTCATGTGTACTAGTGCTGAAAGATCATATTGTTACCATGCCAAAAACTGGCCCCTATCCAGATATGACATTGCTGTCCCCAAATTGAAATGATGATGCATTTCTTTATGAAACGTGTGCAGGACTAAACAAAAGCAGATCAAGTAAAAATGCATTGCTAATTGCTGTTGAAATCTAAGCACTAGGGTTGCTCTAAAAGTGATTAGGCAGCCACCAAGCAATTTATTTTGGAATGGTATTTCCTTACTCTAGGCCCCTGATGGTTTCATGTTTGAGGTTTTGCTTTAAACTGTTCAGGACTATTGGCAGAGAGTGTTTGTTTGTACTAAGCTAAATCACTGGAGAAGATGTTGCTTAGTTTGTACTCTGCTAACTGGAGGCACAGTGTTTCCAGCTTCATAGGCATTAATTGAAATCCATATGCAACCTGGTCCCTTCACATTTCTGCCCTTCTTTCTGCATAGTCAAGGTTGCAACTCTTAAGGAAGCAGGTGCATGCATAGTATGGGACAGACCCTTCAGAGCAGCTGGCTTGCAGTGGGAATAGTACTGCTAAGGCGTTTCAGGGTGTCTTGCAGACCTGGTGGGTTTGATCATTCTTAGCTGTTCAAGGAACTGGAAAGTTTTTATCTGTTGTGACCTTGTCTTGTGATTGTGTGTTGTACATTTACCGTATTTTTTGCTCTATAAGACTCACTTTTTCCCTCCTAAAAAGTAAGGGGAAATGTGTGTGCGTCTTATGGAGCAAATGCAGGCTGTGCAGCTATCCCAAAAGCCAGAACAGCAAGAGGGATCACTGCTTTCGCTGCGCAGCGATCCCTCTTGTTCTGGCTTCTGAGATTCAGAATATTTTTTTTCATTTTCCTCCTTCAAAAACTAGGTGCATCTTATGGTCTGGTGCGTCTTATAGAAAAATACGGTAGTTTAATAAGTTTAAGGCTGCAGTCCTATTTTTTTAGGAAATAAGGCCTATTGATCACAGTGAGACTTACTTCCAGGTCAGCACACACGGAGAAAACAAACATTTTATATTCTTATAAGAAAAATGTTTGGCTTCTGCCTCCCATCAGTTTCTCTGATCAAAACGATGCCGTTTCCAAGGCGGATGAAGGCAGACGCCAAACCATTTTGCTGTAAGAATTTAAAATGTCTGTTTTGTTAGTCATATTGAAACCATAGTGGGAACCGAAGCCTAGTCTTCCCTGTTTTGCTAGAAGCCTTTTTGATGACTCAGGCACCCTTAAGAACAGCTCTCTCAGCTGGCTGATTCGAAAGGCAAACATGCTGAATGACTACAGTCAATTCAATAAAACTTGGCTGGCAAGACAAGCAGAGAGAACACTGGGCCATTTACAGGACCCCGATAGCCTCACAAAGGTGGACATCCTTGGCTCAGGTCCAGACTTTGCAGATTCTAAGGAGTTTTGTTTGCTTCTTGTCTTAGTAGGTGGTATTACTTTTCTTCACTTCTCATTGCACTCTCTTATTTCTCCACCTCTTTCTTTCATCTGCACATAAAGTCCTGGGTTTTGAGCTGGTAGAATGGGCCTCAGAATTAAACTCCTCCTTAGACATGGATCCTGGTGGGTTCGATGCAGGCATGTTACCACTACTATTTGTAAAACACTTTGTGTTGTTGTTTAAAATTTATGTTGTATAAATTTATGAAACAAATGAAATAAACAAACCACTCAGCAGTGGTTTCCTAATATATAGAAATAAATCAGGAATTGCCTGCCTTGCAGCATTTGGGACTTTTTAGTTTAGGGAGAAGGCGAGTGACATGACAGACGTTTATAAAATTATGCATGGAAAGGGGATATAGAGAAGTTTTTTCCTCCCTCTGTCATAATACTAGAATTTGTGGGCACTCATTGAAGCTGAATGTTGGAAGATTCAGGGCAGAAAGTAATTATTTATGCAGCGCATAGTGAAACTATGGAACTGTCTTTCCCTTCAACTTCTGAAGTTCAGGAAGTTTTTAATGTGTGACATTTTAATGTATTTTTAATCATTGTTGGAAGCCGCCCAGAGTGGCTGGGGAAGCCAAGCCAGATGGGCGGGGTACAAATAATAAATTATTATAATAATTATAATTAGTATTAGTATTATTATTATATTCAAAAGGCCACCTGAAGCAGGTTGCTGTAAGCACACCAGAGCTGGCCTGGGCAAGCACTGCAGCAAAGACATGGGAACACCAACATGCCGCAAAATTGTTTATAGCACATGTGAAACCATAACTAGATCTTTGTGCTAAAGGACAAGCAGTCAGCGGGCAATATTCCAGATCCCTGAGGCCTAGAAGCTTTGTTCAAAGGAGAATGCATGCTGAAGTAGATCTACTGGAGCACACTTTGGACCTTAAGATCATGGTAGGTGTACAATAGATGCACAGGGTTTGTGAAAGCTCAGGGCTGCCCCAGTGGTCCGGTTTAGTGCAAAACGGTGCACATTGCAATCTAGGAAGAGGTGGTTGAAAGCTGTTATCTGGCCTGTATAAGACATGCTGAGATTGCAGAAGGAGGAAGAGCTCCTGGCTGAGAGTTTACTCCTGCTCTCTCTGACATTTTTTGTTTGGATGGGGAGTGGACTAGCCTTTGCCTTTAGACAGCAGGAAGAATGAATCTGTAGAGGAGTATTAGTTTTTAATATAAAAAAGATAGGTTGCTGACATTTTTGTTGCCTTAAATGTTTGTAAGTTATATTTTATTGCTTGAACTTTATTACTGGTGCATATTTTGTTGGGGGGTTGTTGCTGTTGGTTTTTTTGTATCTAGATCTTGTGAATCACGTGAAAATTGTTCAGTTTGGTTGTGTATTTTTTAAATGTTAATTTATTGTTTATTACTACTTACGCAATGTTGCAGCTATGTGTCCTTTTCCTGTTGCAAGGCGCCTTGAGCATGGTTTGAACTGTGGAACACGAATAAAATTATGTATGTATGGAATGGCAGAGCTTGCCCTGGGGTGGAAGATCACGCCTCTTCTGCATTTCTAGTTTGTCTTAATTTGCCTTGCCTCTCCTTCTTGCTTTGCTATCTACAGTATTTTCAACACATGCAAGGTATTGTAGCACCCTGCTTGTGGTTAACGCTTAGCTGGAATGAAATATTCAACGCAGCAACAGAGAAATTAAAAAAATAATTTATTTGTCAGACAAATAAATAAGAGGCACAGTGGTAAATGGTTACCAAGCTCTGGCCTGGCCTCCTGCCATAATGGCCAGCACTTATATTCCCTTAATCCAGCCCCCTTTGCTCCTCCTGTGGCTGCCTCTGTTCAATCAGCCTGGTTGGATTTCCTATTGGCTGATTGCTATAATTAATTCTAAGAGATACACCCATATCCTCCTGTCCTTATATGGAACACAAAGAGCTATATATTGTTACATCTATAAATGACAAATAAGTAGTAATATATCTTACATGTGTCTCAACAAGGAATCTTAATTACCAGCTCACCTCTTGTCTTCCTTGCCCTCCAAAACAGATGGTTAATAATTTTAAAATTTTATCTTGAACAGATGTCAGAGACCTTGGGTTCATATTCTCATGCATCATCAATGAAATATCTCCTTTTGGAGGTCTTTAAACAAAGGTCTGATAGCCATCTGTCATGAGGGCTCGTTTGGCGTCTCTTGTCTGACAAGGGGGGCTAAATACAACTATATGAAATCTAGCATTTCTTAAATCCTTTGCATAATTACATTTAAGACAATATATTTAATACATAACATAGGTAGCCTTTTAAAAGGATAAACTTCCTCAAAGTAAAAAGGAAGAAACAGTTTACAGCCTCAAAATAAAATAGGAGAAAAAGCCTCTTCCCCTTTTCCCATGTGCCCTTGGCCTTTGTCCTGTGGCTCAAGTTTAATGGTTTTATTTTACTTTACCCATTCCTAATTATGTTTGGTCTCTGCCCTTTTTATAACATGTAGGGTCAGTGTCCTCACTCAGTCTGTAATTCCAGCTTTTACGACTTTGAGAATTGTTTTCTGCTATAAATCAAGGGGGGGCCCTTTGTCTGGGAAGAAAACACTGTCAGTGTTTTCTTAAGCAGCTGGTCTGCCTGGCATGAATACTTTTGAAAATCTAAGCCCATTTAATTTAGGAACCTGATCAAGATATAAACCAATATATGCCTTGATTAAAAATGCAGTCTATATTCAGATGCCACATCATATTCCATTAAAAATGGCTCTCGTTTTGTATTCTGCCTTCAACAGCAACAAAGCACACATATGCACACAGAGTATAACGCCATACACGTGAAAAGGCCCTTTAAAAGGCAAAGGATTAGTATCAGGCATGGCCAAACTTGGCCCTCCAGATGTTTAGCGACTACAGTTCCCATCATCCCTGACCACTGGTCCTGTTAGCCAGGGATGATGGGAGTTGTAGTCCCAAAACATCTGGAGGGCTGAGTTTGGCCATGCCTGGATTAGTTTGACCTTCGCCCTGCCCCACATTTGAACATGGCCAATTAAAAAAAAAAAAGGAATTTGAAAATGAAAAAGCTTGTTTATTCCTATGGTATGCGCTTACCAAAATATTCTTTAAAATATGATAAGACTTTTAAGCAGAGGCTGTGTACCCCTTCGTCCGCCTTTGCCCAGCTGAAGCCGTTCCAGGTGTTTCGGACTACAAATCCCATCCCACGCAGGCCGGGGCTGATGGGAGTTGTAGTTCTAAACAGCTGGCAGGGCTTCAGCTGGCCAAAGGCTTGCCTTCGCCAGCAGCTCCGTGTCCAAACCGTGCAAACCTTTCGCCTGCAGCTGCGGCTTCGCCCTCGGCCAGCGGCAACCAGCGCCACCTGCCGGCCGCGCCTCTGGCAGAGAAGGCAGCTTGGGCACGACCGACGCAGCCTTTCGCAACGGCGCCTTGCCCGAGGCGGGGGAAGGAAGGAGCCGCCTTCCTTCTGCGAACCCAGAAAGCGCGTTTGTGCACAATCGCGGCTCTCCCACCGCCTTACTCAGACCAACAACGTTTGCAGCGCAGGAAAACTCAAACTACAAGCATCCAAGCATTATTATTATTATTATTATTATTATTATTATTATTATTATTTTACCGGGGGGGGGTGCTCCTCGTAGGGAAGAATATTGATGCCCTTTTCGGAATATCATCCCCCTATTTAATTTTTTTAAAAGAGGGTGGCATATAGCATGGCTATGCAGCTAAGCACCGATTTCAAAGCGGGATCAACCCGATTCCTCCCCAGTCGTGGCTCCATCTGCTCAGGCGATGATCAAGAGAGGAGGAGGCAGCCCCGGGGATGTCCTTGAAGACGGGATCCCCCGCCGAGATCCTTCCTCGGCTCGACCTTGGTTCTGCAGACGCGCGGAGGGGCGTGGGCCGCGGGGCGGGGCGCGCGCTCTGCGTTGGGGGAGAGAAAGTTGTCTTTCGTGATTTTGCACTTCCTGTTCGGCAGCAGCGTCCTCCTCCTCCCTTCTGGATTGCGAGAAATATATATATATATATATATATATACACACGCGCGCAGAGCTTGGCAACTGCCTTCCCGGGCTGGGTTTCCTTGCTCGCGCGCGCGCTCTCCTTTCGCTTGGATCTTGGGCAAGCAGCTGTCAGAAAGCGTCCTCGCTTGCAGAGCGCGAAACGGGAACCGCAAGCAGTGCTGGGTGATCTGCTCACCTCCCTCCCTCCTTCTCCGGGTCACTTGTGTTTGCAAACTGCAGCCGCCTGCCTGCCTGCCTGAGAGTCTTGTTTTGCAGCGCGAAAGGAAACCAGCTCTTCAACGCGAATTGCATCTCTTCCTCCTCCTCCTCCGTAGTGGTGGCTGGCGCTGGGGCGGACCTGGGCACTGGAGCCCAGACTTGGCACTACAGAGCAGAGAGGGAGGGGGGGGGCTGCTTTTCTGCAAAACAGCCTCCGCATTCAGATTAATCGGCGCGATTACTCTCAATTGTGTTGGGTGTACCTCCTTGCTTTCGCCCTCCGGGCACGCTGACTCAGAGGACATGCCCATCTCCTGCTGCGCGGGGGGAAGGAAACTTTTGCAGCCGCCCAGAAGCGCGGACTGCTTCTGAATCGGCCCAGGAGTTCCCTGCTGCAGCCTGAGCTTTTCACCCACCTTGGCAAGCTTTCTCGCCGCCTTCCAACCATTGCGCTTTTTTTCTGCACGATGCGAGGCGCCTTCTTCCGCCTCTCCTTCCCAGACCCATCCCGTGCCCTTGAGGACCCCGAGCAGCCGCTGTGGTCGTAACACCCCCCTCCCTCCAAGCTCGGGACGTCCGTCTTTACAGCCAAAGGCTCTGGAAAAACAACGCAATATAAAACGAGGAGCTCCAAAGACCCATCACTTGGCGCGGAGGAGCTTGGAGAGGGGTAGTCGAAGAGCCTGGCTGGAGGAGAGACCTGGCCGGGCCGGTTCCCGCGGGCCTCTCCTCCGACCTTCCCGTCGGAAGGGACATCGGAGAGATGGGAAGCACCGCTATGGACACCAAGAAGAAAGATGCAGCGCCCGGTGGCAAGAAGAGCAGCGGCCAGAAGAAGCGCCTTCTGCGAGTCCACATCCCAGTAAGTTGCGCCTGCCTGGTCGATCTCGTTCTCTCTCGCTCTCCTTTTCCCTTGCTCAATTCCTAGCACTGGCAAAGACCGAAAAGCGAGTTATTGTTGTCTCCTCTTTTCTCTGGCCAGTTAAGAGCTATGAAGAAGTTGATGCACCTCTCCTCCACCCGCCCCCCCCCAAAGGATTATGTTATCTCCTTTGCAGCGCGAGCTCTCTCTTTTGCAGCAACAGGTTGGGAGGGGGGTGGGGCACGAAAGGAATGCGCTCATGCCTGTCACTCAAAAGCCACAATTGGGGAACGGCTCTTTTTTTTTGGGGGGGGGGAGGGTGGAAAAGGGTGAGAGCAATGGGGCAGCCGTGCCCTGACACTTTGGCAGCCGCCTTTTTCCAGGGAGGGATTTATGTGCAATGCAACCCCTTTTAAGAAAACGTGTTTACATTTTATAAGCCACCCATCCAGCCAAGCTGTCTGGAAGGTTATGCAATAAAATACGACGAAAAATGTATTTTGAAGTACAGTGCAAAATAAAACAAAAATCCTTGGAGAGAGAAGCAACCCCCCCCAGCAAACTTTGCCCCCATTAATGCAGGTTTAAAACACAGTGAGGGGGTAACATGGTGCAAGCAATAGTAACAGCCCTGAAGCAGCTGTGGATTGGAATTAAAAGGCCTGGGGGAGCAGGAAGAAGCATAGGCACCAGGTGAGTCTCTCTGGGGGTGGCATTCCTTACTCAGAAGTAAGCCCCATGGCATTCAATGGGGCTAATGCTCAATGAACGTGCACAGGTTTTACAGCCTCCGTCTGGTTTCTCCGCCAGCTGGTTGTGGGCTCCAAACGCTTCCCAAGGCTCAGAGAGGTGAAGCCCAGTTTGAGGACTGTGATGCTACACAGACACCCACGTGCATCTGCTTAAACCAGACTCCAGCCTGAATGGAAAACCTGCATTAGCCAGATCGTACAAGTGAATTAAAAAATAAAGCATTGGTTGCCTGCCTTCTACTCACGACAAGCTCACATTCATGCAAACTGCTGCACGGAGACTTAAGAGGGGGCTTAGTTTGCAACCCTACACTTGCTTCCCCGTTAGGGTTGTACTGCGAAGGTGCCCTTGAGCACCATACAGTACTTTTAAAGCGGCTCTTTCTGTTTGAAGCTGTCCTGGGACCTGGCAACTTTTGCCTTGAAGTTTGGGCACTTCTCATTGTGCAGCTCCTGGAGAACATTCGCTAAGATGGTGTCCTCCACATGTTTTGGACTTTGACTCTAATAGGCTGCCTGGGACTGATGGGAGCTGTAGTCTGAAACATTTGGAGGCCACCTGGCTGGCAGAGGCTGCTTTAGACAGGGCGGTATACAAATTTAATAAATAATAGTAATAATAACTGCTTTGTGAGAAGTTCCAGGATTAAAGGTCCTCACTGCTAAGCCATACGAGAACACAAAATGTTCCTTTGTATGTTGAGTTCCAGGACACAGTATACCCAAGTTTTCTTGTGCATCATATATAGGATATTGATATGGTGCACCATATATAGGATCACACTGCCATTAACCCTTGATGTCCTGTTTGCCATAATCTAAAATGGCTTAGATAACCCATAAGAAGGCATTGAAATAGGAGAAAATGTTCACCCTCATCTTCTCATCTGATCTGCAACAGAATGAGATGGTAGCATCTCGAGGTGGCCAAATAGCCTCCACCACTTCAAACTGATGGTGGTGGGCTTTCATTGAGGATGGCTCTTCTCCCCTATGAAAAGGGTGCGCACCTCAAAAGAAAACAAACATCCATGGAAGCAGAAGCTAGTGCAACAGAAACCCTGGAGCACTGTGGCAAGACAATGCTGTAGAAACAAAACTGAGCTAGATGGACCAAATGGACTCAGTATATAGCAGCTTCTGATGTTTCCTAGTGTGTTAGTTTCTTGCGGACAGTTGAAAGTGATGTCCATACTACCCTTTTCACTTTTTTTCACTTATTACTTGTATGGATCAGAGCTGGGAAAGTAAAAGTATAAATCCCAAGGGGCGAACTCTGTTGTCTGTAGCACAGGGCATCACAATCCCTGTTTCCTGTGAAAAGAGGAACTGCGCTACTTCAGCGGGACTCTTGAGCAAGCAGAAGTTTGCAAGCGCTTGCTGCGACATTCCTTGATGCCTGTGGGCATGTTCTGTAGCTCCACATACTTTTCGTCGGGCGTGACAGGTATTCTCTCTCACTGGCGTTCAGACATTGAAGCATTGCTGAGTAGTGAGAAGAGTACTGGAATAAACTATGCACAATCTGATAGTGAGGAACAGGTTCGCTTGTAATAATGCCCTTCCTTTGAGTTGCTTTGTGAGCACGGGGAAGTGAAAAATGGTTTCGCACGCGGAAATGAGAAGCACCTTAACCCACATACCTGTCACCACACGAACAGGATCCCAGCCTGACTCAGTATCAGTTATTTATTGTTGGCCTGTGAATTTATATGCTCGGTCATCAACACAGATGAGAATCCCTAGTCTGTGTGCATATGCGTCAAGGGCAGAGGAGGGTGGAAGTTTAACTGTTTTTGAATCTTCCTCACTGTGATTTGGCCATTCAGTAAGTTGTCAGAAGCACAGGAAACTTCCTTACAATGATTCCGTTCATTGGAGGCAACTCCTAGGGGCTGAGATTCCTTCGCCCCCCCCATAAAATATTTGAGCCCCCCCCAAATTGATGGGCATTGCTATTCAAATGGTGTGTGGGTGTGGAGGTCTATGTGTGGGTGTGCCACTTCATGTGATCAGTTACGTGGGGCAGGGCTTACCTGCCCCCCATATTCAAGTTGACACGCATGATTCAGTTTCAGACCATCGGTTGATCTACCTAAGTATTGTCTACATCCAGTGTTCGATATTCACCAGGCATTCTGTTCTGGCGACTGTAACCCTGGTTTAAGGAGCTATTTGGCACCTAGCTTCTATATCTGAGTTTCTAACACTACATCAGAGGGTGGGGAACCCGTGGCCCTCCATATATTGTTGGGTTCTGCCTCTGTCCAGCATGGCCAGTGGTTAGGGATAATTGGAATTGTAGTCCATCAACATTGGAGAGCCACAGGTTTGAAACTGGCTGCCATTGGCTGTCCATACTTTCGGAAAGAGTTCTTTCCTGGTCACCATCTGAAGATGCCAGGGTTTGAATCCAAAACCTTCTGCATGCAAAGCATCTTCTCTACCCACCCCCATTTTAATTTGCTTTAAATTATTTTATGAACCTCCAGCCTACAGAGTGACAAGCTCTTAGTAGCCTCACCTTCGTCCTAACCACACTTTATTGGAACTGAGGCTGTAAAGATTATGGTATAATCTCTCACACACTCACCTGGAAATTACACCTCTTGAACACAGTGGGACTTGTTCCCAAATAAACACATACGGGATTGTGCCGCAAACTCTCATTTAACTCAGTGGGACTTGCTTCTGGGTTTAGGACTGACCTGTGGTCATGTTGGGAGAATAACCGCTATTTTGTGGCATGCAACCAGGTGTGTGTGTGGAGGTCTATGTGCATTGACTGCCTCTGCAAGGCAGATTGCTGGCTGGTTGGAGCGGTCAGAGAGTGTGTTAGGGTTGAAGTGGATGAACAGCTACTGGGAAAGTTTCCTGCTTTCTGTCACAGAACAACAGCAAAAGGGTTGTTGTGCTGCTTCTGTGTTGACTGTGGGCAGAGGAATTTCCTCAAATGTCAGATATCCCCTTTTCCTCAAGGGCAGGGACCCAGTCATATGTGCAAAAAGAGAAATGTTATCACTATTGATGGTTTGCATTACCGGCCTTTACCAGCAGGCGCCAGGATAGGTTACAGGTGGCGCTGTGCTCTTAAAACACTGAGCCCCTTGAGCTTGCCGATCGGAAGGTCGGCGGTTCGAATCCGTACGACGGGGTGAGCTCCCCGTCCCAGCTTCAGTCAACTTAGCAGTTTGAAAGCACACCAGGGCAAGTAGATAAATAAGTACCGCTGTGGCGGGAAGGTAAACAGCATTTCCATGCGCTCTGGCACTCTTCACAGTCCTCCATGCGCCAGTAGTGGTTTAGTCATGCTGGCCACATTACCAGAAAGCTGTCCGTGGACAAATGCCGGCTCCCTCGGCTTGAAGTGAGATTATTATTATTATTATTATTTATACCCCACCCATCTGGCTGGGTGGTTTCCAACAAAAGATTAAAAATACATTAAAACACCAGTCATTAAGAACTTCCCAAAACAGATGAGATGAGTGCCACACCCCCATAGTTGCCTTTGACTGGACTTAACTGTCCGGGGGTCCTTTACCTTTTACCTTCTACCTTCTATATTATAAAAGGTAAAGGACCTTTCAGGTAAAGGACGTGTCCAGGGGTCCTTTACCTTTTACCTTCTCAGAATTAAAAACAGAACATATTACAGTCACAGGTAGGGTGGGCTCTGAAAACACACCTCTCAAGGGTCAAAGGCCAGGCTAAATAGGCTGACATCGTGCCAAGAGTAGACTGATAGCCAAGTCTTTCAATTGTCCTCACATTTGTGGCGGCAGCCAGAGAATGGTGTGCACAAGTGCCTGTTTGCTCTTCATGTGTGCCACAAAAGTAGTGTACATAGCACCTCTTCCCTCACCTCGAGCTTTTCTTGAGATAGCTTATTGCTGCATTTCCTCTAATCTGTCTCAAATGAGAACGTCATTTATTTTTATACCAAGGCACACAAAAACAAACTAGGAAGTGTCTTGGTTGAAAATGGAAGGTTCCTTCACCATGGCCCCACTTGAGGTAAATATCCAAAGAAATGCACCTATAAACTGAGACGAAGAGTTTAAAGATGGACTCCTTCAGCTCTTTCTAGACACTGCCTTTATTGCATAACAAGTGCAGTCAATAGTCGTTGGAAACTCGTGCAACAGATTTCTCTCCCCTTTCCCCTCAGGTTAGTGTGGCTTGTCGGGTTGGGATAAAGTTGTGACATTCTGGCATGCGGACTGTATTATTTTTGTCATTGGTAAAATCCACCCCCTTCCTTAGTTAGCAAGAGTATTTGTTGTGACAGAGAGAGAGAGAGGCCAGCATGGAACATGATTGAGCAAGAATCAGGAATGCCCCGTATGCAAGAACGCTTTTGACTAAGGTGATTTTGGCGCTGGTTTGTGTGTGTTTTTAACTTGGCGAGGCTTTTCTTGCGAGGCTTCTTCCTTGTGGTAAAATTGCCAGCTTCTACGTCCTGTTGAAGAACAGAATGCTGTGGCTGATTTTATTTATTTGTGCAATATTTATGTATATTTCCCAGTAGTTTATTTATTTTACATTTATATATCCCATCTTTCCTCCAAGGAGTTTAAAGTAGCATGTGTGGTTCTCCTCGTCTCTGTTTTATTCTCACGGCAACCCTGCGAGGTGGGTTAGGTTAGTAGTAGTAATAATAAGAATAATAAAAAAAACATTTTTTAAAAATTTATACCCCGCCCTTCCCGGTTCAGAAAACTGGGCTCAGGGCAGCTAACAACAAATTTAAAAAACACTTAATTGTAGAAGCAGCATAAAATACAGTATAAAAACATGAATAACAATAAAATTCAAAATAAGAAAATTCCTTCCAGTAGCACCTTAAAGACCAACTAAGTTGGTTCTTGGTATGGGCTTTCGTGTGCATGCACACTTCTTCGGATACACACATGCACACGAAAGCTCATACCAAGAACTAACTTAGTTGGTCTTTAAGGTGCTACTGGAAGGAATTTTCTTATTTTGACTATGGCAGACCAACACGGCTACCTATCTGTAAATAAAATTCAAAGTTTAAATCAATTTAGGGGAAATCCATCTAATAAGCATTAGATAGTCACCAGGGCTAGCTGGCTTAATTAGTCCTACTTGGGCCAGCGAGGAGATCAGGGGAGAATTAGCTGTGGGGTCTCAGAGCGGGTAATCTTCATAAAAGGGGAGGGGGAGGGAAGAGAAGGGAAATAAAAGATCAAGCTGAATTCAAATTAACAGCCAGGTGGAATAGCTCTGTCTTACAGGCCGTACGGAAGGAGGTTAAATCCTGCAGGGCCCTAGTCTCATGGGACAGAGCATTCCACCAGGTCGGAGCCATCACTGAGAAGGCCCTGGCCCTGGTGGAGGATAGTCTGACTTCCTTAGGGCCCGGGACCTCTAAACTATGGTTGTTCATGGACCTTAAGGTCCTCTGCAGGGCATACCAGGAGAGGCGGTCCCGTAATTATGAGGGCCCTAAGGCCCAAAAGTAAGAGAGACAGGCGCAAGGTCACCCAGTGAGCTTCATAGCTGAGTGGATATTTGAACACTGGTCTCCCAGGTCCTGGCCCACCACCCTAACCAGTATACCACACTGCTTCCTGGGCCGTTTACAGTCATAATTGAAGCCATGCGAAGAAACAGGACACAAACATGGGCTCTGAAACGAAATAAGGCAAAGTTGCTGCTTGCAGAGTTTCAAAAGAACTCATTTCATGGCAGATGTGTCCTGTACCGACCCCATCAAAAGTGGCTGTGAAAATTGGACCATTGAAGGAAAAGAGTGTTTTGCTCCATTCATACCAAACCATGGCTCAGGACATTTAACCTTGGTTTGGCACGATCTCTGAAATGTACAAGCCACATTTTGTTACTGGCTGGTAAAGTAGAAATTGTATTTTGAAGTTGGCGCTTTCAGGCCACTGTTTATACCGATCTGCATCGAGAGAGCAGGAAACAAAAGCAGGCTAATGGTTCTAAGCCCACTTGTACTTTTTATGCACTTGGAAAGCGTACCTCCGGAGGCATAGAACCATCCTGCTGTGAGCTCTGACTCCAAACCACCACCCTCCGCTGCTGTGCTTCCTTATTATGAATGGTACAGTGGTGCCTCGCAAGATGAAAAGAATCCGTTCCGTGATTCTCTTCGTCTAGCGGTTTTTTCGTCTTGCGAAGCAAGCCCATTGACGGATTAGAGGATTAGTGCTATTAGCGGCTTTTAGCGGCTTGTCAGCTTATCGGATCAGCTGATAAGCGGCTTAGCGGCTTAGAAAAAGGGGGGGAGGAAAAAACCCCCGCAGGAACTCGCAATACATTTTCGTCTTGCGAAGCAAGCCCATAGGAGATTCGTTTTGCGAAGCACCTCCAAAACGGAAAAGCGAGTTTTCCGTCTTGCGAGGCATTCGTCTTGCGGGGCACCACTGTACACCTCTCCGCTCCCCCAAGGAACAAGGGGATAATTTTCTTTCTTGGTTTCTGATTTTGCATAATGGTTGAGAAGGCACAGGGCCTGCTGCTTATCGCATGGCGCAGAAAACTGCACAGAAAAAGAAGCGCTTCAGGCTTGGCTGCCAGCTCAGTGGGCTAAGTTTGATTCCTGCGTGCCTATTACTGCGTTGTAGGGGGGTTGGACTAGGTGACCCTTGGCGGTCCCTTCTATCCAGGGTGGATAAAAATCAATTATTTATTTATTTATTTTAAAAAATCTAATTTTTTTTTTATATAAATTGGATTTTTAAAATAAAATGCTTTTGGAGGAAAAATCCTTCTAAAGATAGTTTTTCTGTTTAAGCTACATTATAGTCCAAAGGCTATTGATCAGGAAATAAGGATTTGTTTTAAGTTTTTCATGTGTGCTAAAACTAAATTTATAATTTATTTTCCTTCCAATAAAGTACAGCAGAAAAGTTGTCCAAATATAAACAGTTAACTTATTAAACCTCACAATAATTCCATAATTATCTATGTATTTCTAATAGCATAACCACATCGGTAATTTTTTGATATAACTGTAAAAACTACTCTGAAAATTGATTATTCCGAAAATGAAACTTCCATCTGCTTGTAAATATTAAGAACGAGTCTTTCTGTAAAAACAATGATTTAAATCAAGTCTTACTGGCTAGTGATTTAAATCTATTTGATTTAAATCAAACCCACCCTGCTTCCAACTCTACAATTCTACGATTCTAGGTGTAGGACATCAAGTTCGCAGTCTGGAGCAGCTCTTGCGGATTGCAGTTGTTTGTGGACAGGGAACCACCCCTGAAACCTTTGTGTATAGGTATACAAATCTGATTGATCGACCATGATAACGATGACACTTTTTCACAGGGACTACCTATAAAGCATGTTGTACTTCTCAAGGTATTTTAAAAGAAAGCCTGTTCCTTTCTCCACATCCCCCGTTTGCTATGCAAACACCAATCTTGTTCCATCTGATAGGTTGTCTTGTGTTTTGTGTTGCCCGCAACGGTTTATCTGGTTTGGAAGTGTGCCCGCAGGCCTGGCGACCGCTGCTTCAGGATATCACCAAATTTGGCTCTCTCCATCGCAGAGCTGTAGTGATGGGAGCCAGTGGAATTTTGCTTTCTGTGCACTTTGTAAAGGTTCTGTAAGGGGCTTTTTCGGCCCTGACCCAGCAACGCTATCCATAGGAAGTTTGCAAGGTGGGAAAAGGCAAGTCCCACGAAAGTGACTTCTGTATGGTCTCGGATGCCGGCAGAGTGCTTCTGTAGGAACTGGTGAAAGTCAATAGCCTTTCTGTGTGGCCGTGATCTCCATCCCAACAGTTGCACTCTGGGCCCGAGGGCTCTGCCCTTCTTTCTTCAAAATACCTCCAGTAACATGATTTTTAGAGGAAGTGGAAACTTGTGGGCAGAGCAGGGCTGTTTTGCATGTTGCCCAAAGAGAGAGTTTTCAATAAAGTCAGGGCTCCAAGAACTCAAGTGGTTGTCTCCTTATCCTCTCTGCACTGCTAGTTCTCTTTTTGCAGTAACGTTTCACTTTTTCTTCTTGAAAGGGGGTTTACCTTTTCTCCTGAATGCACTTGTGTTGCTTGACTTGGCTAGGAGTGAGTTGCAAGCTTCCCCACTCTGTGGTTTGTGGTCCAGGTTACCTGTGCTGTGGAGTAGAGACCCTACATTGTGTGTGTGAGATAGAGTGAGAGTGAGAGATACTTAGAACAGGAGCACTTAGTTCCAAGCTTGAGAGAAGATCCTTACTTAGGCAAATGGGTTGGGCATCTCTGCCAGGTGAGGTTTGCCAATGCAGCTACTTCCTCCAAGGAAAAAGCAGTTTCGCCCTGCTGTGGGACATTCAGATCTCTGCACGGTGATCATTGCTGTGGATGCTTGATGCAAGCGGCTGAGTGGTGAAGTCAGGAGGAAGGAATTCACAACAAAGACTGATTTCTGTGGAAAGGAGGCATGTATTTGAAAAGCTGTTCTAATGTTTATAGAGAATTTTTGTTTGCCATTTAGGAATCCTTCGCTTTGTCCATTTGCTGCTTTCCAGTACATGCTACCATCCAAGTTGGTAACGCTCAGTTGTGATGATCTACATGCAGGTCATGCTTCAACACTCTCCCACCCCTCTTGGTCTATCACCCCCCTCCCTTTTCTGGCAGTGTCATTTGCAATGGCATGGTTTAGCGAATCCATTTAAACCACATTGTCGCAGAGGATGCAATGAGCACTTAATGGGCTTGGATTCAACAAACTGTCTGTATATTTTTTGCAGATTTGCCTGTGGAGTCCATTTCCACTTCTGTTTGATTCTCTCCCCACCACACGCTTCGCAAGCCGGTGATGCCCAAAATTAAAAGCTCAATTGTGTTGATTTCAGCCCTGAGGCACATCAGCTACAATCATCAGTGCCTTGTTCATGCTTTGGCTTTTGGAACATCGTGGATAATGCTTAAGACCCCGACATTTGCAGTGATATGCCCTAAATGGAATCACCCCCTTTGGGGGGATGGAGGTTTGCTTCAGATTACCAATTCTACACAGGCTTGGACTTCAAACATGAAGGCCTCTTCTGATTTGGCCTGACAGTTGCACTATAAGTATGTAAGGAGAACTCTTTTCACACTCTCTTTGTTGGCTATTGAGTCATCATGACATGCAGACTCCAACTATTTTCTTTCTCCCGCTGCTCCTCTTCCTTTTGGGCTGCCTTAGAGTATCATTTGTGTTATTTCAGCAGCTCCTGTCAGTGCAGAATTACTTGTCAAGAGAGCTTTTCACCAGTAAGGTTTCCTCCCCACCCCTCCTTCCTTTTTGTTACCAGATCATACTTATTATTCAGTGGATTCTTAAAGGTAAAAGAGGGGGGGAACTCAGCATGTGTGTAGACGATTTGTCAGTTGCTGCAGCGCATAGTCTAGGAAGCTGGAGGCACATTAGAACATAAGTCACTGCTTTAATTTTCAGGTAGGTAGCTGTGTTGGTCTGACGCAGCCGAAATAAGTAAGAAAATTGTCCAGAAGCACCTTAGAGACCAACTAAGCTTGTTCTGGGTATAAGCTTTCATGTGCATGCACACTTTGAAGTGCTACTGGACAATTTTTAACGTTTTTTGACTGCTTTAATTTTGCGTGTTCCCCCCCATCTAGCCCAGTACTGTCTTCTCTTGACTGGCAATAGTTCTCCAGGATCTTCCGCATCGTCCCTTACCAGATTCTTTTACCTGGAAATGCCAGGATTTGAACTTTTGACAATGAACTATGGTCTCCCAAACTGGTCCTGTTTGGGTTGCTGTTTTCTGGCTATAATAACTGGGATCATCCTAAGGTGAAACACCCTACAGATAGGCACAGAGGATTGGAAGGGTGAGACGGGGATCCAGCAAACCTTCTCTCTTCTGACTATTGCTATTGGTCCCAAAAGAAGGTTGGATTTTTTCGGTGCCTTGCCTTTAGTGGCTCTGCTGTAGGGTTATACATTTGCCGTAGCGCTTGGACATCTGGAATGTGTTCTGGTGAGCCGGAAGACCAGTTAAGGAAGTGTTTAGGATGGGACTTGGCATTGCAATCAGTTGTGTTGTTGCTGGGTTGCAAGCCAGCCTCGGATGCTGCGTTGAAGCCACGGCGACCTTTGCTGCATTGCAGTGTTGTGTGAAGTTGCTGCTGTGTGGCATGAAAGTGGATTGAGCGTGGCTGGAGGTGGATGACTCACCTGCATTGGAGTGATTCCTGGATGCTTGAAGGCATCCCAGTCATTCCAGAGCCAGCTATAAATTTTGTGGCCTGGAGAGATACATAGCTATTAATATTCTTAATGATTTATTCAGTACCTTTGATGTGCGAGATGGAGTGATCAAGAGCATTTCATTCACCCCGACAATAGGACGCTTAGGTTGTGGTCCCCACAATTATGTCCTTCTAACATTATAATCCATGAGGGACGCGGGTGGCGCTGTGGGCTAAAGCCTCAGCGCCTAGGGCTTGCCGATCGAAAGGTCGGCGGTTCGAATCCCCGCGGCGGGGTGCGCTCCCGCTGCTCGGTCCCAGCGCCTGCCCACCTAGCAGTTCGAAAGCACCCCCGGGGGCAAGTAGATAAATAGGTACCGCTTACCAGTGGGAAGGTAAACGGCGTTCCGTGTGCGGCTCTGGCTCGCCAGAGCAGCGTTGTCACGCTGGCCACGTGACCCGGAAATGTCTTCGGACAGCGCTGGCCCCCGGCCAATAGATGTGAGATGGGCGCACAAACCCCAGAGTCTGTCAAGACTGGCCCGTTCGGGCAGGGGTACCTTTACCTTTACCTTAACATTATAATCCATAGTTCACAAATAAAGGAATTGGAAGTTGGATGAATCTAGTCTGTGAATCTATGGATCGCCCTGCTTTTGAAAGTCAGACTGTACAAATTTAAAGTTCTGCATCTTCTACTATCATGACTAGTTTATTTTTTTGCCATTATACTATAATTCCCCTTAAGAGGGGTGTTGCAATTTATGGGTGCTTTTGGACAGGGGCTTAATAATGCAAATGGGCAAACGGTTTTTCATCTCTCTCTCTCTCATCTTACTATCCTGGAAAGAGTAAATTTGGTTTAATTTGGGGGGGATTGGAACTGGCATTTTGATGCCAACAACATTGTGTAGATGGTGCAAAAAGAAAAAGAGAGGCATGTAATAAACCCCTGCCTGAGAAATCCTCCAATTAACTTGTAAGAATGGGGTTTAATTCATGTCCAAGAGGTGTACAATGAACTTGCTTCTCCTTTATTCCATATATTTATTTGGAGTATTTATTACAGTGGTACCTCGGGTTAAGTACTTAATTCGTTCCGGAGGTCCATTATTAACCTGAAACTGTTCTTAACCTGAAGATCACTTTAGCTAATGGGGGCCTCCTGCTGCCGCTGCACAGTTTCTGTTCTCATCCTGAAGCGAAGTTCTTAACCCGAGGTAATATTTCTGGGTTAGCGGAGTCTGTAACCTGAAGCGTATGTAACCTGAAGCGTATGTAACTCGAGGTACCACTGTATTTTGTTGCCCCAAGAGGCTGTCTGAAAGCAGCTTGTAAAAGGTTGTCAAAAGAAAACATGATTTTCAGAATTATGCATTTATTTAGGATTTGGATGGTGCTGGTGTTGAAGGACTTAGGAAGGTGACCCACAAGTGACTTGATCTGATTTGGGGCCAGTTACCTCTCTCCATCTCTCTGTCTTTATGTAAGCCCTAAAGAGAGGCTGCTGAATCATTCTACATTGCTCATTATGTGTGTATTCCTGCCAATTCTAATGTGCTGAAGCCCAAATTCACAAGGAGGCATCTAGATTCTCCTGTCAGAGCTAGAAGTCAGTTCAGTTGTTTAATGGTCCTGCTACTCCTGTGAGGTACTGCTTGTATAATTATCCAATTGAATACTAGTTTATAATGATGGATCGGCGGACTTCAGGACAGGGCCGGCCCACCCATGAGGCAAGGTGAGGTGACTGCCTTGGGTGGCAGGATCCACAGGAGCAGCAGATTCCGATATACAGCTTTATTTCCCCCCCCCCTTGTTCCTGATGTAGATTTTCACTCACCCCTTCTTCCTTGGCAGCGACGGAGCCGTTTTGTGGTTAGCCTCAGGTGCCAAAATGTCTTGGGCTGGCCCTGCTTCAGAATGATATGTATCGAACCTTCATTTGCCTTGCCAATTTAGCACCAGCCTTTAAAACCAACAACACAGCTGTAAATATAGCATGTAAGGGCTTGTGCGGACATCTGCTTCCTGCATTTTTGGTTTTGGATCAAAAAAACCGTAGTATATCAAGACATGTTATTGGTCTGTCTAGCCCCATATTGTCTACTCTGAGTAGGGGAGGAGTAGAGTTCCTCCTCACCTGTTCTTTGAGATTCTTTCAAGTGGAGATGAACCTGGGATTGTTTTCCTACAAAGCAAGGGCTTTCACCATTGAGTTTTGTGCCTTCAGTGATGGTGATGGGATAGTGTCCTCCCCAATCCCTGAGGTTGCAGCCTGTTGCCCCCTCACCCGCCACAAGGTGTGGGGAGAGAGCATGTCATAACGGCATACACAGTTGTCCTCCAACAGAGGGGAATGGCCAAGGCGGTTTACGAGGAACAGCCGGGATCCCCTGCATGAGTTGGGCACTAATGGTAGAGCCTGCAACCGGGATATAAGCTCATGTATGGCTTCGTATGGGATGCAGGTGGCGCTGTGGGTTAAACCACAGAGCCTAGGACTTGCTGATCAGAAGGTTGGCGGTTTGAATCCCCGAGGCGGGGTGAGCTCCCGTTGCTCAGTCCCTGCTCCTGCCAACCTAGCAGTTCGAAAGCACGTCAAAGTGCAAGTAGATAAATAGGTACCGCTCCGGCGGGAAGGTAAACAGTGTTTCTGTGTGCTGCTCTGGTTAGCCAGAAGCGGCTTAGTCATGCTGGCCACATGACCCGGAAGCTGTACGCTGGCTCCCTCGGCCAGTAAAGTGAGATGAGTGCCGCAACCCCAGAGTTGGTCACGACTGGACCTAATGGTCAGGGGTCCCTTTACCTTTACTTATGGCTGCATACACACCACATTATTTTCCCCAAATAATCCTGGGAACTGTAGTTTACTCCTCACTGAGCTACAACTCCCAGCACATGCAACACACCACAGCTCCTAGGGTTATTTGGGGGAAATAATCTGCTTTCAGCGTGTGTTTCAGTGTGTGGTGTGAACCAGGCATTTTCTCAGGTGATCTGATCCCCAACACAAACCCAGCATCCGAAAGCATCAATACTTGATTGCAATGGATGCCCATCTATTTTGGCCCTATGTCTTCAGTGGGGCTTCTTTCCATAGATTAAAATATGCAGTCATTCTATAACAATCTAAGCCAAGGTATCATCTTAAGGGCTCTGGCAGCCTATCTATTTGGCTTATAGACTGAACTTTGATTACTTAATAATCCAGATTCCAGAAGAACGAAGAGTTACAAAACAAATATGTTGTGTGGAAACATGTTTTGAATTAATAGGGTCTTGGGGAGTTAATTTACACTTTTGGTTAAGGGCTGATTTATGCCCTAAGTCATTATTTTGGAAACTCTTAAGCCAGGACTGTTTTGGTTCAGGAAGATCACCCTTTCCCCTTGATGGTGGAATACCTTTTTCTACATGCTTCCATGAGCAGTAAAATCCACCTGACCTAACTGATTTAACAAATGCATGGCAATACACAGAATAGGGTTTTTTATATTAAAAAGGGTGGAAATGTTTGTTTGTGTTGTGTATGAATGCAGAAACACCCGTGGAAGCTGATCTGATTCGGACCTGGGGGAGGGTAGAGGGTAAAGACCCCTCTCCCCACACCTGGGTCCCAGTCCAGACATGCCAGACATAAACCAGCAGCAAAGCCCAGATCCACACCATACATTTAAAGTACATCCAACACACATTTAAAGCACGTGTCTTCCCTCAAAGAGGAAGCCGTTTGCTTTAAAAGTGTCATGGCTGTGTTTTAAATGTCTGGTGTGGATCTGTGTTGGCTAAGTGGCTTAAGGCTTAAGGCTGTCAGGGTGACAGAGCAGGGTCTTTTCCATAGTGGCCCCAAACTTTTGAGGTATGTTTCCCAAGGTGAATATGTCTCAGCCCAAGCCTTCCTGCTTCTAACAAACACTGCGAGACCACCTTGTATCACAAGGCCTTTGAGGGCTTACTTTTGAGCAGGGTGGATTTGATTTAAATCATAATTTAAGTCACTAGTCAGTAAGACTTGATTTGAATAATTTTTTTTACAGGAAGACTCATTCTTGCTGGTATAATCTTAATATTTACAACCAGATGAAGGTTTCATTTTTGGAATAATCAATTTTCAGAGTAGATTTTACAGTTATATCAAAAATTACTGATTTGGTTATACTATGAGAAAAACATAGACTGATAAAAATGATGAAATTATTGTTTATATTTGTACTTTATTGGAAGGGGGAAAATTATCATTTCCTTAATAACAATTTAAACAATTTATTTAACTAAAACAATAACATTATAGCATATGTATCCATGTTTGTTAACTGATGTGGTTAAACGTTTAAAAAACCCAAAAACCTTAGACTGAGTTTTAGCATGCATGAAAAACAAAAAACAAATCCTTATTTCCTGATGAATAGCCTTTGGACTATAATGCAACTTAAATAGAAAACTATCTTTGGAAAGATTTTTCCTCCAAAAGCACTTTATTTTAAAAATCTGATTTAAATAATTTTTTTTATTTAAATAATTTTTTTTATTTAAATTAAAAAATTTCAATGTTTTTGATTTTTTTTTAAAAAAAATTATAGATTTTTATCCACCCTGCTTTTGAGTGTCTAAAAACTGTGATTATGTCAGGATGTGTTTGGATGACTGTGTTTATGCAGAACATATTTTTTTGCTGTGATTTTATGCCTTCTTTGCAGGGTTTGGTATTTACAGTTTTGCAAGCGAGTTCTTTTGGAGCCGGACAGTAGTTCTTTAGAGAGTTGGTTGATAGAGCTGCTGTTTCCCATGATGTGGAAGTGCAAATTGTATTTGTCTCTGGGCCAAACAGGCTTTGCAGGTTGGTTTTTGAAACTCTGCAGAAACAGGTAGAGAGAGAGAGAGATTGAGAGAGAGAGAGAGAGATCCTACTGATGCCACAACGCTGAAAAAGCTGTCCTCTCTTCCCAGCCCAAGAAGTCTTTCATTGAAATAAAAATTAAAATATTGCTTACTTTACCTGCTCTTGCTCTGCAAGTCCCGCTTGGGAACTTTGGCTTTCCCCTCTCCTTTCCCACATGCAACTGTTGTTTCTGCTGCAGTCGAAAGCCTTGTCAATTCCAATATTGCATGGTCTTCGGAGCTCACTGGGGGGAGAGAGGAGTCTGGGAACAATGCAAACAAGCCTAGCCAGTCATTTCCACTAATTGTTGTTGTGGGTGGCAGAACACATAAAGCGGGAGAGAAGGGGAGAGGCGGTGGGAATGTGCCTGCTTTGGAAGCTGGCTACATTAAAAATAATAATTATCATAGCGCTGTGCATGGTGGCTCTTGAATCCTTTCCTCTGATGTGGTGGAGCTTCGGATAGGAAAGTTCTAGATCAGAGCAGGATATGAGAGCTCTTGGCTCCTGTACAGCCTATAAGCCCAGTGAGAATAGTGTCAAGTGTGTGTGTGTGTGTGTGTGTGTGTGAGAGAGAGAGAGAGAGAGAGAGAGAGAGAGAGAGGTAGGTAGGTATTGGGAGGTTGGGTTCCCTCTTTCTTGTTAGAAATGGATTCAGATCGGATTACCCTTTGGGATGTTGTTGTTGTTTAGTCGTTTAGTCGTTTCCGACTCTTTGTGACCCCATGGACCAGAGCACGCCAGGCACTTCTGTCTTCCACTGCCTCCTGCAGTTTGGTCAAACTCATGCTGGTAGCTTCAAGAAGACTGTCCAACCATCTCCTCCTCCGTCGTCCCCTTCTCCTTGTGTCCTCCATCTTTCCCAACATCAGGGTCTTTTCCAGGGAGTCTTCTCTTCTCATGAGGTGGTCAAAGTATTGGAGTCTCAGCTTCAGGATCTGTCCTTCCAGTGAGCACTCAGGGCTGATTTCCTTAAGAATGGATAGGTTTGATCTTCTTGCAGTCCACGGGACTCTCAAGAGTCTCCTCCAGCACTATAATTCAAAAGCATCAGTTCTTCGGCGATCAGCCTTCTTTATGGTCCAGCTCTCACTTCCATGCATCACTACTGGGTAAACCATAGATTTAACTATATGGACCTTTGTTGGCAAGGTGATGTCTCTGCTTTTTAAGATGCTGTCTAGGTTTGTCAATGACCCTTTGGGATAATATCACACAAATTCTAAAAATGTAGTTGTGCTTGGCCATGTTCTGATGAGGCCTTGCACAGGAACGGTGTTTTGTTACAAGCAGCCCACGGGCAAAACTGAGGGGAAGTCTGAAGTTTATTTTACTTTTTGGAATAAACTACTGCTGGATTGTAGTAAAAACTCAAAAGTGGTCTGCAAAACGTCCCCGCTTGATTGTGATAAAACCTCAGACTTGTTTACAAAAAAACAAACAGGACATTTCATTAGGATTGTCCATCAGAGACAAGTGCTGTTGTTGGCACATGTTTGTTTCGAGAGACAATGGAGTGCGCCTCTGGGGAGTGAAGTCAAACCGCTGGGGCGCAAGGCTAGGCTGTTTGTATGGAGGTCTTGGGCAGCCCAGATGACAAGACCCCCCTCTTGGCCTCACAGAGCAAGACATTGGCAACAGTTTGGCTGCCGGAGTTGCCAGACGCAGGCATTTAATAATAATAACAACAACAACAATTTATTATTTATACCCCGCCCATCTGGCTAGGTTTCCCCAGCCACTCTGGGTGGCTTCCAACAGAATATTAAAAAACAATAGTCTATTAAACATTAAAAGCTTCCCTAAACAGGCTGCCTTCAGATGTCTTCTAAAAATCTGGTAGTTGTCTTTCTCTTTGACATCTGGTGGGAGGGCGTTCCACAGGGCGGGTGCCACTACCGAGAATGCCCTCTGCCTGGTTCCCTGTAACTTGGCTTCTCGCAGTGAGGGAACCGCCAGAAGGCCCTTGGTGCTGGACCTCAGCATCTGGGCAGAACAATGCGGGTGGAGACGCTCCTTCAGGTATACTGGACTGAGCCCGTTGAGGGCTTTAAAGGTCAGCACCAACTCTTTGAATGTGCTTGGAAACGTACTGAGAGCCACTGTAAGTCTTTCAAGGCTTCATCCAACCGTCTTAGGGACTCCACTCTGTATTTGTATAGGGTTTACTCCTGAGCCTTTTCTTCTCTCAAAGATACCCCCCAAAGCAGCGGAGGTTTAGGACCAGAGTTTTCCTTCTCCTTAGATGGGCTCCCTCCCAGGTTGGCGAGCCCCATCTGCCCCTCACTTCCCTCCACAGAACCTGCAAAAACCTGCCTTCTTGACTGTCGGACGCACAATTGGTCTTGTCCACTCAACTCACCGGAGCCTGTCTTCACATGCTGCTGGGGGGAAAGACAGCTAAAAACTGTTATTTAAAGCAACATTAAAAAAAACCCAATCAAAATCAACAGTAAACTAAAAACTGATTATAACACATTTTATTCATTTATTTACTAAATTTGTACACTGCTTTATACCCCGTAGATCTCAGGGCGCTTAATTTAACTTCTGCATGTCTGTAGGAAATGTTTTAAGCAGGTGCTGAAAGGGGGTACAGAGGGGTTTGTTGGCATGTGTACAAAGGCAAAGTGTAGATTTGTTGCTCTGCCGACATTTGTCTCTGGTTCTGCCTCAGGCAGTTGCCCAAAAGGATGTGTGACCCTCAGGCTGGCAAATGTTCCCCAGCATATGAAAGAGGTGGACATGTGGTGGACCTGCCCCAAGGTGAAAGACTTCTGGGAGAAGATTTATAATGAATTGGAAAAAAAGGTTGAAATATACATTTATTAAGAAACCAGAGGCCTTTCTTCTTGGAATAACAGGTCTGGAACTGCCCAAGAAAGATGTTATATTGTTTTTGTATGTCACAACTGCAGCTAGAATTTTGTTAGCTAAGAATTGGAAAACACAAGAAGTCCCAACAGTGGAGGAATGGCAGATGAAGGTGATGGATTTTTTGGAGCTGGCTGACCTGACTGGAAGAATCCGTGACCAGAAGGAGGAGGAGTACCAGGAGGAATGGATGAAATATGCTAAGATAACTTAACTGGAAAAACTTACAAATACCAGATAGGCTTAGGATTTAAATATGTGATGATAGAGAATAATATGTTTAAAGTTAAAAGGAAAAGAAAGAAAGAAAGAAAGATGTCCCTTCTCTAGACCTTTAGCATAGCCTGGCACCTGATGGTGATATTAAGTGATCAAGTTAATTTTATGAGAAAACTGGTTTTGGAAAACTGTTACAATGAAATACACTGAAATTCAGCTGGGGGGATTTGAGAAAGCTGCTTAACAATGTTACCAAGATTGGATCAAGTACAGTTAAGATGTATACTTGTTTGCTTAAATTTTTTGGAAAATCAATACAAATTTTTGGAGAAAAAAAATGTTCCCCACCATATGATTGTAAACCTGTTCCTGGATTAAGCAGGTGTGGAGAACCTTTGGCCTTCCAGATGTTGTTGGACATAGTCCATGATGAGGGATGATGGGACTTGGAGTCCAACAACATCTGGAGGTTGCGCCAAGGTTGCGCTTGATGTCTCCACCATCTGGAAGTTCATGCCTGGGGATCCTTGGACCTTAACTGTTTTCACATACTAGCAACACATCCTGTAGAATTCTGTCTGTTATATGTTATCTGTGCAATCAGAATCAATTCCAGGTACCCAAAAGTTGTACTGTACTGGAAAATCCGACTTTTGAGCCGTCTGGCGCCCAAATGGCAACCAGGCATTCTGTTTTGGCGACTCTAACCCTGGTTTAAGGAGCCATTTTGTGCCTAGCTTTTATATCTGAGCTTCTAAGACTGGTCATAGGTTTTATGTCCCTTCTCTAGACCTTTAGCATAGCCTGGCACCTGATGGTACCCAGATGGCTCCTAATGAACGTTTATTGCTGGCCTGTGGATATTCTGAGCCTTTGGAATTATTGCGGTGCCATCTACCTGAGTGAGGCAAGGGCAGAAGTAAACTGCTTTTGTAGCGTGAATGTGTGAGAAAAGCCAAAAAGCCTAGATTTGGAGCTTGCTGAATAAGGATGCTAAATGTTTTCTGGCTGGCAGTAGCAGCAGCGTCTTGGATATTGGGAAGTTGAATTATTATTGTCTGGGGAATAACAATGCTTGCCTGTGTGTTTCATTGCCATCTGCTCAACCTGTACTTTTGCAAATAAAAAGTTTATTAATAGAAGTCTCCAGTACCCTCTTTAAAAAAACACAAACAGACACAGGGTCCAGCTGCTGTGAAACCTCCTTCAGCTCAGGGAAATGGGAAGCCCGATAAAATATTGTCTACTGTATTTAAATTGTATCTTGGTTTCAGAGTAGGAATCTTTTTGGGTGACAGGAGCCAGCCATCGCCAGCTTCAGGCAATAAACATTGATCTTCCTAAGAGACAGGCAATGAATCTGTCAATTTACTAAGTAAATATGAAGTGGTTCCCTGGCTGAAATAGCTATTATCGCTACTGGATTGCTATGTTCTGATTTGTGAATGCTATAATGACCTTAAAAAAAAAAAAGGAACCTGATTATGGCAGTGTAGTCCTCTCTCTCTCTCTCTCTCTCTCTCTCTCCCCCCCCCCCCCGCTTGGAGGGAGACATGCATTTTGCCAGAGCTAATTGAACATTAGCAGCTTGGGGATGGCAGAGGATTGTAAATGGAGACTTGATGGCGTTCAGAAATGCAGAGAAGTACATGCAGGATGGTAAGAAAGAAGGAACAATAGCAACAGCTGTGCTGAAAGTAGAGAAGAGGCAGGCAAAACAAAAAACTTGACCCCACTTGTTCACACATTAAAAGGTAAAGGTACCCCTGCCCGTACGGGCCAGTCGTGTCCGACTCTAGGCTTGCGTGCTCATCTCGCTCTAGAGGCCGTGAGCCGGCGCCGTCCGAAGACACCTCTGGGTCACGTGTCCAGCATGACGAAGCTGCAGCTGGCGAGCCAGCACCAGCGCAGCGCACGGAAACACCGTTTACCTTCCCGCTATAAAGCGGTCCCTATTTATCTACTTGCACTTTGACGTGCTTTCGAACTGCTAGGTGGGCAGGAGCTGGGACCGAAGCACGGGAGCTCACCCCGCCACGGGGATTCGAACCGCCAACCATACGATCGGCAAGTCCTAGGCACTGAGGTTTTACCCACAGCGCCACCCGCGTCCCTTGTTCACACATTACGTAATCAGAAGAGAGAATTTGGCGTATACCTAAAAATATTGTTTTGGGGAACAGCCTTGAGGGACCTGATTCTGCTGCCCCGAAAAGGTGAAGCCCTAAAAATGGAGGGAGAGAAGCAGGAAAAATAAAAGCAAGGCAGATCTGTTTATTTGCAGGCGCTTGCCATTTGGAAGTGTAGCACGGGATGTTTTACATGAGAGTCCAGTTTAAAGTAGGAATAGTGATCTCTTACCAAGCTGGACAGGTCGGCAGAGATGGTGCTGGATACTAGCTGGATATTTGGGGCTAGATCAGGGGTCTGCAACCCGCGGCTCCGGAGCCGCATGTGGCTCTTTTACACCTTTGCCGCGGCTCCGGGGCGGATACTAGCGAGGGGAGGAGGCGCATTGTGCACCCGACACTCCCCACTGTGGCGGGCACTGTACTGGCTGTGACGTCGCATGGGGGCGGTGCGTGCGTTAGTCACGCACCGTCCCGACGTCACCTTCCCGCCCGCCTGCCTGCTACATTGTAAGGGGCATGTACGCTGGTCACTGCATTGAAAGGGGGCATGTACACTGGTCACTGTTTTGAAGGGGAGTAAAGAACACACACACAAAAAAAAGGTAACTTGTTAATTCAACGTTTATTTCTATGAGGAGGAGTAATTCTGAGGGGTCAAACAAAGAAATAATAAAAAAGTGACAAAAAAGTTATTTTTATAATGACGAGTTTTGCGGCTCCCATTTTGTTTTTCTTCAGAAACGGGTCCAAGTGGCTCTTTTTGTCTTAAAGGTTGCAGACCCCTGGGCTAGATAAATGAGTCTGAGGAAGCCAGAAGAGAGTTCTGACTAGCTTTGATTTGCTGACCTGAGATGGGGGCAACATGACTCCACATTATTCCATGTGGTGACATCAGAATATTTCGTGAGAGGAGTGGTTGTCAGCCATGCTGAGCTGTCACGATGGAGTATACAGCCTCTCTAGAGAGATGGCCTGAAGATTGTTGACGACTCCTTCAGTAGTACTTGCATGCAGTCCCAGTCTCGGGGGGGGGGTGAGAGGTTTTGTGGGTTCCAGCACACACGCTGGGTGGTTTCTTTTGAATGAGGTCAGTGGAGACCAATGGAGTTTTCATGGTGTAAGTTCTTTTTTAAAAAACCACACACATAAACAAACATGCATACAGGCTGAAAATAAGATGTAAGGTTCATAGCATTATCAAGCTGACAGTTCCTCACACACCACATCTAGGTTTTAAGGGGAATTCCCCAATCCTATAGGAATAAATGGGATTTTTAGATTCATTGCTTTTTTAGTCGTCCTGGTGGCTCATAAAGAGAAGATGAAAAAATATGCAATATTGAAAATATCGTAAAAATAAGTAGCATAAAAAAGTGGGGTGGGGAGTAACTAAAGCCCAACTTTGTCAATATTCAGTCAGGGGGAGTTAAAAGCCTGAAAAAAATTCCAGTGCTGGAAAGAACATAAAGCATCAGGTGAGCTTTTTTAAGTAGACTATTCTATACCTTTGTCTTTAACAGGTTTTGAATGTTTAAACTCTTTTTGGAATGCTTTTTAAAAAACGTTCTGCTGTGGGTATATTTGCCCCTCTGGGCCTTTCAGGAGGAAGGGTGGGGTATGTGTTCAATATATAACAATCCTAATCATGGGAGTAAATCCTATTGAGATAAGTGAGGTTAGGATTGAAGTCTGTTGTGTGTTTTTTTATTCCGTGCAATCAAAGCCTGGCTCCCCAAAAAGAAACCTAGCTGGTTCTCCTTGCTCATTTATGTGCAAAACTTTTGTCTTGTCATTCAGCAGATGAACACCCATCTCCCAAGAAGTCCCCAAAATGTACTTAGATCTGAAGCAGCTGGATCTCAGCCAGACTTCCAGGAGGGCTGCACATGTCTAACGACAAATTGTCGTTTTCTTGGATCCTGTTGCCGTGCTCTTTTTCATGAAACAGGTTGTGTAGCCCGGAGAGAGAAAAAGGGATTTCCTCTTATTGTGAAACTTGACATGTCTTTTCAAAATCCCGATGACCCTGGAAGTGTCTCTTTCTTATGATCCTTGAAAACGCCACGTAAGCCCGAATAATTAAACACACCCCGGCTGTGATTTGTTTTGATGTGGCTGTGATTTGAGGGTGGGCTGTATAGCTCAGTGACCAAGCCTATGCACTGCATGCTGAGTCCCAGGTTTAAAACCCCAGTGTCTCCCGGTAGGCCTGAGGGGAAAATCCTGTCTGCTGCCAGTCAGTGTAGACAACACTTTGCTACATATACCAATAGTCTGACCCGGAATAAAGCAGCTTCCTCTGTTATCAGCTGTCTGCACGAGACTGTTCTTGGGACCTGTGTGAGAGAATATAAAGTGACGAGCTACTTTTCTAAATAACATGGAAAATGAAGCTCTGATTTTGTGCCAAAGCACTCATTATTCCATCCTCCCTATTGCCTGTGCTGGCTGGAGCTGATGGGAGTGGAATTCTAGCAACATTAAGAGGAAATGGGTTCCCCACCCATGTACTGAATTCATTTGAAAATCAATACACCCCTACTATTGAAAGCCAGTGTGGTGTAGTGGTTAAGAGCGGTAGTCTCGTAATCTGGGGAACCGGGTTTGAGTCTCCGCTCCTCCACATGCAGCTGCTGGGTGACCTTGGGCCAGTCATACTTCTTTGAAGTCTCTCAGCCCCACTCACCTCACAGAGTGTTTGTTGTGGGGGAGGAAGGGAAAGGAGAATGTTAGCCGCTTTGAGACTCCTTAAAGGGAGTGAAAGGCGGGATATCAAATCCAAACTCTTCTTCTTCTTCTTACTATAACACCAACATAAGTCTAGTGTCCCAGATCAAGGGAAGAAATTGGACCACGCTATTCAACCTACCAGTTTGAAAGCACACCAGTGCAAGTAGATAAATAGGTACTGCTGTGGCGGGAAGGTAAACGGCGTTTCCGTGCGCTGCTCTTGTTTGCCAGAAGCGGCTTAGTCATGCTGGCCACATGACCTGGAAAAAGTGCCTGCGGACAAACGTCGGCTCCCTTGACCAGTAAAGCGAGATGAGTGCCGCAACCCCAGAGTCATTCACGACTGGACTTAATGGTCAGGGGTCCCTTTACTTGGAATATTGTATCCAGTTCTGGGCACCACAATTTAAGAAGGATGTTGACAGGCTGGAATGTGTGCAGAGGAGGGCAAGCAAGGTGATCAAGGGTCTGGAAACCAAGCCTGATGAGGAGTGACAGAGATAAGAGTCAGGTTCATCCTGCCAATACTACTACTCTGTACCTCCTTGCTACTTCAGATGCAAAGCCAGACGTAACATATTCAGCAACGCAGATTTTGCGCTGCTATGATGGACATTCGCCCAAGAATGATTTGCGTCATGCACCAAACCTAAAGTGAAGGCTCATACACAAGACCCATTGCCTCTCTTGCACCCTCCCTTCTATAGTGACTTTTGCAAGTGTTTGCTCTTAATTGTCTAGCTGATTTTAAGTCTCCCTCACGCACCCCCCTTCTTTGAGTCACTTCTGTTACCTGTTTTATCTGTTTTATTTCCCAAATTATTGTGCGTTTCTATTTTAACTTACGCTGGTCTGTGATCCTAATACAGATGATGATGGTAATGGTAATGGTGTGTTGTTATTGGGTAATGGGTTAAATTATGTGCTCTGTCATGGTGATGTGTGGTTATCAATATTGGGCTATTTTGCCCCCCCCCCATTAGTTGTACCAGGTTTGGCGTGGTGTAAACTTGCAGAACAGCAACAACAGCAGCAACAACAACAGTTAATTATTTAATATATCCTCCGTTTTCAATTTTGGAGTTGAGGAGGGTGGAAAAATTCATCGCCTTTAACTACCTCCCCCACAATGCATGTTGTTTTTGCAGTGTTTGGCTTGGTTTCTTGAGCCTGTGATGACTTCTCCTTTTGATGGAATATTGTGCTTAAAAACAGAAGGAAAAGAATTACTTCATAGTAATTTGTTTGTTTGCCCTTCGGCCTATTTTTAAGCACAGCGCCAGGCCAGGGAATTGGGCCAGCAAGTTACTAGTAAACAATTAAAGTAAAGAGAGTTTTCTTTTGCGAAGCTGTGCCTTCATGTGTCCAGTGGTGATTCGACAGCAGTCTTCCAAAACACAGACCCACACAAAGGGTACCTTTTTCACTCCGCAGTATTAATGCCCTGTTTCTTTCCTTTTTTAATAGAGCACCCATCTTGGAGATAAACAAAAAGCAGATCAAGATAGGACCAATGCCCAAAGGGAGCCATCTGTGGAAGCATCAATAAATATGATCAGTGATGGATGACTTTGGACAGGGAGCAAAGAGATTATCCTTTCTGTCACAGATATCTTAGATTTTATGAGTGGCAGAAATGGGTTGTTGGAGGCCTGTGAAGGAAAGATACCATTTAGCAGTTTGGTAGAAAAACTGCATTGAGAAATTATTCTGGAGTGTTATGCTAAGTATTTTGAATAATTGTAATACAGTTGGCAGATAGAGATGTGGAAATACTTCTCTGTGTCTTCTCCTATTTGTTATCCTCATCTTTCTGTCTTTTTAACTCTGTTCTGTGTTTTTCCCCCCTCCTCTCTTTTTCTTGCTTTCTGTATTATTATTATTTTAACTCTGTATTGCATTTGTTTGGTTTTTAATTGCACTATATTTTGAAAACATACAATAAAAAGTTATGGGGGGGGGAAACAAAGAATTATCTCCAAGAGAATTATTTATTTGCTTGCATTTATAAAGTGCTTTATGGAGATGCAGGTTCTCACAGCACCTCAGGCAGAAGATTCCAGAATTTGGGAGCCATTACTTTCAGTCAGTTGACTCTTGAGTAAAACTTGGCTGGATGTACTTAACCACATTTACTGTTGCTTTTCTTCAGCATTGCATCATAATAGTAATGAAAGAGTTCAGTTTCCTTAAAGAGCCTGGGTAAGCAAACTAAGGCCCAGGGCCCGGATCTGGCCCATTCGCCTTCTAAATCCGGCCTGTGGACAGTCTGGGAATCAGCACGTTTTCACATGAGTAGAATGTGTGCTTTTATTTAAAATACATCTTTGGGTTATTTGTGTGGCATAGGAATTCGTTCACACCCCCCCCCAATATAGTCCAGTGGCGCTGTGAGTTAAACCACAGAGCCTAGGACTTGCCGATCAGAAGGTCGGCGGTTCAAATCCCCGCGACAGGGTGAGCTCCCGTTGCTCGGTCCCTGCTCCTGCCCACCTAGCAGCTCGAAAGCACGTCAAAGTGCAAGTAGATAAATAGGTACCACTCCGGCGGGAAGGTAAACGGCATTTCCATGTGCTGCTCTGGTTCGCCAGAGGCGGCTTAGTCATGCTGGCCACATGACCCGGAAGCTGTACGCCGGCTCTCTCGGCCAATAAAGCGAGATGAGCGCCGCAACCCCAGAGTCGGTCACGACTGGACCTAATGGTCAGGGGTCCCTTTACCTTTACTTTACCCCCACAAGGTCTGAGGGACAGTGGACCGGCCCCCTGCTGAAAAAGTTTGCTGACCCCTGCCGTAGAGTCTATCTGTCACAACAGCATACAAAGCTGAAGGGCAGGTTTTGAGAAAGGTACACAATACGCTCTTCCTTGGATAATGTTCTTTGGAATGCAGGTGGAAGATGTCTTGCCATAAACCTGTGTGGCTTATAAACCACCAGATTGAACGGTGCCCTCCAGTCATGTGATTCCCACCAAGGTCCCTGCTGCCTGCCTGGGCTTACGAAACAGTGTGGTTGTCAAGCCCCCTAGCAGGCTGCGGCGCATGGCTGACAATGTGCTCTGTTCAACCCGGTAGGTTGCAGGTTCCACTGATCCAGAAACAAAGGGATATTTGCCAACCCGCTGGAAATGAAAAAAAGGCAAATAGAATGAAAACATCCCAAGGAATTGGGTTTTTAAATAAGGAAGAAAGAAGCGTACTCGATGCATTTTGAGTTTGCTGCTCTTTTATCGTGGGTAGTATTTTGCTGCTCCTTTAATAAGAGAGACAGGTAATTTTCTTTCGTCTTTCCTGTCTGTTTCCCGCCACGGATGCCTGGCCTGTCAACGTGTACTTTCCACTTCCTTTAATCACACAATTACAGCCTCTCCTTTAGAGAAGGAAGAAAGCTTCAGGTGGAAATGCAAGGCAGTGAAATGAACTCCACTCTTTTAAGGGACTGAACAGCTACGGGTGATATTTTAGCTACCACAGCAATCCCCAGGTTGTGTGCTGGGTACACAACAGTGCCATAGAGAAGCAGATTAAGCATTTCTTCACGCCCACAGCACCAGATGACTGAGGAGGCTCTGTGTCCCTGTATGATTCGCTGGCAGATTACATGCTTTGCATGCGGAAAGTCCCAGGCACCTCCAGCTGGGACTTGGAAAAGTACTTGTCTAAAAATCTGGAGATCTACCACCCATTAGTGGCATCTGCCCTGTGTGAAGGAAGAAGAAGCCAAGGGAGGAAGACAAAGACAACTTCAGGGCCAGCTCCAGTTGGACTCTCCTTCCCCACCCCACCCCCCGACTTTCCATTTTCTATCATTCATCTGTTTGGGTCTTTTAAAATTGCAAATTGCCTTGGCAGAAAGGCAATCTATAAATGCAATAAATAAATAATATTGAACTAGACCAGTGTTTCCCAAACTTGGGTCTCCAGTTGTTTTTGGACTACACTCCCATCATCCCTAGCTAGCAAGACCAGTGGTCAGGGATGATGGGAATTGTAGTCCAAAAAATGAATGGAAACACTGAAGTAGATGAATGTAGTGGTCTGGCTTGGTAGAAGGCAGCTTAGGACACAAGATGCTGGATGTTTTTTACAATCAGAGCTCAGTCTGTCTAGCTCAGGCTCTGTATATGCACCAGACACCATCTGTATATGCACCATCCCGAATCCTGGAAGCTGTAGTTTGTTAAGGGTGCTGGGAATCGTAACTCTGTGCATGGTAAACTACAGCTCCCAAGACTCTTGGGAGTGGAGGGAGATGTGCTTTAAATGTACAGACTCTGAGTATTGTCTGTAATTATATTGACTGAAAGTGGCTTCTCATGTTTCGTGCAGGAGTCTCTACCATCTGTTCCTGGACATACCAGGGATTGAACCTGCGATTTCTGTATCCAGAGCATGTCCTCTAGCTTGGGCTATGGTCTTTCCCTTTTCTGTGCTCCAGTTCTGCGTCCTGAACTCTGTTCTCTTGGCTCATAACCTTTCCCTCTTTCATTCAGGGTATCCTGTCTCCACACAGCACCTGTGCTTTAGGAAGGGTTACAGATCGGTCCATAAAAGCATCTTCCTGTTTGCCAGCGGTGAATTTACCTGAGTATGGAAGTTTCCATCAGCAGCGGGGTTTTAGAAAAAGAAAAGGAACTCCCTGCTCTTTCTGAACACATTTAGCTCCAAATACAAAAACAGCGGCCAAATGGAGCACATCAGTTTCGATTAGCACATAACAGCCCCAAGCAGCCAAAGGCCTGAGAACTCCAGTCACAGCTCTCTGCTATATCCTGGAATTATTCTGTTCTCCAAACTTCTAGATAAGCTGCTGCTTCTGGCAAATGTTTTTTAGGCTCAAGGATGAAGAATTAGAATTTTCACTTGTTTGGGGGAAAGTTAAAGAAACAGCCAAACGCTGTTTAATCTCTGAAATAAGGAACTGTGGTGTGATTTACTTTTGCTTTGTGTTTTAAAAAAGGAATGGAGCCTGATTAAAGCTGCACTCCTAAGCATGCATGCAGCAATCCACATCCACATCAGAAGCAAAGTCCTTTTGGCAGTGTAAGGCTTTGCACTTAGAGAAGTGGGTTTGCTGTTAAGTACATAGGATAGCTCTTCCTCCTCCTCCTTCTTCCCCTCCTCCTGCTCCTCCTCCTCTGTGCACTGCACTTTACAAAGCACAAGTTAACAGGATCCCACCCCGGGGGCTCGCATGGCAGAAACAGACACAAGGAAACGACAGAGGAAGGAGGAAGGGAATAGAGGCAGGAGTAAACAAGGGAAGAATACGCCACTGTTTCAATCATGTGTTATTTGACTGAGCTTCAGTAGGGTGTTGGGACACCATGATATGTATATTTGTTGCTGTTGTTGGCACCCGTCCGTTTCGGGAGAAAATGGAGTGTGCCTCTGGGGTGTGTGTACAGTGGTACCTCGGGTTACAGAGGCTTCAGGTTACAGACGCTTCAGGTTACAGACTCCACTAACCCAGAAATAGTACCTTGGGTTAAGAACTTTGCTTCAGAATGAGAACAGAAATCATGCGGCAGCAGCGGGAGGCCCCATTAGCTAAAGTGGTACTTCAGGTTAAGAACAGTTTCAGGTTAAGAACGGACCTCCGGAACGAATTACGTTCTTAACCTAAGGTACCAGTGTGTGTGTGTGTGTGTGTGAAGTCAAACCACAGCAGTACCAAAGTGGCCTCTATGGGGTGCAAGCCTGGGCCGTATGTATGGAGGTCCTGGGCTGCCCAGATGGCAAGACCTCCCTCTCAGCCTCGCTGATGTGACCCAAAGGAAAGCAGAGCAATATGTTTCGCACCAGCTTGGCTGCAGGAGTTCCTGGTAGGAGGCATACAAGGCAGCACTCCAGAGGCCTTAAGGGCTCCACTCCAGATTTGTGTAGCGGTTTACTCCTTAGCCTTTTCTTCTCCTGAAAATATCCCACAAGTTGACGAGCCCCATCTGCCCCTCAATTCCCTCTACAGCACATGCAGAAATCTCCTTCTTGACCATTGGACCCATTGGACAAGACTCCATTGGTCTTGTCTCCTCAATCCGCCTGAGCCTATCTTCACATGCAGGGGAAGCCCCTAACCCACTGAGGGTTTGAGACCCATCATCTCCCATCACCTGGTTTAGCCAGTCAGTCGAAGCCATTCCTGGAGTGTGGCCGCTGTCGCATGGTGACAGCTTCTGGGAGCCACAGGTGAGAGCTGAGTGCAGGGTGGGGGAAAAAGGTGGACAGACTACACCACAAGGAACATGATGTGTCCCCCACCCAGAGGTACTGCTTCTCCCCTAACACCCCTGTTGTTGTTGTTGTTGTTGTTTAGTCGTTTAGTCATATCCTACTCTTTGTGACCCCATGGACAAGAGCACGCCAGGCACTCCTGTCTTCCACTGCCTCCCGCAGTTTGGTCAAGCTTCAAGAACACTGTCCAACCATCTCGTCCTCTGTCGTCCCCTTCTCCTTATGCCCTCCATCTTCCCCAACATCAGGGTCTTTTCCAGGGAGTCTTCTCTTCTCATGAGGTGGCCAAAGTCTTGGAGCCTCAGCTTCAGGATCTGTCCTTCCAGTGAGCACTCAGGGCTGATTTCCTTCAGAATGGATAGATTTGATCTTCTTGCGGTCCATGGGACTCTCACCCCTACACCCCATTAATCGACAACCCTCCTGACCTTGTTGACTTACGATTTCTCCAATCAGATGACAGTTCAAATAATTATATCTAGGAACATGGGAAGCTACTTTATACTGAGTTGGTCCAGTGGTCCACCTAGCTTAGTATTGTCTACACTGACTGGCAGGAGCCTTTTCCAGGGCATTAGGCAGGGGTCTCCCCCAATGGCTGGGGTTGCTGGGGATTGAACCTGAGACTTTCTGCATGCAAAGCAGATGCTCCGCCACTGAGCTTCCCCACATGTCACATAGTGCCTGCAGGCGGTTGGAGGATGAGTCCCTGGAGTGAGTGCCTGGAGGCAGTTGGATGATGGATGGCGGCTAACAGATTGAGGTTGAATCCTGACAAGACAGAAGTACTGTTTTTGGGGGACCGGGGGCGGGTGGGTGCGGGGCACTCCCTGGTCCTGAATGGGGTAACTGTGCCCCTGAAGGACCAGGTGCGCAGCCTGGGAGTCATTTTGGACTCACAGCTGTCCAAGGAGGAGCAGGTTAAATCTGTGTCCAGGGCAGCTGTTTACCAGCTCCATCTGGTACGTAGGCTGAGACCCTACCTGCCCGCGGACTGTTTTGCCAGAGTGGTGCATGCTCTAGTTATCTCCCGCTTGGACTACTGCAATGCGCTCTACGTGGAGCTACCTTTGAAGGTGACCCAGAAACTGCAATTAATCCAGAATGTGGCAGCTAGACTGGTGACTGGGAGTGGCCGCCAAGACCACATAACACCGGTTCTGAGAGATCTGCATTGGCTCCCAGTACGTTTCCGAGCACAATTCAAAGTGTTGGTGCTGACCTTTAAAGCCCTAAACGGCCTTGGTCCAGTATACCTGAAGGAGCGTCTCCACCCCCATTGTTCAGCCCAGACACTGAGGTCCATCGCCGAGGGCCTTCTGGCGGTTCCCTCATTGCAAGAAGTGAGGTTACAGGGAACCAGACAGAGGGCCTTCTCGGTAGTGGAGCCCACCCTGTGGAACACCCTCCCATCAGATGTCAAGGAAATAAACAACTACCTGACTTTTAGAAGACATCTGAAGGCAGCCCTGTTTAGGGAAGTTTTTAATATTTAATGCTGTATTGTTTTTAACACTCGATTGGAAGTCGCCCAGAGTGGCTGGGGAAACCCAGCCAGATGGGCGGGGTATGTATGTATGTATGTATGTATGTATGTATTAATAAAATAAAATAAAATAAAATAAAATAAAATAAAATAAAATAAAATAAAATAAAAATAATTATAGGACACAAATGGGATGGGGGCTATGTTAGCAGAATCATCCTTGCCCTGCCTGGTGAGCCAGTCTGCAAGGGCCCCCCCTGGGAAGTCGTTCTTGGAAGGCGCTGTGTTTATATGAAGGGAGTTATGGCTGGGAAAAGGCTGTGAATCATGTCAAACAGCAGATGAAGCTCCTGGAGAGGCAAATGCAAATGCTGCGCTTGTCCATTAAGTTCTATTAATGTTCCTGTTCTGGGAGTTGATACCCAGTGCTTTACTGGAAGACGTTTGCCGTCCTCCCGGCGGGGCTTGGGAAGCTGCACTTTAGACGGGCGCAAGGGAGATGTTGCGGGTGCCCTCTGACACTCGGCCGCATTAACTCTCCTTGCTTTCATGCACACATTACAATGCGGTAATGCAGTTCTTGGGTCTAATGAGGGGGGGGGGCGTTTCTGGCCTTTGCAAAAAAGCCACAGGAAAGCCAGCAGCTGCTTAGCAAGGCCTGAGCTCCCTCTGCTGCCCCTGTGCTCATATTAACCATGGCTGCTACCATAGCTCTGCTCCACATCAGTAGCGCCAGTCTGGGGAACTCAAGCCAAGGACCACAGTCCAGTGCCAGTGGCTTTATTTTTGCCTGGGTTGCAGCCAGGACTCTTGCAATACTCAGGTCCGTCTTGCATTAAGGGCTGGATTTCATAGATTCTCCTTCATCGAGTTGGATTTCGTTGCTGCAGTCACAGCAAAGAGTCTTCAGAAATTGGTTTCGTGGCATAAACTTATTGCACAGCCGTGTCTGTGCATCTGCTGAGAATTGTGCCACTGTTTGTCTTCAAGATGCTTTTTTTGGCAGGTGCTCATTTGTTTGTTTATTATTTATTTCCTGGCTTTAAATCTCACCTTTCCTCCAAAGAGTTCAGGCTGGTATATGCATCGTTCTCTTCCTCCTGTTTGCTGTAACGGATATAACAAAAGGTTGCCCCTTTTGAATTTACATCACCATTTGCTGCTGCTATTATTTATTTATTTACTTGATTTCATTTCATAAAATTCATCCACCGTTTGATTGCAAAAAACAAACAAACCACACTCTCGAAGAAGATAAAACAAGAAAATCAAGGGGGAGGGGAATCACAACTCTACTTAAAAGCATACAAAAGTTAAAATACTAAAGGAGATTGATATTACTATAACTATCTAACAATCTGGGTTGGCTTCTTTAAACAAGAATGTTTTTAGCCGGTGCCAAAAAGAATATACTGAAGGCACCTGATTGAAATCAATAGGCAGGGAGTTCCGACATGCAGCTGCTGCCACACTAAACCATCAGGTTCTTACAAATGCAGAATGGGTATTATGTGGCATCTGTAGAAGTGCCAGTTCTGCCAAGTGTTCAAGCATCTCTTTAACTTGTCCTCTAGCAGCTTGTTAAATCTCTTTATGCTGGATAGGGCCAGACTAGGATTTCAAAATCAGAAACTTTTGCCAGTTGCTGCCATGACTTCAAACAGCATGTGCAGAAATGGCACTGTGCACATGGGTACAATCCTCTACACATTTGCCTTGGGAATAAGTTCCATTAACCTTAATGGGACTTACTTCTAAGTAAACATGTATAGAAATGCACTGCAGGAGACTGTGCTACAGATCAGGAAGTTCTTGCCTCTTCCGTGAACCAATAGGTGATCTTGTTGTTGTTTAGTCGTTCAGTCGTGTCCGACTCTTCGTGACCCCATGGACCAGAGCACGCCAGGCACTCCTGTCTTCCACTGCCTCCCGCAGTTTGGTCAAACTCATGCTGGTAGCTTCAAGAACACTGTCCAACCATCTCGTCCTCTGTTGTCCCCTTTTCCTTGTGCCCTCCATCTTTCCCAACATCAGGGTCTTTTCCAGGGAGTCTTCTTTTCTCATGAGGTGGCCAAAGTATTGGAGCCTCAGCTTCACGATCTGTCCTTCCACTGAGCACTCAGGGCTGATTTCCTTCAGAATGGAGAGGTTTGATCTTCTTGCAGTCCATGGGACTCTCAAGAGTCTCCTCTAGCACCATAATTCAAAAGCATAAATTCTTTGGTGATCAGCCTTCTTTATGGTCCAGCTCTCACTTCCATACATCAATACTGGGAAAACCCTTTTACCTAAAAGGTGATCTTAGGTAAGTCTGTTTCAGCCTCGCAGCCTCTGCAATATGGGCAAGAATAATACTGATTTACTTTGCAGGGTTGTTGTAAAGTTTACAAGTAGATTATGCACAAAAGTGCTTTGAGCACTAGGAAGTGCTGTACACACCTGTTAAGTTTTCATAATGATGATTCTGTTTTCAGTCTTCCACTAACGTAACCCTCTCAGTTCAGAGGGTTAAGAAGATCTTGTACGTTAAGAAAATCTTGGAATTTCTCTGGGAGGATTATACAAAACCAGTAGCTTCTCAAGAGAAGCAAACTGTTCTCTGGATGGCATTTGAATTTCCAGATTCCAGACAAGTAAACAAAGAGGGGAAGTAATCATCATGTTTCGTGCAGAGCTGAGGAAATGAGAAGAAGTGAAAGTGACCCATTTGCTAGATGGTATTTCAAAATTCAAGTGTGAAAGGAAGCAGGAAGTGAGCGCTGACAAGCCTGTCGGACAGCTTGTGTTGGGAGCTCTTTGTGCTTCTGGTGTCTTACGCTCAGCTAGAGCTGGCAGGTGTCTCTCAGCATCCAAACAATGTCGGAGACTTGAGATGCAGAGATTTATGATGTCACGAGGCATCAGGGACTGGTGATGATTCAGGGTTGTCAGTTCTCGAAAGTAAAAGATGTGGCCCACCAGTGAAAGAGAGGTACCAGATATAAGAAGGGTCAGAAAAATCGTGGAGGTAGCGGATTAATTTTCTACATGTTTTCTGTTTGGAATAGCACTCTCCTTTTTATTGTACTGTTGACAACGGCCTTTGCCCAAGCAGTAAAGATTTGAGTTTGAATTCTTATCGTGTGTGTGTGCGCGTGTGTGTGTGTGTGTAAGAGGATTTCTCTCTACCACCCCTGGTGATAAAACCTTAAGATTTCGTATGCAGCATTTTCTCTTTCAGCACGATAACATTAACACTGGCTGTGTACTTCTACATTTGATAGTAAAAAATCTTCGTGATTGCTACTGGATTTTTCTGGATTTATTGCTAAACAGTCAACTCTGTTAGGCCTATATGTTGGAAAAATAGTGACAAAAGTTACAAAATAAAGAACACTTACAGTGGTACCTCGGGTTACAGACGCTTCAGGTTACATACGCTTCAGGTTACAGACTCCTCTAACCCAGAAATAGTGCTTCAGGTTAAGAACTTTGCTTCAGGATGAGAACAGAAATCGTGCTCCGGCGGCACAGCAGCAGCAGGAGGCCCCATTAGCTAAAGTGGTGCTTCAGGTTAAGAACAGTTTCAGGTTAAGTATGGACCTCCGGAATGAATTACCTTAAGTACTTAACCCGAGGTACCACTGTATTTGGTTGGAATTAGAAGACAGGGAAGCATCCAGCTCGTGCTATTGATTTAAACATAGTTGCCCTGAAGCCATAAGAGGAAACCTCAAAACATGGGTCTCAGGAATGATGTCTCAGACCTAGCAAACCCTATCCTGTGCTCTCATCCTGGTTATGTTTGCATGCGTGAGTTCCTGAGTAACATGATGGCTGTGGTTCTCAATTTGATGCTGTCACTTTTTTGCATGGTTATAAGAAGTTCTTGCAATTGGAAGGTTTTCCCCTAAAGGTTCAGGGACCGGAAGCACTTTAAATTTTCTTTGGAGCTATTTAACGATTAGAGGAAGGAGGAAATTGATTGTCTTTAGTAATGCGAGTCGGCATTTCTGGCTAAGCCCCCACTTAACATTTCGCCAGCATCGGGTGACTTCTTTCCTGGTACTTGAATATAAATGGCTGCTTGGGCTGGAATTTTTAAAATGAAAATTTGACCTAGTATAAGAGTAGGCAAGCCTCAAGATGACCTATTTCTTGAGTATTGATCCTGACTTGCACGGCGGTTACACGATGCTTGCTGTTCATTGAGTATTTGTTCTGATTTGTTTGCAGGGAGGTCACACGGCAATGAGCATTCATCCTGATTCTGGCTTCCAGAAATGATGTATTGGAGGAGGGAATTTGGGGCAGTGCAGCTCTGGAGCAGCAGGGATAACTTCATTTGCTGGAGTGCTAGGATAATTGACGGGCCCTCCTTTTCAGGTCCTGCTCTCTTTAGGGTTGGTACTTCATTTGCACTTCTAATTAAAAGCCAAAAGGTGTTTTTCATAGAATCATAGAATTGGAAGAGACCATGAGGGTCATCTAGTCCAACCTCCTGTATAATCTTTTGTCCAGCGTGGGTCTCAAACCCACAACCCTGGGATTAAAAGTCCCATGCTCTACCAACTGCACTAAAGCCCAGTGCCTTTTGCAGATTGAATTTATTCAGTCATCAGTGCGCACCACTAAGTTCAATGGCGCTTGCTGCTGGGTAAATGCATAGGACTTAGTTACACTGGATAAAAAATTAGTATTTATCATGTCACAGAATTGCTTCTTTACTCACATTTGGGGTTGAATTTATTAATTTTATTATTATTTTACAACGTTGCATTTTTGGATCCTCCTTGGGGTGTCTGGCTATGTGGGCTGTCATTGTATGTGGCTGGACTTCACATTTTCCCTCCCCACTGACTTCCAGTTTGCAAACCAACATTTACATCTGTATCTGTGAAACCAAAAAGAAACCGAAAGATGGAGGCTGCAATCCTTACAAGGGAGAAATCCCATCAAATTCAGTGGCACTTACTTCTTAGTAAACTTGGGCTGTTGTTTTATGCGTCTGATTTCCCTCCTGGCCTTTATTTACACAGGGTCAGAAGAGAAGTCATATCCCTGATTTCCCATGATGCTCTTGAGTTCTGTCTCCTCCTGTCTCTCTTGGCAGCATATCCTGTGATGATCAGCAATGGTTTTTTTTAACTGGCACCCCTCTCCCTTGAAGATGGATGCCACAGCCCCCTCTGGAAAAGGTGATGAGGGAACATTAACCTATAAAATAGCAAGGCAGCCCAATGGATCTGGAGGCCATGTCTCTTTCTCGTTTTGCATGCAAATCCTGTTAAAGTCAAGAGATATAGACCCGCTCTACAGAGACTGAGGACTATTAAGGCTTTAAATCCAAATCGGTGTCATCTTTATTGCTACTACTGTTCCACTTCAGGAATTTCTTTACTGCCTGCAGAGACTCTGTCACACAAAGAAATACGTCTTTATTGGGTCCTCACTAGGTCTTTGCCTTTTTTATTTAGGGAAATGCATCCATTGTAAGCACTGTGTTTGTGGCAGTGTTGATGACAGGACACTGGCAGAAACTGGATTGCATTTCAAATTAAAGTAAGAAGCATGGCCCCTGATTCATAGTTACACAGACTTCCTAAGCAGTCTGTTTCCCCCATTCATTCACCTCAGCTTCCATTTTGTGCATGCTCCTGGTACTTCTGTGGAAGTGAATGGGAAGGTGTCTGGAATGGGACAGTTTAAAGAAACATCTGAGCAGCCCTGTTCCTGACCCCCTTAGAAATGGCATCAGTCGATTTCGCTTCTTCTTGCTTTAGAGAACCATTATCCTCAAAGGAAAAGCTCAGGAATGGATATGGACACGCAGAGATGAACAACAACAACAACACACCACGCCATGCACACTTTGTAGTTTGCACATTTTGCGGAGAGGCATTTGTTGGCATAATCATGATTAATCCTGGGTTGGAAACCTGACAATCTGGCATGACCAATGGCCAGAGGGAGAACAGTGGAGAGCCATATACTCTCTTAGGAAGACAGTTGTGGGTGTTGGGTTCTTGACAAATAATTTGTGATCCAAAGGAATAAAGCCTTCTTTTTTTGGGGGGGGGGGAACGACACAGCACTGTATTCCCTCACCCCCCTCCCTTTCTCAGCTCCTGGCCCTTAATGTGAAAGCAGAAGAGCTCTGCTGGATTGTATTGAAGCATTCTGAGGTTTGTCATATCCGTTGGATAACATAGCTCTTGGACTGGAAAAGATTCCACGACAGTGACCTATGACACTTGTGAAAGTAAAATGCTTTCCAAAAAGAAAATCAGTCCAAAATCCACCTCCTCTTATCTTTGCAGTACAAAGCGGAGTGGGGCCGCTGATCTATTTTACTTATTTTCCAAGCTCATTCGTGCAATGTAGGTTAAGAGCGTTACAATGAAAGGATGTCTCTGATAAATGAAATTCAAGTTATCAGAGGTGGTAGCTATAGCTCCATCCAACGCTTACCCGTATTTTTCGCTCTATAAGATGCACCAGACCACAAGACGCACCTAGTTTTTGGAGGAGGAAAACAAGAAAAAAATAAATCTGAATCTCAGAAGCCAGAACAGCAAGAGAGATTGCTGCACAGTGAAAGCAGCAACCCCTCTTGCTGTTCTGGCTTCTGGGATAGCTGCGCAGCCTGCATTCGCTCCATAAGACGCACACACATTTCCCCTTACTTTTTAGGAGGGAAAAAGTGAGTCTTATAGAGCAAAAAATACGGTATTCTCAGAGACAAAAATGTGGGATGTTTGCATGGCTGTTACCTGGTTATTTAGAGCATAAGAAGAGTTCTGATGGATCAAGCGGAAGTCCCTCTAGCTCAGCTTCCTGTTCCAACAGTGGCAATTTAAATACTGGGGAAATATAAATTCCTCACAACAACAAGCTCTCTTCAAGAAGAGCATCTGGAACCACAAGTGAATGACAACTCTGCAAATTATTCTGCTATAACACAGCTGCTTTGAAAGGCCTGCATTCTCAGTTCCTTTCCTATGGCCAAAATAGCACCAATTGTATTGTCTGGAGAATATAAAGTTTGAGAACAGATTGTCCGCTGCTTCACATGACAAACCCCTGGTTTTATAGCAGAAATCTCTGAAAACTGATGACCAGCTGAGCTTGTGTGCCTGTGATATTCAGAGAACCGAATGTCCTACCGCACGGGTATTGGTTTTTATATGTCATCCATCCAGTGGTTTTATTTGTTCCAATTTTTTTAAAATAATAAGGCTTAATTGGATTTTAATTTAACTAAGTGGATGTGCTTTAGTGGAGCACATTTGTAATGGACATCAGTGTTAGAACCTGATATATTGAAAGCTAGGAGCTAAATAACACCTTATACCTAGGTTATGGGCCCAACAACGGAATGTCTAGGCGTGCTTTTTTATAACAAGAATACAAAGTTGAAAATAAATGAACTGCAACTAAAAAATGTTCATTTTTCACGTGGTCTGGTCCTTCCCTTCCCTGCCCGCCCCCTAATATTCTTCAGAGAATCTCTTCTCCAGTCTTCAGAAAGTAGCTGGAAGTGGGGAGAAAGAAAAATGTGTCCCTTTCCTTCCACTCTGCAGTTTTATTCTGAAATCTTAGGTGCAGTACTGCGCCCAGAGCTCAGAATCTGCTAGCACCAATGAAATTCCCTCTTGCAAAATGCGCCTAGGACAATGGGAGTTTTGAACACTGACGGACAATCAGAATGGGGGTTTGGTAGCGCCCTTGACCAGAGTTAGCGACAACTGTCCGGCATGATGCTTAAATTAGGATAGAGAAGGATGGAGAGAATTTGCACAAGGGAGGGGAGAGACATGGAGGGGGCACGCGATTCTGCAGCCTGTTGCACATCCCAGAATCAGGAAGGAGGAAGGCTGTGGCCCTCCAGATGTTATGGACTCCAGCAGGACTCATCTAATGTCCTTAAACTGTTAGACATTTAATGAGAAGGGTTAACTGGTAGACCCTACCTACTCTTTTTCCATTTCATTTTGACCCTTGATCAAATTGAGCCACAGCTGTTTAATTAAGGCAAAAAGAAAAAGAAAAAAGGAAGTGTTTATGAGCATTGCAGTTGGGAACAATTTACTCACTGCTATTTTACAAACCAAACCAAAAGATTCTTGCTGGGTTTTTAGTAGCTTGTGTAACGTGCCAAAATCATCGTTAAGTGGAGGCCTGTGGAGCTGTGGAAAACATGCCTTGCAATGAACTTGATAAAGAGAGATGGAAGTCGATTCCTAGCTACCTCGCTATACATAGATACTTGAGCTGTTGGCTATAGCAGAAGCCAATGCTCCAAACACTGTGGTGCGTTAAAGGTGTGCATAAGGCACCACCAGAACCGTCTGGAAATTTCAGCCACTGAATGGGATCCGTAGAGGAAAGCATGTTGCGGTGCTCACTCGATCTCCCGACAGCTGAGTCGCTGTTGCTTGCTGGGAAGGAGACAGGGAGGGGAAAGGCAAAGGGCATGTTACTGCAGTGTAAACACGCCAGCAGGAGAGCCAGATTGGATTTGCCATTGCGTTTGCACTGTGCCAGCCTTGCCACCTCTCCTTCGTAAGTGGCAGCAACTTAGCTGTCAGGAGGGCAGCTGCACGTCGCTACACCACCATCCATGTGTTTTGCTCCTGAATGGGAGGTTTCAAAATGGTGAATTTTGACCAGAGGTCGTTTTCAGTCCGTGAAACAGGCCTGAGGGCTCATTTGTGGATGAGGAGCTCTGGAATGGTATTGGTACATTAAAAAAAAACACGGGTCTGGCAATTCTTTAGGACTTTGGAAACTCAGCATCTAAAGACTGATTTTTAAAATATTTTCTACCTGTCAAGAAAGTTACTGTTGTTAAGTCGGAATCTCCTTTCTTGTAACTTGAATCCATTGGTTTGGGTCCTACCCTCCAGAGGAGGAGAAAACAAGCCCTTGAGATATTTGACGATGGCTATCCTATCTTCTCTTAGCCTCCCCTTTTCCAGGCTAAACATACTCAGTTTCCTCAACCATTCCTCATTGATAGAGGTTTGCTTGCACATTCAGCCAGAGGAGACAAAATGAGCTGAGTGGCTCTCAGCAAAGGCAGCTTCTGGTGTGCACAGTAGCACTACATTCCTCAATGCATGTCTGATCCTTGTGACACGACAGAATGCTTATAAAAAATTCTCACAGCTGAGGAAAAGGCCAGTTGTCTAATTCTGGCAGATCATCCAGCTCCTGCAAGGGGAGTGAAGGATGGGATTTTTCAGATGGGGTATATTATTTGGTGGTATAGAAGCCCCATGAGTGATCCCTCCACTAGTCTTGCCTTTGGAATGAATCTGGTATAGGAAATGGAGAACCTCTAGTCAGGGTGGATTTGATTTAAATCAAATCGATTTAAATCACAATTTAAATCACTAGTTAGTAAGACTTGATTTAAATAAATAAAAATTTACAGAAAGACTCATTCTTGCTGGTACAGTGGTACCTCAGGTTAAGTACTTAATTCGTTCCAGAGGTCCGTTCTTAACCTGAAACTGTTCTTAACCTGAAGCACCACTTTAGCTAATGGGGCCTCCCGCTGCTGCTGCCACACCGCCAGAGCACGATTTCTGTTCTCATCCTGAAGCAAAGTTCTTAACCTGAAGCACTATTTCTGGGTTAGCGGAATCTGTAACCTGAAGTGTATGTAACCTGAAGCATATGTAACCAAGGTACCACTGTATAATCTTAATATTTACAACCAGATGAAGGCTTCATTTTTGGAACAATAAATTTTCAGAGTAGTTTTTACAGTTATATCAAAAATTACTGATTTGGTTATACTATTAGAAATACATAGACTGATAAAAAATTATGAAATTATTGTGAGGTTTAATATATATTTGGACAGCTTTTCTGCTGTACTTTATTGGAAGGAGAAAAATAATAATTTTCCAAATAACAATTAAAACAATTTATTTAACTAAAACAATAACATTTTAGCATATGTATCCATGTTTGTTAACTGATGTGGTTAAACAGTAAAACACCCCCCCCAACTTAGACTGAGTTTTAATACACATGAAAAGCTTAAACAAATCCTAACTTCCTGATGAATAGTCTTTGGACTAAAATGTAACTTAATTAGAAACTATCTTTAGAAAGATTTTCCCTCCAAAAGCATTTTGTTTTAAAAATCTGATTTATTTATTTTTTTAAAATCTGATTTAATTTTTTAAAAATCTGATTTGAATTTTTAAAAAACACCATTGATTTTTATCCACCCTGCCTGTGGTCCAGCTTGGGCACTCTGAGTCTACATTCAATATTATCATCTCTGATGTTCTACTTCTTTGTCTTGGGCTGAATGTTTGTTACAATAGCATGCTATTGTTTTCTCTTGGTACGTCTAGGGCTAGGATGGCTGTGTCCTTGGGACCCTGGATCATCGCACTAATAAATGCTGTTGGGAAATGAAAACACTAATAAGGGCGCTAATTACCAACGTGTGGAAGTTGCTGGTGCCGTGTCTCTGTGTCTCCCATGCACATATGAATCTGTGTAGCAACAATAACAACAACAACGACAAAATCAGACTTCCACGAAACATTTGTAGATGTGGGAATTCCCCAGGGATGGGGAAATGTGTGGGGAAATGTATTTCAGACTTCAGTACAAGGATAGTTCAAGCAATACCTTCATTAGGAATCCGCCAAAAATCACAAAGTAATGTGCAGGGTTTTGATTATATAATTCTAAGCTTCTTTCATGGCTGGAGGCCATGTTAAAGCTCTGTAATGATAGGTTGTAAAACACTGGACGGCAGATCCCTGGTTGTCTTTTCCCTCCAGTTCTTAGGTTCTCCCTCTGGATGGCTAAATTTGACATGGCTCCAAAGCAGATGATAAAGTACCTCTAGACATGTTCAGCCAAGGCCTAAGCTTGTTCACTAGGCAACAAGTTCAGGAGAAGTCCCTGGGATTTCCTTTGATGTAAATTGTTTAGTTGTGAGGACCTTAAGGACTGTGGGTCTCTAAATCATGAGGAAGAGGCGCCAGTCTTTCACTTGGGTTCTACCACGGCAGAGATCTCAATCCAGCTGGAAGCTATATCTGCAGAATCGAGAAGTTGATCTGATGAAATGTAATAGCAAGTGGTGCCACAAATGTTCCACTCCTTGTCGCACATCTCTTTGTAGCTCCTCTTGAATTGTAGCCATTCTGCTGATTTCAAAAACTTGCTGCCATATCCTCCCTGAATCCAAAAGTTGTGTCCTCCCTTTTTAGTCTTCAACAGAGAGTAACCTTGCTTCCTGTTTACTGGCTTACACAATGGTCTACCCGATCCTGACATTCTTTGTTTGCCTTTTAGTCTCCTCACCTCAAGCTCTCTTTGGTCATCTTGGTTGTACAGTGTTTCCCCTCTTCTTGGGATTCTAGCTTTGCCTGAAGCCGTGATGGCCAAACTTGGCCCTCCAGCTGTTTTGGGACTATAATTCCCATCATCCCTGACCACTGGTCCTGTTAGCTAGGGATGATGGGAGTTGTAGTCACTCCCAAACAGCTGGAGGGTCAAGTTTAGCCATCCCTGGTCTAAAGCTTCAGTGCTATGCAGTGCTTTTCTTCAAGAAAAATAGGTGCAGGATCTCACCATAAAGTTGTTACAGTAAGTAACCACATCGTTCTGTTAGATTCAGGCAGATGGTTAGGGCAGCTAAGAAGGGCCCTCACACAAACATGCACACTTTCAACGTTAGAAGACTGGCTGGAAAGCTTGAAGCAGCCGCCACTACACAGGAGATGCATTGAAGAAAAGGAAATGTGAATTGGCCCTGCCCCATAGCTTGACCAGTTATGGGTAGGAGCTAGGTGGAGTCATAGCTCTAAAAAAAAGTGTGGACTCACATGTACTGGCCAGCTTCTGTTTTGACTTGAAATGTTCGTTTTAGGCTTCTCAGAAGTACTGTATTTTTCCCTCCATAAGACACACTTTTTTCTTCCTAAAAAGTAAGGGGAAATGTCTGTGCATCTTATGGAGTGAATGCATGGTCCCTGGAGCCAAATTTTTTTTTTTGAAAGAGGGAGGTGGGTGTTGAAACAAAGCCGCTGATCGTTTGCCCATCAGGGAGAGATATAAGGGACGCTAGAGGTAAAGGAGGCTGCCTGGGAGGGGGGAGGTAAAGACAGCAAACTTGCAAAGGGGGGAAACAGGAAGACTAAAGCAATAAGGAGAGAAATTAGAAGAAAAGGAGGAGCAAAAAACTGCTCCAGCTAAGGAAAAGACACTAAGGCAAACAAGAGGGAAGGGCGTGTTGAAAGGAAACAGCTGATCGGTGGGATCGGAAGAGAGATAAGGGAGGCTAGTGGAGGCTGCCTGGGAGGGGGGAGGTAAAAGCCCATGGATCCTCAGGATTTTTGCATTGGGTCACCCCAAATTCACCATCAGACCACATAGCATGTTTGTGGCCACAGCATGAACCACAAAAATCATACACCCACTGTTTCGTTCAGAATTTTTTTTCTTGTTTTCCACCTCTAAAAACTAGGTGTGTCTTATGGTCAGGTGCGTCTTATGGAGCGAAAAATACAGTACGTAAAAGCAAGAAGCGGGATGGGGGAGTGCCGACTCTCAATGGCACCCACCTGAGAGGTGCTGTGCTCTGGCCTGCTCCAGCTGTAAAAAAGTACTGATCCTGTGGACCACTGCATTGCCCTGATCTCCCAGAGCATCAGTTGGGCCTTACAGTGTGCTTTTCTAAGAAGTTATTGGCCTTTACAAAAACATTTGGGCTGCCATCTTCTTTGCTCAGCTCTCTGCACACCACTCGTTGTTCATTCAAGCATTTGCGTTGGTTCCTGTTGCCTCCATTGCATGTGTTTCTTGGCTTTCAGCTTTTACAGATTTATGATACCCACTTGATTATTTAAGGTGGTTGTACAAGAGCATAGTCATGTTCAAAGCTACTATCCTTCAAACAAAGTCCATTTAAAACATCAACTGAGAATGTGTGCTCTCCCAACCCCTAGCAAAGGGCTGGCCAAAAGGATGCAAAATTGTGTGTAATCAAAGTAAGGTACAACAAAATGTTGAGGGCAATTTAAATTCCATTTGTTGTAATTAGATTGACGGCAGCGTTTGCTAAGTGCCTTCCGTTCTAGGCCTAATTCAATTTGGAGCTAGGTCAAAATGCAGAAGTATCGGATTTTAATTTTAATTTTATCTTCCCATCTGAAAAAAACCCTAGCTTTTCCTTTATTGAAAATGGTGGAAATGTTCCTGTTGGTGGAACAGCCCCTTCTACTTCTAAGTTATTGCTAATTTACATGGTAGAAACTGAATGAATGAATGAATGAATGGGGGGGGGGAATGGGTAGCTAGCTTAGATAAATCTTTCACTGCTTGTGTTATGCCAGCTATAGGAGAAAGCTTAGACATTTAATTTAACTAGATCAGGTGGATGGGAGGAGGCTGAATGAAGAAGAGAGGAACTGGTGATGTGTGACCAGAACAGGCAAATGTCGCGGCTTCCTTGAGGGGAATCCACAGATTGTTGGTGATGCTGTGGCTGTTTTCAAAGCTGCCTATCTCTGCATATGTTGAAATTCCGTGTGATTCAAAATCAGGGGCAGTGCTCTTCCACGAAACCTTCACAACTTAAGAGCATAACATTTGGTGAAGCCATACAGAAGTCAGTTTTCTAAATGTACACATTGCTCTCCATCTCTCTCTCTCGCCATCCTCCAGTCAGGTGAGCAAAAGGTGTTATGCCTGGGAAAAGGCATAGTCTGGAGGATGGGCCCAGGGGCCATATAGAGAGTCCTGAAGTGCTGCCTTCATCTTCCAGGCTCCTCTTATTGCATAAGGAGTTTTCATTCCACCTCCAGGAATGTGATGATAGCAGCAGCACCTTCTAAGCCCTTCCTTTAATAACCCCAAATTTTAGCATCCTGCTGTTGTGGGATCAACATAACCAATAGTGTCCCTGTAGTGACCACCCATTGATTGAGACCTTTCCTCCATGGGTGCTGTCCGGATGTTGCCAGGAAGCAGGGCCAGGACTGGTGGGGGACAAAGGAATTGCCAGGGATGGTGGGGAATACAGTGGTACCTCTGGTTACGAACTTAATTCGTTCCATAGGTCCTTTCTTAACCTGAAACCGTTCTTAACCTGAGGTACCACTTTAGCTAATGGGGCCTCCCGCTGACATCGCACAATTTCTGTTCTCATCCTGAGGTAAAGTTCTTAACCCGAGGTACTACTTCCGGGTTAGCAGAGTCTGTAACCCGAAGTGTTTGTAACCTGAGGTGTTTGTAACCTGAGATACCACTGTACTGCATTTTATCTTCTCCATATTGCTATTGTTTTTTTCATTTTGCTGCCGGATCATGACTGCTACGAGCTGGCCTATAAGAATAAAGGTAAAGGGACCCCTCACTGTTAAGTCCAGTCATGGACAACTCTGGGGTTGCAGCGCTCATCTCACTTTACAGGCCGAGGGAGCTGGCGTTTGTCCGCAGACAGCTTTCCGGGTCATGTGGCCGGCATGACTAAGCCGCTTCTGGCGAACCAGAGCAGTGCACGGAAACACCGTTTACCTTTCCGCCGGAGTGGTACCTGTTTATCTACTTGCACTTTGACGTGCTTTCGAACAGCTAGGTGGGCAGGAGCTGGGACCGAGCAAGGGGAGCTCACCCTGTCGCAGGGTTTCGAACCGCCAACCTTCTGATCCGCAAGCCCTAGGCTCTGAGGTTTAGACCACAGCGCCACCTGTGTCCCCTGGCCTATAAGAATAGCAGCAGTTAATTTAATAGTAGGCACATTATGATCAGCACATCTGTCTTTTGTATTATCCATGAACAAAGTGGGTTTTTAAATGTATATAAACAGGCTTTTGACAGAGACCGGAATAGACACATGGCTCTTCCCAAACTCCAGACCTACAATCTGCCCTCACTGCACGGATGTCTTGTCTCCTACAAGATAACACATTTTATTCCAAACCTCCCACTTAACTTACGTGTTTGTAGACGCCCCCACCCCCACCCCACCCCCATCTTTGGACAATTGAGTGCTTCCTCCAAAGTGCGTTTCTCTTTAACGCATCTTTTCAAAGTTAATAGGTTAGGCTGGAGGGTTCTCATAATCAAATCTGAATTGTCTGAAGCGTGCCTGGCTTGCAGCCTTTCAGCATCAGATGAAACTGTTGTCTGTGTTCTCCTGGGTTACCTTGTGTTCCCTGCGATCTCTCGGGTTGCTTTGCTCTGGGAATTGACAGCACACCCAGACACTGGTCCCCATCTGTTGCGGCTGCATCGCTCGCTGGACCTGAAACATTTCAATTTTGCTTCCTTTTCCCTGGGAATATTTGTTCTTGTTAAGTGCATTTCTATGGATATTTCAACCCAAGGTGCAGGATTTTACAGAGCTGTAAGTAATGGATTTGTGTGAGTCATCTGTGTTTTTCCTGAGGCTGGCGAAGAAGCAGATAAACCGTGCTTGTTAAAGGGAAACTGTGTCTATCAGTGCAAGACCAAGGCTGGGAGAAAGGGGAGAGAAATTTGTTTAGCTGAATAGAAATAGTCCTTGTATATTTTACTGAGTGGATGTGTTTTGTCTGTTCTGCATGTATAAACTGACACAGCGACGCTTCTTCTCTGATTACAACAAAATGAAAGGTTGTAGATCATGTTCTCCTTTCAGGGTATTTTTCAACCACAACTTTTTTCTCATAAGCAATTTGCAGAGAAAGATTAGATATTCCAGGGAGATATTCAGTGGAGTGCAAGGGGTGTGGGTGAGAATTTGTTGAATGCATGCTTAACCATCTGTTCTCTGTACCCTGCAGTGTCTGTCTTCTGCTTGTCTGGTAGAAGCAATCTTAGCTTCCTAATACACACACACACACACACACACACACACGCACGCATGCATGCATGCATATATCTTGGCTTATTAGTTGCAAACATTGCTGTTGATGGTGCTTTTAAAAATATATAGAGAGATATATTTTTCCAGTTTGAGATATAAGGAAAATGTTGGCTTTTATAAAGATTCACAGTTCGGGCAACTTTCGGTTTGTGTCCGGCCTGTAAACCACAGGCACGTAAATCTCAAAGCACTCAAATCCTGCGAACAGAAGCTTATGTTGCAAGGTTTGATTTGTCCCCCCATGTATCACATAATCAGTTTGTCAGATTTTTTGCTGGAGGTGATTTCTTCCTTAAATTAAAGCATTTTAACACAGCTTTTGTGCAGAAGCCATGGGCACTTGATGCATTTTCGTGTGTTGCTTCCTTTTTACCATGACTCAAGGCGATTGCTGAAGTTCTGGCAGGTGGGTGATGCCAGGTGGGCATCTTCCCTCCCTTCCTCACCTGGCGGTGAAGATGGAAGCTATGCTTGCTGTCTGGGACGGTTGGCAGAGTCAGGGCAGCTGTGGAAGTTCAGGGGAGCAGTTGATCTCCCTGTGCCCCGCCATTAAAGGTAAAGGGACCCCTGACCTTTAGGTCCAGTCGTGGCTGACTCTGGGGTTGCGGCACTCATCTCGCTTTACTGGCCGAGGGAGCCGGCGTATGGCTTCCGGGTCATGTGGCCAGCCAGCATGACTAAGCCACTTCTGGCGAAACCAGAGCAGTGCAAGGAAACACCGTTTACCTTCCTGCCGGAGCGGTACCTATTTATCTACTTGCACTTTGACGTGCTTTCAAAGTGCTAGGTTGGCAGGAGCAGGGACCGAGCAATGGGAGCTCACCCTGTCGCAGGGTTTCAAACCGCCAACCTTCTGATCCGCAAGCCCTAGGCTCTGTGGTTTAACCCACAGCGCCACCCGCTTCCCTTGCCCGGCCATTAGGCCCTGGCAAATAGGACCTGTGGACTGGACAAAGGTGGTTGGCAGAATCAAGGCTGCTGTTCTCCCTCTGGCAGATGGGCAAAGCAAGGCCCATCTTCACTTTGCCTTCAGCCCATGGGTTGCTTCTACACTTACGTCACTTCCCGATGACCCTGAGTGGTTTGCAGGGATGTTTGGTTACACCTGCTATTTATTGAGCATTCTTCCTGATCTGATTTGAATGCAGGTTATTTAATGACTGTTCATTATGATTTGGTTTTTAGATGGCATTGCACCAAGCAAGAATTATCCTGCATTTTCTAGCACATTTCCCCATCTCTTTCCTTATTGCAAAAAAATGTTTGATATTTGAGGGATATTTGTTGCGCAAGACCTCCAAATCCACTTTAACGGCACAACATGAGTATGTGATTGAGTCCCACCCGAAAGCAGTGACAGTCTGGAAATGGCCCCAGTGCAAATAGGGCATTGTTATTTCTTCCATTAGTAGGAAGAGGAATTAAAATGCAGGTTCCTTACAGCATTTGAGTTATTATTATTATTATGCATTAAATTTATATACCATCCTTCATCCGTAGATCTCAAGGTGGTTCACAGCATACAAATACAAGACAAAAACGCAAAATGCATAATAAAAACAAGAGCAAGCAGAAAACAAAGCAACAACCCCCTCTCCCACAAACACATTTAAAATGATGTAGGATGTTAGCCGAAAGCCTGGTTGAAGCAGCATACAGCTATAATATCTGTTAGTACCTTTTCCTGTGAGTGAGATCCTTCTGTAACGTCCACTCAGAAATTTTCTAGCGCTAATTGAAAACCACATTTCACCTGTTCTACGCCTGTGTATGACTTCCCGTTGATCCAAGTTGTGGGTAAAGTGAAGAACAGTCTCTGATTTGCCTTTTGAGTAGCCTTTCTCGAATGCACCAGTGTCAGTTTCTCTTCCTGTGGTGGTGGGAGAAGGTTTTAGTTATCGATTTCCTCTCGTATTTCCTTTCTTGAAACAAACAAACACTGAAATAATGCTAAAGAGGGAGGGGACGTGAGGAAATTGTGTATGTTTTCTGGAGAAGATTTTAATCGGTTTTTGCCCGATACGCATTCCATGTTCTGCAAACAACAGAAAATAAAAAGAACATCAACATTAGGCCTGGGGAATATATTGATATATTGCCCAAGACTGGTATGAGGAGCAGACCGCGATGTTGATTTCACTTAGTTAAAAGTTCCTTCCTCCAGCGGGCGCTGCCAGGAGAGGCGGTGGTTTCACCAGAGATATATCGCTGAGTGAAACCAACATCCCACTCTGCCCTCATACGACGCAGAGGGAGAAACAAGCTGTATTGGCGTTATATCACCAAACCGCAATGTTGGGCTGGCGATACACCACGATGCTGAATAGCTGATGTTGCCCAGCCATAATCAAAATATTGTAAACTATTGTGAAAGTATGAAGCAGAGCTAGAGCAGAATAAAATTATGCTAAAATGGGAATAATATATAAGGGGACATTTCTATGGAGACATTGGAAAGTCTTTGCAACAAAGACCATAAATTCTCTCTGAGCGTGGCAGAGAACTGTCATGTGGAAGAGTTATATGCAAGATGGTTCATAACACCCATTGCAATAAAGAGAATAAATGAGAACTATTCAGATAATGTAGAAAATGTCAGAAACAAAACCAGGTATCTTCAACGTATTTGCTGAGAATGCCCCATAGCAAGAAGATACTGGAGAATGATTAATAATATTATTGAAAAAAAATATTAAAATATGTAATTCTTCTATATCCTCATTTTTTAAAATTATTTAAATTATATGAAGGGTTTTGGAAGGCCTTCTCATACAGGGCTAGCATCTTAAATATCTACTATGTCTAGAGTACTCCGTGTAAAATACTCGAGATTTCAAATACCTTCTGTGAAAGATTGGAACGTGCACTTGTGTTAAAATTAACTCGTATTAAAATTAGTGAAATCTGGGGGCACATTTAGGGGAATTGGTAATTAAAATTGGTAATTAAAGCTCCCCCCCCCTTGCAGGAATAGAAAATGATAGTCAAGCAGTTTTGAGAAGTAAATCCCAACACTATTCCCTCACCTTGGAGAATCCAGACCAGGCATAGGCAAACCCAGCCCTCCAGATGTTTTCGGACTACAACTCCCATCATCCCTGATCACTGGTCCTGTTAGCTAGGGATGATGGGAGTTGTAGTCCCAAAAAACATCTGGAGGGCCGAGTTTGCCTATGCCTGATCCAGACTGAGAGGGTAGGCAGAGTTTGCAAAGCAGAAGTCTCAGGTTTAATGGCATACAAGCAATGTAAAAGCCTTAACAGGGTTTTTTCTGGCCCTGCTTAGCAGTCTGGCGCTGCAGTTGTGTTTTACCACACGCAAAACAATAATAAATAAGGTTGTTTGTCTTTGTGGTGGTGGAATGATAGGGTATCGTATAAAACACTGGAATGTAGTAGGCTTAACAACAATGTTGTGTTATAACCTTGGGGCGGTGGGGAGGGGTGGGAGAAAATGGTACATTTTGTCTCACGTCCTGTGTGGAGTCAAAAAGGGACTTGCTTTTCCCTGGTGTTCTTCATTGCTTTGGTCTGAAGGCCAGCGTGCCATTTCAGAGCAACATGTGGAGCTAAGCAGCTTTTTAAATTTTCTGCTATACTACCAGATAGCATCAAGAGGAGCATGCAGGACATTCCCAGGTGATCTTCCCTTTATATATTGGCCAGGCTCAGACCTGCTTAACTTCTGAAATTCAGCCACATTAGGCCCTTTCAGCACATTGTATGTTCATTTGTGTTCAGTCAGAGCTGAACAGCTTAGTTTTGGATTAAGAACGCTGCAAACCCAGAAGTAGGTGTTTTGGTGTGTGAACTTTGCCTTGGAATAAGAACATGTTTCGCTTCCTGTTGAGTGTGTTCCGTTTGTAAATTGAGTTCCCCACTGCTATGGGAAAGCACGCCCTGGTTTAAGAACGCTTTGGTTTAAGGATGGACTTCTGGAGCGGATTAAGTTTGTATACCAAGGTACCACTGTATGTTTAAAAATACCTAAGAGGATCCAGTTGCTCTCATGTCCTGCCTGTATGCTTCCCATTTGAATGTGAGTGGCCACTGTAAGAACAAGATGCTGACCTGATCCTCCAGGACTCCTCTTAAGAATGCCAAGGCACACAGTAAAACGGAACAGCCAACTTCGTTTCTTATACTCTTGTTTGCCGTTTCTCATCTTCAAGGATTTGCACCTGACCTTTAGCAAAGCATGCCTGTCAAAGAGTAGGTCCCCTGCAAGGAGCTCAGCCTTGCAAGACTGGAAGAGTGTAGCCCTGTGTATGTTTACTCGGAGTAAGACCTGTTGAGTTTATGGGCTCAGACCTAGGAAGTGGGTATTAGGCCGCAGTCCTGTGTGGGAGCAAGCCCTATTAAATTCAGCGGGAATTGCCCACGAGATAAAATTTTGAAAGTGGTTTGCATAAAGGTCATAAAAATACATTTAATAAAATCCCTGAATGAAAGCAAAATACAGTCATACCTCGGGTTATGAACGCTGCGGGTTGCAGACCGCGCGGAACCCGAAAGTACCGTAATGGGTTACTTCTGGGTTTCGGCGCTCGCGCATGCGCAGAATCACAAAATGACATCACACGCATGCGCAGAATTGCGTCATGCGCGTGTGCAGATGTGGCGCTTCAGGCTGAGAACGCCGCGGGTTGCGAACGTGCCTCCCGCACAGATCACATTCACAACCCGAGGTATGATTGTAAAAAACACCAAAATTATCAAGAGATAAAACTGAGCAGGATTAGAAAGGTGCTGGAATATGCAGCTGTCCCTTACGGGGATCGAACCTGTAACCTTGGCCTTATCAGCACCATGCTCTAACCAACTGAGCTATCCTAGCTTGCTTATCCTAGAATGTCCATCTGTACTTTGTACTGTGTAATTAGAGGTTATATGTGTACAGTAGTGTTATTTCCATAATCTGTTATGTAGGTCCATGTTCCAATAAATTGTTCCCAGTCATTTGTTCCTTGGGGAGCTAGATTAGATTAGAAAGACATTCTGGAAGGGGAGGTTGTTTGCTTTGAAATCTAAGCTAACCCCCACCCTCAGATGCTGGAGCCAAGCTGGGAGAGTGGAGTTGGCTTCCTCTTCCTCCATCTTGTTCCGCTTGCAGTTTTACCAGAAGCATCTGGCTGGAAACAGACTGTTAGTAGTGGAGAAACCTTAATCTTTTGCAGCACAGTCAGTTATTATAATTTTATAATACAACAGGCTGTTAACTGTGAGAGGAGGGGGCACCAAAGGCCTAGATTTGATGTCCCCATGTTTGAAGCAAGAGTATTGCCAATGCCCATAGATTTTTTTTGTAGACCATCAAAGGGTTTGGGCTGTGTCCTCATATATGCTGGCTGGTTACGATGATAAACAGCTCTTGCCGAATGGGTAGAACACTAACTAGACGTTTTAAGGAAGAAAACAGCCATGCAATGCAGTCATAGCCTCTTCAGGGAAGTTTTTAGTGTTTGATGTTGTATTGTTCTTTTGTTTGGAGCTGCCCAGGGTGACTGGAGCAGCCCAGTGAGATCGGTGGCATATACATTATTATTATTATTATTATTATTATTATTATTATTATTATTATTATATTATTAAAACCAGCAATAAAACTCAAAATCATAATCGGTGAGAAACTGTGTAATCAGCTAAACCAATACAGTAGATTTTAAAAGCCACAGAAAATAAAACGGTCTTAACCCGGCACTGAAAAGAATATAATGTTGGCCCCCGTCTTCCTTCCTTCTGGAGGGTATTCCAGAGCTGAAGCCCCACCATCAAGACGGCTCTCTCCTGTGTAGATGCATAACACAACTTATCTACAGATGGAAAAAGGACCTCATCTGAAGTTCTAAATGCATGGAGAAGGTTGATGTAGGAGGGGGCTGTGCTAGTCTCCTTTTGGAGAGGATTCCGCAGTAGAGGTGCCCTCACTATAAAGGTCCTGCTCCATTCTTAAAACTTACTGCAGCATTTTGTTTTGTAGGACGCTAGTTGAAAAAAAGCATTCCTGATGCTCATTCCCTAATTTCACTTTTTCATCTCTGTCATGGTGGGACTGAAAAAATTACTTGACAGGATTGCCAGTCTAATGACATACCTTCCAGGAAGACTGGTGGATAAACATACTTTGCTATCTGTCTCCATTTTCCTGAATATAATCATAGGAGCTCCTTTCTACCAGTTGAATTTGTTTCTTTTTCTTAGCCATTGTCAGAACCAGATGCCACAAACTTCAGAGTTTGGATCGGCATTTAATCTTGCTAGGACAGCATCGCTCAGTTTCCCTGAGCAAACAAATATGGCCATGTTTCCTATTGATTTTTAGAGCTAGGTCATCTTTGTAATGAATCAAAGCTGCCATCCTTCATAAGATGTCATACTTGTTCCTTGATGTAGTCAACAATGCAGCTCTGTGCATTGTAGTCTGCATCATGGTTGTTGATTTGGAGTGTGAGGCTGGCAAATGATCTTCTGTCTTGGGAAGGGACTATAGCCCAGTGGCCAAGCTCATACTTTGTGCGCAGGGCACCCCAGTTTCAATCCCCTGATAGCTCTAGCCCAGTGGTTCCCAACTAGTGGTCTGTGGCACCATTAACATAAAAACTATCATAGTGATATAACAAATTTCAAAAGTAGGGGATCTAGGGCTTGGCTTTTGAAAAACGGGGTCCACAGAATTTAACTAACTGGGAACCACTGCTCTAGTTAAAAGGATCAGGTAGCAGGGATGAGAATACTCCTCTATCATAGAGTTTGTCTTCTACTGTACTCATCCACTTTCCTGAGCAAACACAGAGCTGCCATTTTTACTTCCACCAGTGCCTCAGAGTTTCAGTACATCAACTGCCTGGGACTGATAAAAGCACCAGCATACATATTTCAAAGCAGAGACCCAGGGACAGGTGTTTACAATAGGCCTTGCCAGGGTACTGAGACCCAGGTAGCTGCCCAGGAATCCTGTGAGTTGTCTCTCTGAAAATGAAAGAAATGCAATACAAGTTGCGGCCTGCCACGTTCTGCCCGCCGTTCTCCAGAGACTTACTCTTGACACATACTTTATTTTTCAAAAAAATAATAATACAAGGAATAATCTCTCAAATTTACTTCCGCCAACTCCCGAACATCTCATTTTAGCTGCATAACACATAAGATGTTTTGATAAGAACAGGTTGTGTCTCCAGAACAGTCTGGTACAAAAAAAATAATGTATTCACAGTTTTGTCTTTTTAAATTCAGTTTCATCTGCCTCCATCTTAACAAAGCTTGACACTAATCATGGACAGACTCTAGAATTGAAGCAGCGTAGCATCCCCCCCCCCAACATGCTGAGATGCACAAAGAATATAGATCTGGAAATATTAGAGCTCTTCGTGGACTCGTGAGTTTTCCCACCGTAATTGTGGGTGGAGAAAAGGGATGAGTACAGGTGGGAAGGACGACACATCATTTCACCAAATTTCTCCAAGGGGAATAGAAATTCTCTGATTGTTTCCTGGTGTGGAGTTCACCATTAACTGTGAGAACAGCACAGCTATTTTTCGTTTTCCTAAGTTTGGAGTTTTTGTTGGTTTTTTTGTCAAGTCTGGTCACCATTTTGTCAAGTCTGGTCACCATTTTGTATCTCCCACCTTGCCCCAGATCTACCATCTTTCCACAGCATTGGAGGGAAAGTGAGGGATGGCAGCCATCTCACACACACCGAAAAAAAGATGGAGAATATCCTGGGGAAATTCTGCAAAGTGGAAGGGTGAAAAAAAGAAAAACCTCAGACATTTTCTCAGAAAAATTGACCCTATTGGGTCTACATAGACTTTCTGTTCCTCTTTTAAATTCCTAAGTCTTCAATTTTGTTTATTTACTATTTATTTTACTTTTATTTTATACATATTAGTATCTGTTGTATTTAATGCTGGTTTTTTTTTTACCGTATAGTAAATTACATCACATTAGTTGTCGTGAGAAAGGGTAGAAGTCATCACTGTGGCTGAACATCCATCACGTACCTGTGTTTCTCTCGCTCACCCCACTTGCTTATCTGTCAAAAACATGGACAGTTAACATTTTGACTATAGTGCAATTGTCTCTTATGCTCTGTATAGTACTAGGAACACACCGAAGGTTTTGAGTGCATGGTGAATGTTGTTCTCCTGAATAACCTTGACCAGAGACGACTCTTCCACCAACCTGAGCTGCCAATCTCTGTGAAACAATGGAAATGACATTGGCTTCCCTGGATGCAGAGCTGTTGTGAAGATGAACCAAATCAAGGATTCGAAAGATGTTTGCGAATCAAAAGCACTGTGTAAACAATTGATAATAACGGTAATCTTCAGGCTTTAATATCCTTGCGTGCCAGCTGATCTCTTTGCTCATGAGAATTACTCATGGTTATTAACCAAAAAGAATGCACAGAGCAAGCAGGAAGAACAGCTGTTTTCCTAAACTGCTGAGAGGTGGAAGTGTGGCCTTTGCTCTGCTTGCGTTTTTGAGATTTTGTACGTTTTTACGTGATTGGGACAACGGCATAGAAGAAAATTTAAAGGCAGAACTGATCGCCGCTGTGGCGCCGCGTTTATGCGGTGCTTTCAACTTCCTGGTCCAGAGAAGGTTACTGTCAGGGGCCAGGAGTCTCCTTCAGGTGATGGAAGACTCCAAAACAGAAAGGGAAGGGCACATGTGTCACACCCTGGAAGCCTTGCCTTGTGACGCATGTGTCCCCCTGGCCAGAGGATGTGGCACTGCCATCTTCAGACTCTGGAAACTTCATGGAGGACAAGGGTGCAGGCAGAGATTCTTGCACTCCGTCACAGTAGGAGACCAATGGAGAGGGCTGTGCCTCTCTAAGTGAAGGAGTGTCTTCTGGTTTGGGCAGAACTCACAATTTGGAAGCAGCTGTGCACACAGGGCTACATAGGGCTGGAACTCAGTTTGTTCCCTGCGGGGGCAACGTAGAGGTTTTAGGTTCCTGGAAGATAGCCTGAAGGCCTGCATTCAGTTTGAGTCTTTCTCTACTTAGTGTTCCTTCTGTCTGCCTGGTACCCAGCCTGCGTTCTCCCTTGCCTGAGCACAGAGCATGACAGTTGCAAGACGCTCTGTGCCTAGCATGAAACCTTATGGTCTGTGGTTTTCTAGAAGGCAGAGTTTAGTTCAAGTTGCTAACATGGCGCTGGGGTGCAAAGATGGGTTTTGTCTACTTTCTTTGCATGCTAGACACTTCACCGATTGAATGAGTACGGGGTTTTGTTTTGTTTTACAAGGCTTATTATAATATAATTTTCAGCATGTGCACAGTCATACAGTCATACCTTGTGTTGCGTTTGCTTCATGATACATTTTTTCAGGTTGCGTCCCACGGCAACCCGGAAGTACCCAAAAGGGTTACTTCTGGGTTTCACAGCTCGTGCATGCGCAGACGCAGTGAATCGCGACACGCGCAGAAGCGGGTTGCGTTCTGTTCATGTTGCGAACGGGACTCTGGAACGGATCCCGTTCGCAACCAGAAGTACCACTCTACAAAGTTCATATACAAAGTTGTATACAAAGTATATATCTAAAGAAAAAAACAAGGACAAAAACTATTCCAAAATCATATATGTACCAACACTTTCGACTTCCTGTCTATCCCGTTGTATATTCCTTTTTTTTACAAATGAAAGTACTCTTATTATTGTATATTGCTTTACATTTTATCTAATTTCCTATATCAATATGTACCCTTGGTCTTATTTCTCAACTCAGTCTCTCTCCAACGTCAATCGAATGCTAGCATTCAGTGATTTTCAGTGATATTAAAATACAAACCTAACAATGGGGCATGGGCTGCAGCCATCTTGCTGAATCATAGACTAGTTGGAAGGGGGCCTGAGAGCCCCCCAGTCCAACCCCCTGCAATGCGGGAAAATTTTGCTCAGTGTAGGGCTCGAACCAACAACCTTGAGATTAAGAGTCTGGACCCTGCCTGGATGAGAGACATGATGGGGACCCCATGCATTCAGCCGTGAGTTCCATGGGAGAAAGGTGGGATTTAAATCCAATAAATGATGAATAGTACATTCAGGGGGCAGTCATCAGGTCTGCAATGCCATAGCTCCCAGGCCGTTCACTGATCTGAACACAGGAATGTACAATGCAAGCCTAAGCACGTCTACTCAGAAGTAAGCCCCACTGTGTTCAATGCAGCATAATCCCAGGAAAGCGGAAGCAAGCGGATTGTGCTTTGAAGCAGACGTTTCATAACTGTGCGGGCCCCACATTGCGCAGGGAACACAAAAAGATCCAGGCATCTTTTGTCATTATCTCCTGTTGAAAAGCAGTACAAAAAATCCTGTTCTATTTATCCTGTAGGTGTCCATCTGCTGTTTGTGACGAATGTTCTCTCCGCAACAGGAGGACTTCATAATTCTGAGCGCAAAAGAACTACAAAAAGCAAAGAACCTCAAGTCCCACTAGTCGCAAATAGAATTACATTATACAACGTAAAGATTTGGAAATGTGGCAGCTTTATAAATCCTTTTAATGTAGACCTTGGGGCCAGTTTCTTTCCAGAAATGAAAGCAAAGTATAAAGAAGAGGCAGCTGGTAAATAGCATAGACAAATCCATACAGTTTTTATGTGCAGCATACTTGCACAAACAATAACTTTCTCAGTGGCTGGGGCAGCCCAGTCTGGTGGAAAGGGTATAAGTAAATTATTATAATTATTATTCACAAAAACCAAATCAGCAGATTTTTTTTAAAAAATCAAGTTCTCGGGTTTCTTTTTGCTTGATTTGGTACTCCTCCCATCCATTCTCCTGTTGTAGCTCTTCCTGTGTTTGCGTCCTGAAGGATCAGAGATCGATGAAGGCTGCGCTGCTTCCCGGGTTGTGTGAATGTACCGCTCTGCATCTGTTACCACCCACTCTTTTGGAGTCACGTTGAAAGCCAGCCACCCCAGTTCTGGCACCTGACAGTTTAGCTTGTCACTCTTTCAAGAGAAAACACACACACATACACATCCTTGGTGAAGTGTGCAGAACGTCAAAGCCAAGAGAATGAACCAATGTTTGAGCCTTGAATTAAATCATCACTATAAACCAGAAGAAACAAATGGGTTTTCACAAACTCTGATCCTGCGTTTTAACAGCAGGGTGTAGGGATTCCTCTCTGCGTGACCCGCAGATACTTGTCTGTGGCCTTCACTATGTGTTATTCAGATATGGTGGGCCAAGCTTATATATCAAGTAGCTTCTGCTCATACTCAGTTTTGAGGGGAGCTCTACCGTTTGGTGTCTAAGGAGCTGTGCACAGGGGAGACTATGGGTTGGTGGGGAAGAAGAAGAAGAGTTTGGATTTGATATCCCGCTTTATCACTACCCTAAGGAGTCTCACCACTGAAGATGGTGACAGCAGCCACGAAATTAAAAGACGCCTGCTTCTTGGGAGGAAAGCAATGACAAACCTAGACAGCATCTTAAAAAGTAGAGACATCACCTTGCCAACAAAGGTCCGTATAGTAAAAGCTATGGTTTTCCCAGTAGTGATGTATGGAAGTGAGAGCTGGACCATCAAGAAGGCTGATCGCCGAAGAATTGATGCTTTTGAATTATGGTGCTGGAGGAGACTCTTGAGAGTCCCATGGACTGCAAGAAGATCAAACCTATCCATTCTTAAGGAAATCAGCCCTGAGTGCTCACTGGAAGGACAGATCGTGAAGCTGAGGCTCCAATACTTTGGCCACCTCATGAGAAGAGAAGACTCCCTGGGAAAGACCCTGATGTTGGGAAAGATGGAGGGCACAAGGAGAAGGGGACGACAGAGGACGAGATGGTTGGATAGTGTCTTCGAAGCTACCAGAATGAGTTTGACCAAGCTGCGGGAGGCAGTGGAAGACAGAAGTGCTTGGCGTGCTCTGGTCCATGGGGTCACGAAGAGTCGGACATGACTAAACGACTAAACAACAACAACAAGGAGTCTCAAAGCGGCTAACATTCTCCTTTCCCTTCCTCCTCCACAACAAACTGTGGGGTGAGTGGGGCTGAGAGACTTCAGAGAAGTGTGACTGGCCCAATGTCACCCAGCAGCTGCATGTGGAGGAGCAGGGAATCGAACCCGGTTCCCCAGATTACGAGACTACCACTCTTACACCACACTGGACCCACATCTCCAAGCTTTTCTCTCTTTGTACGAGGCAATCTCTGGAACCTCATGGCTCTTGAAGCTTCAGCTTTGAAATCTGGTATGAGAGAGCAGGAGAGTTGGGACTGTCATGGGTGGCTGACCTCCTTCCCTGCTGTACCAAGCCACAACTTTGCCTGTGGATACTTCCCAAGGCAAAACAGTTTTCATAGGACATTTGTAGGTTTCACAGGGCATTTGTGTTTGAAATTGTTGCTTCCCTTTTTTGGAAATGTTGGAAAATATGCCCTTTTCTGGGTACCTCTGGTGCTTTCCAGATTTGGGGCTTAAGATGTAAAAGGCTACTGGATCACCTAATTTAGGTTTGTCTGAGATGCCAAGAATTTGAGATTAGCATTACTGATTTATTCTTTTAGGTCCTTAAGCAAAAATAATCACTTGAAAGAAATCTGACTTGAATCCCTCTGATGCCCTCACTTGCCTGAATTGCTCTCTCTCTTTCTGCATCTCATGCGGCTCCAATAATTCCCCGTCAGTGACCATTATTTGTCCCGAATTGAAGAGGTTGCAGGTTGGAAAGTGTTCTTCAATAGTGGCCATCACTCACTGGCAGACACATGTGAGTTATTGAGCACAGTGGGCTATTGAGAAGCAGATTAATCCAACAGAGAACGTGGCATTTAACACGAAAAGGTTGCAGGGTAGAGGATAGAGCGTTATACTTTGGCTGGGCACAAATCCTTTCGTGCACCTGAGAAAGGATCTGAACCCAGCCCTAGGAGGAGATTTGAACCTAGGGTTCATGCAACGCTCTCTCCTCTTCATCTGTGCTCATTCTCAGCACATGTTTGCTAAATTTGTTGTTGTTTAGTCATGTCCAACTCTTCATGACCCCATGGACCAGAGCACGCCAGGCACTCCTGTCTTCCATTGCCTCCTGCAGTTTGGTCAAACTCATGCTGGTAGCTTCGAGAACATTGTCCAGCCATCTCGTCCTCTGTCGTCCCCTTCTCCTTGTGCCCTCCATCTTTCCCAACATCAGGGTCTTTTCCAGGGAGTCTTCTCTTCTCATGAGGTGGCCAAAGTACTGGAGCCTCAGCTTCAGGATCTGTCCTTCCAGTGAGCACTTGGGGCTGATTTCCTTAAGAATGGATAGGTTTGATCATCTTGCGGTCCATGGGACTCTCAGGAGTCTCCTCCAGCACCATAATTCAAAAGCATCCATTCTTCGGCAATCAGCCTTCTTTATGGTCCAGCTCTCACTTCCATACATAGGTAAAGGTAAATGAACCCCTGACCATTAGGTCCAGTCGTGGCCGACTCTGGGGTTGTGGTGCTCATCTCACTTTATTGGCCAAGGGAGCCGGCGTACAGCTTCCAGCTCATGTGGCCAGCATGACTAAGCCTCTTCTGGTGAACCAGAGCAGTGCACGGAAACGCCGTTTACCTTCCCGCTGGAGCGGTACCTATTTATCTACTTGCACTTTGACGTGCTTTCGAACTGCTAGGTGGGCAGGAGCAGGGACCGAGCAACGGGCGCTCACCCCATCGCGGGGATTCGAACAGCTGACCTTCTGATTGGCAAGTCCTAGGCTCTGTGGTTTAACTCACAACGCCACCCGCATCCCCACTTCCATACATAGCAACATACTAAAACAGCACATTGTTTAATAAGCACAAAAGTCCATCCGGCAGTGAGCAAGCAGCAGAGGCAGGGATGCAATTACAGTTTATTTTCCTTAATTAAAGATGACTTGGGCATATTTGTCTCATAAGTGTAATTTTCTTCGCATCACTCAAAGCTGTCTGATCACCAGCGCAAATACCACCCCGGCTACCCCGGCTTTTGTTAATTATTGCTAATTAATTTAACGAGAACATAGCTCCTGCTAATGGAAAGATATTGAATGGTGGCACAAAGGGATCATCTCCTTTGAATTTAATTTGAAGTGTTGCACCGATTGCAATCTTCTGTTCTGAATATCTTCTGCTTCCTGCAAGGTCTGAAGATTGCGAGCGGCGATATTATGCATAACAAATGTTTGTGTTTTATTGAGTTACCCTTGGGAATATGATACTGGGGTATGCAGAGAGAGGCTGCTAGGGAAATCAGGGTCCTGCCCTCATTCTGCATTTGAGAGCATTCTAATCCAGAACCTTCCAGAAAGAGAATGAGCTGGAATGAACAGGGCTACTTTTAACTGACTCAGAAGATGGGCAGAACATGTATCATGTGTGAGAGAGCAGGAGTAGATTTAGATCTCCTCTTCTCCCTTTTCTGGAAAAGAGAGAGTTGTTGTGTAGAGTGGAGAAGGGCCATAAGGAACCTTTTGTCTGCTTTAGGGACTAAAAGGAACCGAAATAGTGAAGAGCGTTGAAGGATTCAGTCTCACAACTGTGAAGGAAAGGTTGACCCCAGGTAAATTTTAATCACCTTCCTGAATGCAATATGGACCTGCCCATCGTGAAATACATGCTTTGAACAACATCTCTCATCCCAACCAGCCAGCATGACCAATGGTCAGGGATGAATGGAGTTTTAGTTCAAAACATCAGGAAGAGCACCGGGTTGGGGAAAGTGTTGAAGCCTCTAGGATAGCCATATTATCTGTTTTCTGATTTTACTTCAGACTTTTATGAGACTTATGAGGAATGGTTGAAGGAGCTGGGTACCTTTAGCCTGCAAAAGAGGAGACTGAGAGATGATAGCCATCTTCAAATATCTCAAGGGCTGTCACAAGGAAGATGGAATACGCTTGTTTCTCCCCTTGTTCTGGAGGGTAGAATTGAAACCAATGACTTCATGTTACAAGAAAGGAGATTCTGGCTAAAACTTCAGGAAGAGGTTTCTGAAAGTAAGAGCTCATTGGCAGTGGAACTGACTCCCTCTGGAGACAGTGGACTCTCCTTCCTTGCTTTTTAATGCCATGGATGCTGTAGTTGAGATTCCTGCGTTGCAGGGGGTTGGACTAGATGACCCTCAGGGTCCCTTCCACCACTACTATTCAATGATTATATGATTCTGTCTTAACAAGTATGTTCAGGAGAATTTCCGTTTTCACAAACAATCGGCGAGCCACTGTGGTGTAGTGGTTAGAGCATTGGACTAAGACCTAGGAGACCAGGGTTTGAATCCTCACTTGGCCATGAAGCTCACAGGGTGACGTCACTTGCTCTTGCTTGTTGTGGGGATGAAATTTGGAGGGGGAAAACAATATACAGTGGTACCTCAGGTTACTGATGTTGAAGTGATCATTCTTGACCAGAAGACCTTCAGAGGGAGACTTTAGCATGAAACTGCTGAATTATAAGATAAAGTTCACCAATGCCAGGTGGTTTATGTTACTATCACCAGTGGTTTTTTGAATCATTACTGTGATTATATTACAGTGGTACCTCAGGTTAAGTACTTAATTCGTTCCGGAGGTCCGTTCTTAACCTGAAACTGTTCTTAACCTGAAGCACCACTTTAGCTAATGGGGTCTCCTGCTTCTGCCGCCGCGCCGCCGGAGCACAATTTCTGTTCTTATCATGCAGCAAAGTTCTTAACCCGAGGTAATATTTCTGGGTTGGCGGAGTCTGTAACCTGAAGCGTATGTAACCTGAGGTACCACTGTAATCCACCTTGAGCTCCATGGAAGAAAGGCAGGGCGATAATGCAGTAAATAAAATAAAGGAGTATAGAATTCTCCCCTCTCCATTTCCCCGTGTTCCTGTTGGTTCTTTAAGTTGGCAATCTGATTAATGTCCCTTAACACATTGCACAGGCAAATCCCCTGTTTAATACAGTGGAAGGCACGTCTCCCTATCTTGGCTTCGTGACAAGACTTCCTCCCCGACACCTGCAATTGCAAACACATACTTGTCATATTCACACATCTTAGGTTTACTGTTGAGACAATAGGTTTTCATCTAAAAATGCTATTAGCATCTCATTTCCTTGGAGATTCTATGTGACAGCTGATTCACCTATTATATATTTTGGAAAATAGTTTATGTCTGTCCGTCTGTTCTCTGTGGGTTTGGAACATAGTTAATCCATTTTATGATCTAGTTGTTTTAGTTTTGTTTGATGTTTTGGGTATTTTATATAGAAAAGTGTGATGAAAATAGATAAATAAGTAAAAAAGGGTAAAGGTAAAGGACCCTTGGATGGTTAAGTCCAGTCAAAGGCAGCTATGGGGTTGCGGTGCTCATCTCACTTCAGGCTGTGGGAGCTGGCATTTGTCCGCAGACAGCTTTCCGGGTCATGTGGCCAGCATGACTAAACTGCTTCTGGCACAATGGAACAGACTGTGACAGAAACCAGAGCGCATGGAAATGCCATTTACCCTCCCACCGCAGCGGTACCCACTGCTTTTTTTCGGGGGGGGGGGCACAGGGGTATGCATACCCCTAAACATTTTGTGAATCTTTGTACTTTTGTCCATTTACTGTATTTATTTTCCCCAATTTGAAGTATAAAATGGTGGTTTTCTTGAGTCAAAATGAGAGTACCCTAAACATTTTGTTAGAAAAAAGCACTAGTACCTATTTATCTACTTGCGCTGGTATGCTTTTGAACTGCTAGGTTGGCAGAAACTGGGACAGAGCAACGGGAGCTCACCCAGGTCACACGGATTCCAATTGGCAAGCCCAAGAGGCTCAGTGGTTTAAACCACAGCGCCACCTGCTCCCCTTATATATATGTAACACATTACATACAAAGACCCGCATCATTCAGGTCCGGCTCCGAGGGCCTTCTGGCAGTTCCCTCGCTGCAAGAAGTGAAGTTACAAGGAACCAGGCAGAAGGCCTTCTCGGTGGTGGTGCCCACCCTGTGGAACGCCCTCCCATCAGATGTCAAGGAGATCAACAACTATCTGATTTTTAGAAGACATCTGAAGACAGCGCTCTGTGGGGAAGTTTTAAATGTTGGGTGTCTTACTGTGTTTTGATTTGTTGGAAGTTGCCTAGAGCGGCTGGGGCAACCCCGTCAGATCATCATCATCATCATTTTATTTGTATCCTGCCTTTCCATAGTTGAAACTATGCTCCAGGTGGCTTACAACATGACAAGATTTACATAATTACAAACATAACAGAAGTCATAAACTATAAATAAAACAAAAAGTACACAACCAAATGGAAACAATTTCCACGCAAATCATACGATCTAAAACTAAAGATACAACAATAATATCAGTAACAGCAACAAGCTCTCTCAACCACCTGTAAACAATACTCCAGCCCAAGAATCCGTTCAGCAGCCTCAGCTTTTGTAGTTGGAGTCAGTCAGCACTCCACTCTCCCAGGCGAGATGGGAAAAGGCCAACAAGGCAAGGTGCAGGTCTTCCAGGGCTCACAGCCAAGATGGTCTCATTTAAAACAATACGGATAGAAATTAAAAACAATTTAAAAGAGGAGCCCGCTCTGTGAGCAGTAGCCGCAGTCCTTGTGAATCCTGTCAGGCCACGCCCCAAGCCAAGTGGAGAGAGGCAAGGGCAGGCAGATGAGCAGCATATATATTACATTATTATTATCATTATTATTTAAGCACCAACATCTGTCATTGTTTTTTCAATGAAAAGCTGCATCCTGGGGGGACTCTTTTGAGCAGAGGACCATCGTGGCACTCAGGTCCTGCTTGGCTACAGTGAAAACAAAATGCTGGAATAAATTGGCCTTTTGGCCTAATTCAACTGGGCAGTTCCTATGTTCCACATGAGGCATAGCTCTTCACAAAATTGTTTCCAGCAGTGCTGAAATCAGATCCACTGTGTTCAGTGGGTCTTACTCTCAACCACAGAAGTAAGAAGGCATCGTTTTTCTGTTCTGCCCATGAAGCACTGTTTCCCTTCTGCTGCAGTTCGTCTTTCACACAGTGTTTTTTGTCATGCTGTTTGCTGTGGCAAAACTGCATAGCTTATGCAATATACGTAATTCAGTACATAAGTTGCGTTGCCATTACAGTATTCCACCCGGTTCATTTCAGTGCAATGTGAATTGGTGGGGAATTGACACGTGATCCATTATGTACCGTTTACAGACTGGAAGCAACAACTGCAGCAAATACTGATTGTATTGGCTGGATTGAGTTCTGTTGGAGGAGTGGGATGAATAAAATGAACGTTGGCAATTTCCGCTCACATTTCTATTTTCAGTGGAATTCTCTGACATCCCTCCTCTCAGGTAAGTAGGAATAGAATAACAGGCCAAATGCCTCTTTGGGAAGGCAAACATTACCTGGGACTGTACAGTGGAAGGGTGAAACTGCTCAAAGAAGTGAATAAATAGCCAGCAAATAAGTTGAGCAACCCCCACACCACTACACCACTCAGCATTAACCATCCCAGAACTGCTTTCCATTTTATAAAATGACTTCTGAAGCTTCCTTTTACATATGACGTATTGCATTTCTATTCTAGTCTGTGTGCCCTTTAGAAACTTTAATTGAAAGACTATAATTTTCCTTTTTCCTTTTCTCCTAGGATCTCAGCTCATTTGCCATGCCATTCTTGGATGGAGACGTGGACAGTGCAGAGAAGCATGCTTCACGGAAGGTAGGACTTTCTGAGTCTTCTTTCTATCTCTTGCTAGTGAAAACTGGTGGTGCTTCCATCAATCTTCCCAGAATTCAGAGACCTGTTTCACTGTGTTCACGTCGGTCATGTTGATTTGTCCAGAAATGGCTGATTCAGCTGAGTATTTTTAAGTGGAAGTTGCTGCAAGGTCCCTTTGTCCCCTCCGTGTTGATGATGTGGTCAAGTGGTCTTGGGAGAAGGCCTCTTCTATGGCACCCTTGGGACAGGGGTGGCGCTATGGGTTAAACCACAGAGCCTAGGACTTGCCGATCAGAAGGTTGGCAGTTCAAATCCCCGCGACTGGGTGAGCTCCCGTTGCTCGGTCCCAGCTCCTGCCAACCTAGCAGTTCAAAAGCACATCAAAGTGCAAGTAGATAAATAGGTACCACTCCAGAGGAAAGGTAAATGGCGTTTCCGTGTGCTGCTCTGGTTCACCAGAAGCAGCTTAGTCCTGCTGGCCACATGACCCGGAAGCTGTACGCCGACTCCCTCGGCCAGTAAAACGAGATGAGCGCCGCAACCCCAGAGTCAGCCACAACTGGACCTGATGGTCAGGGGTCGCGTTACCTTTACCTTTATGGCACTCTTATCCTGACCTGTGGATCTGGTTCCACGGGAGGCGCTTGCACAGGACCAGCTTGCTGTGTGAGGAAAATGGAGGCGTGGCCTTGCTATAACTTTTTCACCTTGGACGTGTGAACAGACCCTTTAGCAAGCTAAAATCCCTCCAGGAGAGGCAAAAGCCCACTCAAAGTGGTTTAGAAGGTAAGAAATGCAACTGCCAGGCAGCCCAAAACATAGCTCAAACACAGACAGTGCATTGCATTCAGATGCAATGCTAAACCTTGGGGATATGATCTCCTTCTCTCTGCACACTGCCAATTCAGTACTGAATTTTTGCCAAATATAATTTTTGTGTCTGAATGGGGCAAACCATGGTTTGCAGAATTCACTGTTTTCCAGCAAATCAGGACCAAGCTATTATTTCCTCTTTTGCCTCCCCTTGTGCAGAAAGGACAGGGAAAGAGCTTTGTTGTTAAAGTCTGCTACTCTTGCGATATTTCACCTCTTGGGACAGCTTCAAGAAAAATCCTGGGAACACGTCTTTCTGGCTGTTAACGTTTCACAAAACCCTTTGCCTTAGTAAGCAGAGATCCATTTTAAATTCTGCGGAGCTGACTCACACCTTTCACAATGAAGCATTAAGCACGACACACTTTAGGAGTGTAGAATCTGATTGCCTGAGAAGAAAAAAATGGTTCTTAAGTGAAGCTACATTACAGCACTTTAAATGTTTTGGGGTCGCCGCCACTACCATCAGCGATGAGGAATTATTGCTTCTCGTCTGCAGATGAAAATATAATTTTCTGCAAAAGATTGGAAAGTGTGTGATTCAATCTTGCACATGCAGTTTTATTGTGCTTCGCAGATACTGCTCCTTATGAGGACATGGGTACAGCTGCAGGCAGCCCAGCTGCTTCCAGGGGGAGAAAGACCCACACTTCTGGCTACAGGAGTTGAGCAGGCTAGGGAGCCTGGCTTAATAGACTATAGCAGGGGTCAGCCAACTTTTTCAGCAGGGGGCCGGTCCACTGTCCCTCAGACCCTGTGGGGGGCTGGACTATATTTTGAAAAATAATAATGAATGTATTCCTATGCCCCACAAATAACCCAGAGATGCATTTTAAATAAAAGGACACATTCTACTCATGTAAAAACACGCTGATTCCCGGACCATCCGTGGGCCGGATTTAGAAGGCGATTGTGCTGGCCCCGGCCCCTGGGCCTTAGTTTGCCTATCTATGGACTACAGCATAGTGTAAACAGAACTTATATATTCACACCCAAAAAATGTGTGTGTCAGGGGTTCAGGAGCAGAGACGCAGGAAGGGGAGGAAACAGAGAGCGAGGGGGAGGAGTCCGAAGGAAGGATGAGTGATGATGACGACCCGAGATCTCCGAGTCTTTCCAGTGAATCGGAAGATTCACAGAAAGGAGCGCCAGTGGTCAGAGCAAGGGGGGGACCCAGGGGGACACCCCAGGAAGAAGGGACCAGAGGGGACTCAGAGAGCAGCAGTTGGAAATCGGGGCCAGCGTCCCCAGCTGAGCGCAGCGGGGAGGAAGGGGGCCAGGTATCGGGTGCCGGAGGCTCTCAGCAGGAGGGAGGGCATGAGTCAGGAGTGGTCACGCCCTCATCAGGGAGCGAGGAAACGGTCAGGAGGAAGGTAGGAAGTTGGGCGCGCGCGCCAAGTTCAAATGCAGCGGAAGGTGGCACAGTAAGCAGCCCGGAGAGGGAGCCAGGTCCTAAAGCCCACCGCAAGGAGACGGAAGGGTCCGGGGGGTCTGCTTCAGAGGAATCCCGGAAGGAAGAGGCCATGGGGGGCAGAGGGACCCAGAGAAGGAAGGAAAGACGTAAGAGGTGGAGCAAGGCGAGGGTATCAAGTTGGTGTACAGGAGGCGGGGATTCAGACGGAGCATCGCCGGTCTAGCACATGAGATGTAGAGCTGCACGCTGCAGCTTGAAAATGAAACTGTAACTCAATAAAGACTTTTATTAAATATATGCTGGCTAGCGTGATCCTCTGTGAGCTAGGATCTGGAAGCAGCTCTGACAGTGTGTGACTCGCTTTATTGCGATATTTGCTTTATTGTGGTAGCCTGGAACCGAACCTACAATATTTCGGAGGTATGCCTGTAACTTTCAGACCTGAGGGGTAAATTAGGTGTCACTTGGTGAGAGTGTTTCTGTAGGCAGATGAGATTGCGTTTGTACCTCCTGGGGAAGACCTATTGCAAATACTGATTGACTCATTCCTTCCTCCCCAGCCCAGCTTGTGACATTTTTAGCTTTGCTGGGAGTTTTTAAATGGTGGTTATAACACAAGGTTCTGTTGCTCCTCCAGACTTAACTGCCGGCTGGCAGTTTTAGCTTGCTGCTAAAACTTTCGTTTTGTTTCATTTATCTGCGGAAAGTGTTGCGCATGATCCCTTCCCTCACACATTTTTTTTTACGACAATCCTGTGAGGTAGGTTGAGGCAGTGAAGTTGGCTCAAGGTGACAGATGTAAATATGACGTCTATGTGTGTGGCGAGATCAAACACGAGAGAAGCTTCCTGACAGAGAATGTTGTTGTTGTTTAGTTGTTTCGTCGTGTCCGACTCTTCGTGACCCCATGGACCAGAGCACGCCAGGCACTCCTGTCTTCCACTGCCTCCCGCAGTTTGGTCAAACTCATGCTGGTAGCTTCAAAGACACTATCCAACCATCTCGTCCTCTGTCGTCCCCTTCTCCTTGTGCCCTCCATCTTTCCCAACATCAGGGTCTTTTCCAGGAAGTCTTCTCTTCTCGTGTGGTGGCCAAAGTATTGGAGCTTCAGCTTCAGGATCTGTCCTTCCAGTGAGCACTCAGGGCTGATTTCCTTCAGAATGGAGAGGTTTGATCTTCTTGCAGTCCATGGGACTCTCAAGAGTCTCCTCCAGCACCATAATTCAAAAGCATCAATTCTTCGGCGATCAGCCTTCTTTATGGTCCAGCTCTCACTTCCATACATCACTACTGGGAAAACCATAGCTTTTACTATACGGACCTTTGTTGGCAAGGTGATGTATCTACTTTTTAAGATGCTGTCTAGGTATAGAAGGTCCCTATTTTCACAGGATAAATGTTGGAGGGGATGGTGATGTAGGTTTGAGTGGAAGCTGAACCGTAGAACAACAGAAGCTGCGCTGATCACACACCAAACTCAGGACAGGACTGAAAACACCGTCGCCTTATGTCCTTTCCCAAACCCCAGCCAGATGCAGAACACACTGACACACACTAACAGCCCATTTAATCTTGCATTTGCCTCTGAGGAGGTATGTACAGTCTGATAAAGCTATCTGGAGAGACGTGAGCTACGTTCTGCAGCGGTATACCACGGGCAGAAATTCCCTCGCCTCAAATGACACTAATCTAACTGCACCTTGACATGAAGACCGATAGCATATCGTTGAGTTTAATCTGGTATGCGCCGTCGCTCCCTTTGCTTGAAGAAAATAAGGAACTCCCATGTGTCCGGGCCTGTCCTTCTAAGAGAAAGAATTTTTCTTCATATCAGGGAAGGGTTGTTAAAGTGTTAAAGCATCTTCTGTGCACGTGGAAGGCCCCGTGTTCGATTCCTGGCATCTTCAGATAGGGCTGGGAATGTCCCCAGTCTGGACCCTGGAGAGGCCACTGCCAGTTGGTTTAGTCAAACAGGGGGCCACGTGGACCTTGGCACCACAGACTTGCTTCAGGCCCAGGAGTCAGATATGGCCTTGGAAGTCAGTGAAAGTGTTGAAGGGAATTAGGAGATGAGGTAAAAGGTTAATATTTTAAAATAATAATAATACAGGTGGTACCTTGGTTTACGAACTTAATCTGTTCCGGAAGCCTGTTCTTAAACCAAAACCGTTCTTAAACCAAGGCACACTTTCCCTAATGAGGCCTCCTGCCGCTGGTGCCCTTCCACCGTTCGGATTCCGTTCTTAGGCCGAGGTAAAGTTCGCAAACCGGGACACTGCTTCCGGTTTTGCGGAGTTTGTAAACCGAATAGTTCATAAACAGGGCTGTTCTTAAACTGCCATGCCACTCTAAATGGGAATAGAAAGGAATGAGATAATGAGAGGAGGAAGTGAATATAAGTTTTTGGGAGGGGAAACAAAGTATAAGTTAAGAAGAAAAGGTGGAGGGGAAAAGAAATTCAAGGAGATGAATAAAAGTAGTTTTAGAGGTGTGTTTGTATATATATGTATGTACGTACATATACATATACATATACATATACATATACATATACATATACATATACATATACATATACATATACATATACATACAGTGCTTTTTTCTAGGGGGGCGCAGGGGACACATACCCCAAAACATTTTGTGAATAAGTTTGGCCTCAATATGAGTAGGAAAATCAGAGTACCCCTAAAAATTTTTTTGTAGAAAAAAAGCTCTCTCTCTCTCTCTCTCTCTCTCTCTCTCTCTCTCTCGTCCTCTCTCGTCTCCATGTAGAGACTCTGGATCAGCAAATTCTGCCTAAAATGTGGAGACTTGAGTTAATGTTTGTACTTAGCTGTAGATTTTCCCTAAGGAATGCTGCCGTTCAAACCATGCATGGTGCTGCTTGTTACAATAAATCTGTCCCTCACTTCATCACTTCATTGGGTACTTTATTTTCTTCTTAAATCTTTATTAAACAAATCCTGTTCTTTCCCTGAAAATAATATAAAAGATTTATGGTTCAGAAGAAAGCACACAATTAAATATAAACACCCAAATGCAGGAAAACACAAAATAATGATGATGATGATGATGATGGTGATGATGATGATGGTGATGATGATGATAACAACAACAACAACAACTGCATTGAGAGGTGTATGGCAGTATTGTCTGTTTAAATGAGCTTTCAGGTGGAGGCATAAGAAAGACCTCTGGTGCCAAAATCTAGACTCCAAGCTCTTCAGTCTGTCTTGCTTTTGCGGCTTTCTAAAGCACTTGTGTACTCTGGGGGCAATAATAAGAATAATAAGCTTAACGCCCCGAGTAGCAAGGGCCTGGAGCTTAGCTATAGATCCCAGATTCAGTTATGCATCGCCACACGTGCCTTGTGTGGAGAAGTTCAGTGTGGGGCTGATCATTCGTAGCTGCTCTGCAGACTAACGCCTGTGCATGGAGGTCCCTGGCAAAAGGCTCGTTTTGTGGAGTTTCCTCCTCCAGCTTGCACTTTGTTCCACATGCTCCCTTCGCCCTCTGCTGCTCAGCCTGTGGAACATCTGAGGATGCCTGAGGCCCCACTGCCTTCCTTCTTGACTAATATTTAAACAGGATTTGGTTTCTGCAGCTGAGCTTCTGTAGCTGCCGGGGTATCAAGAATGGGCTGGGTATCGTTAGAAGTCATGGGTACTTGTGTATGTGTTCTTTATTGAGGACTGGATCCTGTCTGATAAGCTCAGAGAAGGAAAAATTGATTAAATGAATTGCCAATAGGGAAGCAAATATGTGTGTATTTACACTCATCTTCTGCTTTAATGTTTTCTTTACCCCTTGTCATTAAGGTAAATAATTAATCAAATTATCTCGCTTGAGGTGCTCTGACTGGAACAATTGCTGCAGCATCAAGAGTAGAGAACAGGAAATGACAGGTCTCTCCCCTCATTCCCCCAGGCTAATGGCTGTAGCTGTAAAGCAATCGAGATAGTCATGCGCACTGTACATGCCATTAATATCAGCGTAATTGCTTCCCGCCCTCCCTTGGACCAAGATTGTTATAACGTATGAGCACGTTTCAGTCCAGTTAAAGGGAATATTGTTATATTCCGGTTAAAATATAATTGTGAGTTTTAAAAACGGCTGTTGCTGCATGTTGTACACAATAAAAAGCCATTACAGTGGTACCTTGGTTTACATACGCTTCAGGTTGCTGACGCTTCAGGTTACAGACTCCACTAACACAGAAATATTACCTCGGGTTAAGAACTTTGCTTTAGGATGAGAACAGAAATCGTGCTTCGGCGGCGCAGGGGCAGCGGGAGGCCCCATAGCTAAAGTGGTGCTTCAGGTTAAGAACAGTTTCAGGTTAAGAACAGACCTCTGGAACGAATTTACTTAACCTGAGGTACCACTGTATCAGCTCTCAGGGTGGGGCATGTGAGGCAAAACAGCTCTTCTTCGGCAGAAGGTAGGAGGTCTAAGAAGGCATAGATTTCTGGTCTCACCCATGCTCACCACTGCCGCATTTCAGCTTCCAAAAAACCTGCACGGCTTGTCTTGTTGGCCGTTGCGGCAGAATTTAATGTATTTAACTAGGCTCCCAGAAACCGCCCATTCTTTTCACATCCACAAATGGCAACTGTTGGGACCGAGATGGATCATTTCTCATGCTTTACATGCAGGAGGTCATAAGTCCAGTCCCAAATTTAGAAGATCAAGTCAGAGGTGACGGTGGTGAGACTTCTTCCCCAAGGCCATGGAGATGGACTTCCTGTCAAAGTTCAGCAGCACTGGACCAGCTAGACAAATAGGCTGACCGGTATAAAGTAGTGTATTGTCTTCCTATGTTGGTAGTGAGTCCTCCTTGTCACCCATTGAGAGTCTGCATTTTAACTTTTCATTAGAAGAAGGTGGGATTTGACTTTTAATTCTGTTTTCTGACCACCTGCAGTGTTGGGCAGACAATATTCCTGCCCCTAAAAAAATAATTTTTATTGGTTTTCATGTCAATAGAAGAACAACATTAACTTGCCCAGTGGTACATTCTCGTTAGGTTTCATATTCAGTACACAAGTGTTATGTTTATTTATGCATTATCAGTTCAAGTAGCCTCTCCCCAGAGATTCTTACGTTGAGGGTGGAATAAAAGTACCTTCTGTCTCTATTTTGTTGTTGTTTAGTCGTTTAGTCGTGTCCGACTCTTCGTGACCCCATGGACCAGAGCACGCCAGGCACTCCTGTCTTCCACTGCCTCCCACAGTTTGGTCAGACTCATGTTTGTAGCTTCGAGAACAGTGTCCAACCATCTCATCCTCCATCGTCCCCTTCTCCTTGTGCCCTCAATCTTTCCCAGCATCAGGGTCTTTTCCAGGGAGTCTTCTCTTCTTATGAGGTGGCCAAAGTCTTGGAGCCTCAGCTTCAGGATCTGTCCTTCCAGTGAGCACTCAGGGCTGATTTCCTTAAGAATGGAGTCTCTATTTATAAAGGCAAAGAAAGGAAGCCAAGTCTCACCAAAAGTGTCTATCCTTGAACTGCCTTTAATTACCCTTCCGTAGCAAGATAGAGCCACATTCCAAATATTATTTAATCAGATTTCAGTGGGGTTTCTCTAAGTTGTTTACAGTATCGGGCTGTTGTTAATCGGACGGCTGATAATAGGAAAAATTACTATATCTCTGCATTTAAGGTTATTTTTTAAATTTGAGACTAATGATAACAAGGCAAGACCTGAATTGGGCAGAAGGGATTGCTGTGTAATTTTGGAAATAATGAGAAACAACTTTTCCCCAAAAGATGTTTACCAATGTGCGACTCCACCATGCATAAAAATATGAGCATATCTCTCCACAGCCTTTCCAACACAGGAAAGATACTAGTGTTTGGCTAGTCCAGCAAAAGATAATTTTAAGAGAAGGGCAGGCAATATTTTATTGCAGCAGATTCACTGCAGGTAGATGCTCATTAGGTCAATGGTTTGACAGAGGTCTGCCTTGGAATAATATTTTTTTTTGTTAAAAATTATTACCCCTTTCTCTTTCCCTTGCAGGCGGAAGACAGCTACAACACAGGGAGCCCTTCCAAAGGACTTTTCCCAAAGGGGCTCCAGAACCGGCCTTCCAGCCCAGCCTCTGCCCCCGTCAAATCCAAGCACAGTCCCGGCTCGCCCAAAACAGTGTTCCCCTTCCCCTACCAGGAATCTCCCCCTCGCTCCCCTCGGCGCATGAGCTTCAGCGGCATCTTCCGGTCGTCTTCCAAAGACTCTTCCTCTCCTAGCTCCAACGCATCCACTTCTCCCGGGGGCATAAAGTTCTTCTCCAGATCAAGAAAAAGTAAGGAACTCTTTGTTGTTAAATTTTGGGAAGGTGCTCTGGGTTTCGGGGCCATTTCCTTTTCATGCAGCAGGAAAGTAAGTAGATAGTGTGTGTCCTACCAGCTTTGGTTTCGAGTTTTGTTTAAGGTGCTTTTAAGTGGTTGCTTCTCACGCTAGCTCAATAGTGCAAAACACAGTGACCCTGTTGTGCATAGCTGTCAAGCGTCCCTTATTTGATGGGACAGTCCCTTATCCCAGCGCCATGTCCCGCTGCTGTCCCTTATTGATGATGTCCCTTAAATAAGCTACTGAAGGTAATGGGGCCCTTTCTATGTCCCGCTGTCCTTTGTCAACAACAAATTGTTGCTTTTTTGTGTTGAATATATGCTATATGGTAATTTATGGACCTAATAGGTATCTAAAGCCATTTGCACACAACAAAATATGTATTTTACCAAAGTAATTGTTGATCCCTTATTTTGGCTGCTGATCCCTTATTTTCGAGGCTGCTGGTCCCTTATTTTCACAACACAGAGTACTAACCACTATACGATCACGGCCGCTGGTCCCTTATTTTCAAATCTGTAAGTTGACAGCTATGCTGTTGTGTATGTTCTTGGTTGGTGGTGCAGGATCAGCCCCAAGGATGGGATGGAAGGACTCCAGCCCTGACTCCAGTCTCATTCTCTGCCAACTGAGCTATGCCCATGGGGCATGCTAGGGCTGATGGGAAGTCAACCGCATGTGGAAGGCCCAACTCTGGCTACCTTGGGTATAAACAGTGCTGAGCAAGACGGATCGTTAGCCTGACCCTCCATAAAGCTGCCTCCTCTTTTCCTGCTTAGTGTACGCTTCTATTTTTTGCCTTAAGATGGTGCTGTTAGTTTTAGTTGCCTGTTTCTTACAGATAAGGTTTCAGGGTTTCAAGCAGCTTCTATTGTGGCTGTGCTGTAGAGGAGACGCATAACTTTGACCTGCAACCTTCTTGCCTTTTGATACGAAAGCCGTGTTGATTCTCCAACATATAGTTGATAATCATTGCTTCTTAAAAGCTTGCCTTTTAAATCTAAGCCTTTTCTTTGGAACCCACAATATAGGTTCATCAGCCATAATTGGGGTGTGTTACGATTTGTTCGTCTGTTTATGTGCAGGGAATTTACACAGGTCTCGCCATCTAATAGGTTACGTCTTTGTTTCAAAGTTCTTGCAGTCTAAACTTGGATACGGGCAAATCTACGGGGGTTTCACAGTTATGAAGAAGAAAATGTGCAAGACACCCAAAAGTGCTTTTAAAACGTTTAAGACTTCTTCTTTTTAAAATGATGACCCAATTCTCATGTCACACCTAATGGTTTCCCGTAACTGAGCCAGTCTGGGCAGTTTTGCTCCTCCCCACTATTGCTTAGAGGAAACAAATCAATGCTTAGCATTGCACCTGGATCATGGAACCGTGGTTAGTTTCTTTCAAGCAAACCATGGTTTATGAGCAAATATCAACTCTTGGCTTACCATTGTGGTGTGTTAAGGGAAAAACAAGCCACTGTCCCTGAATCAGATGTAATGCTGAATCAGGGGTTGTGAATTGTTTCTCTCCATTGTTGGGGGGGGGGGTCCAGGCAGACACAGTTGGCTCATGCACAATAGCCCATGATTCATGATTTACTGAAGGAGTGTAAAATGGGATTCTACTTTGAGCCTATGCCTTGCCTAGGAAGAATTAGGAGTATATCTGCAATGCTTCTGTTGAAGCCACCGCTCTTCGTTGCCATGTTTTGAAGAGCAAAAAAGAGGGCGCATTTGCCAACTACAGTGGTACCTCAGGTTACATATGCTTCAGGTTACAGACTCCGCTAACCCAGAAATAGTGCTTCAGGTTAAGAACTTTGCTTCAGGATGAGAACCGAAATCGTGCTCCGGCAGCAGCAGGAGGCCCCATTAGTTAAAGTGGTGCTTCAGGTTAAGAACAGTTTCAGGTTAAGAACGGACCTCCGGATCGAATTAAGTACTTAACCCGAGGTACCACTGTACTACTTTTAACTATGGATTGCTATGTCGACTCTCATTTTACATACCCATGAAAAAGAGGACGTGTCCTAGAAAAAGAGGACATACGGCAACCCTCTGCAGCCTGTGAAATCAGATGAAGGGCATTATTCGAAAATTAATAATAAATAATAAAGACATAAGCCAGTGCTGCAAAGAGTCTTACTTTGCAGCCAAGACTTGAATTTAAGTTGAGGCTGCAGAAGAATTATGAATGCAGTCTCAAGGCTGTGTGTACGCTCTACCTTCAAAACACGTTTGAAACATACCCTCCCCTCAAAGAATTATGGACATTGTAGTTTAGCCCCTCACAGAGTTGTAACTTCCAGCAACGCTTAACAAACTACAATGCCCAGAGTTCTTTGAGGGAAAGATTGTATTTTGCATGTGCTTTAAAGCTGGAGGATGTGTACAGAGCCAAAATGCACTCGCCATTCTTCCTGTTCAGCTGTAATTCGCCGCTTTTTGAATCTGACGACTATTTTCGTTACCACAGAGCAACAGAAAAAGGCTCTCAGGGTGTGCTCCTTATTCTCCCTTTTCGGTTTGGCACTGCAGGTTTACCTGTTGTAAACTTGCCTGGCATGGCTTTGGCTAAACCACACTCTGTGCCAAGTGGGGAGATCTGGTGGGCTTATGAAACTGGAGTTTCCCCCGCATTGGCTTACTGTGATATGGCAAATTAAGCCACTGTTGGGAATAGGGATGGGTTTGGAGATCTTTTGTGCGTGAATATTTTACAAATGTGAAAGGGCAGTGCAATTCTGCAGATATTAAAAAGCACATTGAAAGTCCTTGGGTTTAATCCAATGAAATCCTGTTCTGTTCTGTATAATGAAATTAATTCTTTCCACCCTATTTGGCTAAGATAAAATGACAAAGTAGCTTTTCCCCCCAAGGGACAGAGAGAACAAAAAACACCGTTTTAATGGGTTTAGATTGATTTTAGAGTTCTAGGGCCAGGTCCTATAGCATTTCCTATAACAATATTTGACTCCAGAATGAAAAAAAGGACCTGCTTTTGTAAGACCAAAGTACCATTAGTGGGAAATTAGCCCCAGCTTATTATGGTTGAAGCTTCTAGGCAGTGCTCAGTAGTAATGCACAAGCCATGAATCTGAAATGTTCAATTTCATGGCCTGGACTTATTTAGCCCGGTTGCATCCCCAGAAATATTTAGTTTTTCGTTTGCTAGAGATATTGATGGGGTATGACTGGGCTTTGTCTGTGGCTCTGAATCAGGGTCTCTGAATCATAGGTGTTTAAGGATTGTTGACGCTGCACCACAATGGCAGAAGACATGCTCTGTGTGTATCATGCCCCATGCTGAAGCCCTGGTAAAAGGTAAAGGGACCCCTGACCATTAGGTCCAGTCGTGGCCAACTCTGGGGTTGCGGCGCTTATCTCGCTTTACTTTAGATATTTTTAGCTGTAATCATTTTCAGAACGTTCCCCCTTTGTTTTTTTCTTTTGACATAGTGGATCTGTTTGCATTGCCCCAGTGTGAGGCAGCTGTGGGGAAAGGCAGATTCCCTGCTAGGGGTCATTAGGAAAGGAATGAAAACAAAGCTGCCAATATCATAAAGGCCATTATACAAATCTACAGTGTGACCACACTTGGAACACTGTGTACCCTTCTGGTCACCTCAGCTCCACAAGGATGTTGTAGAAATCGAAAGGGTTTAGAAAAGGGCAAAGCAAAATGATCAAGGGAATGGAGCAATTCCCCATGAGGAAAGGCTACAACCTTTGGGCCTCTCTGTTCCTGCTCTGCTCCTGTGTCACTAAAGGTAAAAGTACCCCCTGACCATTAGGTCCAGTTGTGGCCGACCCTGGGGTTGCGGCGCTCATCTCGCTTTATTGGCCGAGGGAGCCGGCGTACAGCTTCTGGGTCATGTGGCCAGCATGACTAAGCCGCTTCTGGCGAACCAGAGCAGTGCACGGAAACGTCGTTTACCTTCCCGGCAGAGCACTTGGATGTGCTTTCAAACTGCTAGGTTGGCAGGAGCAGGGACCGAGCAACAGGAGCTCACTCCGTCGTGGGGATTCGAACCGCCGACCTTCTGATCGGCAAGTCCTAGGCTCTGTGGTTCAACCCACAGCACCACCCGCGTCCCTTAAAGCCCTGGTAGCTCTTGTTAAAGGGGACCAGGAACCCGGTGTTGGTGTCATGAACTGGTAGGACGACGGGGAGGAGGAAGAGAAGGAACAGGATCCCAGCATGGGGTGTAGCCGGGACTGGGACATACCAGGGCAAGCAGGGGATGGGGAAAGAAGTACTCATGGAGTGACATAGGGTGGTGAGGGGAACCAGAGCAGCAGGACCCATTGCCAGAGCCATAGGGGTCCCTGTCTCTGCAAATACAGCAGGCTCTGAGGCATAGGGAGCAGCAGGAGGGGCGCGCTAGGAGGCTGAGGCAGGCAAGGGCACAAAGCCCAGCTCACCAGTTGGCCATGTGGGGCTCGCTAGCTCTGGGAGATGTGTGATTCCTTAGCTGGAGTAGGCTCAGCACAGGTGAGGGTCACATGTCTCCTCAAGTCCAGATGCTGCAATTAACAAGCGAAGTAAAAATGGGAAGCAGAGCTGAGGTGCCAGGTCTGCTCAACAACCCATGTTGATGGGCCTTGGCTTGGATGCCCCTGGACCTCCAGGGGATTCTGGACTCTATCCTGACTGGTGGACTTGGCTTACCTGAACAGACCCTGGAGTGTGTTTCCTGGACTTTGGACTTAGCTTGCAGAGATTGACCCCCAAACTTTGGACTTGACATATTGACTTGCCACCAGGTAGGCCAGGGGTTCAGAACATTTGGGGAACACCTTTCTTTGCCATTGAGCTAGTCGACAATAGGAAATGCTGTGCTAATGCAGAGATGGAGAACATTTTTCAGTCTGGGGACAGAATCTCCTTTGAGGCAGCCTTCCAGGGCTGCTATGTTCCGAGGGTGGGAGGGGCCAGAAGCAAAAGTGGGTGGAGCATCAGGTGGTCTGGGGGGGGGAGAGTTCCTAGGGCCATGCAGAAAGACCTAGAGGGACCACATTGGGTCTCTGGACCTGAGGTTCTCCATTCTGGAGCTAGATGGACAAATAGTCTGATCTGTTATAGGTAGATTCTCATGTCCTTTTGAGTTTAGAATCATAGAATCATAGAGTTGGAAGAGACCACAAGGGCCATCGAGTCCAACCCCCTGTTTACATTGAAGGCAGGCTTTAATTTGGGTCATCAAACATTTCCAGGTGGTGAAACTCTAGATTAGGGGTGGCCCACAGGTGGTATGTGCCCCAAGTCTGAAGGTGCCCTTACCAAATCATATACCTTGCTCTTCCTCCAAAGAACTCACAGCAGATTTCATATGTGTACCAGAATGTCGGCTATCCAGGTACCTTACTGGGCCAGCAGGTCATCAATAACTCACAAGGTGTCAGGTGTCACTGAAGGACCTACTCTGGGTTCTTTCCAAGCAATCTGAGACTCTGACACCTTGTCTGTCTCTTCTCCGCCCTCTTCATACCTCTGTAGGTTCTGGCTGACCAGTGGGTAGGGGAGTTGGTCACAGCAGGAGGGGGAGATGCCCTGGTTTCTTCAGCAGCCTGTGTGCTGGTCCCGGGGGGTTACTGTGCGGCGTGGTCCAAGTCCAGTCCGAGGTCAAGGGTGTGGTATGGAGGCTGTCCATCAAGGCTGAAGTCCAAGGCAAGGAGTCGTGTGTGGTCAGGAACTTGGCAGAAGAGCAGGACAGGGTCCCGGCAGGAACAGGTTACCAACACTGTTGCTCCTGCAACCTGGGACTGGGCTAGCTGGCTTTTATCTCCTTTGAGGCATAGGGCGGCCCCGGTCCACAGGAGGCTCGTCTCTCCTGGCCTGGAGGCGAGCACTCCTCCTGCGGGGACTTAATTCCCTCTGCCTCTCTGCCCTGAGCCTCTGCAGCTCAGGGGAGGCTGGAGGGTTACTGGACCCAGAGGCAACCTCACCTTTCCCTGACGGGCATGAGAGTGGAGCACCTGCAGGCAATGGGTCCTCCATCGCCTCTGGAGCCAGAGCAGATTCAGCTGGTGTCTGCTCCTGAGGACCCAGTACAGTGAGGGCCCTTCAGGTGCAAGCCCCAGCCTGGGCTCAGCCGGTCCTGGAGGCGGGGACTCCTGTGCAGACTGGGATTCCTCAGATTCAGCCTCTGAATCAGATTCCCAGGCCATCACAGCCTGCCTCGTATCTGCCTCTCGGCCCTCCTCCTCTCCAACCTCTGCTTCTGCCTCTGAATCTTGACTGCTCTCTGCCACAGACTCTTCCTTTTACCCCTTCAGCTTCTGTTGTTGTTTTTTAAAAAAAGATATTTATTAAAGTTTTTTTAAAATATAACAATGAAAAAAATAAATAAAAAGAAACAAAATACAACATAAAAACAGTTTAAAAACAAATAATTTTCCATAATATATCTTCCTTACGCTTATTTCCCCAGACCTCCTCATACCTCCCTTCTTTGTATTCCACTTAGTTCAGCAAATCCTTACCATTAAGCTTTTACCCATTTATAAACCTTTTTTTTCGTATCTCCTAAAGCATTACAGCTGGAAACACCTTAGTTTCTATCCAACATCCTTCTAACATTCATTAATTTTGCAATATTTCTATAAATAGTCTTTAAATTTCTTCCAGTCTTCTTTCACCAACTCTTCTCCCTGGTCTCGGATTCTGCCAGTCATTTCTGCCAATTCCATGTAGTCCATCAGCTTCATCTGCCATTCTTCCAGAGTGGGTAAATCTTGTGTCTTCCAGCGTCTGACACCTTCTTCCAATCTGCTCCTTCTTCTCCTTCTGACCACTCATCGTCATCCCACCACCAATCCCTGGGCTTTGAGCCCTCTTCCCTTAGGGGTTCCATTGGGGGTTCCCCAGCTAGTGCCTCCCACCCCTCTTCTGCATCCAGCCAATCTATGACAGCAAGAGGGTTTTGAAGTGTCTGCACTATGTTGGGTGCTTTTGGAAATGTGTTTATTGTGGAATTTGTGTTGTTCATTTGTGTAATTTTTTTTGCAGCATCCAGACAATATCATCGTTATCAAAATGCCTGCCTGTAGTTTTTCTTCCTTTAGTCAGGATTTTCATGTTCCACGTGTTACATTTGCAATCTGCTTCGCACCTGCTGATGTGGAAGCTTGTTAGCACATTTTATGTTTTGATGGACAAGTTTGTCATGCGTGATTTTTGGTGATTTTTGTGTGTGTGTGGCCATATTAGCCATATGGTATAAGTGCATCAAATTTTACTGAACGTTGCCTGCAGAAGGCACATGTGAAATTTAACTACCGAGTTAGCAGGAGCAGGTTTTCTTTTTAAGATCTCCACCCAATACATGGGTATGGGATTGCAGATGTGTGTGTGTGTTACCTCTAAATCAGTATATATATCAGGTTTTTAAAAAAGTATTCTTTTTAGTTTTTGTTCATACTTAAACTAAATAAAAAATCCAGTATAGGTTTTTTTTTAAGGTTAACGTTTAGTGTCAAACCTTATACTAAACATCTCTACTACCTTGCTTATAAATATCTCAAGTAATCCAAATAAGTTACAATTCATAAATGTAGAAGTCATAAATATCATTAATGTCATCAGTATGGTCATCCTATCTTAACAATTTTATATCTCTTATGAAATCCCCCAATACATGTTTGTGAAACAGCTTAACCAGAAACAAAGTCCTATACTTGCAGTTCCTAATTATTTCTTCATATATTGCATAACTGAATTCCATTTTCTTAAAACTCTATAAGATTCTCTAAGTAATCACAACATTGTCACTAAGTTTATCACTTACAGCTGCTCCTATAATTTCCTTATTAATTCCTTCCTGTTTGGTGTGCATGCTTTGTTTCCAAGTTACAGCATGCAATATTTTTGGTAATGCAACGATAATATGTTTAAACAGCAGTCACACCTTGTACATTAAAATAAAAAATAAATAGAGAGGCCTTGGGACAGAACAGCTTCATCCCTCTTCATCCCTCTTGGGCAAGCTTTATGCAGGCAAAGATTAGTCTTACACAATACCTTTTTTTTTTTAAAGAGCCAAATTAAAAATGGGTATTGCTGCCCCTGTTCGCCTGTCGGTAATCTTGGCATTTGTGCCCTTCCTGGGAATTTTCTTTAAAGGGGCACACACATTCACACAGGTGCAGAAATACCTGCATGCAAACCCAGAACAGGCAAATGATATCGGAGGTCAGGGGAAAAGTCATTGAGTGGAGGGTCAAAATGCCACAGCCTGGATTCATTCCATCAAGCTCTGTTGACCAATGGCCCTGCTTCCCAACTTCCCCACTGTTGAATCCTTGTGGTTTGGCTGCCGGCAGGTGACAGTGGAGGGAGGCAGGAGCCCAGTGAAACTGGTGGTCTCAACCAAGCTGACGAAATGGCCTTGGCCCAGCCTCTTGTCTCTCTCTCTCTGTTGCCTCCCAAGAGCCCTCTTTTCTACTTTCTGAAAGCAGAATTAATTGATGGTGAGGATCTTGCTGTTCTGACACCTCCTGAAGTTGAAGGCTTATGGTAAGCTTTTGCACAAATGCCAGGGATTAGCATGAGCTGGTTTGTACAGCTGCCCGAATTTCCTAGGATCAGGCATCCATCCACTCGAAAAATGCTGAAGTTGTTAGCAAATCCTTAGGTGGAAGGCCATCGGAAAAGTATGGGAAGAAGGAGCCCACTCAAAACATCCAGACGCACAAAGAATTGCTATAAAAGGGAGCGGCAACCAGATGTTGGTTTTGTTAATGGCAAAAGCATATTATATCTAGAACTTCCTGTGGTATATTTGGTCTTCCTCCAACCTGAAACCTCTGGTTTTCAGACAGGATAAAAACTTCAGATTTCAAAAACATGCAAGTGTGCAAATAGCGTGTGTAGAGCATCACACATGATGACTGCAGTTCTATCTGTTTTCACTGCAAATGCACGCAGCAAAATCAGCAAGCTTACAGTCATGCAATGTGAATATTATGCTGTTTTGTGTGATCCCTCCCATTTTATTTACCGTATTTTTTGCTCTATAGGATGCATAGGACGCACCAGACCATAGGAGGGGGAGAACCGGGGAAAAAATAATTCTCCCCCTCTGCTCAGCACCCCTTCAGCGAAGCGGCAGGAGAAACGGAGCCCCTTCCATTTCTCCTCCCGCTTCGCTGAAGGGGCGCTGCGCAGAGAGGGAAAACTGTGCAGCGCCTCTCCAGCAAAGTGAAGCCTGGAGAGCAAGAGGGATCGGTGTGCACCGACCCCTCTCGCTTTCAAGGCTTCAGGTGGCTATCCGCAAGCCTTTGGAGCGTGGCAGGAACTCCTGCCGCGCTCCGAAGGCTTGCGGATAGCTGCCTGAAGCCCCCGGAGCGCAGCGGGAGTTCCCCGCACTCCGGGGGCTTCAGGCGGCTTCAGCGAAAGCAACGCGAAGCCTCCGGAGCGCGGGGGGAGCTCTCCCTCTGCGCTTCGGTGGCTTCGCGTTGCTATCGCTGAAGCTAAGGAGCCTGCATTCGCTCCATAGGACGCACACACATTTCCCCTTCATTTTTGGAGGGGGGAAGTGCGTCCTATAGAGCGAAAAATACAGTATTTGAGAATTTAGATTCTGCTGATCTAGTCAGCCAGGGGTATCAACCTCATTTAAGTTGGAGGGCAAAGCTGCCCACCCAGCAGATGTGGCCACACCCATAACTCCCCCTCCCCTCAAGCCAATGGGACCAGTGGTTATCCAACCTCAGTGTGCCACAATCCCTTCATCACCATCATCACTACTTCCACTCACTCAGGCCTGAGCAACCTCTGCAGCTCTTGAGGCCCCTGCTATTTGTCTTGTTGTCGGGACACAATCCTCCATCCGGCTCACAGGCAGACCTGCAGGGAGAAGAAGCATCACTTGGGACACAAATACCCGCCCTGCCCTCTGGACTATCCAGACCAGAAGCTGTGGCCTTACCAGACCCCCTCCAGATTGGATGACACCCTTCCAATTCATCCCTCGCTATCTACATGCTGTAGGAACCAACAGCTACCTAGCAGGGCAATGGTCCTTTAAAAGAGCCAACATTGTCATAGAAGGGGTAGGGCTAATAGACAGTCAAGGCCAGCTGACTTTCATAAAGCCCCAGAAAGCTTCAGCATGTTGTTGAGTCAACAACTGCTCCTGAGTGAGCTCTCCGGGGTGCTGATAGGCTCCTGTTTGCCCTGCTTTCCACTGTGGTTGGAATCTGGTATTGTCAGGTGCATTTGACTGATCCGCCTGACTTGCTTTTCTGTAACCCTCCTGTTTGGAGTGTGGCATATGATTAATCCAGCCAGGGATTGCCTTGGCTGCACCATGGTCTCCCAAGCAGGACACCAATCTGTGCCCTTGCTACTGCTCATTCTCCAAGATCCTCTTCCATGCCAAAATGGCTGCTCCCCATGCCACCAACTGAAATACAGTGGTACCTCAGGTTACATACGCTTCAGGTTACAGACTTTGCTAACCCAGAAATAGTACCTCGGGTTAAGAACTTTGCTTCAGGATGAGAACAGAAATCGTGCTTTGGTGGTGCGGCGGCAGCAGAAGGCCCCATTAGCTAAAGTGGTGCTTCAGGTTAAGAACAGTTTCAAGTTAAGAACGGACCTCCAGAATGAATTAAGTACTTAACCCGAGGTACCACTGTATTTATTGTTATTCTCGATTTACCAGTACCACCTATTCCACACCCTAAGCCACACACAATTTGCAAATTTTCCACACTAAATGGAATATGGGAGAAGCTGACGTTGAGGTGTGCTGTAGCAGACATTTGAGTGCTCAGCCTCTTTCCCTTGCTAATGGTGTACAGTGGTACCTCGGGTTAAGAACTTAATTCGTTCTGGAGGTCTGTTCTTAACCTGAAACTGTTTTTACCTGAAGCACCACTTTAGCTAATGGGGCCTCCTGCTGTTGCCGTGCCGCCGGAGCACGATTTCTGTTCTCATCCTGAAGCAAAGTTCTTAACCTGAGGTAATATTTCTGGGTTCGCGGAGTCTGTAGCCTGAAGCATATGTAACCTGAAGTGTATGTAACCCAAGGTACCACTGTATTATCTCTGGATATGCTGCAGTAATGCATAGGTGTGAGTGTTTCAAGCCTTATTTGGTACCTCAAACTGATAAGATCCCTGCCTCCTCCAGTTGACAGTCCCAACATAAATGAACTGTAGCAGTGATTCCAGTTTAACATCTGAGATACTGATGCGAGCCTTCAAAAAGCATACCAAGTTGGAAGAGGGGACGAGCATCCCTCTTCTAGCTTCCTCTTTCAGCTCTTTTCAAGTGGAGTGGAATAACCACCATCATCACCTTGTGATGAAGAGAGCAGTAAGCAAGGGAGACCATCAGGTTTCACAAGCACCAGAGGGAAGTCCTCAAGGAATGTCTTCTGCACTCATGACTACTATGTTTTAGCCCAAACCTTAAACAATGAATAATAAATCTAAAGTTCTAAAGCCAAGCCAGACCAAACCCCTGTGCCCTATTGTGTGCCATTCACCCATAATTGAAAAGATTAGCTTCAGACAGGCAGAGAAAAAGTTTCATTTTAGTCCGTCTTCCCCCTGCCCAGACACCCCCCCCCAAACTAGGCTGGGACAAGAGTTAACAAATCAGGCACTCAGAATAAGAACCAAAGAATTTAAAAACCAGGGAGTTGTCTGTGTGAAAAGCAAATCCCAGTAATGATTAGCAATTGTGCTTTTGGCAAAGAGGCTGGATAGGGTTTTTTTGGTTTTGGTTTTTTTTGCTAAGCTATCCTTAATACTGCTGACAGTTTTTGTAATGCTTCTTAGAGGGAAGGCAGAAGAAATTGCCTGGCATAGCTGACATCCTGAGAAAGGAATTAATCTCTCTCCGCACAAAGGCAAAAGTTGACCATATATAGTCTTTTTTTATAATACTTATTTTTCATGGGTTTTTCCTTTTACCCCAACATTTCCATTCTTGTTTTAGTGATGGGTGGTAGATCTTCACCTTTGTTATGAACTGTCCTTGCATGTCCCAAGATACATTGGAGACCTCGAAGCAAGCATGAGGGATCTGTGGCTCTCCATGTGATGGTCTTGAACTATCATCATCTCAGACTAGTAGTCCAGTGACATCTGCAGGGTCACTATATTTGGGCTCAGAGAGGCTGTGGGAAATTGCCTTGGAGCAACCAATTCACAACTCTCAAAATGTGCCACGTTGTACTCTAAACCCAGAATAAAGCAAATTGGCTTCTGTCTTGCACCTTGCTTTTTCACAAGCTCTGCAGGTGTGCCCCTAAAAATACCACAGCCACAAATTATTCCCCTGAGGTTCTAATCTCAACACAGAAGAAGTACAGTATGGTGTGGGCAGATCTAGAGATCGATAACATTCTTAGGGCCAGCCCAATTACCGTGCAAATTCTGGGATTTTTGCATAAGGGGAAAACATTGTAAGGTCTTTGATACGGTTTAAGTACATGTCTGTCTCCTGAGTTATAGACTGGTGACTGGGAGCAGCTGCCGAGACCACATAACACCAGTCTTGAAAGACCTACATTGGCTCCCAGTATGTTTCCTAGCCCAATTCAAAGTGTTGGTGCTGACCTTTAAAGCCCTAAATGGCCTTGGCCCAGTATACCTGAAGGAGCATCTCCACCCCCATCACTCAACCCGGACACTGAGGTCCAGCGCCGAGGGCCTTCTGGCAGATCCCTCACAGCGAAAAGCAAAGTTACAGGGAACCAGGCAGAGGGCCTTCTCGGTAGTAGCGCCCGCCCTGGGGAACACCCTCCCATCAGATGTCAAAGAAATAAACAACTATCGCACGTTTAGAAGACATCTGAAGGCAGCCCTATTTAGTGAAGTTTTTAATGATTGATGTTTTAATGTGTTTTTAATCTTTTGTCGGAAGCCACCCCGAGTGGCTGGGGAAACACAGCCAGATGGGCGGGGTATAAATACTGTTATCATTATTATTATTGAAGGTAAAGGTACCCCTGACCATTAGGTCCCAGTCACGGACGACTCTGAGGTTGCACGCTCATCTCGCTCTATAGGCTGAGGGAGCCGGTGTACAGCTTCCGGGTCATGTGACCAGCATGACTAAGCTGCTTCTGGCGAACCAGAGCAGCGCACGGAAACACTGTTTACTTTCCCGCCGAACCTTTTTATCTACTTGCACTTTGACGTGCTTTTGAACTACTAGGTGGGCAGGAGCAGGGACCCAGCAATGGGAGCTCACCCCGTTGTGGGCATTCAAACCGCGACCTCTTGATCGACAAGCCCTAGGCTCTGTGGTTTAGACCCGCGTCCCATTATAATAATTATTATTAATTGATTGTAATTTAGCAAATAGCAGGGTTTGGGGAGCCGGGGTTGGATTGATACCATGGCATGCAGCAAGGGGGGAATTTAAGTCTTCTCATGGCCCTGATTCAGATTGGTCCATGTCTGCTGTTTTTTGCCCTGGGAAGAAACCTGTTCTTGGCACTAAGACTCATTACTCCTGCAATTACATTAAAGGCCACCAGATCCAAGCTTTGCTGAGCACAATAAAACTCAGGGAAACTTCTGGCGGAAAGGCTGAGAAATCTGTCACAGCTTGTTAAGAAGCTGCTTATCAGTGCCAGGCCTAATTAGGGTAACTACAGATCAAGCAATTAAGCTGCGGCGTTCCTCCCACCCACAAGGCATGTACTTGCATAGAGCAGGTGCCACGTAGGTGTCTGCAGGTACCATCGTTCTTCCTCCCAAAGGAGCACAGGGCGCCAAACAACAGAAGGATAAAGAAATAACAGTATAGAATCATAGAGCTGGAAGGGACCCCGACGGTCATCTAGTCCAACCCCCAGCAGTGCAGGAATGTGCAGCTGCCCCATACAGGGATTGAACCTGAAACCTTGGCGTTATCAGCACCATGCACTAACCAGCTGAGCCGTCCAGTTAAAAACCATCCCCTGTACAGATGCAGATTAGGAAATGGCTCCACCAGAATTCTTCTTGGAAGAGGAGTGTCATCAGTAGGTTCCAAAAAGACAACAGAGACTGTCTGATATTCAAGGGCGGGGATTTCCAAAGGGTAGGGGCCACGCCACTAAAGTCCCCGTTCCTCTATCGTTCAGAATGGAACTCTTGATCAGGCGGCACCTGCAAATCACGACAACCCAAAATATGTGGCTGCTTTGTTTATTTATTTATTTTGTGCAAGTTGGGTGCACAAAAGAGCAAGATCCAGCAACATCAACCACCCCATAATAAATAACAATGATGCTTGAATTTTTGGAGGTTACATAATAATGTAGTCGTTCCCTGAGTCCCTGGAAGAGGCGCCCATTAGTAAGCCGGCCTCTCAAGCCAATTTTATTTCAGAGCCTAAAAATAGGGAAGGGAAGCAAGGAATTCTGGTGGATGGCGGAACACTCTGACCGCTGCGACCCAAAATAAAGGCCAGCGGAAAGTTCCTAATCCACGTTGCGCTCCCTGTCCCTGTTGCGGGTCTTGTTACATCTCCGAATACACTGAAAGGGGAGGAAAAACATAGGCTCAAGATTTTTAATATCGGGGCACAGCAGGCGGTAAAGAGCGTCTGCCTATTGCCTACTGCTGCCCCAGCTGGGTCTCTTATCTTTGGCCGGTCGGACTGTGCTATAGGTATTGTTCTGGCCGTAATCCCTTCTGCACAGTGTTTGTGTTTTGAGGAAAATCAAATTCAGTCTTGCAGGCTTTTGCTCTTGTGCCGCCTCAGCAGAAAGGAAGATAATGGGTGTGTTGGCGCAGGAAGGCTATAAAAGGAGGCGTGACCAGAGGCTCCAGAGAAAGGTGTAACTCTTTGCTTCCCCCCCCCCCTTGGGACCATTCAATCCTCTTTCTGCCTAAGGAAGGGTCCAGGAAGGATAGAAGAAGGTTTGAAGCAGGGATGGGAGTTATAAAGTGCCTGGCAGTCTCAATTTGAAAGTGTGCGGAAAGCTTACATAGAATGATATTGTTGAAAGTAATCAACATTATAAGCAGGCTTGGAATCTTACTGTGAACACACCATCTGGGTTGTTATATTGCAGAATTTGCCATGGGAAATCTCAGTTCATCCTCGTCAATGAGATTTCCCATGAAGATGATTCTGGCAAGTTTTACTGCATACCAATTGAGGCATCAACTGTGCACCTGATTTGTACCCCTCAAGTCTTTCAAGCATGCCAGGCACTTCTGTCTTCCACTGCCTCCCGCAGTTTGGCCAAACTCATGCTGGTAGCTTCGAGAACACTAGCCAACCATCTCGTCCTCTGTCGTCCCCTTCTCCTTGTGCCCTCCATCTTTCCCAACATCAGCCTTCTTGATGGTCCAGCTTTCACTTCCATACACCACTACTGGGAAAACCATAGCTTTTACTATACGGACCTTTGTTGGCAAGGTGATGTCTCTACTTTTTAAGATGCTGTCTAGGTTTGTCATTGCTTTTCTCCCAAGAAGCAGGCGTCTTTTAATTTCGTGGCTGCTGTCACCATCTGCAGTGATCGTGGAGCCCAAGAAAGTAAAATCTCTGACTGCCTCCATTTCTTCCCCTTCTATTTGCCAGAATTGTCTTTGTCCATGGAGTTTTCTTGGCAGGGATACTGGAGTGGCTTGCCGGTTCCTCCTCCAGGTGGATCATGTTTGGTCAAAACTCTCCACTATGACCTGTCTATCTTGGGTGCCCTGCTCGGCATAGTTCATAGCTTCTCTGAGTTATTCAAGCCCCTTCGCCACGGCAAGGCAGTGATCCATGAAGGGGAGGTACTGGGCAGGCTGTAGCAAATGAGACCCACCTAAAAGTGGTCCTTTATGGGATATCTTTAGAAGAAGAAAAGGCTAAGGAGTAAACCCTACACAAATCCAGAGTGGCATCCCTAAGATGGTTGGATAGTGCCTTGTAGGCCTCCTTCCAGCAACTCCTGCAGCCAAGCTGGTGGCAAACACATTGCTTTCCTTTGGACCACATCAGCAAGGCTGAGAGCTGGGTCTTGTCGTCTGGGCGGCCCAGGACCTCCATGCTTGCCGCCCAAGCTTGCGCCTCCTCAGGGAGGTCACTTTGGTGCTGCTAATGTAGTGGCTTAACTCCACCCCCAGAGGTGGACTCCATTGTCTCTCGAGACAGATGCCAACAACAAAAGTGGTTGAAGGCCCAGAGTCGAGAAACTCTACTTTAATCCACACATATTATCTCCCACCTCATTCCGAGTAGCGAAGAAACAAACATTCTTCAGCCGAGAATGTGGATTGGAGCAATACTTCCTATTTGTGTCTCTTTAAGATGCAGGTTTTAATATTTCATACACCAGTCACACTCTTCTGATTTGAGTGCCAGAGACATGCCATGTCTTCATTGCTGGCTGCCGAGAAAACATTGGGTTCCTCCCCCCACAAAAGCATATTGCTCTCATTTTAAAAGTGCAACACGTTCCCCATTTTGCCAGACAGCCCAAAGGTTTGACAACTTACCCAACAGAATCCTGTCTCTTGATTAGCTCCGATCATAAATCCTCCTTTGCTCCTATCACAACCAGCAGCTTTCTAAGCTGGCCTAGTGATGCGTTTAATTCCTCTTTTCAAAGCAGGTAATCTGCGGTTCATAACTGGTTGAAAAGCCAAGAAGAAAAAGACTGCTCTTCATCCAGACGAGAGCAGGACTGTGTGCACTGTGAAGAGAGACTTGGCAAAAGCTACAGCCTCCGCCACCCTTTTGACTGCAATTTGGGGGTGCTCCTGGGTTCAGCGCTGTCGCTTGAGGCTTAGGTGGCCTCGGCGGCCCAAGAGCGCCTTTTTCCAGCTATAGCTGGTTCACCAGGTATGACCCCTTTTGGGCAGAGATGACTTGGCCACCATACTCCGGAAACCTCCAGATTGGATTACTGTAATACGCTGTTTGTGGGACTGCCCTTGATTATGGGTTTAGAAACGTATGTTGCTCCAAAATGCAGCATGCTGGGGCTACATTTAGATCTCGTATAACCCCCATTTTATAACAGCTGCAGTGGTCACCAGTTTGTTGCCAAGGCCAATTAAAGGTGCTCATGTTAAAGCCCTAAACGACTCAGGCCCCAGATATCTGAAAGACTGTCTCTTTCCTTACAGACCCTCTCAGCTGCTGAGATTGGTGGATGGGGCCCTCTTAGAAGTTCCTGTGCCCTCAGAGGTTTTGGGGGGGCAGGGGAAGAGGGCCTTCTCTGTGGTGGCCCCTAAACTGTGGAATTCCCTCCCCACAGACGTGTCTCTTGCATTGTACGTTGTTTTAAATTGCTTTTAGTATTGTGTTTTAATGCTGTCACCCACCCTTAGGGTGAAGGGTGGGTAATTCCATGGGTGCCCAGATCCCAAAAGGGTTGGAGCCTGTCTGATACTCACCAGAACAGAATTCTTTATCACTGGGGCTACTAAACTAAAAGGCCTCAGTGGCATTCTAAGAAGGGCCTTCCCGAATGACTGCAGTGTCCAAACTGGTATATAGGGGGTAACACGATCTCTCTCACACACTTTAAGTGGTGGTGAAGCTCCCTCACATTCATTTCTTCTGGAGAAGGGAGAGTTGGACCGGACAGGCCTGGGATAAAAACTGCTGGAGAGCAGATACTGTCATGGACTGCCTGGTTGTAGAGGAGTGGTGGGAGGCACCAGCTGGAGCACCCCCCAAGGGAAAAAGCCTCAGAGTCCGGGGATTGTTGGTGGGACAACAATGAGTGGTCAGAGGGAGAATAGGGAGCAGACTGGGAGCCGGAGGTGTCAGAAGATGAAGAGGAAACAGGGTTTAGTGAGCAGGAAGATTCTGCAGCAGAGAGCAGACCAGAATCAGTGGCAGAAGGAGAGGCTGGGGAGGAGGGGGATCAAGAGGCAGAGATGAAACAAGCTGTTGAAGAAGCCAAGGAGCCTCCACCGTCTGCTAAGACCAACTCCCCTACCCCATGATCTTCCAGAACCAGAAGAAGTATGAAGAGGGTGGAACAATGACAAACAAGGTGCTGGAGTCTCAGATTGCTTGGGATAGACCTGGGGGAGAGGAACTAGGCCTGGCCTCCTGAACAGTTTTGTTTCTTTGAATAAAGAGTTAACTTCACTGTGAATTATTTCTGACCTACTTCTGAGGCACGGCTCTGTCAGATAATGGTCAGCTGAGCAGTTTTGTACACTCATGATCTCTGTAGCACCTCCCCGCCCCTCCCCCACTCTCCAATCTGGGCATGGCGGCTGACACCCATCTTTCTAAGCCAGGTAGCCAGAAGAGCACCAACATTTTAGCTCTGACCCTGGTGCCGACATGGATGATCTTCAGGCCTGCTGCAGATCTGCCAGTTTCACCATTCAGTCTCTGATCTCTCTGTTTAACAGCTAACGCCCACCAGCCATCAGGTTGAGGATCATTATCATGCTCTTGCTTATTTTGCAGTTTAGGGAGTGGAAAATAAACGGGGGGGGGGGGATTCAGCTCGTGGTGTTGCTCTTAGCACCACTGGTGTTATCTGAACTCTTAGAATAACAGAGGAGCCCAAGCTGGTTGCAGAAGCAAATCCTTTGCTTTATTATGATTGAAATCCTTCTCTTCTCTCTCCTCCTCTCCCCTGTACACTTCCTCCTGACTCATGCCATCATTTTTGTGCTTTCAGATTTGGGCCGCAAGGCTTCAGGGCGGGGGGTTGTTGCCTTGTCAATAAAGCACCTTCCTTTCTACAACCTCTGAGCTGGCTTGACATGAACTCCTCTTGTTATCAAGAGAACATACGTAGGAAGAGCACTGAGGTGGCAGCAGGGGGGATAATTTTCTATGTTTTTAAGTTAAGCCAGCCTTCTGTGAGGGCAGCTGAAAAGCTCTGGGTCAAAATAGTTCTGTTTGGGATTAGAACAGCACTTGGGTCAGTGTGCAACTTGAATCAACACCCTATGGAACAATCATAACACCAGTGTAGCACAATAGCATTACAAAAATTGCTCAGGCTTCTAATAATAAATAAATAGCCCCAGGAACTTAACAAAACATATGCAATGAACATTCTATTCTGTTGTCTGAAATTACATGACAGCATTTAAATAGTGCTTGAGTAGCAATGTTTGAAGTATTCAGTGTGCATTGTCTCAATAATCCTTCTCTCTCTTGTAATACTAGAGGTTGGGATCGCCCAGCGAAATTGATTGGAAAAACAAAATGAAGTTCTTCATGCAGCACATAATAACTTTTGGAACCTATTGCCACAGAAGGTCAGCGGTTTGAATCCCTGTGAAGGGGTGAGGTCCCGTTGTTTGGTCCCTGCTCTTGCCGACCTAGCAGTTCGAAAGCATGTCAAAGTGCAAGTAGATAAATAGGTACCACTCCAGTGGTTAGGTAAACGGCGTTTCTGTGTGCTGCCCTGGTTCGCCAGAAGCGGCTTAGTCATGCTGGCCACATGACCCAGAAGCTGTCTGCGGACAAACGCCGGCTCCCTTGGCCTGTAAAGCAAGATGAGCGCCACAACCCCAGAGTCGTCCGCGACTGGACCTAACCGTCAGGGGTACCTTTATCTTTACCTAGCCACGACAGCTTAATTGGAAGTCCAGATTCAGAGGGAATATTCCTCTAAACACCAGCTGCTTGGGCTGGAGGAAGATTTACAAGGCAGAACTGTTGCCTTCATCTTCTGTTTGTTGTCTTCCCAGAGGCAATTGACTCTCCGCCTTTGGAAACTGTGCACTGGGCTAGACGGGTCTTTAGTCCGGCCCAACAGGGCCTTTTCCATGTCTGCACATAAGCATACTTAGATTTACAGCCTTAATGTAATTATTTCCCCAATGTTCTAGTTTCCACACTCTCGGAACTTTTTACATAGGAAGGTGAAAACCAAACAGTCTATTTGCATTCTGAAATAATAATTCTGAATTCACCTCATTCGGCATAACATGTGGAATGGCTTTTTCAGTACCACCGAAGGTGTGCTTGCATTACCGCCTTAGAATGCAGTGAGATGCGTTTCACAGTTTTTTCTCCCCTAGCTGTTCACATCAGCGTGGCATCAGTCAGATTCTGTTGGGCAAGATGGCTTTATCCGATTGCAAGGTATTTATACCGTGGCTGCTTCCAAGCCTCTCTCATGGTTTACTTCTCCAGGCTTACTCAGTAGCAAACCCCACTGGGTTTCTTAGTGCACAAGATTGCAGGCAGTCTAGGTTGACCTTTGGCATATGATTTGAGTTAAATCTGTTGAGGGTTTGGACTGCATGGTCTCTCAGATGCTTCTTAGCTATCGCAGTTTTGTGATGCTTTCAGATCAGCTCATAAGAAAGAAAGAAAATGCTTGAAATAGAGATGGATATTTTCTTCCCAGGCTTTGAAGGATGGTTTGGGCCTTTGCTGCCCTTGAAAACTAAATCCAGAGTCAGGGCAAATGTGCAACTCTGTCTGCCAAAATAAAATAAAATAAAATGTGCACCTCTTGCCAAAACCACTTAGACCGACCTTTGAGCAACCTCTCCTAGGTTCACACACTGCAGTAACAGTGGGGTGGAAAATCGGAATGACCAAATACCCACACCAACACCTTTATAATCCTGTTAGAAGGAACAGCCCTCTTATTCCCAAGCTTTGGCTGACCCTAGCCTGTTCGTTCTCATGGCCCTAGTAGTCTGCTTGTTTCAAACATTTCGGCCAGGGGTGTAGCCCTGGGCACATATTTTTGAGGGGGCATGATGCAGGCACCCCTACGCAGGCCCCTCCAGCGTGCCCGGGCCCAGAATTCCTCTCTCAGCACCAGAGGCAGCAGTGTGCCCCTTCTTGGCTCTGGTGTGGGGCAGAGTCAGCGGTGAAGGCCAGGGTGCTGTGATGGACTCATTCACCCTCCACCCCTTCCCCCCCCCAGTGCCTGTGCACACTTGCCCAGGTGCCGTGAGCTCACGCAGTGCCGCTGCTTTCAACCATTTGCGTTAGGAAGTGTACACTTTCTCTGTTCTGACAAATATTCTGCAGTTTTGAAAGGTTCAGCCTGCCATGTTGATTCAAAATATTGTCCAGTTGTATCCAAACATAAAGTCTGCTCCTTGATCTCAGGAACAATCATGCAAAAATTGGTTATGATCTTTTAAGAGGGGTCCAGATGCACAGCAAACAGCAAACTTTCATATACATACACATACACATATACATATATGTGTGTGTGTGAGAGAGAGAGAGAGAGGGAGAGAAAGTTTGCTGCTTGGATATGTATATTCTTTGGCGATCACTCGTAGCCGAGTAAGATTGTCTTCCATAAACATGGTTTTAACAAATGAGTCCGTAAGTGACTGTGGAGGCCAATTCTGGATCCACACGTCCTTCCACAGTGGGGACATTGGTTCCCGGGTGGGAGCTGATCACGGTGTGGATTTGCCAAGCGTGCCTTCCTCTTAGCATGTTTCTCCCTTGTGTCCTCTATCCACACAACAGTGTCTGGATGTCTATTACATACTTATCTACATAGGTGACGTACCCTTTTAATATGTAAGCAAAACCGGTATTTAAATATCTGGCGCCTTCAGTCTTCCCTCACTCAAATACCACATACGTTTTGTTGTTGTTTGTTCATCCAGGACATAGCCCAGCTACAAATAAGCATTTTTAAGTTGAACTGACTTCAGTGGGGAATACGCAGACTGGAATTACATGTCTGAGCCACTGGGCAGCAACGACCAAAAGCTCTGCACCACCTTCACCTGTCTGTTAAATTTAGTAAGGCAAACACAGGATGTGAGGTCGCCATATTGCAAGTTTCCTCCACCTCCCATATAGCAGGCAATGAAGTGGAGCTTGGGGAGACAAAGGTGTCTGTTGATGTGCCTTAACTATTACATACCCATCAACTGCACCACCCTGATCTCGGGTTGTACTTTCTTCAGGCATGGTGCCCCAAAATACGCATGTTGGGGTGTCGGCCAAGATTGCTGCTCTGGAAAAAAGCTTACAGTGGGGTCCAACAAATTTGTCTTTCCATCTCAGTGCTTCCCTCCCCAAATTTGTACTGTAACGTTGGCCTGTCTAACAGACTTATTGAAAGAATTCCTGAAGAAAATCATGCGGCACACTTTGAATACTACTCAAAACATATATGGAGACATTAGGATGTCTTTGTAAACTGCACAGCTCCTTAATGATGTAACTAATATGCAATTTTTATATATATAAAAAACAGCACTTGAAAGCACCCTTAATATAGAGTAATTGTGGAAGGAGTTTTATATTTTACCTCTGCATTACAAGGTCGCTTTTAAAAGCCTGAACGTTGTGAGGAGTGTGTCACATTATGGGAACCTTGATATTTAAGCCATTTGTCCTTAAACCTCCATTTAAAAAGATTGGACTGTGCCGTTGCAAATACATCGAGTGCGGTTTTGCACGTGCATGTGGAGACTCGGTCCAGGGTGCTTCAGCCGTTCAAGTTTCCAAGAAGCGACTTAACTTGCCTGTCACGAAACTGACAGCACCTCATTCTCCGTGAGCTGGCTTGTTGCTTCTGTCCTGGAGGGGGCTGAACACGGCTGAGGTTATCAGCAGGCAGCCCTACTAAAGAGACCTAGGCGACATGAATCAAAATAGTTGAGTGATGTCATAATGGGAATGTGCTCTGGCCAATTGGTGCCAGGAATTGTCTGCTCTGGGGTGGTTTCCTTTTACAGTCTTTTTTAAAGAGACATCACGCCAAACTGCACATGGCAATTACCTCCCAGGGACTTCGTGTCTACTTAGCATGTTCGGTGTTTTATTTAAAAAGAGGCAAACGGCTTATCATCCAGCCACAACCCCTCTCTGCCGAAGCCGATCTGCTGGGGGAAATCCCAGCCTCCGAGCTTCTTTTCTCCTTTTTTCCTCCTTAAGGAGAGAAGTGCCGCTGTTGCAAGCTGGACTGGGGTGTTCAGCTGCTCCTGATATCAACAGATGTTGGCAGTGCACAGCTATTTACTGTGCATTGGGAAGATATAATTCTCCAGCTCCTCTGACTGCAGCTTCCCATTGAAAGTTGCGGAAAGTTCGCGGGCTCAAGCAGAAGGTTTTAAACTTGTTTTGATTAGCACACCTGCTGCTTCATTGGGTTTATCAACCCCCCCCTTTTCTCTGGATTTATTTTATTTTTTGCTTGCTTGCTTGCTTCTCGGACTCTTGGTTGACAAGTTCAGTTGACGCGTTCTCCCTGCTTCGCTCCACCTGTGGGACGCATTTGCTTCTGGAGAGACGGGTATGACTGACGGCTGGTGGTGTCTGTGCCTGTTGTAGCCCATGAAGCGATTTGGCAGCCTGAGAGGAAGCAAGAAGCGAAAGGATCAAGGCAGGAGCTCCGAAAGGCGCAAATCTGAACCCCATGGCCTTCTAGGTAGGCAAATGCTGTCTCTTGCACCTTAAAAACCTTGGATGAACCCCACGAGTTGGCAGCAGCCAGGAGCTGTGGAGAGAGCAGCTTAATTCCATATTGATTCAGCGGTTTGAGTTTTTGGGGGGCGGCTGTTTAAATGCAGGTGCCTGGAAGAGATTTAAGCTGCTTTCTACATGCCAATAAGAGCAGTTCCTCTCTCAAAAGCAAACTAGCTTAGCCTCTCTCATCTACTCCCCACCCCCAAATTTTGCTTTGTGGAATTTCAGATAAGAATGTTGAAAGGTGAATTTTCTACCTTGTTGATAATTCTAAACTTTGGTTTGGAATTATTCGCAGGCAAAATACCAGGAGATTTCACAAGTGTCCTTTTCAGTTCTTGGAAAGCCAAGGCACATTATGAGGCACTCATCCTTCTCTGTACACCAGTGCTATAGGAGAAGTTCAAGAGCTGTCCAATGATTGCTTAGTTATTTGTGCTTGACTTATCCCTTCGAAAGCCTCTTCTCGGTTTTCACTCTGTTTTATAGGATGACTTCATTGCAGGTACCCTGATATTATAGACACACAGAACTACACCAGGAACCGCAACAACATGTAGCAGCATAATGATAGGCTTACAAGATAGGTTTGTACTCCTATACTTATTGTCAGTTGCAGTTCTGCTGAAAATGCTGCCTCCTCCTACTCATTATTACTGTTCTGGTTTAACTATTCTACATTGCCTAAAAATTACAATTGCCGTAGAGAGATGAAAATGGCATCTGCAGGCGTGCAATCCCATAGCCACAGCACAAAAGGAAAATTCAATGAGGAGGGAAAAGGAAAGAAAGCACTGGAGCAGCTGCTCCTTTCTGACTGATGGTTGGTGCATTTACTTCCCCTCTCATGGTGATCATTTCTACACCATGGAATTGCCCCCTGCATTTAGGATTCCTTTGTAAAACTAGTGAATTTCTAGATGTATCTTACTGGAGGCATTCTAGTGTGATTCCAGCTTTCCAGCACTAAGGATGCTATACCAATGTGTCTGCTGAGGATATCTTTGATGCTGCAGTAGATACGCCTTGCCTTTCCTCTGATCCAGCCCCTGTTCAAAAAGATTGTCCTTAAGCCGTTTGAAACATTACCCAACTCCACTTCGCCTTCGTTTTGTAGAGCAAGTTCTAAGCAGTCAGGGTAATATTGCTAGCTCCTAATAATCTTTGGCTGCTTCTGTTGCTGCTTCCTGATGCATATCACAGCCCAGCGGCACCTTTTTGTTGTTGTTGTTTAGTCGTTTAGTCGTGTCCGACTCTTCATGACCCCATGGACCAGAGCACGCCAGGCCCTCCTGTCTTCCACTGCCTCCCGCAGTTTGGTCAAACTCATGCTGGTAGCTTCGAGAACACTATCCAACCATCTCGTCCTCTGTCGTCCCCTTCTCCTTGTGCCCTCCATCTTTCCCAACACCAGGGTCTTTTCCAGGGAGTCTTCTCTTCTCATGAGGTGGCCAAAGTACTGGAGCCTCGGCTTCAGGATCTGTCCTTCCACTGAGCACTCAGGGCTGATTTCCTTCAGAATGGAGAGGTTTGATCTTGCAGTCCATGGGACTCTCAAGAGTCTCCTCCAGCACCATCATTCAAAAGCATACACTCTTCAGCGATCAGCCTTCTTTATGGTCCAGCTCTCACTTCCATGCATCACTACTGGGAAAACCATAGCTTTTACTATACGGACCTTCGTAGGCAAGGTGATGTCTCTGCTTTTTAATATGCTGTCTAGGTTTGTCATTGCTTTTCTCCCAAGAAGCAGGCGTCTTTTAATTTTGTGGCTGCTGTCACCATCTGCAGTGATCATGGAGCCCAGGAAAGTTAAATCTCTCACTGCCCTTTTAGCAACCCATTTATTACTGAGGAATTCCATCAAGGATATATCTCTGGTGTGCTCTCTGAATCTGCTGCCTCTGCAGCATCCTAAATGAAGGGTCGCAGGTGCCTTTTGGCGCTAACCTTGGCTACAGGTCACAAGGCTGATGGAGAGGAACTGAAGAGCAGGCTCGTGTCATTGCATTTCCTAGAGAGTAGCTGCTGAGTTCCCAAAGGAAATCCCAGTTCCGTTTTTCAGAAGCAAGGTTCAGCTTCGCACATACACCTGTGAAAAGCTGCTACATAACTGTTTTTGTAATAATACAACTGGGATTTCCTTTGGGAACTCAGCAGCTACTCTCTAGGAAATGCAATGACACGAGCCTGCTCTTCAGTTCCTCTCCATCAGCCTTGTGACCTGTAGCCAAGGTTAGCGCCAAAAGGCACCTGCGACCCTTCATTTAGTTCCTTCATTGGAAGCTTATGGTTTGTTTGTTTTTAATGCCAAGGAAATGAGGAGCAGAATACTATGCCGTTAACTCCTTGCCACCCCACTCGGCTGTTTAACTCGCCTTGGCTCCTTGTCAACTGGTGCTCTCTGTCACTCCTCCATGAAACTGACTGGCAGTAGATCTAGATCCAGAGCAGATGACAGAATCAACTTGATCAAGCCAAGCTTCCAGTAGAATTCACTGCCACTAGAATAGGGCGGTGGCTGCTGGCTTTTAAAAGTGGATTAAACAAAGCTATACAGGATGCTTCTTATCAATGGCTATAAGTGATCTCCATGTTGAGAGTTGGGCCACATACACACCATACATTTAAAGCACATTTGACACACATGTAAAGAGCATGGCTTTCCCCCAAAGAATCTGGGAACTGTAGTTTGTTGTGGGTGCTGGGAATTATAGCTCTGTAAGGCATGAACTAAGTTTCCGATTTTGGCGGCGGGTGGGAGGGTGGAGAACCATGTCTTTTAAATGTTTGGTGTAGATTCTTTTACTGAATACCAGTTGCGGGGAAACAATAGTCTTCTTACAATTCCTATGATGAATTGGATTCACTGTGACCATTTTCAGGCCATGTTTGGCTTCCTACAGGATCCTTACTAAAGAATAGCATTTCACAGGGCACATCGACTCTACAGTTCTATATTGGATTTGTCTTGATTTCTGCACCCACTTACCTGCTAAGAAACTTTCGCCAGATGTCTGCTATGGAACCCTGGGAATATTGCAAAGGATTCTGTGGGCAGGTGAATATCCTAGGAATGTGTTCTTTTGGACCTTTGCCATCATCCCATGAGGACTAAGCTGGACAAGATGTTGAGGGTCCCTACTTGGCTTGCCCACCTCTTTAAATTTCCTTACCACCACCTTGCCCCCCAAAGTTGGACCGAGGCTGTGTTTTTCTGGAGTAAATTACCCCTCCAAAGCGAATTGAATGCAGATAATAGGGAAGATAGCAGCTTGAGGAGCACTGGTTATATCTGGGACATGATCTTTAGGATCCTCCCAAGGTTTGTCTTTATCATAGAATTGTAGAGTTGAAAGGGACCTCAAGGGTCATCTAGTCCAACCCCCTGCAATGCAGGGATCTTTTGCCCAACATGGGGCTCAAACCCACAACCCAAAATTAAGCATCTCATGCTCTGCTGAAGGAGCTGTCCCACAGATTCCCAAAGAGATCAGATCGTAAACCTGCAACGTCATGTCTTATTGGGTGTTGAGTGTTACCCCAGAATGCTGCTTGGTCTCACACTGCAGGGGAAAATAGTACAGTGGTACCTCGGGTTAAGTACTTAATTCATTCCGGAGGTCCGTTCTTAACCTGAAACTGTTCTTAACCTGAAGCACCACTTTAGCTAATGGGGCCTCCTGCTGCTGCCGCGCCGCCGGAGCCCGATTTCTGTTCTCATCCTGAAGCAAAGTTCTTAACCCAAGGTACTATTTCTGGGTTAGTGGAGCCTTTAACCTGAAGCGTATGTAACCTGAAGTACCACTGTACTGACTGGCAGGCTCAAAGGATCTTCTCTACCATTACTGATCGTCTCATGAAAGAATGCCTGGTGAGCTTCAAAGGAACCCTGTGGGTCCCCCAGAAGAAATCCACTGAACTGTCTGCTACTTAACTTTATAAGACAGTGGTGTCCAAACTTTTTTCAAAGCGGGCCAGATTTGATGAAGTGAAGGGCCGTGAAGGCTGACCAAAGGGCCAACCAAAGTTGTTAGCCTTTTTTAAGGATTGAAGTTGTTGAGTTTTTTTATGATTTTACCCCAAAGGCCCACAAAATGGACATGCCTATTATAAGAGTTGCCCCTGGCTCCCCTTCGACTCTCAACATCGCCAGTTGTGTTTAAACAGGTCAGGTCCCTGTTGCTGTTTATAAATGAGATTTCTTCTTCTTCTTCTTCTTCTTCCAAGCAAGATGAGACTAATATCCTTGCCCTTTAAAGGACACCATCTGTTCGGGGATAGGTTGAATGACACATACGAAGAACGCAAGGTTAAAACGAGTTCCCCTCTGACGAACCTGGTGCGGGAGGCGGCTCTCCTCTGAGCCCTGCAGCTGTGAAAACATCTGGCTCAGCACAACAGCAACTGGGGGAAGGCCCACTCCAGCAAAGATCCAGCCTCATCCACGCCCATCTGGAGCCTGTTTTAGTAGTGGTTCTTTGGAAGGCAACCCAGAGCTCGAATGGTCTGGTCAAGCCCAGCTTGCTCCTATGACTGGGCTTGTGCCAAGCTCAACCCAGATTGGCTAATTGCACTCACTGCAGCTCCCGCAGGATCAGTAGTTAACTGCATGGGTCTTCGCAATTGTAGTAGCACCATGCACTCCCACAATTGGGTATCTAGCTAATAATGCCAGCTTCTTACCAGGGTAGAGAAATGTGGGTGGGGTAAACTGATGGAATAAGCGCAGCTTGCGGACCTAACATAGAATAAGAGACCAAGAAGAACATACGTTTAAAGAAGATTGGAAAATGTTTATTGAATATATGGAGGGAAATTGTGTTTATGTAAAAACGTGGGCAGCATTAAGATCAATCCAACAGTGTAAATAAGTTTTGATGGATGTAATAATGGAATACTGAATGGTTTAGTTTATATAAAATATGAAGGTATTTATGTTGTGCAAAATTGAGAGGAAGGGAAGTCATTGATATTTTAAGGTTGTCTAAGTTAATATTCTATGTAAAACAGAAATTGCATTTTAAAAAAATTTAAGAAGAAAGAAATGTGGGTGGATGCAGGAACCTCTTGCTTTTGCACGGCTGGAACATGGCCTTCTGTACAAAACTAAGAGTCACATCTGTTGTTTTGCCTGCTTTCGTCAAGTGGCCCCCAGATGATTGCACATTAGGAAATGTGGCCCTTGGAATAGGGATTATAATCCTATCCTGGATTAGCAGGGTCAAACAGAACTATGATGCATAATGATAAAATATACAGTGGTACCTCGGGTTAAGAACTTAATTAGTTCTGGAGGTCCGTTCTTAACCTGAAACTGTTCTTAACCTGAAGCACCACTTTAGCTAATGGGGCCTCCTGCTGCCGCCGCGCCGCCAGAGCACGATTTCTGTTCTCATCCTGAAGCAAAGTTCTTAACCCGAGGTACTATTTCTGGGTTAGCGGAGTCTGTAACCTGAAGCATCTGTAACCCGAGGTACCACTGTATAGGAAAATTCAGGTTGCAGTCAACTTGCAGTTTCTTCTTTCATTGCACAGCATTTAGGTTTGTTTTTGTCCTTTGAACCGAGTCTGCACAACTATTCCTTAATCTTTGAAGTCAGAATCTGTTACTGGGTGAAGAAACCAGAGTGTTCAGCTTTTATTTGTAGGGAGGGGAACAAGTTTCTAGTTCACTTGGCTGCAAAGAGAGGCAGTGTGTGGTGTACTGGTTAGAGGGCCAGACTAAGGTTAGGGAAACCAGGTTCCAGGTCACCACTCAGCCATGAATCTCCATGGACAACCTTAGGCCGGTGGATCTCTCTCGGTCTTACATAGTTCACAGGGTTCTTGTGAGGATAAAATGGGTGAAATGAAGGAACAGAAGTGTAGATGTGTAATAATAATCGAGTTAAAAATATATATGTTAAAAAATTGTCCAGTAGCACTTTAGAGACCAACTAAGCAGGGGTGGTGCTGTGGGTTAAACCACAGAGCCTAGGACTTGCCGATCGGAAGGTCGGCGGTTCGAATCCCCGCGACGGGGTGAGCTCCCGTTGCTCAGTCCCTGCTCCTGCCAACCTAGCAGTTCAAAAGCACGTCAAAGTGCAAGTAGATAAATAGGTACCGCTCCGGTGGGAAGGTAAACGGCGTTTCCGTGCGCTGCTCTGGTTCGCCAGAAGCGGCTTAGTCATGCGGTCACGACTGGACCTAATGGTCAGGGGTCCCTTTACCTTTACCTAAGTTTGTTCTGGGTATAAGCTTTCGTGTGCATGCACACTTCAGATAACTGAGTGTACATTTTGAGCATCAACAGTGTCTAGAGAAATCTTTGAAGCTAGTGGGGGAGCTCTGTAGGATTAAGAAATGAGTCTTCTGGGCACTCCATAGCTCCTTGCCCTCCCTCCAACTAGAGAAAAGGTGCCAATTAAACTGGGGAAACAGCTTGCAGAATCCAGCTTTCTGTAGTATATATTTTGGTTTACCTTGTGTGCAGCTGTCCGGCTTCAGCTGTATCCTGCTTTTCCGGCCCTTTGCCTGTGCTACTTTCCCCTGAAAGGCTTATCTGTGTGTACTTGGGGCATTCTCAGCCTGCACATTATTTTGCAGAAATCCCAACTTACCCCAGGGATGGGGTTGTGCCCGAGGAGCCTGGCTCTCCATCAGCAGTGCCCAGAATTGTGGTGGTGGTGGGGGGAACCACTACAGCCTCCATGCTGAGACACAAACACAGTTGCATTCAAAGATTTGCTCGTCCGTGCATTCGGGGCTCAGCGGTACAACTCGCAGCAACGCCTGCGGAGCTCTTTCATTTATTAGCCGTCCCCTCGCTCAGCCTGCTGAGTTGACGGCAATTTCAGGAAATGTGTGCTAGTGGCCGATCAGTGCCAATTAATCTTGCATTGCACACAACACTGGGGCCTGGATGCTGGGAGGCTTCTCAGCAGCTGGTTACAGTTTGAAAGGAGAAGGTGTGATGGATTGCCGTGTGGTGTGCGAAACCTCCTTTTCCCCCGGGGTTTGCTTCTAGGGATATCGCATATTTCCCTCCCTCCCTGGACGCCGTTACTGCACTTCTCTGAAGGTGCTTTGAATGTCAGGAGTATTTCTAGAACTGCAAAATGCCTGCCTAATCTTCAGGCCCTAATTTAGGACTTTTATCAGTCAAAGAGGACCCTGGGGGTGAACCTCGATTCCTACTAAAATTACTTGCCAAAAGGCTTTTGGGTCCATTGCTGAGTGAAAAGCCAGATATGGCCCTCAAGTCCCCTTTATATGGCCCCTGGGACTCTCCTTGCACCACACTCCTCCTTGGCCCTTCTCCACACTCTCCTCCAGTTCTTTTGCCTGGCTGGAATGTGTCCTTGGATAGTAGTAACATCTCTTACTTCCTTGAATGGAGAAGGGTCCTTGTAGAAAGCTTTGCAAGAAAGAATGGCGAGTGATGATTGACTTTCAGCCCTGCCAGGTTAGGAACAGCTTTGGATGACCTAGTTATGGGGAGACAGGCTGAGCTATTAAAACCACTCATCATATTAGAGTAAGCAGATGCAAAGGGGTTTCTGTCGCCTTGTGTAGAAGAGGGAGTTTGGGCAGGTGGATGACAGGGCACCAAAATTCCTGCCGCCATACATCTATGGAAAATACAGAAACTCTGTTGTCATTTGCAGCCAGTCATCCTGCATGTGTTCCGTCTTTAAAATAAAGCATTGTCATTGCACAACAAAGTTAACTCAAAACGTTGCACCAAATCATGCCATCTTGGGCATTAATTTAGTGGGAAGGTGGGCTGTAAGTATTATAGAGGAAGAATAAAGGAAAACCCTGAAAGCTGTGACCTGAATAATTATGCAAGTTTTTGTGGATTCTGCATCCCTTTTCCGCTTCGGTTTGCCTTGGAAAGGGCAAGAGGTTTGTTGAGACTTAAGAGAAAAAGGTCATGATTTGTAAGCATAATGATTCCTAGGGAGTCCCTTGGATACTATGCTCTGGGGTGTGGATCCATAATGTCCACAGATAGCCCTAGGGACCAGAGATCACATTTACAGGCCCATTTGATGGTTGTGGATCAAAGCTCTGTACAGTGAAAGACCAAAGGATGCTTCATTGCATTTCAAATTAGATTTGAAATTAGTACATTTAAAAGATGCACAGTTCTATTTCTACACACACACACACACACACACACACACACAGAGAGAGAGAGAGAGAGAGAGAGAGAGGTACCTCGGGTTAAGTACTTAATTCATTCTGGAGGTCTGTTCTTAACCTGAAACTGTTCTTAACCTGAAGCACCACTTTACCTAATGGGGCCTCCTGCTGCTGCCGCACCACCGGAGCATGATTTCTTTTCTCATCCTGAAGCAAAGTTCTTAACCCAAGGTACTATTTCTGGGTTAGCGGAGTCTGTAACCTGAAGCGTATGTAACCTGAAGCGTATGTAACCCAAGGTACCACTGTGTGTGTGTGTATACACACACACACACACACACACACACACATATATATATATATATATAGTCCAAGGATGACTGACAGCGGGGTGGAACTGCTGGAACTCCAGATGTTAAAAAGATGCATTTCAGATTAACTAACCTTCCTTTGGGAGCATGTTTCATTTAGCAACTCCCATCAGGTTCATAAACCACCATAGGACTTCCTATGGTGGTTTATCCACATGGTGGAATTTCCAGCTGGAGTTTGTTCCTCTTTTTCCTGTTGCAGTCCAACAGAACCCATGTATATTCTGCATTGGGGGCCCTGGAAGGGGACCACAGCTTTGTGGTAGAGCCCAGGCACAGCTCCTGGCATCTCCTGTTGATAAAAAGGGCCTCCAATAGGCAATGGCGTGAAGGATTCTCTGCTGGGGACCTTGGAAGAGCCATTGCCTGTCAATATGCATAATATCAGGGTAGAGCAATGATGGAGAACCTGTGGCCCTCCAGATGTAGCTGGACTACAACTCCCATCATCCTTGACCGTTGGCCATGCTGGCTGTGCAGTCCAACAGTATCTGGAGCTGCCACAAGTTCCCCATCCCTGGGCTAGAAGGGCAAATAATCTTGCCTGTGTTCCTGGATATATTGGGATAGTTGGCGATTTGATTTCTATTCTGCTTTGCTTCCATTCAACTCAGGGTGGTGTATGTACATTCCCTGCCTGTCTCCCATCTGACCTGCGTGGCTTTGGTGAGGCTGTTGCATTGCACATCCGATGCCCATGATGATGGAGAACGTTGCATTTTTGAACTTGTAAAATGTTTACTTTCCTCTCCACTTTTTTTAGAAAAATTATGTTCATTTCAGGCCAGTTTCTGCTGGTGGCTTCAGTTTTCCCGCAAACAGTGGGTTGATTGATTGATTATTTATTTGATTTTTTTTATACCGCCTTTCATCATACAATCTCAGGGTGGTTAACAGAATGGATGAGGAGGTAAATGTGTGCTCTCCCCACACCATTTAACGGGGGGAGGCTCATACGACTGTAGGTTCTTCTATGCCTAAAAATAAAAATGAAACAATATTCCCTGCACTGGGAAATCTAGTGTGTCAGAAGTTGGGTTACGAGCAAAGCTTATCGAAACAGCCTTGAGGTTTCGGGTTTTTAAAAAAATTGAAAACACCAGTCAAGCACTTTATGAAATAAATAACTTCTCCTGCATAGTATGTGCAAGGAATTTTAGACAATTTTAAAAAAATTCATACCCCTCCCCCCGCTCCTCGCATGAGCAATCGGAAATAATTACAGGGCAGGCAGAAGGCATCTCCTCATATGTGAGAACTAGCTGTATGCCTTGGCAGAGTACAAACCCGACTCCCAACTGAGCAAAATTTAGATGTCCTCAACTCCCTTCCTTTTTTACTGCTCTTGTTCGTCTACTCGACTGAAGTATTGCAGCAGGGGCTGGGTTTGTATCTGCCAGCTGTTGCTATAGCAACGCTTCTCTTGCCCAAGTCTTGCAGCTAAAAATAGATCACCTTGAACCCGGGGAAAGAAATCAGGGGAAATCAAAAGGTGCCAGCGTGATTGACTTCCGCGGTGGCGCTTGCAAAGCAGCTCTGCCTTTGAAATCCAACAAACGAAAGCCTTCCACAATGCGAGGAGGCATGAGCAGCCTATTTAAGCAACAAATCGGAAACGGTAGGGTTGTGTTTGAAGTCCTGCTCCGTGGTGTAAATTACACCCCGCGCCTTACAACCCAGGGTGTGTGCTGCTCTCCCAGGCTGCTGTCACTGAGGGGCACCCCAAAAGAGAAACCACTGGCTGCTGCCCAGAAGCGAGGGGTATGTTGTGTGTGTTTCCCAGCTGGTGCATGGGGCAACATCCATATTGAAACTGAAATACTTTATTGTCACTTGTACAGCTTGTATACAGCGAGATTACACAAGCACCCTCCACACAGCTCTCTTAGTCTTAATTCCCCTCGTTTACTGACGCACACCCACCAAACCCGAAAGTCAGTTGCCCTGTTGTTATCTTTTCATTCAGCAGCCTAACAGCCCATGGATAGAAGCTGTTCTTTACCCTGTTGGTGCGACTAATCAGGCTTCTATATCTTCTGCCTGAGGGCAGGAGATCAAGAAAGTGCCGGCCAGGGTGTGAATCATCCCTGAGAATTTTCCTCACTCTCCTGAGGCAACGTTCTTCCGCTATTTCATCCAGCGGATTCACGGGACAGCCCATAATATCTTGTGCTGTATTCATCACCCTCTGTAGGCACTTCCTATCAGTTGATGTCAAACCAGCGTACCACACCATGATGCAGTATGAAAGGACAATTTCTATTGTGGACCGGTAGAAGGAGATCATCAAATGTGGATTGGCATAGTTCTTATGCAATACTCTGAGCAATACATGTGCAAAAGCCTCTTTTGCGGGGCCTGATCTGGCCTCAATGGTTTGAAACCCATTCACATCCGTGGAATAGCTCTGGCACTGCTTTCCCTTGCTTGATTCTTTGAGACCCCCAGGAGGGGAATTGAGAGGAAGTGGACGAACATGAGAATCTGTGCAGTGCCAGAGTGCAGACTGTCAGGGTATCACATGCATCTGATTCAGAGGGAGACAGAGAGAATTGTGGGAATCTGATACACAGCCGTACCTTGGAAGTCGAATGGAATCCCTTCCAGAAGTCTGTTCGACTTCCAAAATGTTTGGAAACCAAAGCGTTGCTTCTGATTGGCTGCAGGAAGCTCCTGCAGCCAAGCGGAAGCCGTGGAAGCCCTGTCGGACGTTCAGCTTCCAAAAATAGTTCACAAACCGGAACAGTCACTTCCGGGTTTGCGGCATCCGGGAGCCAAAATGTTCGAGAACTAAACTGTTCAGAAACCAAGGTACGACTGTGTACATGAGACTGGGGCAAGGAGCCTGGAGCCCTCTAGACATTTCTGTACTACGACTCTGCTTATCCTTGAACGTTGGTCAAACTGGCTGGGGCTGGTGGGAGTTGTAGCCTAACAAGGAGGGCTGCAGGTTCTCCCCACCAAACTGCTTTAAGATTACCGTCGTTCCTGGATTTGAGAAACTTATTTTTAAGTAGCAAGGTGCTAGCATCTGGTAGGCTTTTCTTTAATGGCTGAAGTGTTTGACCAATGCTTAGGGGAAACTTGGCATCCAGTTGGCCAGTGTGAGAATAGGATGCTGGATTAAATGGGCTTCTGGCCTGATCCAGCAAAGTTCTTATTATGGACAGCCAGGGAAGATTTGGGAGAAATGACTTGTGGCAGGAGAAAAGGAGGTGTCCTTGCGAAGGTTTTCCTTGCACTGGAATGTAAGGCTGGACCAGAGAGACAAGCAGGAGGTTTATATGGGAATGGAGAGCAAAGCCAGGCAGAGGCAAGAACTCAGAGGTGCAAAGAGTCATAAGCTGCAAATTAATAATAATAATAATAATAATAATAATAATAATAATAATACCACCCATCTGACTGGGTTGCTGCAACCACTCTGGGCGGCTTTCAATAAAATATAAAAACATAGCAAAACATCACACATTAAAAACTTCCCTAAACAGGGCTGCTTTCAGGTGTCTTCTAAAAGTCAGATAGCTGTTTATTTCCTTGACATCTGATAGGAGTGGGTTCCACAGGGAGGGTGCCACCACCGAGAAGGCCCTCTACCTGGTCCCCTGTAACTTCACTTCTCACAGTGAGGGAACTGCCAGAAGGCCCGCAGAGCTGGATCTCAGTGTCCGGACTGAGCAATGCGGGTGGAGATGCTCCTTCAGATATACAGGGCCGAGGCCATTTAGGGCTTTAAAGGTCAGCTTCAACACTTTGAATTGGGCTTGGAAACCTACTGGGAGCCGATGTAAATCCTTTAGGACTGGTTTTATATGGTACCTGCGGCCACTCCCAGTCGCCAGTCTAGCTGCCTCCTTCTGAAATAGTTGAGGTTTCCAAGTCACCTTCAAAGGTAGCCCCACGTAGAGTGCATTGCAGTAGTCCAAGCGGGAGATAATCAAGGGAGCCATTTTTCTTCAACAAAGACTTCTTTGAGGACTGTGCAAAGCTTTCTAATAGGTTTCTGTACATGTCAGCAGCACATCCAGAATAAGAAACTGCTGTGTGGCAGTGTGTGAACTGGAATTAGCGATGAGATAATCTCGCTGAACTGTCAGAGATAATGTAAAGGCCTCGTTGCATTCCCTCGCATTCCTTCAGGCAAGAAGAGGCTCCCTGTGTGTGTGTGTGTGTAGGAGCACGAATTAAGGTCCTAGGGTGGTGTGGTTATAATTCTTTAGGGTGATACTATGGGTTCCTAATAGCCAAGTCCTTTAGGAATGGAGGATCAGTGGTGCTTAACAGAGATGATACTCCTTGCATCATAATGGCATAATAGAGCAGGGCCCCTCCAGACTGGTGTTTTGTCGTGGTTATGTTCTGCAACATATAATTGACCCAACAGTAGTAATTTAGTGGGGGATTTAAATGGACCGTCAACACATCGTTCTGCTTCATTACCTGTTCTGCGGTGCTTTGCAAGCACCTCTGTCTTGCAGTATAGTGCAACAACAGCAGGGCATTCACCCACAGAAGCACACATCAAACACTGTGGTATAAAAAATTACAAGATTTCAGTAGTACACTATGGGACATGCCCTGATCGGAAACGAAAGCTGCGTGTTCGGCCCCAAAACGGTTGCAGAGGCAAACAGTATGGAAGCCATTACAGTGGTGCCTCGCAAGACGAAATTAATTCGTTCCGCAAGTTTTGTCGTCTAGCGAATTTTTTGTCTTGCGATGCACGGTTTCCCATAGGAAACAAAGTCGCGAAAAGTTTTCGTCTTGCAAAGCAAGACCATAGGGAAATTCATCTTGCGAGGCAAATCGAAAACGGAAAAACCTTTCGTCTAGCGAGTTTTTTGTCTTGCGAGGCATTCGTCTTGTGAGGTACCACTGTAAATGGCATCTATCAAGACTTGGACTTGAACTCGGAGACCTGCTTTTACACTAATACGAATGCTTAGGAGATGGACTTGGAGGAGTCAGGGGTCTAGAAATCAAGCCTTATGAAGAACAGTTGAAGGAGCTGAGTATGTTTAGCCTGAAAAAGAGGTGGATGAGGGGAGATATGATGACCATCTTCAAATATCTGAAGGGCTGTCCAATGGAGGATAGAGAAAGCTGGTTTTCTCCTGCTCAGGAGGGTAGGACTTGAATCAATAGATTCAAGTTGCAGGAGGGAGAATCCGATTAAACATCAGGAAGAACTTTCCAACAATAAGAGCTGTTCGATAGTGGAATGGACTCCATTGGGAGTTTGTGGACTCTCCTTCCTTGGAAGTTTTTGAGCAGAGGTTGGGTAGCCATCTGTCATGGATGCTTTAGTTGAAATTCCTGCATTGCAGAGGACTAGACAAGATGACCCTCGAGGTCCCTTCCAGCTGTACCATTCTATGAAAACTAAATCGTATTGCCTTATCATTATTCTCCAGCTTTGTTAATAAAAAGACACATTGCTCTGTCTTATTTTCTGCCTCCCAAGAGGACTGTTTGTTCCAGTTGGGGCCTGAGACAGAACCAAATAACTACGTAGTAGTCACTTGAATAACTTTTATTCTTAGAAATGGGAGGCATCCATTTTCGCTGCCTTTGTCCCAATAACCCGGCATGAATCTTAGAAACCCCTCTTTGTCTCACAGAACTACAGTTTGGGAACTGTGAAGAGGGATTGGTTGTTAAACCTCTCTGGGAATTGTAAATCTGTGGTAGGGAAGAGTTGTCTCCTAACACCTCACAGTGCCTTTAACAAACGGCAACTCCCAGAATCCTTTGGGGGGAAGCCATGACTGTGTAAAGTGGTATTATACTGCTTTAAATGTACAGTGTACATGTGGCCTTTTCCAGAGTTGACTAGCTTTTTAGAATTATTATTATTTATTGAATTTATATAATGCTCTATATCCGGAGGCCTCAGGGCGGTTCACAGAAGAAAATCAAAATATAAAACCACAAAATATATAATCAAAACAAAAACAACAACCCAATATCCCCTTGGGTTTCCCTTGGGAAAGATGGACATTGCAATCCAAACCTTCTGGGGGACACCAGGTCTGAAACAGACAATATTAAATGAGATGGACTCAAGTTGTCACTCCACTCCAGATGTATTTTCTTATGCTGGTTGAAGCGGAGACACACCACAGAGGGCCAAACAGAGCACACACTCCGGTGTAATGATAGCTGCTCATGCACTCATTAGCCAAATCTGAGCTGGTTTTATTTATACTGGAGCCCACAAGGAGAATGAATTTCTTCTGTCTCATTCTCCACTGCCCTCTCAGGCATGAAGGGAGGACAAATGAGCCGTGTGATCTGAGCATTCACAATATGAGGCGAAGCTGGAGAAGCGTGGCTCGGGGCGACAGTGTGAGCATCGGGCAGAGCAAAGCTGTCTGACCCAGACGGCTCAGCAACCCCACAAGCGTTTCAGACAGGGACATCAATGGAATCAGAAAGGGCGAGCTTTTTACAACACCAGCAGGGGACTCCAAACACATTGCAAGCGCCGGGATGCAAGAAACAAGAGATAATAGTATTTGGCTCCAACATAGGCTGGAGTCTGTAGTAGGTGTGTTGCAATCCTAGCCTTCCCCAACATGATGCCCTCCAGACATTTTGGACTGCAGCTCTTATTATTCCTGACCATTTGCCTTGCTGGCTGAGGCTCATGGGAGCTGGAATGGTTTGGAATCCAAGATGGTGCAACAGATTGAGGAAACCTGCCCTAGATTAGAATCAAGATAGCCCCTTTCTTGATGGCCCGGAAGGTCTTCCCATTCTTTTCTTCTTTAGCCAAAATCTTGATTGTGGTGCACAGACTACATTTTTCTCTGACATATCCCAGGTTCAGAATGCTATGCAGACTCAAGAGTGATATCTGGAGACTAGCAATAGCACTATTTTATTTTATTTTATTTTCTCACCTCCGGAGGTCCAAGTTGATAGTTGGATTCTGGGCCTCTCCTTGAGTTCCTTGGAAGAGAGTAGCAAATGTTAGGAGGCACTGCAAACAGAGTTGTGTTACAAAGGAAAGATATAAGTCGCTGTGCGCAAGACAGGTCGCCGGACGTGTGAGAGTCTTGAGTGTCAAGGCAGCCCCACAGGCTCAAATGGTGTTTCACAAAGTCATTGTCTGTGAAAGAAATCTTCGGCGCAGGCGTGGCTAACCTGTGACCTTCCAGATGTTGTTGGACAATAGCTCCCATCACGCCTGACCGCTGGCCATACTGGCTGAGGGTAATGATAGCTGACATCTAACATCTGGAAGACGACAAGTTTTAGTGGCTTGTCTGGTGCATCTCCTCATGTTACAAGAGGATGGATTTCATTTTCTCTGTGAACTATCCGTGGCGGACGGGTGTTAAGCCTGCCCTTGAAATAGCAGGTTTAACCTTGACACCTTTGCTGGATTGGTGGGTGACAATCAGGATGTAATTACACCACCAAAAAGATGATGCTGTCTTTTTAGTTTAAGTTAGTCTCCGTGGGGGTCTTGTCCCCCCCCCTTTTGAACCGTTCCCATGTGCTCTGTGAAGTTTTAATCAAATGTGTGTCTGCTCCAATAGCATTTCAGAATGTGATACTGTCCTCTGTTGTTATTTAAAGGGCCCATAGAACTCAAAAATACATGCTACTGGATAAGGTGCTATTGATGTGGTACTGTATCCTTGGGGAAGGACCGTAGCTCAGTGGCAAAACATCTGCTTTGCATGCAGAACGTCGGCATCTCCCTGAGGTGAGAGATAGTTAAGAGACAAAAGGCCAGCATTTCAGGAAGCTGAAGTGGGGGGGGGGGTGCCAGAGCACAAGCTGGACTGTCTATTTTATGCTGCAGAGAGGGCCAGACACAATGTTTGGGGTCTCTTGAAATCAGAGTCTGCGTCAATGGAAGGAATAAGGGTTCCTCTTGGGATGTGAATGCTCCGAACTCTCTCCATCTAGACGCAGGTTGTATATATGTGTAAATAAACCATATATCATAAAGACACCACGGACTCTGCTGTGCCTCATTCTTCCAAAGGGTAACATGTTATTGTTTAGTCGTTTAGTCGTGTCTGACTCTTCGTGACCCCATGGACCAGAGTACGCCAGGCACTCCTGTCTTCCACTGCCTCCCACAGTTTGGTCAAACTCATGCTGGTAGCTTCGAGAACACTATCCAACCATCTCGTCCTCTGTCGTCCCCTTCTCCTTGTGCCCTCCATCTTTCCCAACATCAGGGTCTTTACCAGGGAGTCTTCTCTTCTCATGAGGTGGCCAAAGTATTGGAGCCTCAGCTTCAGGATCTGTCCTTCCAGTGAGCACTCAGGGCTGATTTCCTTAAGAATGGAGAGGTTTGATCTTCTTGCAGTCCATGGGACTCTCAAGAGTCTCCTCCAGCACCATAATTCAAAAGCATCAATTCTTCGGCAATCAGCCTTCTTGATGGTCCAGCTCTCACTTCCATACATCATTACTGGGAAAACCATAGCTTTAACTATACGGATCTTTGTTGGCAAGGTGATGTCTCTGCTTTTTAAGATGCTGTCTAGGTTTGTCATTGCTTTTCTCCCAAGAAGCAGGCGTCTTTTAATTTCATGGCTGCTGTCACCATCTGCACTGATCATGGAGCCCAAGAAAGTTAAATCTCTCACTGCCTCCATTTCTTCCCCTTCTATTTGCCAGGAGGTGATGGAACCACTGGCCATGATCTTCGTTTTTTTGATGTTGAGCTTCAGACCATATTTTGCACTCACCTCTTTTATCCTCATTAAAAGTTTATTTAATTCCTCCTCACTTTCTGCCAGCAAGGTTGTGTCATCTGCATACCTGAGGTAAAAGGTAACATAGACCCTGCTAAGTGTTGGATAATCTCTCTCTGTGTGTGAGAATCATTTGTACCAGAAACAGAGAAGAACAGAGAAGGAAGTCTCAAGACAGCAGAAGGTTGAGATTGTTTTGTCTATGCAAGGACATTTTCTGTGGGAACTGTTATTTGGACATGCGCAGTGTGACAGGAAGTACTGATAACAAGGTTCTGTGTACCTTGTTGTGAGTCTGTTGCTTGTGCCTTGCGGTGAGAGAAGCAGAGAGTGAGTCTTGGACTCTTGTTGGACTCTTATCAGATGCACACCCACAGGCCCTGGCAGTGGTGAATGTCTATATATTTGCTGCCAATATGCTTTTATGCCTGTCAAGTAAACCTTTACACTTGACTGAATCTTTATGGTGTCCATGAGTGTTTATTGCCTGCTGTATGTACCTTCAACCCTGAAGACGCTTCCAAGGAAGGAACTGCGTTGAGATGCAACTCTGCTAGGTATGGATACTGGCACACACACACAGCGAAAGTGATGCCAGACCCAATCCTTCTAAATCATCCATCAGAGGTTGATGGATTGATCCAACATAAAGTTCGCCTGGTACTCCTGGAATCTTGGACTGCTTGAAGATCGGGGTGGTGTGTAACAGTGTTATAGAATCATAGGACCTTAGAAATGTAGCATTGGAAGGGACCCCAAAGGTCATCTGTTCCAACCCTATGCAGGAATCTGAACTAAAGCATCCATCTGATGACCCATCTGATGTGAACATCCATCTGTGAGAACATAATGCATGAACCACCCCTTACGCATTTCATGAACACCAGAGTTGGGAAGAACAAGGGGACATAGCTGCCCTTTATTGCAGTACAGTGGTACCTCGGGTTACATACGCTTCAGGTTACAGACTCCGCTAACTCAGAAATATTACCTCGGGTTAAGAACTTTGCTTCAGGGTGAGAACAGAAATCGTGCTCCAGCGGCAGCAGGAGGCCCCATTAGCTAAAGTGGTGCTTCAGGTTAAGAACAGTTTCAGGTTAAGAACAGACCTCCAGAACGAATTAAGTTCTTAACCCGAGGTACCACTGTACATCTGTTCTCTTCCCAGGAGATTGCAATTCCTGGCAGTGGCAGCCAACAGGGCAGGGCTTTGGGGCAGATGTCCATGCCCAACTCAGAAGAACGAGCAAGACCTCCAGTTGCAGCCAGGCTATCTGGCCACGTTTTGAAATGAGTGGAGCAAAACACATCACCACCCAAGGAACTTCCCAGTCCAGTAAGACCATTAAACTCACAAGCACCTTTCTCCTTGGCGTGCCTCTTTCTACGTGAGGAGGAGCCTGCTGGGTTTGCACAGGGAGAGAAAAGACCCTGAGCTGCTGATTTATTAATTTCCAGGGGCAGGAGCCAAGGCTTGGCAGCAGGCTTCCCAACCATGTTGGGAATGCTGAGCCTCCAGGAATCACTGGGGCTGATTGTGAAAGGAAGATAGGAAGTTGAGAGAGAGAGAGAGAGAGAGAGAGAGAGAGAGCGTGCGTGCGCCAGGCTGTTCATCATCATTTCCACCCTAAACTTTGGGCAATGGAAAAAGTTCCAGATATTTTTTCTGGAAACCTCACAGCATTGGGTAGGGGCATGAGTTGAAAGCACGTTTTTTGTCCAGGGCTGGGGTTTTCTACCCTCATATAATTGGATTGGGGTTCATAGAGGATTGCCTCCTACAGCCTCAGGTGTGCTTATGGTCTCTTGCAAACTTGTTGAGCCTTCCAAGTTTGCTTCTGGAATGAAATTGATTTTTTGGCCGCTGCCCCCTCCCCCGAGGTGTGTGAGCCTCTGCTTTCTGTGTGGCAGTGCAGGAAAGAGCCTCTGCAAAGCCAAGCCTCGGGGGCTTGACCCTGGTTTGGTCTGGATCCAGGCATCTCTTTGCCATTCACTGGCATAATATTTATCCGAGCACGGAAGGTCTGCCAAGTCACATGGTTTGGCAGCCGGACACACTCTTGGGCCCCATTGACGTGGGTGCGGAGACACACCTCCCAGTCATGCCGCTGTGCTCTGATGACAATCCAGATAAAGTCACGCTGCGAGAGCCAGAGGACTCACACTGCCCAATTCTCTGCAGAGGACCAGAAAAATTCAAATCAGATGACATCGAGCCAGATATTGGGGGGGGGGGAATCACATGAGCATTTTAAGAATGTTGATCTCTCCGGAATAAAGGCACCACAAGAATATAAAACATTGTGTGCACGAGAAGGTTTTTTTTGTTTTGTTTTGTTTTGTTGTGCTGTGTATCAAGGGACAGAATGGGCATTTCTTTCATACAGAGCAAAGTACTGTGTTCTCTACGTTTGGGGGATTTAAGTGAACTTTTTCTTCCACTGTTTTCGCTCATAGTTCCTTATTCCCTCGAGCAGTAGGTAGTTTGGCTAGAGGAGGTTGGGTCCAACTAAGCCCTGCTCTGAGTAGACCCATTGAAACTATTCCATTTGTAGCCCACCTGTCCTACAGGGAGCTCAAGATGTGTGCATGGTTCTCTCCCTCATTTAATCCGCACAGTAGCCCTGAGAGGGAGGGAGCGGTCCAGGTCAACCAGTGAGCTTCATGGCCAAGTAGGGATTTAAACCCTGGTCTCCCAGGTCCTAGTTTGACCCTCTAACCACTACACCACACTGCATGCCAAATTAACGGAACTAAGCTAGTCATGCCATTCATATCAATGGATCTACCATGCGTTGCCCCTGTGTTGGATACAACACAAGGTCACCTTCCTTGTGAAGAGAGTGAGCTGGAGGCTTATGGCATCTTTGTCACTCCTAGTGGAACAGCAATAAAACCGCTAGCACATTTGCAAAGCTAAGCAGGATCCAGTATGGTTTCATGTTGGATGGGGGGCCACGTATTGAGATGCCTACCTTGCAGGGGATTGGACTAGATGTCCCCTCAGGGTCCCTTCGAACTCTACAATTATGTGATCCTATGAATGCACTCCTGTGAGCACTTCTGCTGCTTTTGCCCAACTGAGCTTACCTTTGTAGGCTCTCCTGGGACCTTGGCAATATGTCTGGCGTATCCGGAGGTGGGACTGGGACTACCAGTGCCAGAACACCTGTTGGGAATGTAATTCTAGACACAGTCTCTAAGCCTGCCCTACCTCGCAGGGTTGTGGGGATACAGTCGCAGCAGTGGCAGTGAGCGCTGCAGGTTCTCCATCTCTTATCTACCCTGTCCCCAAGTGCTGGAGGAGGAAGGGGGTGGAAATGCAATAAATATTAGATAAATATCATACTCTGGACCTGCTACCAAACCACAGTTAAAGATGCTTTTAGCTGTGGTTTGGTAGCAGGTCCAGAGTATGATGCCCAAGTCTACCCAGCAAGTGTAATAGGTAGCCGTGCAATGATTTGAACTTGGGTTTTCCACATCCAGACTCGAGGCTCTAACCATCCTGATAAATGGAGAGCCATAGAGTTCAGTGTACCTTGCTCCAACAGTGCTCCAACTCACCGTTCTCTCCATTTTACATGCTTGGTTTTTCTAGAGAATGATTACAGCCTTGCTGCGGTGAAAGGTGAGTTAACTAGCACCTAGCTGCATTCCCAAATGCCTCTTGCCAGTATTTTTTCTGCTAAGCAGCATGCATTTAAGCATGCATACCATT